>NC_133134.1:129815219-131015219 GCF_048418815.1 Hemitrygon akajei
GGATTCACCTATCACCCGCTCCCCCTCTCCCGGCTTCAACCTATCACCCCCTCCCCCTCTCCCGGCCTCACCTATCACCCGCTCCCCCTCTCCCGGCTTCACCTATCACCCGCTCCCCCCCTCCCGGTTTCACCTATCACCCGCTCCCTCTCTCCCGGCTTCACCTATCACCCCGCTCCCCCTCTCCCGGTTTCACCTATCACCCGCTCCCGCTCTCCCCCGGTTTCACCTATCACCCGCTCCGCCTCTCCCGGTTTCACCTATCACCCCCGCTCCCCCTCTCCCGGCTTCACCTATCACCCGCTCCCCCTCTCCCCGGCTTCACCTATCACCCGCTCCCCGTCTCCCGGCGTCACTATCACCCCGCTCCCCCTCTCCCGGTCTCACCTATCACCCGCTCCCCCCTCTCCCGGTTTCACCTATCACCCGCTCCCACTCTCCCAGTTTCACCTATCACCCGCTCCCCGTCTCCCGGCGTCACCTATCACCCGCTCCCCCTCTCCCGGTCTCACCTATCACCCGCTCCCCCCTCTCCGGCCTCACCTATCACCCGCTCCCCCTCTCCCGGCCTCACCTATCACCAGCTCCCCCTCTCCCGGCCTCACCTATCACCCGCTCCCCCTCTCCCGGTCTCACCTATCACCCGCTCCCCCTCTCCCAGTCTCACCTATCACCCCGCTCCCCCTCTCCCAGTCTCACCTATCACCCGCTCCCCCTCTCCCGACCTCACCTATCACCCGCTCCCCCCCTCTCCCGGTTTCACCTATCACCCGCTCCCCCTCTCCCGGATTCACCTATCACCCCCGCTCCCCCTCTCCCGGCCTCACCTATCACCCGCTCCCCTCTCCCGGCCTCACCTATCACCCGCTCCCCCTCTCCCGGCTTCACCTATCACCCCGCTCCCCGTCTCCCGGCGTCACCTATCACCCGCTCCCCCTCTCCCGGTCCTCACCTATCCCCCCCCGCTCCCCTCTCCCGGTCTCACCTATCACCCGCTCCCCCGCTCCCCGGCCTCACCTATCACCTGCTCCCCGTCTCCCGGCGTCACCTATCACCTGCTCCCCCTCTCCCGACCTCACCTATCACCCGCTCCCCCTCTCTCCCGGTTTCACCTATCACCCGCTCCCCCCTCTCCCGGATTCACCTATCACCCGCTCCCCCTCTCCCGGCCTCACCTATCACCCGCTCCCCCTCTCCCGGCCTCACCTATCACCCGCTCCCCCTCTCCCGGCTTCACCTATCACCCGCTCCCCGTCTCCCGGCGTCACCTATCACCCGCTCCCCCTCTCCCGGTCTCACCTATCACCCGCTCCCCCTCTCCCGGTCTCACCTATCACCACGCCTCCCCCCGCTCCCGGCCTCACCTATCACCTGCTCCCCGTCTCCCGGCGTCACCTATCACCCGCTCCCCCTCTCCCGGCTTCACCTATCACCCGCTCCCCCTCTCCCAGCCTCACCTATCTATCCCCGCTCCCCGTCTCCCGGCGTCACCTATCACCCGCTCCCCCTCTCCCGGTCTCACCTATCACCGGCTCCCCCTCTCCCGGCTACACCTATCACCCGCTCCCCGTCTCCCGGCGTCACCTATCACCCGCTCCCCCTCTCCCGGTCTCACCTATCACCCCGCTCCCCCTCTCCCGGTTTCACCTATCACCCGCTCCCACTCTCCCAGTTTCACCTATCACCCGCTCCCCGTCTCCCGGCCTCACCTATCACCCGCTCCCCCTCTCCCGGCCTCACCTATCTCCCGCTCCCCCTCTCCCGGCCTCACCTATCACCAGCTCCCCCTCTCCCGGCCTCACCTATCACCCGCTCCCCCTCTCCCGGTCTCACCTATCACCCGCTCCCCCTCTCCCAGTCTCACCTATCACCCGCTCCCCCTCTCCCGACCTCACCTATCACCCGCTCCCCCTCTCCCGGCCTCACCTATCACCCGCTCCCCCTCTCCGGCTTCACCTATCACCCGCCTCCCCCTCTCCCGCTTCACCAATCACCCGCTCCCGCTCTCCCGGTTTCACCTATCACCCGCTCCGCCTCTCCCGGTTTCACCTATCACCGCCCCCCTCCCCTCCCGGCTTCACCTATCACCCCGCTCCCCCTCTCCCGGCTTCACCTATCACCCGCTCCCCCTCTCCCAGTTTCACCTATCACCCGCTCCCCCTCTCCCGGCCTCACCTATCACCCGCTCCCCGTCTCCCGGCCTCACCTATCATCCGCTCCCCCTCTCCCGGCCTCACCTATCACCCGCTCCCCGTCTCCCGGTCTCACCTATCACCCCGCTCCCCCTCTCCCGGCTTCACCCTATCACCCGCTCCCCCTCTCCCGGCTTCACCTATCACCCGCTCCCCCTCTCCCGGTCTCACCTATCACCCGCTCCCCCTCTCCCAGCCTCACCTATCACACCACGCTCCCCCTCTCCCGGCTTCACCTATCACCCCGCTCCCCCTCTCCCAGTCTCACCTATCACCCGCTCCCCGTCTCCCAGCGTCACCTATCACCCGCTCCCCCTCTCCCGGTTTCACCTATCACCCGCTCCCCCTCTCCCGGCTTCACCTATCACCCCGCTCCCCCTCTCCCAGTCTCACCTATCACCCGCTCCCCGTCTCCCGGCGTCACCTATCACCCGCTCCCCCCTCTCCCGGCCTCACCTATCACCCCGCTCCCCGTCTCCCGGCTTCACCTATCACCCGCTCCCCCTCTCCCAGTCTCACCTATCACCCCGCTCCCCCGCTCCCGGCCTCACCTATCACCTGCTCCCCCTCTCCCGGCTTCACCTATCACCCGCTCCCCTCTCCGGCTTCACCTATCACCCGCTCCCCCTCTCCCAGTTTCACCTATCACCCGCTCCCCCTCTCCCGGCATCACCTATCACCCCTCCCCCCTCCCCCTCTCCCGGCTTCACCTATCACCCGCTCCCCCTCTCCCGGCCTCACCTATCACCCCACTCCCCCTCTCCCGGCTTCACCTATCACCGGCTTCCCCTCTCCCGGATTCACCTATCACCCGATCCCCCTCTCCCGCTTCACCTATCACCCCGCTCCCCCTCTCCCAGTCTGACCTATCAGCCGCTCCCCCTCTCCCGGCCTCACCTATCACTGCTCCCCCTCTCCCGGCTTCACCTATCACCCGCTCCCCCTCTCCCGGCTTCACCTATCACCCGCCTCCCCCTCTCCCCAGTTTCACCTATCACCCGCTCCCCCTCTCCCGGCATCACCTATCACCCGCTCCCCCCTCTCCCGGCTTCACCTATCACCAGCTCCCCCTCTCCCGGCCTCACATATCACCCGCTCCCCCTCTCCCGGCTTCACCTATCACCCGCTTCCCCTCTCCCGGATTCACCTATCACCCCGCTCCCCCTCTCCCGGCTTCACCTATCACCCCCTCCCCCTCTCCCGGCCTCACCTATCACCCGCTCCCCCTCTCCCGGCTTCACCTATCACCCGCTCCCCCCTCCCGGTTTCACCTATCACCCGCTCCCTCTCTCCCGGCTTCACCTATCACCCGCCCTCCCCCTCTCCCGGTTTCACCTATCACCCGCTCCCCGCTCTCCCGGTTTCACCTATCACCCCGCTCCGCTCTCCCGGTTTCACCTATCACCCGCTCCCCCCTCTCCCGGCTTCACCTACACCCCGCTCCCCCTCTCCCGGCTTCACCTATCACCCGCTCCCCGTCTCCCGGCGTCACCTATCACCCCGCTCCCCCTCTCCCGGTCTCACCTATCACCCGCTCCCCCTCTCCCGGTTTCACCTATCACCCGCTCCCACTCCTCCCAGTTTCACCTATCACCCGCTCCCCGTCTCCCGGCGTCACCTATCACCCCGCCTCCCCCTCTCCCGGTCTCACCTATCACCCGCTCCCCCTCTCCCGGCCTCACCTATCACCCGCTCCCCCCTCTCCCGGCCTCACCTATCACCAGCTCCCCCTCTCCCGGCCTCACCTATCACCCCGCTCCCCCCTCTCCCGGTCTCACCTATCACCCGCTCCCCCTCTCCCAGTCTCACCTATCACCCCGCTCCCCCTCTCCCAGTCTCACCTATCACCCGCTCCCCCTCTCCCGACCTCACCTATCACCCCCGCTCCCCCTCTCCCGGTTTCACCTATCACCCCGCTCCCCCCTCTCCCGGATTCACCTATCACCCGCTCCCCCTCTCCCGGCCTCACCTATCACCCCGCTCCCCCCTCTCCCGGCCTCACCTATCACCCGCTCCCCCTCTCCCGGTCTCACCTATCACCCGCTCCCCCTCTCCCGGCTTCACCTATCACCCGCTCCCCCTCCTCCCGGCCTCACCTATCACCCCGCTCCCCCTCTCCCGGTCTCACCTATCACCCGCTCCCCTCCCCTCTCCCGGCCTCACCTATCACCCGCCCCCCTCCCCTCCCGGCCTCACCTATCACCCCGCTCCCCCTCTCCCGGCCTCACCTATCACCCGCTCCCCCTCTCCCGGCTTCACCTATCACCCCGCTCCCCCTCTCCCGGCTTCACCTATCACCCGCTCCCGCTCTCCCGGTTTCACCTATCACCCGCTCCGCCTCTCCCGGTTTCACCTATCACCCCGCCTCCCCCTCTCCCGGCTTCACCTATCACCCGCTCCCCCCTCTCCCGGCTTCACCTATCACCCGCTCCCCCTCTCCCAGTTTCACCTATCACCCGCTCCCCCTCTCCCGGCCTCACCTATCACCCGCTCCCCGTCTCCCGGCCTCACCTATCATCCGCTCCCCCTCTCCCGGCCTCACCTATCACCCGCTCCCCGTCTCCCGGTCTCACCTATCACCCGCTCCCCCTCTCCCGGCTTCACCTATCACCCGCTCCCCCCTCTCCCGGCTTCACCTATCACCCGCTCCCCCTCTCCAGGTCTCACCTATCACCCCGCTCCCCCTCTCCCAGCATCACCAATCACACGCTCCCCCCTCTCCCGGCTTCACCTATCACCCCCGCTCCCCCTCTCCCCGGCTTCACCTATCACCCCGCTCCCCCTCTCCCAGTCTCACCTATCACCCGCTCCCCGTCTCCCGGCGTCACCTATCACCCCGCTCCCCCTCTCCCGGTCTCACCTATCACCCCGCTCCCCCTCTCCCGGCCTCACCTATCACCCGCTCCCCCTCTCCCGGCCTCACCTATCACCCGCTCCCCGTCTCCCGGCCTCACCTATCATCCGCTCCCCCCTCTCCCGGCCTCACCTATCACCTGCTCCCCGTCTCCCGGTCTCACCTATCACCCGCTCCCCCTCTCCCGGCTTCACCTATCACCCGCTCCCCCTCTCCCGGCTTCACCTATCACCCGCTCCCCCTCTCCAGGTCTCACCTATCACCCGCTCCCCCTCTCCCAGCATCACCTATCACAAGCTCCCCCTCTCCCGGCTTCACCTATCACCCGCTCCCCCTCTCCCGGCTTCACCTATCACCCGCTCCCCCTCTCCCAGTCTCACCTATCACCCGCTCCCCGTCTCCCGCGGTCACCTATCACCCCGCTCCCCCCCTCTCCCGGTCTCACCTATCACCCGCTCCCCCTCTCCCGGCCTCACCTATCACCCGCTCCCCCTCTCCCGCCCTCACCTATCACCCCCGCTCCCCCCTCTCCCGGCTTCACCTAACACCCGCTCCCCCTCTCCCGGTCTCAGCTATCACCCGCTCCCCCTCTCCCGGCCTCACCTATCACCGGCTCCCCCTCTCCCGGCTACACCTATCACCCGCTCCCCCTCTCCTGGCCTCACCTATCACCTGCTCTCCCTCTCCCGGCTTCACCTATCACCCCGCTCCCCCTCTCCCGGCTTCACCTATCACCCGCTCCCCCTCTCCCGGTCTCACCTATCACCCGCTCCCCCCTCTCCCGGCTTCACGTATCACCCACTCCCCCTCTCCCAGTCTCACCTATCACCCGCTCCCCGCTCCCCGGCCTCACCTATCACCTGCTCCCCCTCTCCCGGCTTCACCTATCACCCCCGCTCCCCCTCTCCCGGCTTCACCTATCACCCCGCTCCCCCTCTCCCAGTTTCACCTATCACCCGCTCCCCCTCTCCCGGCATCACCTATCACCCGCTCCCCCCTCTCCCGGCTTCACCTATCACCCGCTCCCCCTCTCCCGGCCTCACCTATCACCCCGCTCCCCCTCTCCCAGTTTCACCTATCACCCGCTCCCCCTCTCCCAGTTTCACCTATCACCCGCTCCCCCCTCTCCCGGCATCACCTATCACCCCGCTCCCCCTCTCCCGGCTTCACCTATCACCCGCTCCCCCTCTCCCGGCCTCACCTATCACCTGCTCCCCCTCTCCCGGCTTCACCTATCACCCGCTCCCCCTCTCCCGGATTCACCTATCACCCGCTCCCCCCTCTCCCGGCTTTACCTATCACCCGCTCCCCCTCTCCCGGCCTCACCTATCACCCCGCTCCCCCTCTCCCGGCTTCACCTATCACCCGCTCCCCCTCTCCCGGCTTTACCTATCACCCGCTCCCCCTCTCCGGTTTCACCTATCACCCGCTCCCCCCTCCCGGTTTCACCTATCACGCGCTCCCCCTCTCCCGGTTTCACCTATCACCCGCTCCCGCTCTCCCGGTTCACCTTCCTATCACCCGCTCCGCCTCTCCAGGTTTCACCTATCACCCGCTCCCCCTCTCCCGGCTTCACCTATCACCCGCTCCCCGTTTCCGGCGTCACCTATCACCCCGCTCCCCCTCTCCCGGTCTCACCTATCACCCCGCTCCCCCTCTCCCGGTTTCACCTATCACCCCGCTCCCACTCTCCCAGTTTCACCTATCACCCCGCTCCCCGTCTCCCGGCGTCACCTATCACCCGCTCCCCCTCTCCCGGCCCTCACCTATCACCCGCTCCCCCTCTCCCGGCCTAACCTATCACCCCGCTCCCCCCTCTCCCGACCTCACCTATCACCAGCTCCCCCTCTCACGGCCTCACCTATCACCCGCACCCCCTCTCCCGGTCTCACCTATCACCCGCTCCCCGTCTCCCAGTCTCACCTATCACCCGCTCCCCCGCTCCCGGCCTCACCTATCACCTGCTCCCCCTCTCCCGGCTTCACCTATCACCCGCTCCCCCCTCTCCCGGCTTCACCTATCACCCGCTCCCCCTCTCCCAGTTTCACCTATCACCCGCTCCCCCTCTCCCGGCATCACCTATCACCCCGCTCCCCCTCTCCCGGCTTCACCTATCACCCGCTCCCCCTCTCCCGGTCTCACCTATCACCCCGCTCCCCCTCTCCCGGCCTCACCTATCACCCGCTCCCCCTCTCCCGGCTTCACCTATCACCCGCTTCCCCTCTCCCGGATTCACCTATCACCCGCTCCCCCCCCCCTCTCCCGGCTTCACCTATCACCCGCTCCCCCTCTCCCAGTCTCACCTATCTCCCGCTCCCCCCTCTCCCGGCCTCACCTATCACCTGCTCCCCCTCTCCCGGCTTCACCTATCACCCCGCTCCCCCTCTCCAGGTCTCACCTATCACCCGCTCCCCCTCTCCCAGCCTCACCTATCACACGCTCCCCCTCTCCCGGCTTCACCTATCACCCGCTCCCCCTCTCCCGGCTTCACCTATCACCCGCTCCCCCTCTCCCAGTCTCACCTATCACCCGCTCCCCGTCTCCCGGCGTCACCTATCACCCGCTCCCCCCTCTCCCGGTCTCACCTATCACCCGCTCCCCCTCTCCCGGCTTCACCTATCACCCGCTCCCCCTCTCCCAGTCTCACCTATCACCCGCTCCCCGTCTCCCGGCGTCACCTATCACCCGCTCCCCCCTCTCCCGGTCTCACCTATCACCGGCTCCCCCCTCTCCCGGCTACACCTATCACCCGCTCCCCCTCTCCTGGCCTCACCTATCACCTGCTCCCCCTCTCCCGGCTTCACCTATCACCCGCTCCCCCCTCTCCCGGCCTCACCTATCACCCGCTCCCCCCCTCTCCCGGCTTCACCTATCACCCGCTCCCCCTCTCCCGGTCTCACCTATCACCCCGCTCCCCCTCTCCCGGCTTCACGTATCACCCCGCTCCCCCTCTCCCAGTCTCACCTATCACCCGCTCCCCCGCTCCCGGCCTCACCTATCACCTGCTCCCCGTCTCCCGGCGTCACCTATCACCCGCTCCCCCTCTCCCGGCTTCACCTATCACCCGCTCCCCCCTCTCCCAGCCTCACCTATCACCCGCTCCCCGTCTCCCGGCGTCACCTATCACCCGCTCCCCTCTCTCCCGGTCTCACCTATCACCGGCTCCCCCTCTCCCGGCTACACCTATCACCCGCTCCCCCTCTCCTGGCCTCACCTATCACCTGCTCCCCCTCTCCCGGCTTCACCTATCACCCGCTCCCCTCTCCCGGCCTCACCTATCACCCGCTCCCCCCTCTCCCGGCTTCACCTATCACCCGCTCCCCCTCTCCCCGGCCTCACCTATCACCCGCTCCCCCCTCTCCCGGTCTCACCTATCACCCCGCTCCCCCTCTCCCGGCTTCACGTATCACCCGCTCCCCCTCTCCCAGTCTCACCTATCACCCGCTCCCCCGCTCCCGGCCTCACCTATCACCTGCTCCCCCTCTCCCGGCTTCACCTATCACCCGCTCCCCCTCTCCCGGCTTCACCTATCACCCGCTCCCCCCTCTCCCAGTTTCACCTATCACTCGCTCCCCCTCTCCCGGCATCACCTATCACCCGCTCCCCCTCTCCCGGCTTCACCTATCACCCGCTCCCCCTCTCCCGGCCTCACCTATCACCCGCTCCCCCTCTCCCGGCTTCACCTATAACCCGCTCCCACTCTCCCAGTTTCACCTATCACCCCGCTCCCCCTCTCCCCGGCCTCACCTATCACCTGCTCCCCCTCTCCCGGCTTCACCTATCACCCCGCTCCCCCTCTCCCGGATTCACCTATCACCCCGCTCCCCCCTCTCCCGGCTTTACCTATCACCCGCTCCCCCTCTCCCCGGCCTCACCTATCACCCGCTCCCCCTCTCCCGGCTTCACCTATCACCCGCTCCCCACTCCCGGTTTCACCTATCACCCGCTCCCCCCTCCCGGTTTCACCTATCACCCGCTCCCCCCTCTCCCGGTTTCACCTATCACCCGCTCCCGCTCTCCCCGGTTTCACCTATCACCCGCTCCGCCTCTCCAGGTTTCACCTATCACCCGCTCCCCCTCTCCCGGCTTCACCTATCACCCGCTCCCCCTCTCCCGGCTTCACCTATCACCCGCTCCCCGTCTCCCGGCGTCACCTATCACCCGCTCCCCCTCTCCCGGTCTCACCTATCACCCGCTCCCCCCTCTCCCGGTTTCACCTATCACCCGCTCCCACTCTCCCAGTTTCACCTATCACCCGCTCCCCGTCTCCCGGCGTCACCTATCACCCGCTCCCCCTCTCCCGGCCTCACCTATCACCCGCTCCCCCCTCTCCCCGGCCTAACCTATCACCCGCTCCCCCTCTCCCGACCTCACCTATCACCAGCTCCCCCTCTCACGGCCTCACCTATCACCCGCTCCCCCTCTCCCGGTCTCACCTATCACCCGCTCCCCGTCTCCCAGTCTCACCTATCACCCGCTCCCCCGCTCCCGGCCTCACCTATCACCTGCTCCCCCTCTCCCGGCTTCACCTATCACCCCGCTCCCCCTCTCCCGGCTTCACCTATCACCCGCTCCCCCCTCTCCCAGTTTCACCTATCACCCGCTCCCCCCTCTCCCGGCATCACCTATCACCCGCTCCCCCTCTCCCGGCTTCACCTATCACCCGCTCCCCCTCTCCCGGCCTCACCTATCACCCGCTCCCCCTCTCCCGGCTTCACCTATCACCCCGCTGCCCCTCTCCCGGATTCACCTATCACCCCGCTCCCCCTCTCCCGGCTTCACCTATCACCCGCTCCCCCTCTCCCAGTCTCACCTATCTCCCGCTCCCCCCTCTCCCGGCCTCACCTATCACCTGCTCCCCCTCTCCCGGCTTCACCTATCACCCCGCTCCCCCTCTCCCGGCTTCACCTATCACCCGCTCCCCCTCTCCCAGTTTCACCTATCACCCGCTCCCCCTCTCCCGGCATCACCTATCACCCGCTCCCCCCTCTCCCCGGCTTCACCTATCACCAGCTCCCCCTCTCCCGGCCTCACCTATCACCCGCTCCCCCTCTCCCCGGCTTCACCTATCACCCGCTTCCCCTCTCCCCGGATTCACCTATCACCCGCTCCCCCCTCTCCCGGCTTCACCTATCACCCCGCTCCCCCCTCTCCCGGCCTCACCTATCACCCGCTCCCCCTCTCCCGGCTTCACCTATCACCCGCTCCCCCCTCCCGGTTCACCTATCACCCGCTCCCCCTCTCCCGGCCTCACCTATCACCCGCTCCCCCTCTCCCGGCCTCACCTATCACCCGCTCCCCCTCTCCCGGCTTCACCTATCACCCGCTCCCCCTCTCCCAGCTTCACCTATCACCTGCTCCCCCTCTCCCGGCTTCACCTATCACCCGCTCCCCTTCTCCCGGTTTCACCTATCACCCGCCTCCCCCTATCCCGGCCTCACCTATCATCCGCTCCCCGTCTCCCAGCCTCACCTATCACCCGCTCCCCCTCTCCCGGCCTCACCTATCACCCCGCTCCCCCTCTCCCGTCCTCACCTATCACCCCGCTCCCCCTCTCCCGGTCTCACCTATCACCCGCTTCCCCCTCTCCTGGCTTCACCTATCACCCGCTCCCCCTCTCCCGGTCTCACCTATCACCCGCTCCCCCTCTCCCGGCCTCACCTATCACCCGCTCCCCGTGTCCCGGCCTCACCTATAATCCGCTCCCCCTCTCCCGGCTTCACCTATCACCGCTCCCCGTCTCCCGGCTTCACCTATCATCCGCTCCCCCTCTCCCGGCCTCACCTATCACCCGCTCCCCGTCTCCCGGTCTCACCTATCACCCGCTCCCCCCTCTCCCGGCTTCACCTATCACCCGCTCCCCCTCTCCCGGTCTCACTTATCACCCGCTCCCCCTCTCCCGACCTCACCTATCACCTGCTCCCCCTCTCCCGGCCTCACCTATCACCCGCTCCCCCGCTCCCGGCCTCACCTATCACCCGCTCCCCCTCTCCCGGTCTCACATATCACCCGCTCCCCCTCTCCCGGCTTCACCTATCACCCGCTCCCCCTCTCCCGGCTTCACCTATCACCCGCTCCCGCTCTCCCGGTTTCACCTATCACCCCCGCTCCGCCTCTCCCGGTTTCACCTATCACCCCGCCCCCCCTCTCCCGGCTTCACCTATCACCCGCTCCCCCCCTCTCCCGGCTTCACCTATCACCCGCTCCCCCTCTCCCAGTTTCACCTATCACCCGCTCCCCCTCTCCCGGCCTCACCTATCACCCGCTCCCCGTCTCCCGGCCTCACCTATCATCCGCTCCCCCTCTCCCGGCCTCACCTATCACCCGCTCCCCGTCTCCCCGGTCTCACCTATCACCCGCCTCCCCCTCTCCCGGCCTCACCTATCACCTGCTCCCCCTCTCCCGGCTTCACCTATCACCCGCTCCCCCTCTCCCGGCTTCACCTATCACCCGCTCCCCCTCTCCCGGTTTCACCTATCACCCGCTCCCCCCTCTCCCGGCATCACCTATCACCCGCTCCCCCTCTCCCGGCTTCACCTATCACCAGCTCCCCCTCTCCCGGCCTCACATATCACCCCGCTCCCCCTCTCCCGGCTTCACCTATCACCCCGCTTACCCTCTCCCGGATTCACCTATCACCCGCTCCCCCTCTCCCGGCTTCACCTATCACCCCCCCGCTCCCCCCTCTCCCGGCCTCACCTATCACCCGCTCCCCCTCTCCCGGCTTCACCTATCACCCGCTCCCCCCTCCCGGTTTCACCTATCACCCGCTCCCTCTCTCCCGGCTTCACCTATCACCCCGCTCCCCCTCTCCCGGTTTCACCTATCACCCGCTCCCCCGCTCTCCCGGTTTCACCTATCACCCGCTCCCGCCTCTCCCGGTTTCACCTATCACCGCTCCCCCTCTCCCGGCTTCCACCTATCACCCCCGCTTCACCCGCTCCCCCTCTCCCGGCGTCACCTATCACCCGCTCCCCGTCTCCCGGCGTCACCTATCACCCCGCTCCCCCCTCTCCCGGTCTCACCTATCACCCGCTCCCCCCTCTCCCGGTTTCACCTATCACCCCGCTCCCACTCTCCCGGTTTCACCTATCACCCGCTCCCGTCTCCCGGCGTCACCTATCACCCGCTCCCCCCTCTCCCGGTCTCACCTATCACCCGCTCCCCCTCTCCCGGTCTCACCTATCACCCGCTCCCCCTCTCCCGGCCTCACCTATCACCCCGCTCCCCCTCTCCCGGTTTCACCTATCACCCGCTCCCCCTCTCCCGGTCTCACCTATCACCCCGCTCCCCCCTCTCCCGGCCTCACCTATCACCCGCTCCCCCTCTCCCGGTTTCACCTATCACCCGCTCCCCCTCTCCCCGGTCTCACCTATCACCCGCTCCCCCCTCTCCCGGCCTCACCTATCACCCGCTCCCCCTCTCCCGGTTTCACCTATCACCCGCTCCCCCTCTCCCGGTCTCACCTATCACCCGCTCCCCCTCTCCCGGCCTCACCTATCACCCGCTCCCCCTCTCCCGACCTCACCTATCACCAGCTCCCCCTCTCCCGGCCTCACATATCACCCGCTCCCCCTCTCCCGGTCTCACCTATCACCCGCTCCCCTTCTCCCAGTCTCACCTATCACCCGCTCCCCCTCTCCCGGTCTCACCTATCACCCCGCTCCCCCTCTCCCGGCCTCACCTATCACCCGCTCCCCCTCTCCCGGCCTCACCTATCACCCGCTCCCCCCTCTCCCGGCCTCACCTATCACCCGCTCCCCCCTCTCCCGGTCTCACCTATCACCCCGCTCCCCCTCTCCCGGCTTCACCTATCACCCGCTCCCCCCTCTCCCGGCTTCACCTATCACCCGCTCCCCCGCTCTCCCGGTTTCACCTATCACCCGCTCCGCCTCTCCCGGTTTCACCTATCACCCGCTCCCCCTCTCCCGGCTTCACCTATCACCCGCCCTCCCCCCTCTCCCGGCTTCACCTATCACCCGCTCCCCCTCTCCCAGTTTCACCTATCACCCCGCTCCCCCTCTCCCGCCTCACCTATCACCCCGCTCCCCGTCTCCCGGCCTCACCTATCATCCGCTCCCCCTCCTCCCGGCCTCACCTATCACCCGCTCCCCGTCTCCCGGTCTCACCTATCACCCGCCTCCCCCCTCTCCCGGCTTCACCTATCACCCGCTCCCCCTCTCCCGGTCTCACCTATCACCCGCTCCCCCTCTCCCAGCCTCACCTATCACACGCTCCCCTCTCCCCGGCTTCACCTATCACCCGCTCCCCCCTCTCCCGGCTTCACCTATCACCCGCTCCCCCCTCTCCCAGTCTCAGCTATCACCCGCTCCCCCTCTCCCGGCCTCACCTATCACCGGCTCCCCCTCTCCCGGCTACACCTATCACCCGCTCCCCCTCTCCTGGCCTCACCTATCACCTGCTCCCCCTCTCCCGGCTTCACCTATCACCCGCTCCCCCCCTCCCCTCCCCGGCTTCACCTATCACCGGCTCCCCCTCTCCCCGGTCTCACCTATCACCCGCTCCCCCTCTCCCGGCTTCACGTATCACCCGCTCCCCCTCTCCCAGTCTCACCTATCACCCGCTCCCCCGCTCCCGGCCTCACCTATCACCTGCTCCCCCTCTCCCGGCTTCACCTATCACCCGCTCCCCCTCTCCCGGCTTCACCTATCACCCCGCTCCCCCTCTCCCAGTTTCACCTATCACCCGCTCCCCCTCTCCGGCATCACCTATCACCCGCTCCCCCTCTCCCGGCTTCACCTATCACCCGCTCCCCCTCTCCCGGCCTCACCTATCACCCGCTCCCCCTCTCCCGGCTTCACCTATCACCCGCTTCCCCTCTCCCGGATTCACCTATCACCCGCTCCCCCTCTCCCGGCTTCACCTATCACCCGCTTCCCCCTCTCCCAGTCTCACCTATCACCCGCTCCCCCCCTCTCCCCCGGCCTCACCTATCACCTGCTCCCCCTCTCCCGGCTTCACCTATCACCCCGCTCCCCCTCTCCCGGATTCACCTATCACCCGCTCCCCCTCTCCCGGCTTTACCTATCACCCGCTCCCCCTCTCCCGGCCTCACCTATCACCCGCTCCCCCTCTCCCGGCTTCACCTATCACCCCGCTCCCCCCTCCCGGTTTCATCTATCACCCCGCTCCCCCCCCCCTCCCGGTTTCACCTATCACCCGCTCCCCCTCTCCCGGTTTCACCTATCACCCGCTCCCGCTCTCCCGGTTTCACCTATCACCCGCTCCGCCTCTCCCGGTTTCACCTATCACCCGCTCCCCCTCTCCCGGCTTCACCTATCACCCGCTCCCCCCTCTCCCGGCTTCACCTAAAACCCGCTCCCCGTCTCCCGGCGTCACCTATCACCCGCTCCCCCTCTCCCGGTCTCACCTATCACCCGCTCCCCCTCTCCCGGCTTCACCTATCACCCGCTCCCCCTCTCCCGGCTTCACCTATCACCCGCTCCCCCTCTCCCGGTCTCACCTATCACCCGCTCCCCCTCTCCCGGTCTCCCCTATCACCCCGCTCCCCCTCTCCCGGCCTCACCTATCACCCCGCTCCCCCTCTCCCGCCTCACCTATCACCCCGCCTCCCCCTCTCCCGGTCTCACCTATCTCCCGCTCCCCCTCTCCCGGCCTCACCTATCACCCCGCTCCCCCTCTCCCGACTTCACCTATCACCCGCTCCCCCTCTCCCGGTCACACCTATCACCCGCTCCCCCTCTCCCAGCTTCACCTATCACCCGCTCCCCCTCTCCGGTCTCACCTATCACCCGCTCCCCCTCTCCCGGTTTCACCTATCACCCGCTCCCACTCTCCCAGTTTCACCTATCACCCGCTCCCCCGTCTCCCGGCGTCACCTATCACCCGCTCCCCCTCTCCCGGTCTCACCTATCACCCCGCTCCCCCTCTCCCGGCTTCACCTATCACCCGCTCCCCCTCTCCCCAGTCTCACCTATCACCCGCTCCCCCCTCTCCCGGTCTCACCTATCACCCCGCTCCCCCTCTCCCAGTCTCACCTATCACCCGCTCCCCCTCTCCCGGTCTCACCTATCCCCCCGCTCCCCCTCTCCCGGTCTCACCTATCACCCGCTCCCCCTCTCCCGGTCTCACCTATCACCCGCTCCCCCTCTCCCGGCCTCACCTATCACCCGCTCCCCCTCTCCCGGTCTCACCTATCACCCGCTCCCCCTCTCCCGCCTCACCTATCACCGGCTCCCCCTCTCCCGGCTTCACCTATCACCCCGCTCCCCCTCTCCCGGTCTCACCTATCACCCGCTCCCCCTCTCCCGGCTTCACGTATCACCCGCTCCCCCTCTCCCAGTCTCACCTATCACCCGCTCCCCCTCTCCCGGCCTCACCTATCACCCCGCTCCCCCTCTCCCGGTTTCACCTATCACCTGCTCCCCCTCTCCCGGCTTCACCTATCACCCGCTCCCCGTCTCCCGGCGTCACCTATCACCCGCTCCCCCTCTCCCGGTCTCACCTATCACCCGCTCCCCCTCTCCCGGCTTCACCTATCACCCGCTCCCCCTCTCCCAGTCTCACCTATCACCCGCTCCCCCTCTCCCGGTCTCACCTATCACCCGCTCCCCCTCTCCCAGTCTCACCTATCACCCGCTCCCCCTCTCCCGGTCTCACCTATCACCCGCTCCCCCTCTCCCGGTCTCACCTATCACCCGCTCCCCCTCTCCCGGTCTCACCTATCACCCCGCTCCCCCTCTCCCGGCCTCACCTATCACCCCGCTCCCCCTCTCCCGGTCTCACCTATCACCCGCTCCCCCTCTCCCGGCCTCACCTATCACCCGGCTCCCCCTCTCCCGGCTTCACCTATCACCCGCTCCCCCTCCTCCCGGTCTCACCTATCACCCGCTCCCCCCTCTCCCGGCTTCACGTATCACCCGCTCCCCCTCTCCCAGTCTCACCTATCACCCGCTCCCCCTCTCCCGGCCTCACCTATCACCCGCTCCCCCCTCTCCCGTTTCACCTATCACCTGCTCCCCCTCTCCCGGCTTCACCTATCACCCGCTCCCCGTCTCCCGGCCTCACCTATCACCCGCTCCCCCTCTCCCGGCCTCACCTATCACCCCGCTCCCCCTCTCCCGGTCTCACCTATCACCCGCACCCCCTCTCCCGGTCTCACCTATCACCCCGCTCCCCCTCTCCCGGTTTCACCTATCACCCGCTTCCCCTCTCCCGGTTTCACCTATCACCCGCTCCCCCTCTCCCGGTCTCACCTATCACCCCGCTCCCCCTCTCCCGGCCTCACCTATCACCCGTTCCCCCCTCTCCCGGCTTCACCTATCACCCGCTCCCCGTCTCCCCGGCTCCCCCTCTCCCGGCCTCACCTATCACCCGCTCCCCCTCTCCCGGTTTCACCTATCACCCGCTCCCCCTCTCCCGTCTTCACCTATCACCCGCTCCCCCTCTCCCGGCTTCACCTATCACCCCGCTCCCCCTCTCCCGGTTTCACCTATCACCCCGCTCCCCCTCTCCCGGCCTCACCTATCACCCCGCTCCCCCTCTCCCGGTCTCACCTATCACCCGCACCCCCTCTCGCGGTCTCACCTATCACCCGCTCCCCCTCTCCCGGTTTCACCTATCACCCGCTCCCCCTCTCCCTGTCTCACCTATCACCCGCTCCCCCTCTCCCGGCCTCACCTATCACCCGTTCCCCCTCTCCCGGCTTCACCTATCACCCGTTCCCCCTCTCCCGGCTTCACCTATCACCCGCTCCCCCTCTCCCGGCCTCACCTATCACCCGCTCCCCGTCTCCCGGCTTCCCCTCTCCCAGCCTCTCCTATCACCCTCTCCCCCCTCCCGGCCTCACCTATCACCCGCTCCCCCCTCCCGGCCTCACCTATCACCCGCTCCCCCTCTCCCGGCTTCACCTATCATCCGCTCCCCCTCTCCCGGCCTCACCTATCACCCGCTCCCCGTCTCCCGGTTTCACCTATCACCCGCTCCCCCTCTCCCGGTCTCACCTATCACCCGCTCCCCGTCTCCCGGCCTCACCTATCACCTGCTCCCCCTCTCCCGGTCTCACCTATCACCCGCTCCCCCTCTCCCGGCTTCACCTATCACCCGCTCCCCATCTCCCAGCTTCACCTATCACCCGCTCCCCCTCTCCCGGCTTCACCTATCACCCGCTCCCCCTCTCCCGGCTTCACCTATCACCTGCTCCCCCTCTCCCGGCCTCACCTATCACCCGCTTCCCCTCTCCCGGCTTCACCTATCACCCGCTCCCCGTCTCCCAGCTCCCCCTCTCCCGGCCTCACCTATCACCCGCTCCCCCTCTCCCGGTTTCACCTATCACCCGCTCCCCCTCTCCCGGCTTCACCTATCACCCGCTCCCCCTCTCCCGGCTTCACCTATCACCCCGCTCCCCCTCTCCCGGTTTCACCTATCACCCGCTCCCCGTCTCCCGGCTTCACCTATCACCCGCTCCCCCTCTCCCGGCCTCACCTATCATCCGCTCCCCCTCTCCCGGCCTCACCTATCACCCGCTCCCCCTCTCCCGGCCTCACCTATCACCCGCTACCCCTCTCCCGGCCGCACCTATCACCTACTATCTTGTACTTCTTCCTCCCCTTCCCCACCTTCTTACTCTGACTTCCCATTTTTTTTCAGTCCTGATGAATGGTCTCAGCCTGAAACATCAACTATTTACTCTTTTCCGCAGATACCGCCTGGCCTGCTGAATTTCTCCAGCAACTTGTATGTGTTGCTATGAGTCTGATGGCAGCGGATGGGAGCTCTCCAGAGTGAATGAGGTTAGAGATGATGTTGGTGACAGTTTGCTCATGATCTGGAGTGGCTTCTCTTCAAAGGGTAGGTAGGCCGAGTCTGAAAGTTGCTGCCTGGCCTCAGCAAGGTCAAGGTCAGCCCCCGCACTACAACTGCACCCCATTTGTCTGTGGGTTTGATGGTAAGGCTGGACCTGCTGGAGAGAGAGTGGAGGGCAGTGCATTCAGAGGAAGTAAGGTTCGAGGAGGAGGGAGGAGTGTTGAAGTTGAGATGTTTGATGTCTCATTGGCAATCTGAGATGGAAAGATCCAGAGCAGGCAGAGAACGAGAGCAGGGTGTACAAGAAGGGGAGGAGGGTTGAAGACGGGAGAAGGGGTCATCAGTGCGGGGTGGAGTGGGCTCAGTGTTGGAGGTGACAGAAGAAGAGCTCAGCGTCACGGCATATGTGGAGTTCACTGAGGTGCAGTGAAGAGGAACATAGGTAAGGCCCTTGCTGAGGACAGAACGTTCTGCCTCAGACAGAGGATGATCAGAGGGAATAGTGAAGACACAGCAAAGATTAGTACTGGGATGGTTGTGGGGGAAGAGAGTTGGTGGCATCAGAGGAGAGAGAAGGGTTGGGGTGTTCAGGGAAGGTGGGGTGGGAGCAAGATGGGGGCTTCAAGGACCCAAGAGATGACAGTGGAGCCTGAGAGTCACGGGATTGGAGAGTGGTGGTGGAGGAATGAGAACCTGGGGGCCCAGTGTCAGTAAGAAAAGTCTTAGCCTGGAGGTGCTGCTGGTCAAGACTTTCCTATTAGTGGTATATGTGTAAAGTGGGAATGGGCTTGAGTTATGTTGTGGATTCAAACATTATTAAAGTCATTGTATAGTAGACTTTGCAAAATACGACCAGGAAATAGTCCCATCTTTGCAAACTTCCTTTCCAATTTGATGCAATCGCTTCAGGCTTTATTTAGCAAACGAGTTGTTTTTCTCAGGATGTGCTGTAACATGGCCCACTCCTACACATGGAGGAGCTAGTATAACACATGGAAGCTCAGCTTCCATATTGTCTATTGAATAAAGTGAACTAAATAAGATCATTTCACAATTACGTATTTCAGCCTTGCAGTTGTTATACATGCATTATTCTCTCTCACAATTTCATTAGGCCTTTTACGCACTAGTCAGAGCATACCATAGTGCAAAGTATTAACCAGGGAATGGACAAAACAAGCCAGTAAACATATAAAGTTCATTAGATTTGGTAGAAGGATCCAATAAATATCTCTCCAGCATGTGTAATCAGGAAGGAGAGCCTCACACCAGTTTTCACCTGTTCTCTGCAGCTGGTAGACTTTATTCTGACCTGTTACTGTTTTACGCTGGACTAACTCAATGGACAGTGTATTGATCTGATCAGTATGAACAGCAGGCAAGACAAGCATTTCACTGAATCTGAGTACATGCGACAATAATAAAACAATTCCAATTCTAGTCAGTGATATTTCATGTTGAAAATTGCTTATAACCGTTTAATTCTTGAATTATTCCCAGGATGACATAAAAGCATCACATGGATTCACAGAATTATGATGACTGTTTAAAAGGATGATTCAATTGATCTTGCACCCCTTATTGCATTGCCCTGCAACTTTCACCTTTTGAATATTTAGCAACTTCCCTAATCTTATGCATACCCATAGAAGTCCAGTGAACTATTTACTCCCTCAATGACAAGTACATTCTTTTATAGTTAAAGAATTATACCCAATACCTCAGATGTAGTCTCACCAATGCTGTATGTAAGGTATCTTTACGTCTGTAGTCACATCCTCTTGTTGTAAAGGCCAACATATTATTTGCCTTCCTAAATGCTTTATTCTACCTGCAATTTATCTGTCATTCAGTGGGTTGTGAACATCAATATTTTGACATCTATCATTTACTATACTCTGATTTTGGTTTTGTGATCTTTCATTTTTACACGTTATATTCTATCTGCCATGTTCCCACTGACCCACTTGTCTGCACCCACTTGAATCCTGTTTACCTCTTCCTGCCTATTCTCAATCCCAGCTAGTTTTGCACCATCAGCAAATTTGGTAATACGACATTTGATCATGCAGGCAAATTACTGATATGGATAAAGACCAAATACTGATCTCTGCATTAGCCTACAAGTCAGAGTGCGCCAACCAGAAAAAGATTAATTTACTCCCACTTTTTAACTTTTGTCCAATAAACTCTTCTCAATCCATGACTCTAATCTCGTTGGCCAACTTCCTCTGTGGGACTTTATCAAAAGCCTGCTGAAAATTGACACTCACCACATCCACTGATCCTTCCTTATCTATTCTACCACTAACATCCACAAAGAACTCCAATAGATCAGTCAAATGTGATTTGCCTTTTGTAAATCCATGCTAACTCTTTATTCTGTTTTATTTCTAGGCTTTCTGTTATTATAGAGTCCAACATTTTCTCTGTTTCTGATGTTAAACAAGCAGTTTATGGTTTCCTGATCTCTCAAATAGTAGTGTCATCTTTGCTACCCTCTAGTCTGCAGGATCAGTTTCAGAAGATGAAAACTACATCTTCAACTGTCTCTGGAGTCACCTCTTTCAGATAGCTGGGATTCTGTATAGATTAACAGCTCCTTGAGTTAGGGCATTTTGTGGCTCCCAGTCTCATCAGCTTCTTCAGTACTATTTTTATGCATATGCTTACTTCCTTTGCTTCCTCATTCTTGCTAAACCTTTGGTTCTTTGGTATTTCTGGTAGATTTATTTATGTTTTCTTCTATGAAGGCATACACAAAAAACTTGTTTAATTACTCAGCACTTTTCCTATTCCCCATTACAAATTCCGTTGTTTCTGCTTATAAAGCTGAAGGTTTCTTCTGATTCTAAGTAGACGTATGTTCTATTATTGCATCTGTGCAGACCCCACCATGCTCTGTGTCTTTCACAGCTCCAAAGTTTCTATGTGATTTGTTGCATGATTACTTTCTGCAGTTGAATTTGCTCTTCATTTCAGCCGTATAGCACATATAAGCATGCACCACACAAGTAAATTTTGAGCTTATTTCACTTTACTTCCTCTCTTAAAACTTCCTTGTTAAATTTACCCTTTCTCTAGGGAAATCACCACTAGTTAAACCAATTTACCCATAAAATTGCTCTGTCATCTTTGGAATGATTGGTAAATCTTTGTTGCATCTTCTTTTATAGTATGATATTGTTCCAAATATGCTTTGCCCTCATTCAGATGTAATATAGTGACTGAAGCCTGACCAGTGGTATAAGAGTATTTAGCAAAATGTCCTTAACTGCTTATAAAGCTGAAGAACCTGAAGTCCTTTCTTAACATTGTCTTCCACTTTCCTGCCGTCTTCAAAGATTTATGTGCACACATGCCTAGTGCTTTGTCTCTGGACATCGTTAAAATTGTACCATTTATCTTAGAATCCCTTTCACTGTTATTACTATCAGATACAGACAACCAGTGCATTACTAGTTACCATAGATCTCTCTGTATCGCGACCTTCTGTAATGCATGTGTATCAAGAAATATATATGTGTATCAAGAAATATATACTGAAAGTACAATAAAAATGGACTTATAAATTCAGAGTGTGAATTTTTATTTCATAACTTAGATTTTTTGGTAATAATTTGTGAATTCTATTGGGACCATTTATTTTTTGTTCCCTGAGCTGTTGTTCGGCAGTACACTACCTCACACTTAAGTTAAAATCAATCTTCCAGTAGCAGCTCATTCTATCAGTCTGTCTCCGACCTCTTAAATAACTACACCATCCACCTTACTGCATGCCTAAATTTCATGGTCTCCACAAATTTTGACATTGTGCTCCATAAATCGTACTTGTTAGTGATAACTAACTGGTACTCAATCTAGCAGAGGTTGATTGGATGACCGTGCTTGAAAGAAAAAGATCAGGTGACAGGTGGAAGACTTTTAAGAGTGAGAGCATGCTCAGGAGCAGTTGTTCCTGTTAGGTTGATGGGTAAACCTTGTAAGTTTAGGAAAACTTGGTTGATAAGTGATATTGAGGCTCTAGTAAAGAAAAAGAAGGAAGCATACGTTGCGTTTAGGAGTCTGGATTCAAACACATCCCTTGAATACTATAAAATGATTAAGAATAAAGAGGGAAATCAGGAGGACAAAGGGGGAATATGCATTGGATTTGGTAGGCAATGATAAGGAAAATCCCAAGTGGTACAATCGAAGTGAAAGGGTGGCTGGGGTGGGGGGCGGTGGAATAAGTCACTTTAAGATCAGCAGGGCTGCCTATGTTTGGAGCTGCATGAGATTGGTGGGATATTTAATGAAAATTTCAATTTTCATTTACGAAAAAAAATCATAGTTGCTCAAGTGATTAGGGAAACAAGTGGAAATATTTTGGAGGACATTCATACCATCAGGGAGGAGATATTTACAGCCTTATGGTTCATTAACATAGATAAATCTCTGAGTATCTCCATTGCCAAGTTTCTCCTTGAACTTTGTGGGAGGTTAGAGATGAAATTGTGAGGTCCTTGCAGAGATAATTGATTCATCACTAGCCACTCATAACATTCTCAAGGACTGGAATGTGGCTAATGGTGTTCCATTGTTTAAAAAGGGTAGCAAGGACAAGCTAGGGAGCAACAGTCTGGTTAGCCTGACGTCAGTAGTGGAGAAATTTTTGGAAAGAATTCTGAGGGACAGGATTTACCAGCATTTGGATAGGCAGATTCTGATTAAGAGGAGTCAGTAATGCTTTGTGCATGGGAAGTTGTGTTTGCTGAAACTTGAAGAGTTTTTTAAAGAAGTACCCTAAAAAGTAGAGAAGGAAGGGCAGTGATATTGTCAATTTAGAATTTAGTAAGATCTTCAATTACATCCTCTATGGTAGGCTGGTCTGGAAGATTAGGTCCATACCAGCCTACAGGGAGGGCTAGTTGGGTGAATTCAAAATTGGTTCCAAGATAAACTTGGAGCAGACAATGGTGGTAGAAGGTTGATTCTCAAATTGGAGGCTAGTGACTAGTGGAGTGCCACTGGGGTCAGTGTTGTTTGTATATTTAGAGTCAAATGCACCGTGTTTGTTCAGACATAAAATTAGGAGGTATTGTGGATAGTGGAGGTTATTTTAGATTACAAGAAGATCTTGATCAGTTAGTAAGCAGAGCAAGGAAAAGTAAATAGATCGTGAAAACAACATAGGACTTATACTATGGCACTAAAGGGTGTAACAGACCTCAAGGACTTAGGAGCATGAGTGCATAGTTAAGAATGGCCTCAAAGGTAGAAAGGGTGTTGAAAAAGGTGTTTAGCACACTGGCCTTCATCAGTCAGGGAAATGAGTATAGAAGCTGGGATATTAAAGTTGCAGCTGCTAACTCATTGGTGCGGCTGCACTTGGAGTACTGTGCACAGTTTTGGTCTCCCTGTGATAGGAAAGAAGTAGTTAAACTGGAAAGAGTGCAAAAACGATTTATGAGGATGATTCCGGGACTAGAGGATCTAAGTTATAGGGAGGGTTTGGTCGGGCTAGGTCTTTATTCTTTGGAACATAGGAGAATAAGGGGGTGATCTCATAGAAATGTTTAAAATTATGACAGGCATAGAAAAGGTGGATGGTAACAGTTTCTTTGCCGCAAGGAGAGGGGACAACAAAACTAGGGAGTGTAGACTTATGGTGAGAGAGTAAAGATTTAAGAAGGACCTTAGGAGAAACATTTTCAAGCAGAGGGTGGTGAGTATATGGAACAAGTTAATGGTTGAGGCAGGTACAATATCACTTAAGAAACATTTGGCTAGGTACATTAGGCATCAGACTTAGAGACCGAACACGGGAAATTGGGACCAGCTGGATGAGCACTGTGGTCGACAAGGACTCACTGGACCAAAGGACCTGTATTGCTCTATGGTACTCAAAAGCTGCTCAGATCATTTATAAGCATTGTAAAGAAATGTGATCATGGTACTATATACCATCCTTCAATTTGAAGCATAATCTTTTCCATAATTCTCTGTATTTATTATATGGTGTTCTATCAACCACCTTTTGTAAATACATGTACAGCTTTATGCTATAAATCATTTCACCAGTGAATATATAAATAAGCAAATCCAAAAGAAAATGCACTTTAAGTTGCAAAAACTGTACACAAATGTTAGAGTTTTTAAAGAATATTTACTTCAAAGGAAATAATTATATGGCTTTATAATTTAAATGGAAAACGACAGTGTAAATGAGATATTGTGTATAAGTTCTGAAGATATCAGAAAACATGTTACAAGCAAAGAGAATGTAGATTAGAAGCTTCTCTTCAGGTCACCTAAGTTCTATGAATCTATGATTGTCTTTTAATTTGTTGTAATTCTGAGTCTCGATGAAGAGCTGTACAGAAGATAACTTTAAAATGAATAGGGAAAAACATTCAGCAACATCCTGATTTCTACATTTGAATGCATTTGAGCTACAGTCGCTGTCCAATTTGCTTTTTAAGTAGCATCACTCTTGTTTTTATCTTATGATTCTGACTTATTTTCCAGTTAGCAAAGAATAAACAAGATATACATTCTCCTGTGTTGAGTGGGTCAAAAGATAATAAGGGTGTTGTCTACAATTCTTGCAATCAAGTGGAGCAGCAGTAAAATAATAATTGTGCAGAATGAAATGTTTAATTGCTATTACGTTAAATAGAAAATTGAATTAAGTTTTAATCTTTTGTTGCCCTGCCAGGTGCCAGCACCATTACTGTATTTTGAAAGGTGTATAGGTTCCCATCTGACTCTCCCTTGCAGTTCCTGTCAAATCCTGGGCCCTGGTATTCTGCTATATGTAAGAGGGGTGATTGATAAGTTCGTGGCCTAAGATAGAAGGAATCAATTTTAGAAAACCTAGCACATTTATTTTTCACCTTCCCCTAGTGTTGCCACCATGCCCTCGTGGACCTCCTTGGGTGATCAGCCCTTGAGACCGAGGTAGTGGATGACTGCACGAAGGCCGATGTTGTCCATTTTCTCAGACGGTGCTTACTTGCAATTTTCAATTATCTGAAACAGAAATACCACAAAAGTTATTAACATCAAACTTACTGCATAATCACTCAAAGAGTTGAATTGCACATGCATGTAACAAGAGCTGTACAACTCATCTCCTTCTACCTTAGGCCACAAACTTATCAATCACCCCTCATAAATATAATTGGCACTGGATGCAATTATATATAATACCAACTATAGTTAAAATATTTCTTCTGGTAAAGAACTGCTCTACATATGATTAAAAAAATGTGGGGTTTGTAGGGTAAGGAATACTAAATGTCAATCAAGTGGTTGCAGATTGCATAATGTGTTTCCAGTTTCTTCTTTCCCTTCCAGCAGGTTCCTGTGTGAAATAATTTTGGTCACAATTGTGTTGCATAGATGTAAAACTTCACAAAATTTACAAATAATTGGCATTAAATCAAAAATTGCACTGTGAATATTTTTATCTTAAGAATTGGTATGTAAATACAGTACTGGTATAGTTATAAATGGTTATCTAAGTTCATCATTTTTACCCATAAAATGCAAATACACTGCACCAATCCAGTTTCCAATCAGAAAGCTGAAATATATTGCTTTATTAAATGCTTTGTCACAGATTTCCAAAATATTGCACTAAAATGCACTCTCTCAATCAGAGTAGTTTTGAAGCCCATGCCTCCTCTAATCTATGCTTTTGTGTCCACCTGAGAACGCCACCCCAACATTGACTCCAGTCATACAATACACTTATTCCTTCCAACCACACAGTAGCATAGAGACATATAGCACCAAAAGTGTCCCTTCTGCCCTACACCACCACTGAGCACCAATTTACACATAGACCATACCAATCACATTTTATTTCCTTCACATTCCTATCATCTTCCCCCAGATTCTACCACTTCCCCTGCACACACGTGGCTAATTCATCTTCCATCCCACTGGAGAAAGCTCACCCAGTCACAGGGATAACACACAAACTCCACGCAGACAGCACTGGAGGTTAAGACTGAAACTGGGTGTTTGGAGCTTTGGGGTAGCAACTTGACCCACTGCCCCATGTCATGCTGCACACACTAACCTGAATGGAAAAAATACTTCTTAATGTCTGCATTACTGCCTGGCCATTGAACACTCCAAAGGCCTAAATATTTTTTCTGGTATTTCTGGAGAGCTTCTTTTGATAAGTCACTGAACTTTGGCAAAAACTCATAATAGATGTACAAATTTTACTCAGCAGCTAAGTTACAGTGAGCAATGGGGAGACTTCAGAGAAATTCCCCACCGGTCAAACAAGGTATATTTATGTACAGTATAAACTCACCACAACACATTTTTTGTTTGGTAACTAACATTGTATGTGAAATGAGGAGCATTACTAATTTTATATATAGATGTTTGTTCCTATTAATCTTACTTCTTCATCTGCCTGTCATTGTATAATGGAAAAGATACAGTTCAGCTATCTTGTCTACCTTTTCCTCCCTGCCTGTTGTTTGTAAATAATAGTGGCGAGAATTGCCTTGACAAGTAAGTGAATAGGTATGTCTAGTAACTACAAAGTACAAGGCAGGACTAACATGCATCACTTCAGCAGTGATGCTCTCACAGCATCGTCAGATACGGCTGCATCAGGGCCAAGCCATCTGTTACAAGTTTACGAATGGGCATTTTGCCAGAAAGCCAAGTCAAGCTAAGGCAAGCCAAGCTTATTGTCACATGCACAAAATGATGAGGTACAGGTATGATGAAAAATCTGCTGTCAGCAGCATAACAAACACTTGGATTCAGATAACACACAGAATATGAAACATACATACGTTACACATAAATTATACAACAGTTAAAGGCAGCGAAGAAACAGATTGCAAAAAAAAACACAGTTGAAGACAAGGGCAAGGTGGTGCAGGAAGTTGTCCATAGTTTTCTATTGCTGATATAATGTCGGGGTTGCATAGAACTTAATGGTTGTGATAGAAAAGTTGTTTCTAAACCTGGTGCTGTGGGACTTCAGGCTTCTGCTGCTCTTACACAATGGCAGCAAGGAGAAGAGGGTATGACCCAGATTGTGGGCATCCTTCATGATGGATGGCTTTTTTATTGAGGCAGGAGGGCTGTGTCCCCTACTCTCTGTGGCATCCTGCGTTCCTGTGCATTGGAACTGCTCTATCCGACCATGATGAACCAGTCGGGATTTTTCAACTGTGCATCTGTAAAAATTAGGGTATTTGATAACATGTTGACCCATTTAGGTAATAAAACCAGGAAAACAAGAAAACTGGTTTAACATTACAGCTTGGTCATAAAATTAAACAAGTCAAACTTCCAACCTATCTTCCTACTGAAGGTACAGAGGATCTCCCGTGGTCTGTACATACCAGCTGTATGGTAAAAAAGGCACGAAAGCTCCTCTTTCACCTTAGATGGTTGAAAAGTTTTGGTATGGAGCCCAAATCCTAAGAAATTTCTGTAGGGCACAATTGAGAGCATCTTGACTGGCTGCATCACTGCCTGGTATGGAACTGTACTTCCCTCAATCGCAGGACTCTGCAGAGAGTGGTGCGGGTGGCCCTGCACATCTCTAGATGTGAACTTCCCACTATTCAGAACATTTACAAAAACAGGTGTATAAAAAGGGCCTGAAGGGTCATTGGAGACCCGAGTCACCCCAACCACAAACTGTTCCAGCTGCTACCATCCGAGAAATGGTACAACAGCATAAAAGCCAGGACCAATAGGCCCTGGGATAGCTTCTTCCACCAGGCCGTCAGACTGATTAATTCATGCTGACACAACTGTATTTCTATGTTATATTGACTATCCTGTTGTACATACTATTTATTATAAATTACTATAAATTGCACATTGCACATTTAGGGACATAACGTTAAGATTTTTACTCCTCGCTTATATAAAGGATGTACGTAATAAAGCCAATTCAATGCAACGATGTAGCAAAATATTCATTCTAGGGCACACAAACTACAAAATGTGATTTGTCCATCACCAAGTAGAAGTTACAACAGCTGCTAGAACACAATGTAATTTCCACAGAAGCATCCCCTATTTTCTGTGATAATTTCAACAGAAACTTAGCCAAAAGTGCCATGTGTATAACTTTTCTCTGGACTTGAATTGATATTTCACCAATGTTACAGCAGCAGCTGGGCAGAAAGCCTGTAGAAATTGTGCCCTGTAAAAGAGTAATACTCTTATAATAGAGTATTAATTTCCTAGTGCATGTTACACCTCAAACGCATTTATTGGACGCATTTGATTAGTGATATGATTTTGTGCAGCGTGGTAGCATAGTGGTTAGCATAATGTTTCACAGCCCCAGTGACCTAGGATCATTTCCTGCCACTGTCTGTAAGGAGTTTGTATGTTCTCCCTGTGACCGAGTGAGCTTCATCCAGCTGCTCCAGTGTCCTCCCACATTCAAAAATATTTATTGGTCACATGGGTGTAATTGAGTGGCACAGGTTTGTTAGGCCAGTAGGGCCTGTTTTCATGCTGCATCTCTAAATGAAATGAAATTAAATTAAATATTTAAATGGAGGAGGGGAAGAAGCACTTTGCCTTTGATATACTTCTCTTTTTGTGGAACTACAGAACTGATGCTTCTCAGTTACTTCATAAAGAGATAACTCAAGCTTCAACATCTCTCAACACCTTTGTCCTGACATATGATGTAAAATAGAATCTTGGCCCAGAGAGAGAAATGAGTAATCCAGGCTACAGGCATTCTCATGTTTTTTGGTGGTTCATCTTTGAATGATGTTTTTTTTTCCCTGAGGAGTGGAGTTTCATGCAAAACTTGAAATTCGCCGAACTGGGATAAAGAACCCTTTTTTTTAGCAATTAGTATCCATACGTGAAATGAGCAAGTTCTTACCTCCAAGGTTTAATCAACAAAGGAACAACATATCTGCAGTTAATATTTTTTTTCTTGAGCTTAGGTGCAATGAATTGCCACCTGCTGCCAGCTCTCCTCATTTGTGCCACAATATTAAAATCAGTTCTCTATTTGAAAATAAGTAAAGCCAGCAATGTTTTGTATGATAGTGATTTCATCAGTAAAGATTGTTAAAGCTACAAGGATACCAAATACAATATTGCCCTTAGCTCATCTGGACTTTAAAATTATTGTTGCTTCCTCAAGTATGAACCTTTGCTTCCAATGTAGACTTAACATAAAAGTCACTATATATTTAAAATGAAAAATTGTAGTTTAGGAATCTTCTTCAGGTCAGTTCTGTTGAAGACTGTCCATCTAGAAAATTAACTTGTCTTTTCACTTTACAGGGGCTCTGTATTTAAACTAGTCATATATTTTTATTTAATTTTCTGTTATTTCAGATTTTAATATTTTTTTCTATTCAGTCTATAACTTATTTGACCAGTTTTCTGATTAAGAGTTAATAGTACATTATGCAAAGACAATAGTTGTTTAATTCCCTACAGTCAGAAAGATGAAAAACTATATTGAACTATATTATAAATGGGGGAAAAGTCACCTAATTACATGTGTGGCATAAAAATTTTGTGGAAGTCCAGGATTAGTTTTACTGAGATATGTTGGAATGCTATTAATAACTTCAGCAAGACATGGAGGGATTTGAAAGAATATAATTGCAACACTTACTGACTAGGAACTGAGGTCTATGTAAAAGTTATCAGTGAGGCTTATGATATGAACAGCGGATTTTAGATGGGTTCGAGTCTGCTGAGAATTTCATCTAAACAATCAATAGTTTTATGCTTTCTTTTTAAAATTATTGTGTAATTTCTTATTGTTTTCTCCTTAAATAAGCATTTGGATGGCATGAAAACCTTGAATTTTAATTGTCAGATTTATACAGAAGCCCATTGTAAATAGCAGAAAGAGATTGACAGCCCCCAAACTACCTACCGACCTGTTCCACCAGGTGTAACTCATTCTCAATTCCAAGGGAATAATTTAGAGTGCTATGTTCTTAATACAAAACAAACATGAATTTTACCAACTGTAAATAAATTTAACCGTTAGAATGAAGTTGGCAGTAAATGCTCATTGATGTATTGTGTGTCTAAAGATAAAACCAGTGTGTTTTCCTCATAATTTAAAAAAAGAAAGATTTCTTGGAATTTGTAATTTACTTTACTCACCACATATTGCAAAAAATGCAAGTGTGGAACAACCTAGTTAACTTTCAAATGAAGGTAATGAAGGCATTGTAGCTACACTTGCATTTAACAAGATCAGTTGTGCAATAGCTTTGAGCAGGACTTGAATTATTTACCTCGGAGTGCTATCAGAAAGTCAGCTGAATTTTACAATGTCTCAGTAACATCCAATATGTGGGAAAAACAGCAGAGTTGGCTGCACAGTGACCAAAGGTGTGTGCTGTCTTGCTCATTGCATGAGGTTAAGTGGTCCAGGGAGGAATTTGGCTTAGAAAAAATAGGAAGCCTCAGGTAAAGAGAGCCTAACACATTACATTGTGGCCAAGAAGAGCACAGGCTCCTGGAAATAGTGTTCTTTTTTCCCTAAAGCTTTAAACTGTAGCTGGCTATTTCTATTTCCTAAGATGAGGGAAGGTGTAACTCAAATTGCATCTCTTTGAATGCAACACAATTTATAACACAGAGTTGAGGCAGCTGTTGAGTTTTTGTGCTTCTGCAGCTATCCAAGTGCTTTTTTTGTCATCACCTTAGGAGTGCAATAGTAAAAAGCCATCAGGTAGGAATGCCAGAGAAAGATACAGGCTTCATGCAGATATATGGGATTAGTGTGGTTGTTAGCCTGGTCGAGGAGGACTGACAGGGCCAGTTTCTGTGTTGTACGATTCTAAGATATACAAAAGAAAATTCAATTTCACATGGAAGAATGACTTAGCTACTGCAAAGAAAAAACAGGATAAACAATTCAATGAAACGCTGGAGCTCATTCTTTTCATTAGGTGATCTTGGATTAACAATTGCACATTCCACCTGTGATGTTGTCTACTTCTCAGCAATACTTTGATAGGAACCATGTGACGATGAATGGTGCTTGTTCCCTAAGCTTCTATTTTAAATTCTGCTGAATGCATTCTGCTTTTCCCAAATGTGAAGCTGAATAGATGTGCCCTGTATCATGAAGTTGTGAATAAGACATAGCCAGGCCACTTCAGAAGGTAAAAAGAATATTTGTGATTACAGGAAATGTTTCTCCTTTGTAATCCAGTTCAATGTATGAAGTTGGTTTCCATTTAGCCTCTATTTTCCCCTTTCATTTCTTTTTGAGAAGTCATAACACTCTAAGAGAACATCTCCGCAGCAAATGGCCAGCCATTAGAACACTTGATGTTGTCAACCTGTCTACTATCCCTATTGCCTAAATCTCACTAATACACTAAAGAGGTTTTATCATGGTTATAGTGCTGAAATATTTTAAGTTTCGACTTTTGATTCTCAGTTGGAATAATGTTTTAGTTCTATTTCACTCAGGACTGCAGGAATGTTATAAATGGTTCATCATGAATATTTTGAACTATTCTCAGAACGAGCTATTAAAATGTGTTTTCTTCTAATTTGCCTGAGATGGCTGCTTTATTTGTGCAGATGTACGTAAATTACTTTTCAGATGTGTGTGATTTTTGAGTGCAAAGGTCACTGAACCCAAAGGGAGGGTTGTGATCATTGACGGAGTAACACTGCAGATACGTTTCCCTTAGTTTCTATCATAGCTCAGGGCGAATTCGAGAGCTCCATAACTGATAATAACTAAACATACAACCGACTAAATGTTTACTTTACATGTTAGATTTATGCATAATTATAATGTCATCCCAAGAAAATGTAAGCTTTATTTTCTAAAACTTGTGGCTAAGCGAAAGTGCATTCCAGCGAGTTCAGCTGTGAGGCCCTCCATATGTTAAAAGTTAGCCCAAGCGAAGTTTTACTCCATTGACTGTTTCATGCTTTATATGGAATAAATATTGTTTATGTTGGCTGTATTAATACAAGCACAACACAGTTTGAAAAAAGCAACACTAATGAAAATTGTATTTATCATGTCAGCTTGGCTCATTTAATAGCAATTTTACTTCTGAGTTGATAAGTTGTGCATTCAGGACCCCGATTAGGATTTGAGTACCTAATCTGAGAGGACACTTTGATGCAGTGTGTGAGGACAGAGTGAACAGTCAAAGATGCTTTCTGTTTAACAAAACATTAAACTTCCCACACACCTGCCTAATGAACTTTGATCATCAATATTCTTGCCTGAAAAACAAATATTACCACTTCCTCCACCTTCTCCTTCCCCTGACCCTAACCCACCACACCATCCAGTGATCTATTTCCAACTCGCTGATCCCCTGAGGATCTAATGTCTCCTTGTCCCTCATCAATGTCTCCTCTTTATTCTCGAATCTGCAACTCAGCAATGCTCCAGATAATGTTATTGACCTATCTCTATTCCCTACCTCCAGTGTGAACATCAACCTTGATTCCTACAGAAGCATACTCCTGGCTACTTATTCATGACAGTCAATGCAATTCCAGGCCCTGGTCAAACCAGTGATTGTTACCTTTCCTCTCTGACTTCCAAACCTAGTTGTGGTCCAAGCTGAAGTCAAGTGCTATGATAGGCTGGCAGCCAAAAATGTCATTGATGTGTTGCTTCTATGATCATCTAGCATGCTGAAGAATTTCTAATATTATTGTCTTATCAAAATGTCTACGTTCTCACTAAAACTTCTTGACTTTTGTAGCTACACATTCAAAATGCTGGAGGAACCTAGCAGGCCAGGCAGTATCTATAGAAAAAGGTACTGCCGAAGGGTATCGGCCTAAGATGTCAATTGTACTATTTTTTTATAGATGCTGCCTGGCCTGGTGAGTTCCGCCAGCATTTTGTGTGTGTTGCTTGGATTTCCAGCATCTGTAGATTATAGAACATTGACTTCTCTAACTTCCGTTAATGCCCCTCCTCCCCTTCTTACCCCATCCCTGACATATTTAGTGGTTTGCCTGTTCTCCATCTCCCTCTGGTGCTCCCCCCCCCCCATTTCTTTCTCCTGAGGCCTCCTGTCCCATGATCCTTTCCCTTCTCCAGCTCTGTATCACTTTTGCCAATCACCTTTCCAGCTCTCAGCTTCATCCCACCCCCTCCGGTCTTCTCCTATCATTTTGCATTTCCCCCTCCCTCACTACTTTCAAATCTCTTACTATCTTTCCTTTCAGTTAGTCCTGACGAAGGGTCTCGGTCCGAAACATCGACATCGCTTCTCCCTATAGATGCTGACTAGCCTGCTGTGTTCTACCAGCATTTTGTGTGTGTTGTTGTCTGTGATTTAATTTCTTTTGTAGCTCCCCAAAATAAAGACTATCATAGCCTTTGACTTCCAAGTTGTTGTTTCTCCATATTTTATTCTATTTTCTTATAATACATACCACAATCATGCTGTACACCAGAACATCTCAGCATCTTTAGAGTGTGCTGTTTTTGAAATTTCTCTTCCAAACTTGATGCCTTTATAAAATCCCAATTATACACCATCTCCCATTTTCTTACCTATTCCCTTAACCTGCCTAAGAGAGTTTGTGTGGAGGCATTTGTTCTTGCAGATGATCAGGAGGGAGGTCCAAGCCAGAGATCAGTAAGGAAGAGTGGTAAACACAACCAGGTGGAAATTGTGTATGAGCAGTGTGTTGGTTAAGTGAACTATGTAAAGAATATCAATGACAAGTTCTCCGTGTCCCAAAGCTTGGGACTTGAAACAGCTTAAGTTCCAATGAAACAGGCTCATGATCAAGAAGACAGAGAGAGAGAGACCAAGACAAAATATTCAATATTTTATTTTGTTTTTGGAAATTAATAAAGTAGTATACAAAACTGTTGCACTATACACCACTGAACCTCTACAGCTATCCCTTTTAGAACCCTGGCTATCAGGACCAGAAAATTTGTCTGTATTCCACACAGACATCCAAGACTTACCATTTTTCAATGCTAATTTCAGCCCAAATTGGCAGCAATATCTTGGCAGCTCCTGGACCCTTGTGTTCCCCTCACAATTCACTTATCTCTTATCCAAATTTTAAATAGATGAGGAAGCAATGCTGGTCCAATATGAAGAGGATGCCAAATTTACTGTTTATTCTTACTCTATGTTCACTGTTTCTATAATAAATAGTACACTGTTCTTTATAATATTAGTTTGCCTCCATGAACCCTCGTATCATAACCTTTCTTAATAACGCCTTTCAAGTGCCTTTTGAAAATCCAAGTATATACATCTCATCTTCCTCCTTTTCTGTCCTGTTAATCAATTCTCTAGAAAATCTGTTAAATATGACAAACATACACTCAACAGTCACTTTATTAGATACACCTGATAGTTAATGCAAATATCTAATCAGCCAATCATGTGGCAGCAACTCAATGCATAAAACCATGCAGACATGGTCAAGAGGTTCAGCTGTTGTTCAGACCAAACATCAGAATTGGGAAGAAAGTGACTTTGACCATGGATGGAATGTTGGTGCCATACAAGGTGGTTTGAGTATCTTAGAAACTGCTGAGCTTTTGAGGATTCCACACACAATAGCCTCCGGTGTTTAAAGAAAATTATGCAAAAAAGAGAAAAAACATGAGTGGCAGTTCAGAGGGCAAAAAGAAGTCAGAGGAGAATAGCGAGACTGGTTCAAGCTGACAGGAAGGTGACAGTATCTGAAATAACCACATGTTACATCAGAGGTGTGCAGAAGAGCATCTCTGAACACACAACAGCTAAACTGTGAAGTGGGTTACAGCAGCAGAAGACCATGAACATACACTCTGTGGCTACTTAACTAGGTAAAGGAGATAGCTAATAAAGTGGGCTTGAGTGTAACTTTCCCTTTTCAGCCTCTGTTTACTCTGCTTAATCATAATTAAAATTAGCTAAGTGCCCTGTAACAATATCCTCAATGATAGATTTCCATTTAATTCTCATAACATGATGGACTGATTATTTTATCATGCCATATTACTTTCGATTTGACTTTCACTGTGCTGGTGTTATTACCAACCTTTGGTAAGACTGCTAAATTATCACCAATGCAATTGTACTATATCTCTACACCTATTCCTTTTAGAACGCTGGGCTATCAGGATCTTCCTCCCAGACACCAAAGACTTACCCTGTTTCCCAATGCTAGCTTCAGTCTAAATTGGCAGGGATATCTTCTGCCCTACTGGCTGCTCTTGTGTTGTTTTGGGTGAATTCCTCATGGAGTCTAGCAGGATCAGTCAACCTTACACATGCTTCTGAGCTCTCAGGCTGGGAAATCAGCACCTGAATAGATCTGGGATATACCAAATGCTAGCACAATGGGCCCCATTTAAATGAATGAGAAAATCTGCATTGAGAGACAGTAGTTAGTTATGCCTTTATTATTAATTAAAATACATTTTGATGATTTGAATTGACTCTTTACTTTCTAGCTTTTTTCAATGTTAAGAGAAAATAATATATTTAACTTCCTAGTAATATTGTTAATTTTTATGTGTCGCAAGCATCACTGAATATTTGTATGTCAACTGTGTTCACACATATTTAATGACACTATCACAGACTGTGAGTTTGGGGGCAGGGCCTGAACAGATGTCAAAGGGATTCTCTAAATGCAGCCCTGAATGAGACAGTCTGTATGCTGTTGTTGTTGTTGTTGTTGTTGTTGTTGTTGTTGTTGTTGTTGTTGTTGTTGTTGTTGTTGTTGTTGTTGTTGTTGTTGTTATTAATTATTTATTTATAGAGCACTTTCCATACAAACAATGTTGTTCTAAGTGCTTTACAATGGGATAAAGTGCAAACATGAAAATAAAAGACAAAAAATGTTAATTAAAAGCAAGGTTAAATAATAGGTTTTGAGCTGCTGTTTAAAAATGTCATCTGAGTTTGCATCCCTTATAGTTTTTGCTATTGTGTTTCACAGTTTCGGAGCGTATTTCAAAAAAAGCTGACCTGCCTATTGTTTTTTGAGAGAGATTGTTTCAATTTAAGAATCCTCCTGCAGGAGACATAAGAGCTCGAGCAGGATTATAAAACAAGAGTGATTCTGTGATATACTCAGACTACTGACATCTTTAAAAAACAGAAAGAGATCTTTAAAAGCAATTCTCGAAGACATAGGAAGCCAATACAGATTAGCTAGGATGGGAGTGATATACTCCCTCATCCTGGTTTTGGTTAAAAGTCTAGCAGCCAGGGCTTTGGATGAGTTGAAGTTTGTCAATAGATAGCTCTGGAAGGCCAGTAGTAAGTGCATTGCAGTAATCTAGTCTATTTGTTATAAAGACGTGAATTGGGTTTTCAGCATCATTACCAGACAGATGTACCTTTGCACAAAATGTAGAAATGCTGCTCTGCTGTGGGATTTTAAATTCAAATCTGAATCAAGGATAACACACAGTCTTGTAACTTCTGATTTTACCTTGGGAGCCATTTTCCCAAGTTTATCAAGAAATTTATCTCTTCTAGCTTTAGGACTAGAAGGCCACACCTGCGCCAGGTGTGTCGAGCTGCAGCTCCTTAGGACCGTGTTAGGGAACAGGAGATGCAGCTCGATGACCTTCGTCTGGTCACGGAAAGTGAGGAAGTGATAGAGCTATAGGCAAGTACGTAGTCACACTGGGACATCAAGAGACAGATAAGTGGGTAACAGTCAGGAGAGGGAAGGGCAAGAGTCAGATACTAGAGAGTACCCCTGTGGCTGTCCTCCTTAACAATAAGTTGTGGTGAACTAGATATACCTGTCTGACTGCTCCTGTGGCTCCTCCCACAGACCCTGCTGACTGCTCCTGTGGCTCCTCCCACAGACCCCTGCTGACTGCTCCTGTGGCTCCTCCCACAGACCCCTGTATAAAGGCGACTGTGGGCTACTGCTCTCCCTCATTTTCCCCAGGATGTAGTGCTGTTTATTCTTCCAGTCAATAAAAGCCGATATCTAACTTCCTAAGTCTCAGCGTGAGTTATTGATGGTGCATCATAAGTACTCCTGTTTGAGTACTGTTGTGGGGGGAGGGTGGACAGCCTACCTGGGGGAAGCACCAGTGGCTGCGCCTCTGACACAGAGTCTGGCCCTGTGTCTCAGAAGGGTAGGGAAAGGAAGAGGATGGCAGCAGTGATAGGAGACTCTATAGTCAGGAGATCAGACAAGCGATTCTGTGGATGCAGGAAAGAAAAACAGATGGTAGTTTGCCTCCCAGGTGCCAGGGTCCAGGATGTTTCTGATAGTGTCCATGATATCCTGAAGTGGGAAGGTGAACAGTCAGAGGTCGTGATCCATATTGGTACCAACGACTTAGGTAGGAAAAGGGAGGAGGTCCTGAAAACAGACTACAGGGAGTTAGGAAGGAACTTGAGAAGCTGGACCTCAAAGGTAGTAATCTCGGGATTACTGCCTGTGCCACTCACCCAGTGAGTATAGGAGTAGAGTGAGATGGAGGATAAATGTGTGGCTGAGGGATTGGAGCAGGGGGAGAGGATTCAGATTTCTGCATCATTGGTCCTCTTTTGGGGCAAATGTAATCTGTACAAAAAGGACGGGTTGCACTTGAATCTGAGGGGGACCAACATCCAGGTAGGGAGGTTTGCTAAGGCAGTTGGGGAGAGTTTAAACTAGAATTGCTCGGGGGTGGGAACAGAACTGAAGAGGTGGAGGAAGGGGTTGTTGGCTCACAAATAGAGATAACTTAGAGACAGTGTGAGAGGTAGGTTTGGCAGGTAATAGAGAAGGGATGCGGTCAACCGATGGTTTGAGATGTGTCTATTTTAATGAAAGAAGCATCATGAATAAAGCAGATGAGCTTAGAGCGTGGAGCTGTGATGTTGTGGCCATTACCGAGACTTGGATGGCTCAGGGGCAGGAATGGTTACTTGTAGTGCCAGCCTTTAGATGTTTCGGAAAGGACAGGGAGGGAGGCAAAAGAGGTCGGGGCATGGCACTGTTGATCAGAGATAGTGTCACGGCTGCAGAAATGGAGGGATTGTCTACTGAGTCTCTGTGCATGGAAGTTGGAAACAGAAAGGGCTCAATAACTCTACTGGGTGCTTTTTATAGGCCACCCAATAGTAACAGAGACATCAAGGAACAGATAGGGATACAGATTCTGGAAAGGTGTAATAATAACAGAGTTGTTGTGATGGGAGATTTTAATTTTCCAAATATTGATTGGCATCTCCCTACAGCAAGGGGTTTAGATGGGGTGGAGTTTGTTCGTTTGGTGTGTTCAGGAAGGTTTCCTGACACAATATATTGATAAGACTACAAGAGGAGAGGCTGTACTTGATCTGATATTAGGAAATGAACCTGGTCAGGTGTCAAGTCTCTCAGTGGGAGAGCATTTTGGAGACAGTGATCATAATTCCATCTCCTTTACCATAGTATTGGAGAGGGATAGGAACAGACAAGATAGGCAAACGCTTAATTGGAGTAAGGGAAAATACGAGGCTATCAGGCAGGAACTTGCAAGCATAAATTGGAAACAGATGTTCTCAGCGAAACGTCCGGAAGAAATGTGGCAAATGTTCAGAGGATATTTGCGTGAGGTTCTGCATAGGTACGTTCCAATGAGACAGGGAAAGGATGGTAGAGTACAGGAACCGTGGTGTACAAAGGCTGTTGAAAATCTAGTCAAGAAGAAAAGAAATACTTATGGAGGGTTAGAAAACTAGGTAATGATAGAGATCTAGTAGATTATAAGGCTAGCAGGAAGGAGTTTAAGAATGAAATTAGGAGAGCCAGAAGGGCAACGAGGAGGCCTTGGTGAGCAGGATTAAGAAAACCCCCGAGGCATTCTACAAGTATATGAAGAGCAAGAGGATATGACATGAGAGAATAGGACCAATCAAGTGGGACAGTGGTAAAGTGTGTATGGAACTGGAAGAGATAGCAGAGATACTCGAATACTTTGCTTCAGTATTCACTACAGAAAAGGATCTTAGTGATTGTAGGGATGACTTACAGCAGATTGAAAAGCTTGAGCATTTAGATATTAAGAAAGAGGGTGTGCTGGAGCTTTGGAAAGTATCAAGTTGGGTAAATCACTGGGACTGGATAAGATATACCCCAAGCTACTGTGGTACACAAGGTTGTGTGACACAAAGGTTGGGGATGTTGTGGATAGTGTGGCAGGCTATCAGAGGTTACAGCGGGACATCGATAGGATGCAAAACTGGGCTGAGAAATGGGAGATGGAGTTCAACCCAGATAAATGTGAGGCGGTTCATTTTGGTAGGTCAAATATGATGCTAGAATATATTATTAATGGTAAGACTCTTGGCAGTGTGGAGGATCAGAGTAATCTTGGCATCCGAGTCCATAGGACACTCAAAGCTGCTGTGCAGTTTGACTCTGTGTTTAAGACGGCATATGGCGCATTGGCCTTTATCAACCATGGGATTAAGATCCCAGAGGTAATGTTACAGCTATACAGGACCCTGGTCAGACCCCAGGGCTCCTCACTACAGGAAGGATGTGGAAGCCATAGAAAGGGTGCAGAGGAGATTTACAAGGATGTTGCCTGGATTGGGGAGCATGCCTTATGAGAATAGGTTGAGTGAATTGGCCTTGGAGTGGCAGAGGATGAGAGGTGACCTGATAGAGGTGTATAAGATGATGAGCAGCATTGATTGTGTGGATAGTCAGAGGCTTTTTCCCAGGGCTGAAATGGTTAACACGAGCGGGCACAGTTTTAAGGTGATTGGAAGAAGGTGCAGAGGAGACGTCGGGTAAGTTTTTTACACAGAGAGTGGTGAGTGCGTGGAATGGGCTGCTGGCAAAGGTGGAGGAGGTGGATATGATAGGGTCTTTTAAGAGACTCCTGGATAGGTACATGGAGTCTAGAAAAATAGAGGGCTATGGGTAACCCTAGGTAATTTCCAAAGTAAGTACATGTTCGGCACAAGATTGTTGGCTGAAGGGCCTGTATTGTGCTGTAGGTTTTCTATGTTTCTATGTGGTAGTGGCAGGGTTGAGATAGTACGTAGACAGTTTACGCTTTATTACAATCTTACAGAGTTCTGAATTGGAAATGCTTGTAAATTTTGACATGGTTGCCGTCTTTTTATGAGGTTGATCAAGGAGGTTACCAGTATATGTAGCTATACGCTCCTTAATGGAAGTAATTTTGTTGTTAAAAAAATACTACGAATTCTTCACATTTTGTGACAGATCTTTGACTGAGGACATTATAATTTGGAACAGGTTCAACAGTTGGTTTATAGTTGAAAGCAATATTGCTGAATTGCAACTATTCTCTGTAATAATCTTAGAAAAAATTAGCTCTTCTTGCAGAGTGTATAGCAGTGTTAAAGGAGGCTAGATTTTCCTTGAAAATATTATGGTGACTTCCAGCCTGTTTATCCTCCATGTTCCTTCAGCTGTTCTGTATGATCTCTTGTGCTCATGGACAGGATTACTAAGTGGTTTCTTCTTAACCCTAGGTTACTGGCTTTCAATGGAAGACTGGGGCAGCAGCCATTCTGGAAGCAACAACAGGTGACCAGTGACTTTTGAGCTCTGCAAGATCTAGCTAAATGCATTTCTTATCGTCATGAAACTCTCCACTATTTCTGTTAATTTATTATGCCTTTTGCAGTGTAGTCAGATGCAAAATATCATTTAATGTCTCATTATTTCTTTATTTCCTGTGCAATTGAAATAGCTATTCATTTGATTATTGGATGAAAATTAGGTCCTCCTATCTTTACAACTTCAATCTCATAAAATGTTTCTTTCGGCTCGGACAACTGATAAACTGACTAATATGGCTTATATGAATCCACAGCCCCTTTAAGATCCATTTCATTACTCATTGTTTTAAAGTTCAGCACTTAAGAGAGAACAGATGAACAATCTTCCATTATAGCAACTACTATATATTCAATGGTCCCGGGAACTTCTCTGTTCGAGGAAGAAAAGCCTTTCTTCGTAAGGCCGTTGTATCATATAATCACAGATAGTTTGCAAGATAGAAGTTCTGTAGCCTATGGAGTCTATGCCAGCTGTAAGAATATAGCCAGCCCACTGCTCCCTCTAATTATCTACATTTCTTTTCCATTCATCTACTTACCAAGCTATTTTTTGAATACCATGATTATACTTCTAGTTTAAGATGACACTACTGAGCACATGTGACAGCTCACTGGTAGTTCAAAAGGCAACAAATTCAACTACAAACATTACTAATAACACCTTTTCTGAAGTAATTTGTTGCAAATTATCACCACAAACAATGAAGAGGTGAACGAATTCAAGGAATGAACCATGCGGCTACGTTGTAGGATTGACGCAGATGGGGGAGTCATATGGAGAGAAGAAGTCGAGTCTGGTGGTGAGGAAGGCAAATGCAATGTTAACATCCTTTACAAGAGGTCTAGAATACAAGAGTAGGGATGTGGTGCTGAGGCTTTATAAGGCACTGCTGAGGCCTCACCTTGAGTATTGTGAACAGTTTTGGACTCTTCATCTAAGAACAGATGTGCTGGCATTGGAGAGAGTTCAGAGGAGATTCACCAGGATGATTCCAGGAATGAAAGTGTTATCATTCAAGGAAGGTTTGATGGCTCTGGGCCTGTACTAGCTGGAATTTAGAAGGATGAGGGGGGATCTCATTGAAACCTTTCGAACGTTGAAAGGCCTGGACAGAGCAGATATGGAACGAATGTTTCCCATGGTGGGGGAGTCTAGGACAAGAGAGCACAGCCTCAGGATAGAGGGCTGTCCATTTGAAACAGAGATGAGGAGAAATGTCTTTTGCCAGAGGGTGGTGAATTTGTGGAATTTGTTGCCACAGACAGTTGTGGAGACCAGGTCATTGGGTGTATTTAAGGCCGAGCTTGGTAGGTTCTAGATTGGACACGGCATCAAAGGTTACAGGCTGGGGAGTGGGGCTGAGGAGGGGAAAAAGGATCAGACATGATTGAATGGCAGAGCAGACTTGATGGGCCAAATGGCCCAATTCTGTTCTTTTGTCTTATGGTCAGTCAGCTGATTTGAGCAACCTTTTTCTATCATGTAAATTCTGCAAAAACATAAAATGCATAGGTCATTCTTTACAAGGCTATGCATTTGTGACTGAATGGAAAGGGAAAAATCAAGTTTTTACTTCAATCCATTTGCTAGTATTAGTAAACTAAGCCAAAGGTTAGGTCACCCTGATATTTGCACTTCAAACTGTCTGTTTTCAACTCCACCCTGGTGACATCTGAGGATTCGCTCGGGAAAATAATAGGCGTTAGCTTGCACTCTGCAATTCTATGGCACAGCATGTTGGTACATTGATAGGTCTCTTAAACCCTTACTTATGTATCAGTGACTCACTGACCATTCATCAGCAAAAGACAGCAAAATGCCTAAAACACAACATCCATATGTTCTTTTACCTAAGAGTGAGATGATTACAATTCCTAGGAAAACTTGCCTCCACACTCCTACTCCATTATTCCAGTTGTTTAAAGTACCATCATAAAGCAATTAGTCTATTGTCAATCATTCTACCATATGTCAAAACACAGCCTGTAGAATGTAGTGAGAAAGCAAAAAAATTCAGGACAATTAGAGCTTTACTTGATCTCAGAGGCAAGTTTGGATATTTCCAATACCTGACATAATCCCTTCATGGCAAATTATTATAATAAGGCAGTTATGCTATCAAGTAAGTTGATTTTTAAGAAGGCAAGAATAAATATGCAGCTTGAAATAATAGGCATGTGGGAGGGGATTTTGAAACAAAGCCATCATTACATTAATCTCAACAGGAAAATTATCCGAATCCATGAATGTGTTTTAAATTCTTGCTACCAACCCAGTTTAGATTCTTAGGAAGACCAAGTAAAAAGAAAGCTAGTGATAAATTGATTAGAACATAGCCAAAACAAGATCAATTGCACAGAGTACATGAAAGGTATGTTCCTGTTAGAAGGAAGGATAGGGATGGAAAGATAAGAGAACCTTGGATGTTCAGAGAGGTGATGAAATTCATCAAAAAATAAAAGGAAAAGCATGTAAAGCTTCGGAAGTTAGGATCAAACAGAGCCCGTGAGGAGTATAAAGAAGCCAAAAAAAATTGAAGAAGGAAATTAGGAAAGCCAAGAGGTGCAATGAAACGTCCTTGGCAAGTTGGATCAAGGTGAATCCTAATGCATTCTATACATACATTAAGAACAAGAGGATAACTAGGGAGAGTGTAGAACCACTCAAGGTTATGGGGGTAACATTCCTTTTGATGTGGCGAATGCAAGTGAGATACTTAATAAGTAATTTGCTTCAGTATTTATCAAGGAAAAGGATATGGAGGTCCAGGTAATCAGTATTGAGTGTATAAATATGTTATCACATTTATATGTCAAGAAGGAGGAAATATTGGGCATCCGAATGAGTATTGAGGTGGATAAGTCCCCACAGCCTAATAGGATTTAATTGGTGAGTTTCATGTCAGTTGTAGAGAAAGTTGGTGGAGAAGATTCTTAGGGATAGGATATATGAGCATTTGGAAACCCATGGCCTAACTGGGGAGAGCCAGCACAGCTTTTTGCATGGTAATTCATGCCTTACCAACTTGATATAGTTTTTTTTACCAAGGTGACATAAGAGGTTGTTGAGGGTAGGGCAGTGGATGTTGTCTACACAGATTTTAGTAAGGTGTTTGACAAAGTCCCTCATGGGAGGCTAATCTGGAAGATTAAGATGAATGGGGGTCCCTGATGAACTGGCTGTTTGGATCCAGAACTGGCCTGTGCAAAGAGGAAAGAGGGTAGTGTTTGAAGGGACTTATTTGAGCTGGAGGTGTGTAATTAGTGGGGTTCTGCAGGGATCTGTGCTGGGATCTCTGCTGTTTTTGGTGTATATAAATGACCTGGATGAAAATGTAGATGGGCTGGTTAGTAAGGTTATGATGAGACCAAGATTGGTGGAGTTGTGGGTAGTGTAGAGATTGGCAAATGATACAGTGTGAAATAGATCAGTTGCCGATATCGGCAGAGAAATGGCAGATGGAGTTTAACCCAGATAAATGTGAGGTGTTGCACTCAGGAGGGCAAATGTAAGGAGACATTATACTGCTAAGGGCAAATCCTTAACAGCGTTGCCGAGCAGAGAGCTCTTGGGATCCAAGTTCATAGCTACACAGGTCAATAGGGTGGTTAAGAAGGCTTATGGAATGCTTGCTATATTAGTCAAGGCATTGAGTTCTAAAGTCAAGGGGTTATGTTGCAACTTTATAAAACTTTGGTTAGGCCACATCTGGAGTATTGCATACAGTTCTGGTCGCCCCACTATAGGAAAGGTTCTGAGGCTTTCGAGAGGGTGCAGAAGAGGCTTACCAGGTTGCTGCCTGGTTTAGAGGATATGTGCTATAATGTGAGGCTGAATAAACCAGTTGTTTTCTCTGGTGCGGCATTGGCTGAGGTGAGATCTGATAGAGGTTCATAAAATTGTAGAAACAGAGAGAGAGTAGACAGAGTTTTGCAGGGTTGAAATGTCTAATACTAAGATGGCATGCATTGAAGGTGAGAAAGGGGATGTGAGGTGTAAGTTTTTTACCTAAATGCCTGGAATATGCTGTCTGGTATAGCAGTAGATGCAAATTCTTCAGAGATGTTTAGATAGGCACATGGAAGTGAGGAAGATGAAGGGATATGGATATGGTGTAGGTCGGAGGGATTAGTGTTTGGGTGACTTTGATTTGCATTTTACCTGGCTCAGCACAGCATTGTGGGCTGAATGGCCTGTTCTGTGCTGTACTCATCTACGTTCTATGTAGCTTGCACATTGTCACACTTATACATGTGTCCAGATATCCAGCAGGAATATCACTTCCTAGTATTCTGAATAAATGGCTGCTTACATCAGCCAGGAGGCTGATGAAATAAAAATTCTGCATCAGCAAAGAAATTCTATGTTTCTAAAAGGGAAGGGGTACTGCATTGCTGACTATTCAAATAATTGGGAATGTTCTGTTGTGAAATTCGCAACCATGATTGACATGTTGCTGAATGGGTGTCATGGTTATTTGATTCTGGAAATATTATTTAAGAGAGTGGAACAGGGAACAGCTGTCTAGTATCTTCATAGGAGCAAGAGGAGTTTGGACATGCTCAACGGCAGGAGCTGCTGTAGCTGCAAAGGTTAATGACTTCAATAATGTTAGACCACGAAACCATGAGACATGGGAACAGAATTAGGTCATTCGGCCCATTGAGTCTGCTCCGCCATTCCATCGTGGCTGATTTATTATCCCTCTCAACCCCGTTCTCCTGCCTTCTCCCCATAACCTTTGATGCCCTTACTGAACAAGAACTTATCAACCTTTGATTTAAATATACCCAATGACTTGGGCTCTACAGCCGTCTGTGATAATAAATTCCACAGATTCACCACCTTCTGGCTCCTCCACATCACTGTTCTAAAGGGACGCTCCTCTTTTCTGACGCTGTGCCCTCTGGTCCAAGACACCCCCACTATAGGAAACATCCTCTTTGCATTCAAGAACTGTCTGAAATAAAGGAAGTTCAGTGATCTTGGTCAGTGAATGTAGCTTCAAATGCTATATTCTATCACTTTAATTTTTGGACTAAGCCACTGCTCTGCCTATTACATCCCCTTACCCACCTACCAATAACTATTATTATTCTGGACACAAAAATACAACTGCAGATGCTGTGGATCAAAGAATACGAACACAACACTGGAAGGACTCAGCAGGTCAGGCAGCATCCGTGAGAAAAGAGTAGCCAACGTTTCGGGCCGAGACCCTTCATCAGGAATGGGGGTGAAGAGAGGACCGAAGCCCAGTAATAGAGATAGGGGAGGGGGTAGGGCCTAGAGGTGCCAGGTGGAAAACCAATCAGAGGAAAGATAAAGGGGGGAGGGGAGAGGGGATAAGCATGAAAGAACTGTAGAGATAAAGAAGCAGAAAGTTGAAAGGGGAGAGAGGCAGAGAGGGACCTGGGATAGGGGAAGGGGGAGGGGGAGGGAATTACCGGAAATTGGAGAATTCAATGTTCATACCACCAGGCTAGAGGCTACCCAGATGGTAGATGAGGTGTTGCTCCTCCAACCTGAGTTTGACCTCATCATGGCAGTAGAGGAGGCCATGTATGGACATATCTAGATGGGAATGAGAGGCAGAGTTGAAGTGGGTGGCAACTGGGAGGTCCTGTCTATTGCGACGGACGGAGCGTAGGTGCTCAACGAAGCGGTCCCCCAATCTGCGTCGGGTCTCACTGATGTAGAGGAGGCCACACCGGGAGCACCGGATGCAATAGACGACTCCAGCAGACTCGCAGGTGAAGTGTTGCCTCACCTGGATCGACTGTCTGGGGCCCGGAATGGTAGTAAGCTCTATTACTGGGCTTCGGTCCTCTCTTCCCCACCATTCCTGATGAAGGGTCTCGGCCCGAAACATTGGCTACTCTTTTCTCACGGATGCTGCCTCACCTGCTGAGTCCGTCCAGCGTTGTGTTCGCATTATTATTCTGGATTCTGAGCTTTCTACTCACACAAACCGTACTGATAAAGCTGTAGACTGCATCAGGATTTACACATGTCAGGTGTGTATCTGCGATAACCAGTTCTGTCAAGTTTTTAATATGACACTCACTCGCTTGACACCCTTCTCTCTTAAAGGAAGTGCTGCATAACCGGGAGCAGCAGGAATGAACTAATCAAGAAGAAGTGAATTGCCAACTTTCAAACAGACTGCGGTTGTCTTTCTGGGAAGCAACATTGCTGAGTCCCTGGTTACTGGGAGAACTGAAACAATTAAAAATGAAGGCATCTACACACTAACAAAGGTAGGTTTTGTGTAGATCTACTCAGCCGGATCATCCCCTCCGGGATTCCCTTGCCCATTTGTCCCTCCTCACTAATCTCCCTTCTGGCACTTATCCCTGCAAGTGGAAAAAATGCTACCTGCCCCTTCAACTCTTCCCCACTCTCATTCAGGGTCCCACACAGTTCTTGCAGGTAAGGCAACACTTCACTTGCAAATCTGTTAAGGTCGTCCATTGTAGCCAATGCTCCCGACGCAGCCTGCTCTGTATTGGTGAAACTTGATGTAGATTGGGGGCAAACACGAGGAAATCTGCAGATGCTGGAAATTCAAGCAACACACACACACAAAATGCTGATGGAACACAGCAGGCCAGGCAGCATCTATAGGGAGAAGCGCTGTTGATGTTTCGGGCCGAGACCCTTCGTCAGGACTAACTGAAAGGAAAGATAGTAAGAGATTTGAAAGTAGGAGGGGGAGGGGAAAATGCGAAATGATAGGAGAAGACCGGAAGGGTTGGGGTGAAGCTGAGAGCTGGAAAGGTGATTGGCAAAAGAGATACAGAGCTGGAGAAGGGGAAGGATCATGGGACGGGAGGCCTCAGGAGAAAGAAAGGGCAAGGGGAGCACCAGAGGGAGCAATCCCTGTGGAAAGCGGAAAGGGGGGGGAGGGAAAGATGTGCTTGGTAGTGGGATCCCGTTGGAGGTGGCGGAAGTTACGGAGAATTATACGTTGGACCCGGAGACTGGTGGGGTGGTAGGTGAGGACAAGTGGAACCCTATCCCAAGTGGTGTGATCCATCATCAACTCTGCTCTCAAATGCATCTCTCCCATTTCCAGCACATCTGCCCTCACCCCATCCGCCCACCACCCCTACAGCAATCTAGTCTCTTGCTTTCAATAACCTGGGTTAAATCCCATCAGGCCCTGTGGACTTGTCCACCTTAATACTCATTAGGAGGCCCAACGTATCCTCCTCCTTGACCTATAATTGCCTTAATGTATTTTTACACTCACCACTGATCTCCTGGTCCTCCATATCCCTTTCCTTGGTAAATACTGAAGCCAAGTACTCATTAAGTACCTCACTCACATTCTCTGCATCCAGGGAAATGCTCCCCCCTTTATCATCGAGTGGTACCACCCTCTCCTAGTTATTCTCTTGCTCTTGATGTATGTTTAGAATGCCTTGCAATTTCCCCTTAATCCTATGTGCCAATGAATTTTCATGGCCCCTCCTGACTTCCCTAATTCCCTTCTTTAGTTATTGTCTGGCTTCTTAATATGCCTTATGTGCTTCATTTGAATCTAACTTCTTTTCCTTTTCCATACTTTTCCTTTGGTTTCTTGACTAAATTCATCACTTCTCTGGACATCCAAGATTATCTTATCTTTCCATCCCCGTCCTTCCTTCTAACAAGAACATACCTTTCCTGTGCTTGATACAATTGAACTTTAAATACCCTCCACATGTCTGCTGTGGACTTGCCAGAGAAAAGGTGTTCCCAATTAACGCTTCTCAGTTCCTGCATAATGCCCTCATCATTTTCCCTACTCCAATTTAAAGCTCTCCCACAAGAACTATACCTATCCTTATCAATAGCAGTCCTAAAGTTAAGGAGTTGTGCTCACTGTTTCCTAACTGTCCACCCAATGAAAGGTCAATTACCTGGCCAGTCTCATTACTCTGGCACAGTAATTCCTAGATTTACTGAGGGTCCAACTAAACCTGATTTATTTCCATCCAAATCTATAAATCCTGTCAGTTTTACCTTGAGCTGGCAAGAATATCTAGCAAAAAAGCAAAAAGTATGAGGTTTAGAGCAGGAAGCAGCAGCTATGCAGTCATTGATAGGATCAGCTCAGTGATTAAGGAGAGAACGTGAGAGGTTTGGAACAAGGAGAAAGTAACATATTTTTAACATAAGCATGCTGTGGACCTATGCAGGTTCCTATAACAACTTTTTTTTCATTGGGGGCAGTGAACGGAATTCAGCAGAACATTAAGCAATGTAAAAATAATCAGGCAGGTACTGATGATGGATGGGAACTTCCTGATGCAGGAAGAAGCAAGGGGCGGGTAGTACAATCTGTACTGGTGCACAGGTGTAGAAACCTTAAATGGAAACCAGGGGTTAATAAAGTGGCAGAAAGTGTCATCAGTGATTAATGGCAATTTCTTTGCAGTACAATTGTACTGGAGGTAGATATCCTGAGATTGGAAGGTGCTGCGTAACCAAACCTCTTAATTTATTTCTTATAGGTCCAGTCTCAACATCTTTTTTTGCAAGGAACATGAAGTAGATATATACCTGTTAGAGATTGTTGCTTAATTGACATTTCCTCAGCACTTAACCAGAAAAAAGAAGCTGAAATGTAAAAAAAATCTTGCTATGTTTCAGGAAGTAAACAGTTCTAGAGCAGAAGCTCAAATGGACAGGATAACTGGTCAGAGAATTGTACATCATGTTAGATCTATCTCTCCCTCTCCTGCTCCCTCTCTCTCCTCCTCTCGCTCCCCCCTTTCTCCTTCTTCCCCACCCCCGTCTCTCCCTCTGCCCCCTTCTCTCCGTATCTCTTTCTCTCCCCACCTCCCAAACCCTGCTTTGCCTCTCCGCTCTCTTCTCCCTTCTCTCCACCTCCCTCTCTCTTTCTCTCATTCTCTCTCTTCAACTGAATTTATAAATTAGATTCTGCTCTGTATGAGGCAATGTTCCTGGATTTGCCACTTCTCTGCTAATTATAGTCAATCACTTCCTGGAAAATCTCCAGGATGCTCAGCACATTCTAAGGTACTGAATTAAACATGTTCTCAAAGGAGTACAATGAGGACAAACATTTAGTATTGGTCATGGAATATAAAGTTTGTAAGCAATTTGATACAGAAGGACAATAAACCTTACTCTACTTAAAAATAAAAAAAGGAGAATGTTTACACAATATAAACATATCTGTCACTGGTGACTTGTCCAGTCTCTGAATGACAATGGCATCTTTTCAAGCATTAACAAGTTTTTTTTCTCTTTTTGCAGAATTTAAGATACATCCTCATTCATGAGCAGTAACTTCCTTCATTACATAGAGATAATTGATCAAGGTGTGGCAGTTGATGGCTGCAGGCACTCTGCTAGAAAAGTTGTTAATCAAGCACTGCCATAAGTGTCATCCATTGAACGAATACACTGTGTGAAATTTGGAAAGTGTCTGAACTGACGCTGTGCAGTCAATTGTCTCAATTGGAAAACTGATTACTGATGAACTAAATTAAATCAAAGATTTAAAAAAAGATTCAACGGTTCATTTATTATCAAAGCAGGTATCCATACACAACTGCAAGGGATGTAAAAGACCTAAGAAGGGGTCCTGAAAAATTTGATGAGGGACTACATTTACAAGACAGATCAGAGACTCTGAGGCTGTTTTCTTTTGAGGAGAGAAGGCTAAGAGGAGAGTTGACAGGGGTATATAAAATCATGACTGGTCTGAACACAGAGACAGTGGGAACCTGTTCCCTTTCATGAAGAAAAATAGAGGGCTATGGGTAAGCCTAGTAATTTCTAAGGTAGGGACGTGTTCGGCACAACTTTGTGGGCTGAAGAGCCTGTATTGTGCTGTAGGTTTTCTATGTTTCTAACTGCAGTATCCAACCTAGAATGCCGAGATACAACAAATTAAAGCAATGCATTGTGATGTCATTAGGTAGGTAGAATTGTTAGCTGCACTGAGGTGAATTACATTAATTGAAATGTCTGTACCATGATGTTGAAGGGCAAATTTCAAATGGAAGGGAAATGACTTCTGTGTATGATTTGTACATGAAAAGTACATATAGATGAATCAGATTTCAAGGCACTAACATCTTGAAGCTTTTTAAATAAGATTTCACTGAAAGGGATATGGACGTATTTGGTGGGAATAGAGGTAAAACATTTTCAAATGAAAGGCTGTTCTAGTCACTCTCTGAAAGGAGGATGGAAGGTGAAACCTTCATCGCATTTAAAGCTGCTAGGATAATGTTGGATATTACATTATCTTCTCAGCTTTAGATTGGGAACTGAGAAATAAGATTAGGCTGGCACACTTCCAATAGGCTGAAGGGCTCCCAGAGTGTTCTAAGATTCTGTGATATCCTTGGATTTCAAAAATTTCAAAAATTCAAGGTAAATGTATTATCAAAATACATATGCAAGTATGTTAGCTTGTACAATCAATTTATTTTCTTGCCAGCATTTGTTAGAGAATCTACATGATGGTAGATGGTTAGGATCTGAAATACACTGATCATGTCCCAGTGGAGGCCAATACAAAGTTTCAGAGTACACTTATTATCAAAGAACGTAGAAATTGAGATTTGTTTGCTTACAGGCAGCTACAAAACAAGAAACCTGAAAGACCCCAATTAAAGAAATTAAAGACCAGCACCTGATACGCATTGAAAAGGGGAAGAAAAACACAAGTCGTACAAACAATAGAAGCAAGCAACAACATCCTGAACCAAAATGAGTCTTTAGAATCGAACCCCGGAGCAGCCTGGAGTAGGCCCAAAGCCTCAGTATTAGTGCATCATATTAGCAGCACGGAGCACAGCAGCTGTGGCAGTCTTCATAGCCTCAGCGCCATGGAGAGAGGAGTGAACATTATAGGAGAGGGAGCAAAATTGGCTCTCTCCTCTGATTCCCAGATCCTCTCCTTTCTGTCTATCTGGGCTGGCATTTAAATTGTCCAAAGTGCATATCATACCTCACACTAGGACCCAATCACTGCTGCAGAGAAAGGATCACTCAGCAAGTCACTCCATGCCCAGATTTCACCACTCAGCTCAAAGCCATTCTCAATCTCTCCGGATTGGCTTGGCGTGCAGAGAGATCCAACCTCGCACCTGGGCCATCTGTACAGGCATTGGAATTCCCCAACAGACTTGACCTGCAAGCTAACCTTCAAGGTGTTCTGCACAAGGACTCCTCTGTCCCTTCGCATCTCAGATTTTTGTATTTTCTCCTCATTTAGAGAATAGTCTGCACATTTATTTCTACTACTAAAGTGCATGACCGTACACTTTCCGACATTGTAATTCATTTGCCACTTCTTTGCCCATTCTCCCAATCTATTCAAGTCTCTCTGCAGACTCTGTTTCCTCAGCACTACCGGCCCCTCCACCTATCTTTGTATCATCAGAAAACTTAGCCACAAAGCCATCTATTCCATTATCCAAATCATTGATATACAATGTAAAAAGAAGCAGCCCCAACACGGACTCCTGTGGAACACCACTGGTAACCGGCAGCCAACCAGAATGGGATCCCTTTATTCCCACTATCTGTTTCCTGCCAATCAGCCAATGCTCTATCCACGTATGTAACTTTCCCGTAATTCCATGGGCTCTTATCTTGTTTAGCAGTCTCACGTGCGGCACCTTTGTCAAAGGCCTTCTGAAAATCCAAATACACAACATCCCCTGCATCTCCCTTGTCTAGCCTACTTGTAATTTCCTCAAAAAATTGCAATAGATTTGTCAGGCAGGATTTTCCATTAAGGAAACTAAACTGACTTTGTCTTTATCTCGTTCTGTGTCACCAAAGTACTCCATAATGTTCATCCTTAACAATTAACTCCTACATCTTCCCAACCACTGAGGTCAGGCTAACTAGTCTATAATTTCCTTTCTGCTGCCTTCCTCCTTTCTTAAAGAGTGGAGAGACATTTGCAATTTTCTAGTCCTCTGGCTCCATGCCAGGATCCAATGATTTCTGAAAGGTCCTGGTATTTACACTCTACCTCAGCCTCATCTGAGCCCAATTTATCTAATCCTAGTAATACAGACTTTCATTCCTTTTTGTTTCATCTACTGGTCTATTTTGTTCTCATTTATTCCATGCAGCAGCAAGTTCCACTTGCTAATCATTCTATATTAAAAGGTTTCTCCAGAATTATTTATTGAATTTATTTGTGATCATTTTTCATTTATAGTCTCTAGATCTGGAATAACCACACCTAAAAATATCTTCTCTATATCCATCCTATTAAACCTCTGTTTGCTATTCCGCCACTTATTCCTCACGTAAAGAGCCTAATCCATTCAATCTTTCCTGATTTGTTATTAATTTCATGCTTGCAATCTTTCTTTTGCAACTTTGGGTGTAATGTAGAGACCAGGACCGAGTACAGAATACACTGCAATCTGCAACAACACGCAAAAAGCTGGAGGAACTCAATCGGTCAGAGAGCGTCTATGGAGGGAAGAGGACAGATGATATTTCAGGTTGAGGCCATTCATCTGGGATGAAAGATCTTGGTGAAATGTAATATTTGCTGTCTCTGGCATTCTGAGGGTTGTCTAAATGAGGTGGTATAGAAATGTACTATAATCTATCTGCCTTACATTTTACGTTAAGCCTGGGAATTAGCCTTTATGAAAAACACAAATACTAAGATAATCACTGAGAAAGATGCATCTGGCAGAATGTAATGTAGTCTGTAATACGAGGGGTGATTAATAAGTTTGTGGCCTAAGGTAGAAGGAGTCAATTTTAGAAAACCTAGCACATTTATTTTTCAACGTAGTCCCCTCCTACATTTACACACTTAGTCCAGTGGTTGCGGAGCATATAGACCCTGGACCTCCAGAAAGTGCCCACAGCAGGGGTGATTGATAAGTTTGTGGGCCTAAAGTAGGAGGAGATGAGTTATACAGCTCTCGTTACATACACATGCAGTTCAACTCTTTGAACTGTTTGAAGTTAGAAAATTTGAAGTTAATAACTCATCAGGGGTGATTGGTAAGTTCGTGGCCTAAGGTAGAAGGTGATGAGTTATTAACTTCAAACTTTCTGTATAATCACTCAAAGAGTTGACCTGCATGTCAACTCTGCTCTGTCTATTCATTCCCCAGCATTTTCCAGATTCCCAGATGGTATGTTGCCTCCCCGGGTCAGGGTCAGGGACATCTTGGATCGGGTCCACAGCATTCAGTGAGCAGCCAGAGGTCATGGAACTAATGACATGGATAGGAAGGGTGATGAGGTCCAGCAAAGTGAGTTCAGGGGGTTAGGTGCTAACTTAAAAGTCAGGGCCTCCAGGGTTATGATCTCAAGATTGGTACCCATGCCATATGCTAGTGAGGCCAAAAATAGGAAGATCAGACAGTTTAATACGTGGCTAAGGAGATGGCTCAGAAGGGAAGGCTTCATATCTTGGGATCATTGAGCTCTTTTCCAGGTACAGAAGGGATAGCTTGCACCTGAACTGGAAGGGGAAGGTTTGCTCATGCTGCATGTGGGAGTTTAAACTAGAGTTGCAGGATGCGGGGGTGGGGGGGGGGGGGAACTAGAATGCCAGAACACTTTTCCAATAAAACCATTACTGAAACACTGACTGTTTATTCCTTTCCATAGGTGCTACCTGACCTGCTGAGTTCCTCCAGAATTTTGTGTGTGTTGCTCTGAATCTCCACCATCTGCAGAAACTTTAATGTTTAGGATTTTCTACTTCATCCATATTTCTGCTTTGGCCCTTAGTATCCAAACATCTATTACATAGAATATAGTCAATGGACCAAATTTTTGTAACAAATATTACCACATGATACCCTTTGCTCCTCTAATCCAAGGATGAATTTCTATCTTTGCCATTATTAAGTCTTTCTCACTGAGTTCCTTAATTAAATGGTCTGGGAAAAAAACTTGTCTGTGGTGTTAAATAAAATGTCTGGAACCACTCATCAGATCAGGTAGCACCTGTGGAAGGGAAATAATGTTCATATTTCAGGTCAACAACCATTTGACAAAATAGAGCCCACTGCTGAAGTAAGGTTATTCCTGCATTTTTCCATGTTCACATTCTCATGTGCTGCGGAGTTTTGTCTGTGAATTCTTCACAAATAATTTGATAACAGATGTTATATTTTCTCTTGGTGAATATCAAGCTGTACTTTAGAACAAGAAGAAATGAATCGGAAATAGGATATCCAGCCCCTTAGGCCTGCACTGTAATAAATAAGACTGTTTTTGATCCTGTGCCTTCTCCACAGACCTAGCCAATGCTGGTGATTCCAAGTGATTCCACAAATCTACCAATCTTGGCTTGAGTATCTGATTATCCACCACCCTAGAGATGGAGAATTCTGAAGATTAACAGCTCTCCGTGCAAGGAACTTTCCTGTCAGCTTATTCCTAAAAGCCAGCCCTTGTCCTAAGGAAGAGTTCCCTTGCTCCAGTCTCTCTGGCTAATTGGAACAGACAATCAGCACTTATTCCCTTGATTTCTCTCAGGATCACATTATTCCTCAATGTGATCATCTCTCTTTTTTTCCAAATCCGAATGGCTCCATACCTTTATTACTTAGTATCTCTTCATGGGCATTTCTTTTGTATGCAAAGTTATGAGGAAGGGTAGAAGAGTAGATAATAAAAACTTTAAATATCAAATTTAAGGTAGAGAGTAAGAGGTCAGGAGAGAATCTGAGGAAGGGTTTATTTTAGAAGGGCTGGCTGCGTTCTGGAATGTACTGATTGATGCGATGGTGGAGGCAGAAATTCACACATTTAATGAGTATTTAATCACCAAGATGCGGGTAGCTATGGACTAAGTTCTGGTAGATGGGATTAATGTAGATGGGAGCTTGGTGGTTAACACAGATCTGCTTAGTGGCTTGTTTCTGTAGTGCATAACATACTGTATGTTTCCACCAATCGCTCTACACTGACTCCAAAACAAGTATATCCTCCATTAGTTACGAAGTCTAAAACTGAATGAAGACACACAAAGCAAGACTTCCTCACTACTGAAATCCATTGTATCTTATAATAAAAGCAACTGTTTTTGTAGCCGCTTTCTATGACTGCATGTTTATTTTCATTCCACAATATGATCTCTTTAGTTAACCAGCTTAACCACTTTTCTCCCAATTAGAAGTATTTTTATATTCTTTCTACCAGACAACCTAACTTCACATTTCTCCATGTTATACTGCACTGTTAACTGCTTATCTACTTACATAAGCTGACCATTACATTTATTCTACTCACTGTCCACCTTCACTATAGGAAGGATGTGGAAGCATTGGAAAGGGTACAGAGGAGATTTGCCAGGATGCTGCCTGGTTTAGAGAGTGTGGATTATGATCAGAGATTAAGGGAGCTAAGGCTTTACTCTTTGGAGAGAAGGAGGATGAGAGGAAACATGATAGTGGTGTACAAGATATTAAGAGGAATAGACAGACAGCCAGCGCCTCTTCCCCAGGGCACCACTGCTCAATACAAGAGGACATGGCTTTAAGGTAAGGGGTGGGAAGTTCAAGAGGGATATTAGAGGAAGGTTTTTCACTCAGAGAGTGGTTGGTGCGTGGAATGCACTGCCTGAGTCAGTGGTGGAGGCAGATACACTAATAAAGTTTAAGAGACTACTAGACAGGTATATGGAGGAATTTAAGGTGGGGGGTTATATGGGAGGCAGGGTTTGAGGGTCAGCACAACATTCTGGGCCGAAGGGCCTGTAATGTGCTGTACTATTCTATATTCTATATTCTTTTGTTCCCAATATCTGAAAATATGATTTAATTTTAATTATCATTAAAACATGAATATGAGCGGTTTATTTTTACCCTTGGAACAAACTCTCCTGCCCACATTCCTCAAATTTGTAAGTGATTTGTTGATTGACACTCTCTGATTTTCTATGATCTTAAACACAATTAGCACATACTTTACAGTGCCAGAGATTAGGGTTCAACTCTCACTGCTGTCTAAGGTGTTTGAGTGCATTCTCCCCATGAGCATAAGACATAGGAGCAGAATTAAGCCCATCGAGTCTGCTCTGCCATTCCATCATGGCTGATCCCGGATTCCGCTCAACCCCATACACCTGCCTTCTCACCATATCCTTTGATGTCCTGACTGATCAGGAAATGACCAACTTCCACCTTAAATATACCCATGGACTTGGCGTCCACTGCAGTTAGTAACAGAACATTCCACAGATTTACTACTCTCTGAATAAAAAAAAAAATCCTCTTTATCTCTGTTCTAAAAGGTAGCCCCTCAATTTTGAGGCTGTGCCCTCTAGTTCTGGATACCCCCTGCCATAAGAAACATTCTCTCCACATCTGCACTATCTGGTCCTTTCAAAATTCTATAGGTTTCAATGAGAACCCCCACACTCTTCTAAATTCCAGTGAGTACAGGCCTAAAGCTGCCAAACGCTCCTCATATGTTAACTCCTTCATTCCTGGAATAATCCTTGTGAACCTTCTCTGGACTCTCTCCAATGACAACACGTACTTTCTGACATATGAGGCCCAAACCTGTTGATAATGCTCCAAGTGTGTCCTGACTTATAAATGCTCAGCATTATCTCCTTGCTTTTATATTCTATTCCCCTTGAAATAAATGCCAACATTGCATTTGCCTTCTTTATCACAGACTCAGCCTGTAGATTAACCTTCTGGGAGTCTTGTTCAAAGATTCCTAAGTCCCTCTGTACCTCCAATGTTTGAACCTTTTCCCCATTCAGATAGTAGTCCACACTTTTGTTCCTTTTATCAAAATGTATTATCATACATTTCCCAACATTGTATTCCATCTGCCACTTTTTTGTCCATTCTTCCAATTTGTCTAAGTCCTGCTGCAATCGCATTGCTTCCTCAGCATCACCTACCCCATCAGCCTATCTTTGTATCATACACAAACTTTGCCACAAAGCCATCAATTCCATTATCCATTGACATGCAATGTGAAAAATAGTGGTCCCAATACTGACCCCTGAGAAACACCACTAGTCACTGGTAGCCAAACAGAAAAAGCCGTCTTTATTCCCACTTGCTACCCTCTGGCTGTCAGCCATTCCACTATCCGTGCTAGTATCTTTCCTGTGAAGCCGTAGGATTTTATTTTGTTAAGCAGCCTTATATGTGGTACCTTATCAAATGCCTTCTGAAAATCCGAATAAATGACATCCACTACCTCTCCTTTGTCCACCCTGCTTGTTACTTCCTCAAAGTACTCTAACAGATTTCTCAGGCATGATTTCCCATTAATGTGTAATAGCATGTGGGTTTCTTCCAGGTTCTTCTGTTTCCTGCCATGTTCCAAAGATGTACAGGTTAAGGTTAGTAGGTTATGGGCGTGCTTCATTATGGTACTGGATGAATTGCAACACTTCTGTGCTGTCCCCAGCACATTCTCGCATTGTTTCTGTCTTGCGTTACTGCAAACAATGCACTTCATTGTGTTTCAATGTTTTAAAGTACATATGACAAATGAAGCTAATCGTTAATCTTTTAAAAAAAATCACCCATCTATGTTCTTCTGAATGCAATTAGCTCTGTTTTATGTAATCACATTTGTCTTTTATCAATTGCTTTGGATAATTCAGATATATTACTTCCATCAGTTCCCCTTTTCTACTCTGCTAGAAAAGTCTAATTCCTCAACAGCCTCTTCTCTTAGAATACTAGGCATCTTGTTTCATTAACAGTATTAACACACATTATGCACATTAAGTTAGTTTTGTTATATTATCTTTTTAAAACTTGCTCAATCTTCTTCCCTTGGGGAACTAAATTGGCAAGTTTAATCTTGTCTTCATTTTCCTTTATTAATCAAAATCCCTTGGAAGCTAATTGTTAAAATATTGCTGTAGGGACTTCATGCAAGCTCAAATTTGTCCTATTTCTAGCTGCTTATATTTTCATATTGATTTACTTTAATTTCATGAATCTCATGATTCCCATTCCCTTCCAATCAGAGAGTTTGCTTCTCTGTAGTAAGAAAATTAGAGTTTCATTCCCCATCCCAACTATTCCTCTGGTTAGTTTTCTGGAAGTTGATGATGAACTGAGCTATGAAATCACCTGATTGACATGACAGGAGGCCACTTTGAGGGCTGGTCAACATTAAGATTCTTGAGTAACCATGCAAGCATTCAGTGCAAAAGTTCTTTCCTTGGCAAGGTTTGCTCAGGGTGGGAGAAACTGAAGTTGAACATAAATCTGATATGGGATTCATTTTCCCGAAGGAAGGAGAGAGCCAAAACAGTAGTTATGTTGACTGACTTTTCATTTTATTCCATGGAGAAACAAGCTCCCTATGCCTATCGCCACACACAAAAAAATAGGATTTCCTTATGTTATGAGTTCCTTTTGAACTTAGCTACTACCTGATACAGGGCACAGCAGTTACTCTGCAAATCTGATGGTTAGCCTGAATCCAAAATCTCTAAAAGAGCAGTTTGTCCTCTTCAAACAAGCTCTCCTTATCTCTAGTTAGAGGATTTCAAAGAATATCGAGCCATCCCAATGATAATAGCAATGTGACGAGAATTTCTGCCAGGCCCTGCTCTTCAACTCTTTCTGAAATTCTTGACATTATCTACATTTGTATAACCACAAAGCAATCAATTTGACTATGTCACGTGTCTTTAATCAGGACATTCTGTTCCCTGTCTACCTTGTTCAGACCATGACTGTATTGGGAAGGAGAGTCATGTGGTGTATTAACATTGTTATAGGCATTCAGTCCACACTAGCAGTGAACAGCTTTAACATGTGAATCGTTTAAGCATTCTGCCCTGCAAATAAATATACATTTTTTGCTGGAGATAATTTATTTCGTGTTACTGCTGCTCCTTGGGTTTTCTTTGTATTACAAGTTTCACTCTAAAGCAGATTTGCTTTTTGTCACTGTCATTATAAACTATGCCAAAGTGTAAACAAAGATTAGCATTAGCCATTCTAAACATAGTGTACTTTGCATCTTGCCTTTCGTCTAAGGCTAGGTGCAGCCTGATAAATTGTTCCAGTGCGAAACTATGCAGGTCTGTACAAACAACGTATTACTCTGCCTAGCCCTTGCCTGATAATGGATCTCATTCTAATCATGGCTCACACCCCTGCATCTGCTTTGTGCTTCATTGACAGAACTCAATACCTTTTTCTCTACGTATAAGCATGTTTACGTTTTGCCTTGAATGCTGAATGGAGGAAACTTTCCTCTGTAGCATTCTCATTCAAACTCATTATTAAATGCCACATTGCTGGAGTGACTATATTTAAGTTCTTTGACATTCATTTGTTCAATTACTACCATATTTTTATTCTATATCTAAGATTACATCACATTAAACTCTCGTTCACTCAAACCCCACATGACAGGCGACTTCACCCAATCAAACTTATAAAGGGAATCCTTTTATTCCCAAGCTTAAACATTTTTATAATTTCTTATGAATGTTATTAGAAATGCTCAAATGTTTTAAAGTTTATGTTTTACATAAAACATGGGAAATGTTTTGTTGAGTACAAATGCCATCTTATAAAATGTTGCCAGGAAAATTCTAGATTCCTAGAATCCTTAAGTTAAGATTAAGTTTGTAAGGTATAAGAGATAAACAAAGAAAGCCAACAAAGGTTGTTTAAGGTATGAAATAGTACTGTTGTAAATAAATTAGTCTGGAGTTTTTTGGAATTGAATAATGTGATACAAGTAATGGTAGAAAATATCATTTGCATGGTATAAAAGCCTCGAATTCCATCATATCAACAACTTTATTTGCTGCCATATTCAGTTTTCTATAACATCTGATTATCCAATTGAGTTGGTCTCCAATGCAGGCAATACATTAGCAGATGTTTCGTCACCATACAAAAAGACATCATCAATGCACTGCTCAATTGTGGTGTGTCTTCTTCTTCTTCTGTTGTTTTCTGGCGGTTGGCAAACCAGCTTTAAGGTGCATTACCGCCACCTACTAGACTGGACTGTGGATCATTTGATAAACAGGAGGAATGAAAAGAATTGCATTCCCTAAATTCTATATAATAAACCAGAGTCTTTCAGATACTTTATGATATAGGTCCATATTTCTCTTGAACTCACACCTAAAGTGTCTTTTATACCCACAGCAGTTTCTTTGTTTATCTGAAGCACTCCTATCATCTTCACTCTTTCTCTTTCATACTTCTTAGATTTTATAAATACATGTTCAACTGTTTCTGGTTATTTACAGTATTCACACAACCATGTCCTCCAAATGCTTAGCCTTTACATAATTATCAATCAGTCGATTGGTCATGTTTACGAAAACACTATTGTGATGTAGGGAAGGGGTCTCATTGCTGATAGGTTGCGTGGCAAACCTTGTGTGTGGTCATCTGGAATGTTGGTTCAAATAGAATCAAGGTCCACATATCTGTTTACAGAGTTGTTTGTGAAAAACCATGTTCCTAGCAATTCTCTTGAATGCTGCATGTTCATTTGCGCCATGACTTTCACTGATGCCCAGTTGAACTTCTGTCCCTTTCAATCTTCATGGGTAGAGACTAAAGAGAATTGGTCATGCCACATCACAGCTAGTTGATGTTCATGGATTCTTGAGGATAGTTTTCTTCCAGTTTGACTGAGGAAAACTTGCTCCAGTCCTCGCATTTGTAGACCACATTGTTCTTGTCCAATAGGCTGGTTCATTTTTTTGATCTGCCGAGTACTCTCCTCAATGTTGCTGTTGGCTTACACGCAACCTAAAGTCTATGGTCTTCGAGCAGTCAGGCTGTCACTTCCGAGGTATTTTGAATGTAAGGAAGGACAACCCATTTGGTCCTCTCTTGGTGGACGCGTCGTCGACCTCACAGGCATCTTCGTATGAAGTTATGTGGTTATCCATTTCATGCGAATACTTTAAAGCGATATTTTTCCTCTTTATCCTTTAGTTCCACAATGCTGCAGTGTACCTCTCTGCTCTTTGGAACAAAATTTTGATATAGATTTTCTTGTCTGCATTAGGGCATTTACTGTGATAGTTAACAATCTGATCTGTATGCGTTCCATTACGATAATCGGATGCTTCCAAAGTGATTCCAAAGAATCCATCTGGGTTCTTTTCTGCAAACCATTAGACTATGAGACCATAAGATATAGGAGCAGAATTAGGCCATTTGTCCCATCGAGTCTGTTCTGCCATTTCGTTGTGGTGGATCCAATTTTCGTCTCAGCCCCGATCTCCTGCCTTCTCCTCATATCCCTTCATGCCCTGACCAATCAAGAATCTATCAACCTCTGCCTTAAAATTACATAAAGAATTGCCTCCACAGCTGCCTCTGCAAAGAATTCCACAGATTCACCACTCTCTGGCTAAAGAAATTCCTCCTTATCTCCATTCTAAAAGGACACCCCTCTTATTCTGAGGCTGTGTTCTCTGGTCTTATACTCTCCCACCTTAGGAAACATCCTCTCCACATACACTCTATCTAGGCCTTTCACCATTCGGTAGGTTTCAGTGAGGTCACCCTTCATTCTTCTGAATTCCAGCAAGTACAGGCCCAGAGCAATCAGATGCTCTTCATATGACAAGCCATTCAAACCTGGAATCATTTTCGTAAAAATCCTTGAACCCTCTCCAGATTCAGCACATCCTTTCTCAGATAAGGGGCCTGAAGCTTCTCACAACACTCCAAGTGAGGCCTCACCAGTGCTTTATAAAGCCTCAACATTACATCTTTGCTTTTATATTCTAGTCCTCATGAAACGAATGCTAACATTGCATTTGTCTTCCTCACCACAGACTAAATCTGCAAATTAACCTTTAGGGAATTTTGCACAAGGACTTCCAAGTCCCTTTGCAACACAGTTTTTTGTATTTCCTCTCCATTTAGAAATTAGTTAACCCTTTCATTTCTTCTACCACAGTGCAAGACCATAAACTTCCTGACACTGTATTCTATCTGCCATTTCTTTGCCATTCTCCTAATCTGTCTAAGTCCTTCTGTAGCCTCTCTACTTCTTCAAACTACCTGCACCTCCACCTATCTTCATATCATCTGCAAACTTTGCCACAAAGCCATCAATTACATCATCCAAATCATTGATATACTGTGTAACATAAAAAGAATCAGTCCCATTACAGAGCCCTGTGGAACACCACTAGTCACTGGCAGCCAGTAAGAAAAGGCTCCCTTTATTCCCAGTCTTTGCCTCCTGCCAATCAGCCACTATTTTATCCATGCTAGAAGCTTTCCTGTAATACCATGGATTTGTAGCTTGTTTAGCAGCCTCAGATGTGGCACCTTCTGAAAATCCATGTACACAACTTCATTCGATTCTCCTTTGTCTATACTGCTTTTTATTTCTCAAAGAATTCCAACAGATTTGTCAGACAAGGTTTTCCCTTGAGGAAACCATGCTGGCTATGGCCTATTTTATCATACATCTCCAAGTACCCTGAGACCTCATACTTAATAATCGACTCCAACATCTTCCCAACCACTGAGGTCAGACTAACTGGCCTATAGTTTCCTTTCTTCTTAAAGTGTGGAGTGACATTTGAAATTTTTCTGTCTTCCAGAACCATTCCAGAGTCTGGTGATTCTTGAAAGATCATTACTAATGCTTCCACAGTATCTTCAGCCATCTCTTTCAGAACATTGGCTTGTACACCATCTGGTCCAGGTGACTTTTCTACCTTCAGATCTTTCATTTTCCCATGAAACTTCTCTTTAGTCATGCAACTTCACACACTTTATGAACCCTGATACCTGAAATTTCCACCATTCTGCTAGTGCATACATACAGTGAATAATGATGCAAAATATTTATTCAGTTTGTTTGCCATTTCATTGTCCCCCATTACTACCTCTGCAAGATTGTTTTCCAGTGGTCCAAAATCCTCTCTTGCCTCTCTTTTGCACTTCATGTATATGAAATAACTTTTGGTATCCGCTTTAATATTATTGGCTAGCTTACTTTCAATTTCCATCTTACCTTCTTAATAACTTTTTTAGTTGCCTTCTATTAGTTTTTAAAAGTGTCCCAATTCCCTAACTTCCCATTAATTTTTCTTCTATTATCTGCACTGTCTTTGGCTTTTATGTTGGCTTTGACTTCACTTGTTAGCCACCTTATTGCTAGTCATCTTTCCTTTAGAATACTCCTTCCTCTTTGAAATGCATATATCCTGTGCCTTCTGAATTGTTTCCAGAAATTCCAGTCATTGTTGCTCTGCCATCATCCCTGCCAGTGTTCCTTTCCAATCAATTCCGTTCAGCTCCTCTCTTATGCCTCTGTAATTCCCTTTATTCCATGTAATACTGATACATCTGACTTTAGCTTCTCTTTCTCAAATTTCAGGGGGAATTTGATCATATTATGATCACTCTCCCCTAAGGGTTCTTTTACCTTAAGCTCTCTAATAAATTCTGGTCAGTTGCACAACACTGAATAGCTGATCCTCTTGTGGGCTCAACCGCCAGCTACTCTAAAAAGCCATCTCATAGGCACTCTAGAAAATCTCTCCTCTTGGAATCCAGCACCAACCTAATTTTCCCAATCTTCCTCCATAGTGAAGACCCCTAGGACTATTGTAACAGTCTCCTTTTTCATGTATTTTCTATCCCCCGTTGTAATTTATAGACCACATCCTTACTACTGTTTGGGAGTCTGTGTACAACTCCCACAAGGGTTTTTTTACACTTGCAGTTCCTTAGCTCTATCCATACTAATTCAATACCTTCCAGCTCTATGTCACCTCTTTCTACTGATGTGATTTCATTTTTTTACCAAAAGAGCAAGCCCTCGTTCCCACCCTCCTGCCTGTCCTTTCCATACAATACATATCCCTGGACATTAAGCTCCCAGCTATAATCTACTTTCAGCCATGATTCAGTAATGCCTACAACATCATACCTGCCAATCATCTCCCTTATTCCATAAACTGCATGCATTCAAATACAACATCTTCAGTCCTGTATTCACCCTTTTCGATCTTGCCCACCTTTTAGAACAGCAGACTATAAGACGTAGGAACAGAATTAGGTATTTGGCCCATCGAGTCTGCTCTGTCATTCAATCATGTCTGATCCTTTTTTCCCCTCCTCAGCCCCACTCCCCAGCCTGCTCCCTGTAACATTTGATGCCGTGTCCAGTAAAGAACCTATCAATTTCTGCTTTAATTACACCCACTGGCCTGGCCTTCACAGCTGCATGTGGTAATAAATTCCAAAAATTCACCACCCTCTGGCTAAAGAAATTTCTCCATATCTCTGTTTTAAATGGACTGAGGGTGTGCCCTCTTGTCCTAGACCCCCCAACATGGGAAACATCCTTTCCACATTTACTCTGTCTAGGCCTTTCAACATTCAAAAGATTTCAACGAGATCACCTCCTCGTCCTTCCAAATTCCAGCGAGTACAGACCCAGAGCCATCAAATGTTCCTCTGTGATAACCCTTTCATTTCCAGAATCATCCTTATGAACTCTCTCCAATTCCAGCACATCTTTTCTTAGATGAGGAGTCCAAAACTCTTCACAATATTCAGGGTGAGGCCTCATCAGTGCCTTATAAAGCTTCATCGTCACATCCCTGCTCTTGTATTCTAGACCGCTTGAAATGAATGCTAAGATTGCATTTGCCTTCCTCACCACTGACTCTACCTGCAAGTTAATCTTTAGGGTAAACACAAAATACACTGCAGATGCTGGAGTCAAAGCAACATGCAAACATGCTGGAGGAACTCAGCAGAAAACAGCAGTCAACGTTTCAGGCCATGACCCTTCATCAGGACTGAAGATGGAGGGGGCAGGGGCCCTATAAAGAAAGTGGTGGGAGGGTGGGAAGGAGAAGGCTGATAGGTGCCAGGTGAAAAACCAGTAAGGGGAAAGATCAAGGGGTGGGGTAGAGAAAGCACTATGGGTAGTAGAAGAAGGCAGAACCATGAGGGAGGTGATAGGCAGCTGGAGGAGGAGGCAGAGTGAAACTAGGATGAGAGAAGGGAGAGGGAGGGAATTACCAGAATTCGAGAATTCAATATTCATGCCAAGGGGCTAGAGACTACCCAGACGGTGTATGAGGTGTTGCTCCCCCAACCTGAGTTTGGCCTCATCGTGGCAGCAGAGGAGGCCATATATGGACATATCCAAATGAATATGTGAAGCAGAGTTGAAGTGGGTGGCAACCAGGAGATCCTGTCTGTTGTGGCAAATGGAGCAGAGGTGCTCGACGAAGCGGTCCCCCAATCTGCATCGGGTCTCACTGATGTAGTGGAGGCCGCACCGAGAGCACCTTTAGGGTGTTCTGCACAAGGACTCCAAGCCCTTTGTATTGTCAGGTTTTTGGATTTTCTCCCCATTTAGAAAATATTCTGCACATTTATTTCTACTACCAAAATGCATGCTATGCATTTTCAAACACTGTATTTCATTTGCCACTGTCTTGCCCATTCTCCTAATCTGTCTAAATCCTTCTGCAGCCTTCCTGTTACCTCAACACTCTTTGCCCCTCCACCAATTTTCGTAACATTTGTAAACTTGGCAACAAAGCCATCTATTCCATCATCAAAATCATTGATATACAGCATAAAAGAAGTGGTCCCAACACTGACCATTGCCAAACACCATTAGTCACTTGCAGCCAACCAGAAAAGGATCCTTTTATTCCCACTCACTGCCTCCTACCAATCAACCAATGCCCTAACCATGCCAGTATATTTCCTGTAATACCATAGGCTCTTAACTTGGTAAGCAGCCTCATGTGTGGCACCTTATCAAAGGCCTTCTGGAAGTCCAAATATACAACATCCACTGCATCCCCTTTATCTATCCTACTTGTAATCTGCTCAAAGAATTCCAACCGGTTTGTCAGGCAAGATTTTCCCTTAAGGATACCATGATGACTTTGTCCTATCTTGTCCTCTGTGACCAAGTACTCCATAAACTCATCCTTAACAATTGACTCTAACATCTCTGCAACCACTGATATCAGAGTAACTGGTCTATAATTTCCTTTCTGCTGCCTTCCTCCTTTCTTAAGGAATGGATAAGTTTATCTGGTCCCGGTGACTTATATACCCTCAGGTCTTTCAGCTTTTTGAGCACCTTCTCTCTTGTAATAGTTACTGCATTCTCTTCTCCTGCTTCATATCCTTCAATATCTGGCACACTGCTAGTGTCTTCCACAGTGAAGACTGATGCAAAATACTCATTTAGTTCATCTGCCTTCTCCTTGTACCATGTTATTGTTTTTCCAGCCTCATAAAAATGAAACATTAATCTGATATAATTCTAGGGAAGGTACAGATGGGGAAATTAGATTCATGAGAGTAAGGAACTGATTGTGGACTTCAGGAAGGGAAGTCGAGGGAACACACACCAGTCCTCATTGAGGGATCAGCAATGGAAATGGTGAGAAATATCATTTCTTCGGTGTCAAAATCAAAGAAGATATATCCTGGGCTCAACATATTGATGCAGTTACAAAGAAGGCACGTCAGCAACTACTATATTTCATTAGGAGTTTGAGGAGATTTGATATGTCACCAAAGACTCTACCAAATTTCTACAGATGTATCATTACAAGAATTCTAACTGGTAATATCACCATCTGGTAGGAGGGGGCTACTGTACATGTTCTGAAAAAGCTGAAAACTCAACCAGCTCCATCATGGGCACTAGCCTCCTCAGCATCGAGGACATCTGCAAAAGGCGATGCCTCAAAATGGCAGCACCCATCATTAAGAACCACCATTGGATAGGACTTGCCTTCTTTCCATTGCTACCATCAGGGAGAAGATACAGGAGCATGAAGACACATGCTCAGAGTTTTAGGAACAGTTTCGTCCCCTCTAACAACAGATCTCTGCAAGAACAATGAATCAGCCCATGAACACTACCTCACTATTTTTGTACTCTATTTGCATAACTTATTTAATTTAAAATTTTTGTATATATACCGTATATTATTGTAATTTATAGTTTGTTGTTATGTATTGCACTGCCCTGCTGTCACAAAACAACAAGTTTCATGACATATGTCAGTGTTATTAGACCAGATTCTGATTCTGAAGAAAATGGTCATCATGAAATACTCAGATCAATTTGGCTACTATGGTTTACATTAGGGGCACAATTGAGAGCACCCCGACTGGCTGCATCACTGCCTGTACTTCCCTCAATCACAGGACTTTGCAGAGAGTGATGTGGACAGCCCCAGCACATCTGTAGATGTGAACTTTCCACTATTCAGGACATTTACAAAGACAGGTGTATAAAAACGGCCCAATCATTGGAGTCTCGAATCACCTCAATCACAAACTATTCCAGCTGTTACCATCCGGGAAATGGTACCACAGCATAAAAGCCAGAACCAACAGACTCTGGGACAGCTTCTTCCACCAGGCCATCAGACTGATTAATTCATGCTGACGCAAATGTATTTCTATGTTATATTGACTGTCCTGTTGTACATATTTAATATAAATTACTATATTTGCATATTGCACATTTAGATGGAGACGTAACATAAAGATTTTACTCCTTATGTATATGAGGGTGTAAGTAATGAAGTCATTCAATTCAATTCAGTATATAGAGGATGGTGCTCACAGATAAGGGCAAAATCAAATGATTTGAGATGAAAAATAGAAATTCTCAGAACCATTCAGGAGTGTGAAATATAAGTCTGAGGTGCTCCCTTCCTAATGATATGTTAAATATAAGCCAAAGCAATATTTTTTTATAATTTTGTCCTCTTGCTAAGGTTGTGGTAAACAATCGATTAAAATCACCACAGTCCATTTGCTGCATTTACCTCACACTATTGTTAAGTAGGAAATTCTAGGATTTTAACCTATTTTCAGGAATGGAATACCTTGCAGCTACAGCACTCCAAAAAAATGTTTCAAGAATTTTCTTTTTTTTTGTAATTTGTTTTTTATTGAAGTTTATCATCAAACAAACATTTCCATAAGATGTATTTCAGATACTGTACATATATATCATATAATCATATTTGTCACAAATCTCCACATAATAATTATCTGATGTATACACTTATAGAAAGGAGAGGAGAGAAAGAACAACCAAAATAAAAAAACTGTACAAAGTAGGGAGTGACCTTTTTTTTACAACATATTCATTGACTTGTGAGAATAAAATCTGGCCTATGAGGTGTTATGTACTTAAACCATTTTCCCCAGTATGAATCAAATCGTTCCAACTAATGATTAACAGATGCTGTTATCTTCTCCATTTTGTAAATGTCCATTGTAATTTCCATCCATACATTTAAAGTTGGGCTCTCCTGTGATAACCATTTCCTGGTAAGGGCCTTTTTACCAGCCACCAGCAGTATATTCTAGAGACCCCAGCCTTGGAATCACACCTTTGTTTCAGGAATTTTCATCAGAAAAGTACTCAGAATAAATATTGCTAATTGATTTTAAACCGTTGTGATATGTAAAGACATATAGTGAATGCTTTGACTGATGCTTTAAAACTGAATGGTGTCCCTTGAACTTACTGTTGGAATAACTAAAAAGATTTCTATGAGGTTATTTAAATAGAATAATTATTCCATAAGTGAATGACAGGAAAGAAAATACAGTGAAGTACTTTCAAATATTAACATGACAAATAAAGGAACTGAACTCGTCAGTGAGTTTCTCAAGGCTCATCTTTGATATATAGGTAAAAAGGCAAGTGCTTAACAGGTGTGGTTCGAGCTCATCTACTAAGTGTACGTGCTTGTCAAAGCATTTCTGAGGGATGTTTGTTCATTTCTATGTGCATTCCCAAGTACAGGTACATTGCTGATGTCAAGAGCTCCATGGCAACGTATTATCCATTTGGCAGCGAGACAAGGATGGGTTCATGTTACAGAGTAGATCAACAATGACTCACTTCAATAAGAATTTTATGTACCCTTTAAGTTAAGGCGTGGCCTGATAATTAGCAGTATTTTTTTTAGATTAGTTGTAAAGTTTCCAAAATTGTCAAGTTGAAATATGGTTCCATTGAATAATGTTGTAAATAACAAATTAGCTCTCTGTGGAACATCATTGCAGTCTAATTTTTCAGCTAGTAGAAAACATAAAAGGGAACAGCTTTTTCTGATGATGGATCTCAGCTCAGAAAGTCGACTGTTTATTCCCCTCCATAGATGCTGCCTGACTTGTTGAGTTCCTCAGCATTTTGTATGTTTTGATCAAGATTTCCAACATCTAGTGAACCTCTGTTAAAAACCTCTGACATTTAAGCACATAGGAATATCCAAAAAAGTGGCACCACATTCGGTTTCTAAATAACCGGAAATGGAATTGTGATTACACCTCAAGAATAATATGTAAATATAAAACAAAACAACATGATCTTATGCCTGTGCACAGACAGATTTGTCTCTAAAGGTGAATGTAAACCGGTATGGTTACAATAGAGTGAACCAATAAAAAAGTGGTAGACATAGGCAGTATTAATGAGTTAAATGAGTACTATTGGTGATATGAGCATGGAGATCAATATTACATTTGCCATTCCTGTGTCTTTTATCCCTATTCACTCATTAACCTGAAATTTACTAAATTTTCTGGGTGTCATGCACTGAAGTTACACTGTGTTCCAATGTCAAAAACAGTTGTATCGGGATGTTAATTCTGAAAATGGAATTCAGAATAACTTACCCAATTTTCAGCTCCAACTAACAAAAAAAAAGACTACTGTTTTGGAGACTGATCATGATATTAATTATTGAAATTAATTTTAAGATCAGTTTTCAAGCATTCCAGCTCTATGGTTGCTTAAAGTACTTGACAGTCAAAAATAGAAGTCAGAAATACATAGACCTTTGGATCACTTAAAGATGAGCATCACCCTCCATTATTAAAATGAAACTTATTTTCCATCCTTAACCTGCTTAGTATTTTTGCAGGTGTAAAATTTTGTCTATATCTTACATTTTGCAACACAAAATATTATTTTCAACACATTGTTTCTGGGTGTTATTTAACATGCAGATTTCAAAATGGGCAAATGACAATATACCTGGGAACATATGACAATATACAAGAAGAGACCTTTATTAGGAAGAGCAAGGACATACAGTATCTTTAGGTGATAAGACACAAATGTGACTATATCTCATGTACTATTTACAGTAAGATTCTGACATGTTTTGGATTTTCATGGTTAACAGATTTTCTAGATGATTGGAACCTTATGCTTATTAACATCTTCACATGTTTTAATTTTTTTAAAAGATTATACAGTATCATAATAAATTTTCCGGGAAGCATGGGAACTGGGACCTTGGAAAGTTAGAGGAAGTGCAGAAAGTTGGAAGGGTGGGCAGGAACTGGGCTCCTGGGAAGTACCACAAATGGTACCTCATGAAACAGATGCCAAACAATTGGGATTTGTGATCAGACAAACATTGAATTATTGAAACTAATGTACTTTTACCAGGATCTCCATTTAATGCATGTTACTTCACAAAGCAGGATGCTTCAGGTACAAAACCAAAACCAAAATACTGCTGATGTTGAACATCTGTATCAGTAGCTCATTGGAAGAGAGAGAAAAAAAAGAGTTAACATTTTGTGTTAATGACCCTTCATCTGAATAATAGTTACAAAAATGTTGTGCCTTCTCTGGTAGCTGACTTGCAGATGACTAGCACCACAAAGAATGTGTTTCCTGTGAACAGAAATATTTAGATCATCTGATCCTATCTGGACTTCAGTGGTGAAAGAAATCAAATCTGTCATTTGACTGCTCATGAATGTATCAAGCTACTGATAGAAGCCTGGCTTGGAAAGGAAACTTTGTTTGTTGAAACGAGACATCATAGTAGCAGGATGTGTTAAAATTCCAGGTGATTGTATCCCCAAGAACAGAAGTTCATAAACAATACCTATTTACCACATCCATTTTACAAAGCATCAATATTGTTTTTCAATTCCAGCTTTTGACCTTGGCCATTCTCTTCATTCTCTGTATAGTATGTCTTTTCACAGCATTTTCTTTAGTATCACTCCCTCCCATCCCTAGTCTCAGCAAAGGATAACAAATGTATAAAATCCACTTTGAGAGCTGGAATAATGTTTTTTTTTTAAACAACAACTGAAGCCAAAAGGAATGCTTAAAGATGTGTATAGTGCTTTAAATCTGGATTTTCCACAACTCTAAATGTCAAGATGTCACTAACAGGTAAAGCTTGACTAGAAACTTGAATTAGTTATTCTAATGACTTACGTGACAGAACTAAGTGCAATGTAATCATTCTGCATTCATCTGTACAAAGCCATCAATAACATAATCTCCAGCATTTTGCCTGCTACCTGAATTTCTTTGCCAGTATCTTCAATGTAAATGTTCTGGAGAGCAATATGAGTTAGTGATTTTTTTAGTACCATGCAAAATGTAAACATTTATGTTTTCTTAAATTTCAATCATCCTATAAGCTCACACATCGTTGAGCAATGTCTGCCATCTGTCATGTCTGACAAAAAAATAATAAGATTAATGAATGTCAAAGAGCTGACACAATGATTCCTGCTGAAATTCCCAGGATAAATTCAGTAGACCCATGATGTGCCAGAGACAGAGACGCCATGTAGCATTACGTCTATTCACTCTACAGTTATGGAGCAAGTAGTAGAAAACTGATGAATTGTGTGACTGGGCTAAATATATCAAGGCATGGATAAAGAGAAACCCTAGAAAACAAGGGGAGTCAAATAGGCAGCCAGAAGGAGTCTAGGATCAGGAGTGAAGTTGGAAATCAATAGAAGGGGAATCTCACTATCAGCTTTTGGAGTTGGGTCTTTGAATCATGATCAGGCAAGGGAATTTGGCTGTCGTAAATGGATAGGTTTTCAGCGGTTGGAAGGAGGTCTGCACAAGAAGGAAATCACAAAAGTAGCATTCAGGTGTGTTGTAAGCTATTAGGAGTTACTGTGTGTTATGCTATGTAACTCCAAAACATTACACTAATTAAATGAAGGACAAAAATGTGAGTCTAACTTTGTGTTTACTTTAAGCAAAATACATACATATCACATGGTAGCGTTGTGACATATGCCATTCACTTACTTTTACATATATTTGGAGTACTGTGCTCAGTTCTGGTCGCCTCAGGAAGGATGTGGAAACCATAGAAAGGGTGCAGAGGAGATTTACAAGGATGTCGCCTGGATTAGGGAGCATGGCTTATGAGAATAGGTTGAGAGAACTCAGCCTTTTCTCCTTGGAGCGATGGAGGATGAGAGGTGACCTAATAGAGGTGTACAAGATGAGAGGCATTGATCATGTGGATAGTCAGAGGCTTTTCCCCAGGGCTGAATTGGCTAGCACGAGAAGGCATAGTTTTAAGGTTCTTGAAAGTAGGTGCATAGGAGATGTCAGGGGTAAGTTTTTTACACAGAGAGTGGTGAGTTCATGGAATGGGCTGCCAGCGGCGGAAACAATAGGGTCTTTTAAGAGACTCCTAGATGGCTACATGGAGCTTAGAAAAATAGAGGGCTATGGGTAAAGCCTAGGTAGTTCTAAAGTAGGGACATGTTTAACACAGCTTTGTGGGCCAAAAGGGCTGTATTGTGCTGTATGTTTTCTATGTTTCTATAACCCATAGTGAATTACTTAAACAAACAAAGAATGCTTAATCAAATGCTTAATGATGTAGTGCAGGCTACCTCAGTAAATATATTTAAGCCAAGGTTGGATAGATTTTTGTATAGCAGGAGAATTAACGGTTATGGGGAAAAGGCAGGTAGATGGAGATGAGTCCATGGTCAGATCAGCCATGACCTTATTGATTGTTGGAGCAGGCTCAATGGGCCAGATGGCCTACTCCTGCTCCTAATTCTTGTGTTTTTATGCTCAAACAGCATATTTACAAGATAATGCAAATATTACTGCAATATTAATGCACAACACTCCTCTCTGCTTAGCTATAAACTCCAACTCAATATAGAATGCATCTCAACTATATACACAATATACAGTACATATATCCACAGTATGGTAAATTTTTAAATTGTCCCATTCAGGCTTAAAGGCTTAAACACCAGAGGATTTCTTACTCTTGTGGGATAACGTCTTTTCTGATGAAGCAGGCGAGATTCATGGCTATGAAAACAATCTCAGGTTCTTGGCCTTTCTCTGTGTGATTGTAGGAGTTGACACTGAGACTGCAGGATGTTAAATTTCAGCAACTTAGATGCTGAAATTTTGATCATGTTCACTTTTATTCGTGACTACAACTCAATGTTTCCAACCATTTCTTCTCTTTTTTTATGATTATTATCACCCAGTACTCATAGTTTATGAACTAGTGAATTCTTCCATCTTCTGACTGTCTTTATCTCGATTGTGTCTTACTTTCGGAAGAACACGTTTCACTGCGCTTCTATAGGTAGGTAATTGTCTTGGGTTCATTTAAAAATACCTCATCACCACTGTTATGTTTTGTAACACCAAACTATTAAACACAGGAATCCAAGATGTGATTCTAACTTCGTCTTTACTTTAAGCAAGGCAGGCACATATCATGTGGTAGCGTCATGATGTATGCAACTTATTACATATAACACGTAATTAATTATTTAAACATACAAAGAATGATTAATCAACAACATATTCACTAGATCCCTCAAATATTACTGAAATATTAAATACCCAACAATGTGTAACTAGGCACTTCTGATGACAGCTGAAGGAGATTGGAGAATTCATGGTTCATCTGACCACAATTATAAGGTAAAACTCTTATCTGAAAACCCGTCAGCACAACTCCATGCAAGTATAGAGTCTTGTGAATGCAGGAGCCAAACTCATGATCCTGTGAAGTGAAGAAAGGTCTTAAAGCAGCTCAAATGACAATAAATCTTTGTACAGATGTCAGAGATCATCATACCATCTTGAATTATCTATTGCTTCTCAGGGGATCCCCCACTATTTGAAGTTGGAACTATTGCTTCAAGAGCACCATAAAGGTGGAAGATCACGCAGCAAAGTCCACACAATTTTGTAACTCACAGTTCTTTTCTGTACATAACTACACAGAAAATTCTAAATTCACCATTCTACACTCTAGTAAGTACTGTATGTAATACACATTGTAACACATTTTTATGTTGCTTCTCTGTAACTTCACAATAAACTTGTCTTTGTTCCACTGCAGAGTGCTGTTTTAAAGCAGGCCATCATCAAAAGGAGGCCGTCTCTCTCGGTTTGAAGCACAGAGACGTGGACGGGTGATGAAGGGCACCAGTGAAAGTCAGGCTGCTCGAGATCGGCTGGTCCTGGCATTAGATGTCCATTTGAGCAAGAGGCACGAGGGGCGGTTATTTTGCAGATTTGGAGTTTGAGCCCCAGGTTTGGGGTCCAGAGGTGGGTACTGAAGGTCGGGACCCGAATGTTGACTGGAAGTTTGGAAATCGAAACGCGATGGCAAAAACCTGGAGTCTGGAGACTGGAGGCCTGTCCTGGAGTTGGAAGATGGTTTGCATGTGGGGGGAGGGGGGTAGCTGGGTGGGAAGGTGGAAGGGAGGAAAGGGGCATATTTTGCTGTAGTTGTTTTGTCATTTGTGTTCTGTGTTGTTCCGCTGAACATTGTGGGCATGCTATGTTGACACTGGAATGTGTGGAGGCCTTGGTGGGCTGCCTCCAGAACATCCTTTGGTGCATTGGTTCTTAATTCAAATTCAAATTTCGACTTATGTTTCTACATATTGTACATACGATAAATAAATCTGAATCTGTATCTGACCATATTTATCCCCTGTGTATTTTTATTTAGATATAATATTGAAAGCCTCAGCACTTTTTTCTACTTCATCAGCATGAGTGTACGTCTTTCAAGATCATCAGATTGCAATTTTGTACCTTTCGGTGACAGTTGGACTGGACTTAGTAAAGATCACGCATGGCAGCTATATATGGAAAGAGGAGTTGGAGATTGAAAATGATAAATCACCCATGTTGACCATGCAAACTCATCTCTACACTGCTACATTTCATTCTCTATTCTATCCTAACTTAGTTGTAAGCAAAGAATTAAAAAATCTAAATGCTGAGCCAAACCTTTGAGAAGAACTATTCAAACTTCATGGTCATCTGAAACTGATTTGATAGTCGTACACTTTCACAGTAAGATTTTTTTGAAGGTTGCATTGCACCATTTGAAAATTTAGTGTGAAGAACAAATTTTGGAGAATTTTATTTTTGCTCTGCTCAGCTTTTGGCTAGAACATAAATATATGAGGAAAGCATATTGTTTCAACTGCTGATGCAGTTGTTTCATGGCTCTGGTGGAGTCTGAATGTTCCTCTTGCGTTGGTGTAACTCGTGGACATCAAAGGAAAACAGTAAGCACTGTTTCTCTGGAACTAGAAGGGCTGAGAGGTACTTCTCTTGACTGGACTAAGCTGCAAGATCCAGTTCATTGCCTTTGTTTTGATTTGCTTTCTCAGAATCCAGGGCTGGAATAGAATACCCTTTACTGGCAGGATGGCACACCAGCCCAAATGTTCTCTATAGAAGAAATGGGGCTACCTCTGGAGCAGCTGGTGCATATTGGCTGTCCCTGAGTACCCTTGAGCTGCTGGTGAAAGTACACCAACCATTCTGCAGGATGGGGAGTTTCGGAGTTGCCATCCATATCCCGCCACTTTGATGCAAGCAAGACCTTGTACAGAGCTTCCAAGAACATTCATGCAGGTGCAATAGTTCCAATGAACTAGGACAGACATTTGTTCAGAATTAATTTTTGCTTTCTCCACCAATTCTGTGACTATGTCATTTAAGTGAGAAAAATGTGTCATATGTAACTTCTAATAAACAGAATTTTAAGCAACAATCAACATCCCCCTCCCCCACTGTTCCAAAACATCTGATCTAACTGAAATTGATACCAATCTAACAAAGGGTAAAAAATCAATAGAGAAGGTACTGTAGAAATCTTTTCCATTACCATAGATTAGCTTAAGTAAAGAGTAATTTCAGTAATTAGAAATCAGTAATCAGTAATTTCAGAATTAGGGACAAAGTCTGTGTTCTATCGTCTTGGCTTCTGATATCAGTCACCTGCCTTTACGGAAGCCAGGAAAGAATTGGTATAACAAAGTCCATTCTGTTTTTGATCATCATTAAGCGCAAGATAAAAATTCTGAAGGATCACATCAAATGGCAGGATCAGTCTGACACGAATCGATCATCTGTTTTGACTGTCCTTGCTGATAAATGTAATCTGCTATGCACTGCATAATTTTCATTTATAAGTAGGAGCAGCAAGCGGCTAAAGGTCGCAGATGCATTAGCCATATACGGTCCGCCCAAAAACAAATAACTACAATGAAACATGATTGGCAATCACTTAAAGAAGATTGTTCCTTTAGTGTAATCTCTTCTCGGTAGATGAAAGATTTTATACATATCTTCCATCTATATTACTTTATGCTGTCTCTTCTGTGTACAGCTGATTAGTGCAGCTCTCTATTATCCTTCTCAATTTTAAAGCAAAAATACGCATTCTGACATCAGTATGAAATATTTAGTTTTCTGTGGGACTACTGTGTGATGTTCTAATTCTTACTTGTTAGCCTCAGTTGTGAAGAAGCAGTAGACTGAATGACTATGACAAATGCAGGAAACAACTATGATATTCCATACAAAGCTTTTGGGAGGGGGCATTAAATGGTTAACTGGGAGGGAAAGATCATCCATAAGTGAAAAACCACATTTTCAGGGTACCTATTCACCCTGAGGCATGCTCTTAGATTTTATTACAAATTCTTGAATGCTGTGAAAATAAGCTTTTGGAACTGAAATATATAGTTAATCATTACACTTTTGCAAGGTTGGAGTGGTTTTATCAGATCATCAGACTTCCGGTATCTTTGAGCAGGCTCCCACAGGAATACAGAAGTGAGAACCAAAGATGGTGTTAACATTTTTCTTTGTACAAAAGCAACCTCATTCTTTGGATTGCCCCATGTCCCACCCAGCAGGCTAAAATTTCTTAGGATCATGCTTAGAGAAATAAGCTACTAGCCATCATCAATCCAGGCTTCATAACTTCTGGTTCTGAATCTGATCCTGGAATCAATCTGAGAATGAAATCCCATGCTTCCTGTGACAATACTAATAGGGAGACTCACTTCATTCAACCAAATAGTTCCTCCTCTTTTTCTCAATATTCCTTATCATGTACTACATTCTTTTATCTCTCTGAATTATTTAATTGACTTGCAAAGCATTTTTGATAAATTAGTCCTGTGTAATAAAAGTTTTCTTGTCTCTCCTCATAATTCTATGCTATGAACATTAAACTTTTGTTTGAATTTAGTAAAGAGTAAATTTGATTTTGTTTTTTCAAGAAGACAAGCCAAACTTATTTATCTTTCCTTCATTACTTAAATTTGGAAAATTATTCTTTGCTTCTAGTTTAAAATCACTGGAAAAAGATTTAAATGTTTTTATGTACTGCTAAGTTACTGTAGTACATCAGGTTCAGTTACCATTCAAAACAATGGAGATCCCTGCATTCATTAATTGGCACATTGTCTTTTCCCATTTATGGCCAGGTAATTGTATCGAATACAGCTGAAGCAAGTGACCCACAATAAAAGTTGGTTTCCAAGAAAATAATCTTTTTTGATTCCAACAGTGCTTCTCAACCGGAGCTCCATGAGAGGTCACTAGGGGTTCCGTGAGAGATCATGATTAAAAAGAAAAATCACTCTTTGAACTTCACGCAATGCACAATGCTAGCACTTGCAGTGTTGGACAGTGACCAGGCAACCCCGTTGGCAACCTTAGCCTAGTATGGAAGTGCACAGTAGGACCGTGTTTATTTTGTTGTGTCCATTCTCAGTTGTTGAAGCGAGATAGGGAAGGCCAGCAATACTTAGTGAGTACTGTATTGCACGGAGGGGAGGACTGTAGGCTGTTCATGAGCATGAAGTGTGTTTTCCAAGTATTGAATGGACTCATCCAATTTGAGCTGTGACATCAGCCTCTCCTTCCCAAACTATCTCCTCCAACTTCCCTTTACGCGCTGCTGACTGACTTATGAGAGCGGACAAACTACCAGTGTAGTAGAAAACTGGAGGGAAACCTTCATTCTAAAGACAGTCTAGTGCGGCGATTTTTGAAGTGATGTGAAAGATGGAAGAGGTGGATTCTAGGCCCAGGCCTACAGACAATTCTGATAAGGTTAATGATGAAGAATTACAATCTGAGTCATTTCACTGAACTACTCAACAATGGACACACAAAAAAAATGTCTGTCTGTACAATGAAAGCAACTTATCAATGGGTTTTACAAGGACTGGTGATCCAAGTTGTCCTATTCCATTGTTCCTAGTCAGTGGCAAGCAACTTACTAATGTAGTAATGGCTCCAGCAAAACTGAAAAGACACAACCACAAATCACAGCCATATGACACATAGAAACAATGATTATGTTAAATGACTATTGGAATCTTAAAACAAACAGGTTAAAGCTTTTGAAAATAAAGTCACAGTCAGTAAAAGGAATCAGGAGATGTTACTTATTAGCTTTAAGGGCAGTTCACTAGAGTATATTTTAAAAACTGTGAAAACCTAGACAAAGAGACACTGATCTCCTGTTATATATGGAAATCTGGTGGCTTAGCAGAGGAAGGGTTCTCAGACGGGTGTTTGAGCTGAAAGGTGAATTGCAAGGGTACTTTCAAGACAATAGTAAGCTAGATTTTGCTGTGTACTTTGAAGATGAGGAATGGCTGCAGAAACTACCCTATTTAACAGACATTTTTCATCATGTGAACCAGTTGAACAACTCTCTGCAAGACCCTGGAGAAAATGTTTTGACTTCAAGTGACAAGATTCTTGATTTAAAAGGCAATGGTGACATCTGTTTTGTATTCAACACTACATGATGCACTGATATGTTGTTCTTAGCTCAATTCTGCTACACTGCCCAGTAACGCCTATTCAGAAAATGCCATCACTTTTGCCTATCCAGGGAATTCACTACTTCGATCTTGTCAGTGCTCTACACACCGCCTCAAGCCAAGATCAAGGTGGCACTGGAAGAATACCCACATCTATCAGCCGTCATGAGACGGTAAATCCTAATGACAAGGTCATCAATGCAAGGTACTTCATTCAAGAAAATTTCAGGAACATGCTCCCCAAGTGTCACCAGCATGTCTCCTTCTCCATTTTAAGGATTAAAACACTACAATATCAACATAAAACACACCTATATCCCTCACCCTCATTTCCACCAGTCAGATGATCTGCTTCCAGATATTGAAGTTCAAAGCACTAATGGAAATTGTAATGCAGTAGCAGTTTGAGGGGGTTGAGGATATACATCAGGACTGTCCTGAGTTGATGGACTGAGCATGTTTAAGAGCACTTCACCTAGCCTGAATGAATATGCCTCTGTTGTCAGTAATTTTGTCATGAAATGTGTTGACAGCTGCATTCCAATGAAGGCAGTTGGGGTCTGTCCTATCTAACAGCCTTGGATGAACAGGGACATCCACATTCCTCTGAAGTCCCGATCCAAGGCTTTCAGGAAGGATGATCTTGCACTGCACAAGAAAGCCAAGTATGGTTTCTATAAAGCTATCAGGAATGCAAAGAGAGAATGCTGGACCAAGCTAAATTCAAACAGGACGCTACTGTGGCTGCTCCCAAGTTCCATCATGGCTATAAGTCAAAATTTGAATTGATCTCTGGCAGTGACATATCTCTACTGGATGAGTTCAATGCTTTTTATGCCCATTTTGAGCAATTTTTACCAAAGTGTGTACTCCAATCCCACAATGACTCTGTCCCTTACATCTTAGAGGCACAAGTCAGATCTGCTTTCACAAAGGTAGAAGGTCAGCAAGCAGCCAGACCAGATGGAGTCCCTAGACGGGTTCTGAAATCATACTCAAATCCACCAGCCACTCACTGCTAAGTCAGAGTCAACTTTCATTTCAACGATTTACTATGCCCCCATCCCCTTTTTTTTATGAAATCTTCCATCATTCCAGTCTCCAAGAACAGTAGACTGTCCTGTCTCACTATTTACTGACCAGAGGCTCTAACAGCACTATAACTAAGTTTTTTAAAAAGATTTGTAATGGCCCTCATCAGTGCCAGCCTCCCAGGCAATCTAGATCTCCTGCAATTTGCATGCAGACAAAAAAATAGGTCTATGGAGGACACCTTGCACTATATTTAGCTCTGGATCACCTCAACAATAAGAAGACATTTGTAAGGGAACTCTTTGTTGATGACAGCTCTGCCCTCAACACTATAACACTAATTAAGTTAATTTCTAAACTCTTGAACCTCAGCCCATTTTCACCTAGCTTCTAGACTTCCTGACTAGCAGATCTCATTTGTTTAGAATTGATCATAACATTTCATTCACTCTGGCCCTTAACACTGGTGCACCCAGGGTTGTGTGCTTATTCATTTCTGTGATTATCCAGAAATATGACATTACCAACATCTGCAGAAAAAATGGTAAGACAGAAAATTGCTTAAGTAAAGAGAAACCACAAAATGCTGGATATTCTCATAAATAAAATACAAACTTATTATACAGGCACAAATAAAGTTAAGAAGAATAAGAGATGATCTTGGTGAAGCATATAAAATCTTCAGGGGGTTTATATATATAAATATATATATATATAGATAGATAGATATTGAATGCTTCCTCCATATGGGAGAATTTAGAACTAGGGGAAAATGTTTCAGAATAAAAGATCAGGAGGAATGATCAGGAGGCAAGTCATGCAATTTTTGAATGGTATTTGAAAATGTCTTCAGTGACCTTCATATCATGTGTGAGATCGTTGTCATTTCCTTCTTTTGACTTTGAGACTGCTAGTGCTGATCTCTCATTTTGAAAGAAGAGCTCACTCCTCTCCACTTTGTCAATCAATGCTTCCAAGCAGCGTGTTAAAATGAATGTGTTTGTCACCTTTTGAAGTCATGTCTTACACCAAGCAAGTTCCCAAAACATGTGGAATCTTCCTACTACCAATTACTATCAAAGTAAAGCAAATCTCTTTAAGACACACAGACACGCATTCAATGCTAACTATTCACAGAGTTGACCCTTGCACACATGTGCCAAGGTGCTTATAGATAACAGACAGTGTTATTATCACCGATTGGACAATGAAATGATAATGAGGTTGGAGCATTAATAGTTAGTTGACTCCATATGGATTAACTTTTTGCAAGTCAATCAGTTGTGAGTTCTACCAATATTTTCAGAATATCAATCCTTCTGGCAGGAGTATATTACCTACATTATTCCATGGAAATCCATATGGAATATAAATTTTTAAAAGTATCAATTTCTCACAATTTATATTATAGAATCCAATGTCTCTGGTTCATTCTTTTTTTCTGATAGTTGACACAACCATCAACTGCCTTCACCTTAAGCAAATTGACACAATAGACATGAGAGTCCACACACAAAATGCTGGAGGAACTCAGCAAGACAGACAACATTTAGAAACATAGAAACATAGAAAACCTACAGCACAATACAGGCCCTTCAGCCCACAATGCTGTGCTGAACATGTGTTTACTTCAGAAACTACCTAGGGTTACCGATAGCCCTCTATTTTTCTAAGCTCCATGTACTTATCCAGCAGTCTCTTAAAAGACCCTATCGTATCTGCCTCCACCACCATCGCCAGCAGCCCATTCCATGCACTCACCACTCTCTGCGTAAAAAACTAACCCTGACATCTCTTCTGTACCAACTTCCAAGCACCTTAAAACTGTGCCCTCTCATGTTAGCCATTTCAGCCCTGGGAAAAAGCCTCTGACTATCCACACGATCAATGCCTCTCATCATCTTATACACCTCTATCAGGTCACCTCTCATCCTCGAAGGAGAAAAGGCCAAATTCACTCAACCTATTCTCATAAGGCATGCTCCCCAATCCAGGCAACATCCTTGTAAATTTCCTTTGCACCCTTTCTTTAGTTTCCACATCCTTCCTGTAGTGAGGTGACCAGAACTGAGCACAGTACTCCAAGTGGGGTCTGACCAGAGTCCTATATAGCTGTAACATTACCTCTGGGCTCTAGACCTCAATTCCACAGTTGATGAAGGCCAATGCACCGTATGCCTTCTTAACCACAGAGTCAACCTCAGACCCCAAGATCTCTCTGATACTCCACACTGCCAAGAATCTTACCATTATTACTATATTCTACTGTCATATTTGACCTCCCAAAATGAACCACCTCACACTTATCTGGGTTGAACTACATCTGCCGCTTCTCAGCCCAGTTTTACATCCTATCGATGTCCTGTTGAAACCTCTAATAGCCCTTCACACTATCCACAACACCCCCAACCTTGTGTCATCAGCAAATTTACTAACCCAACTCTCCACTTCCTCATCCAGGTCATTTATAAAAATCACAAAGAGAAGGGGTCCCAGAATAGATCCCTGAGGCACACCACTGGTTACCGACCTCCGTGCAGAATATGACCCGTCTACAACCGCACTTTACCTTCTGTGAGCAAGCCAGTTCTGGATCCACAAAGCAATGTCCCCTTGGATCCCATACCTCCTTATTTTCTCAATAAGCCTTGCATGCGTTACCTTATCAAATGTTCTGCTGAAATCCATATACTCTACATGTACTGCTCTACCTTCATCAATATGTTTAGTCACATCCTCAAAAAATTTAATCAGGCTCATAAGGCACAACCTGCCTTTGAGAAAGCCATGCTGACTATTTCTAATTATAGTATGCCTCTCCAAATGTTCATAAATCCTGCCTCTCGGGATCTTCTCCATCAACTTACCAACCACTGAAGTAAGATTCACTGGTCTATAATTTCCTGGACAATCTCTACTCCCTTTCTTGAATAAAGGAACAACATCTGTGACCCTCCAATCCTCTGGAACCTCTCCCACCCCAATTGACGATGCAAAGATCATTGTCAGAGTCTCAGCAATCTCCTCCCTTGGCACCCACAGTAGCCTGGGGTACATCCCATCCAGTCCCAGAGATTTATTTAACTTGATGCTTTCTTAATGTCTACATGCTCAAGCTTTTCAATCCACTGTAAGTCATTCATTCAATCACCAAGATTCTTTTCCATAGTGAATACTGAAGCAAAGTACTCATTAAGTATCTCTGCTATCTCTTCCAGTTCCATACACACCTTTCCACTGTCACATTTGATTGGTCCTATTCTCTCACGTCTTATCCTCTTGCTCTTCACATACTTGTAGAGTCTTATTGATGGATTGATTAAACAGTCGAGGGTCTAGGCTGAGATCTTAACTTGCAAAGGTAAGGGGAAATAAAAATCAATATGTCACTTTTCAATGATGAAGTTTTTCTAACAAATCAGAGGAGCTGAAAATTATTGATGTTGTGACCAAGAGTGGTAAGTGAAGAATGATGGAAGTGGATCGTTCTGTTGTCATAGGATGCCCCTGCATCCCTGCCTAGCCAATCCAAGTCATGCAATGGTGATCAGCAGAACAGAATTATATTCCCATACACTTCCAAAAAATAGAGATGTTACTGACTTTACCAGATTACGTATGAAGAACTGAGTGACAATTCAAAGATCAACAACAGTTTTATTCACCTAGACTCCCACTCATTTCCCAGTTGGAGTAGGACACTTGCAATTAGACCATCGCAAGCTGTAATAAATTGCCTGAGCTTATAAACAATTACCTCATACTTTGCTTGGTAATGAAATCAGACGTAAGGAAGGCAGTGTAGATTTTCTGCTGATTTTGCATTGCTAAACAGCATGCAGCAACAGGAAATTAGAAAGATCATAAATCAGATCAGTGTTCATGCTGCTGAATCACCCCAGCTCACCTTTATTCACCCCACCCCCCACACCTGTACATAAAATCAAGCAGTTTGCTACTTGTGAGGCCATTCCACATTGCAGTCACATATTTGTTGTGCTTTAAAGAGTCTGTAATACTAGCAGATCAGTTCAGATCTCTGCATTGGTCCGAGGCACACACAGTACTGTCCATCTTGGTAAAGACATAAACAAAAGCAGGATTGGAAAGTGATGCAGGGCCAACCTAAAAGATAGACTCTCAACATCATATCTTCTCTTGATGGCTATAGTTGGCCACAATATGAATAGTCTTGTGTTTCTCGGATCTGCTACAAATACTTTACCATCTCAAAAACCTTTCCACACATATCAGCTTATAGTTCCATGTAAGCTAATGACACAAAGTTCACATCCTGACAAAATTGTCTGAATCCACAACACCCTTGCTGGTGGCAAAATTTAAACTAAAAAGAAAATATACGAGGAGACAAATTTGTCTTAAGCCATGGGCAATAAAACTCTCAGTCACTGATTTAACCTTTGCCTCTCTGGTTCCATGGACTCAGTAGAACCTAATGTGAGAGAGGAGGGTGAGCCAGCAGTCAATTCTCGTGCAAACACTTGGCACTAGCCAGCAAAGATAAATTTCTCTCCCCTGTTTGTGCCCTTTGTACTGCACATCTCTGCTAGATGTGGCATTTTACAGCTGCTTGTAACTTAATAGGACTGATCATCCTTATTCTGTGGACACCTGAGATGAACCTATTGCAGATTTTAGTTCTTATGGCATAAGAACATCCAAGCCAAGTCACCTTATATGCATGGATAAACATTGTTTTACTTTCTCTTCTCTCTCTCTCATTTATTTCCGTATACTTACATCTTTTCCTCACCAATCAGCTGATAACTCTCCAACACCCTCTCTCAGCTTGCAATGTATCAGTGTTTACTTGAACATTGTGTCAGTGTTTACCCTTCATGGGAGCAGGCCTTACAATCTAACAAACTCATTCTTTTCCTGTAAACTATTATCGCAAGAGCAAAAACAGCTGGAGAAATGTGGGAGTTCGAGAGAGTAGAAAGGTGGTAAATTAGTTGACTACTTTAAATTACCTTGACTAAGTGAACGGGTACACAGATCAGAGAAGTGAGAGAGTGTAGAATTAATGGACATATGGAGGAGAAGAGGTTACAGAAAATTTTGAGGGGAATGAGTTTGGTAGGATTGCTCGGAGAGGCAGCTAAAAATTAGTGGGTCGAACGGCCTCTTTCTGTTTCATTGGAAAATATGATAGAGGAAGTTGATGGCTGTCTTTAATGTGGTATCATCCTGAGACTTTAAAGCATCTGGTCACCGTATTATTAATGGGGAATGCCTTTACATGGCCACTGCTTTAGAGTAAAACAAACCTCTGGAAACCTCGAATTCAACAACTTATTTTTTATCCTCTTGAAACCAGGCAGATACACTTTCTCTGATATAAACCAGGATTTTTATAGGAGAAGATTGTGCATCTATGAAAAAAATTACAAGCTGCCTTTGGACTTAGTCACTGATATACACTAACTGACTCTGGATATAACATAGTCCAATGTGGACTGCAGTGTCATTAAGTGATCCAACACTATACTAGTAATCTAAAACTGATTGCCCTATTACTTTGTACAGTCAGCCATCTACTTCCTTGAGGAATAAGGAAAGCAGTTACATGAGAATTTTTCCGAAAAAAAACTGTACATCACACACTACTATTCAATGCATAAATTTACAAAAGAATTTCCAAACTATATATCAATGTTTTATTTTTTACTTCTATATTTTATAAAGTGCATTAAAGTACAGTAAAAATAAATCAAATAAATGAGTGTATTCACCATCTTGATACCAAATCTTCAAAGAGACTGTTGCTGCTAATGTCTATAACTGCGCTGGTCCTATATACAAATATCAAGAAAGCTAAAATGTCTATTCACACTAAGCTTGCATTTTGTTTATAAATATGAAATTGCTTATCATTTTTAGAAATTGTTACTGGTTGCAAGATAATTCTGGATGAATGCATACTATATAAATGAAAGTTACAGCATTTGGTATTGCGATGGATTTTCATTTCTTGGCCAGTAGACCTCTTTCACTTTCCTGGTTGTTTGTTAATCTTGTTTTCTAATCATTGCATCCTGTAAGATCAAACAGTTGTAAGTAAACTTCCAACAAACAGTTTGTTTAACTTCTGGTTGTAAGTGGAAGTTCAAAGTTCAGAGTTCAAAGTAGATGTTATTATCAAAGTGCATATGTCACCATATACAAACATGAGATTCATTTTCTTGTGGGCATACTCAACAAATCTATAGATAGTAACTATATTGGAATCAGTGAAAGATCACCCAACTAGGGCATTCAAACAGAATTGGCAAAAGCAACAAACTGTGCAAATATAAATATAAAATAAATTGCAATAAATGATGAGTATATGAGATGAAGATTACTTGAAAGTGAGTCCATTGGTTATGAAGTTGAAGGAAGTTGAGGGAAGTTAGATAGATAGATAGATAGATACTTTATTCATCCCCATGGGGAAATTCAACTTTTTTTCCAATGTCCCATTTTATTCAAGATTCAAGTTATCCCCTTTCATTCAAGAGCCTGATAGTTGAGTGATAGTAATTGTTCTTGAACCTGGTGGTGCGAGTCCTGAGACTCTTGTACCTTCTTCCTTTTGGCCACAGCTAGAAGAGAGCATGTGCTGGGGTTCCCCAGTGATGGATACTGCTTTCCTTTGATTGTGTTTCAAGCAGATGTGCTCAATGGTTGGGAGGGCTTAACCAATGATGGTCTGGGCTGAATCCATTACTCTTTGTAGGATTTTCCATTCAAGGGCATTGGTGTTTCCTTACCAGGCCGTAATTCAGACAGTCAGTATACTCTCCATTGCATATCTATAGATGTTTTCCAAAGTTCTAGATGTCATACCAAATCTCTGCAAAATTCTAATGAAGTAAAGGCTCTGCTGTGCTTTCTTCATAATTGCAATTAGGGCCTGGGTCCAGGACAGGTCCTTTGAAATAGTAGCAGCTAGGAATTTAAAGAGGCTAACCTTCTCCACCTCTGATCCTCCAATGAAGATTGGTTTCCCTCTCCTGAAGCCTATAATCTTTGGTCTTGCTGACATTGAGTGAGAGGTTGTTGTTATGACACCACTCAGCCAGATTTTCAATCTCCATTCATCCAGGAGATGGCTTTCCAGAGATTGTACCTGGACCTCGTGTAGCTTTATTGGTTTCTAGCCTTGAATTCCTCTGATCTGGCCTCAGCAGACCTCAGTCCTCATAGCTCATCCTGTGGTTCTGATTGGGGAAGTCTCTGAATAATTTCATGGGGACATACTCACCTACAGCTGTTTTAATAAGGTTTATTACAACCATGGTGTATTCATACAGATCCCCAGAGAGTGCTTGAACACGGCCCAGTGAACTGACTTAACGCAATTCCTTAACCGCTTCTTGACTTCCGCGACCACCTCTTCGTTGTCCTAATCACTGGAGCCTTGTTCTTCAACCTCTGCTGTATGTAGGCAGAAGGACAGACAAGTGATCTGATTTACCAAAATATGGATTGGGGAAGGAGCAGTAGGTGTTCCTTATCTTAGAATAACAATGGTCTAGTAAGTTGGGACTTCTGTGCTACATGTTATATGCTGATGGTAATTGGGCAGGGTTTTCATGAAACAATCCTGGTTGAAGCCTCTGACTATTATTTGAAATGCATCAGGATGGGCTGTTTCTTGTTTGGAGATAGCATCATGTGGTGTCACTTGATTACAGCCAGCCATTAGTGGTATTACACTGAAGTCAGGATTACAGAAGAAAGCTCCCTAAGCAAGTAGAACAGATGGTATTTGACTGTTAGATGTTCCAAATTGAGGAACATGAATTTGACAAAACAGAGCACTGAGGAGAGTTTATCATAACACACACATTGCCTTCCTTTGCCTTTCCCAAATCAGCAACTGGGTCCACTCTGCAGATCAAAATTTATTCTGGTTTGATCACTGTTCCTGGTGTGCCCAGAGAAAGCCACATTTCAATTAAGTATTCAATTGAGCAGTCTCACAGTCACTTCAGTTGCTTCCAATACCTGCAGTCTAGCCTCAGGTCCTCAATTTTGTTCTCCAGAGACTGCACATTTGCCAACAAGGTGCTGATAGAGGAGGCCTCATCCTTCTGTGTTTCAGCCTGGTTTAGAGTCCCCTCCTCCTGCCTCATTCTCAGCCATGGTGATGAACATTCTTAAAGCTATTGTGCCTGTCTGGTCCTCAGTTCTTAAAGTGTGAATGTAAAGCACTCTTTGTAGAACAGCTTTGCAAATAGGCTCTGTATGTTGAAGACTCTATATAGTCACAGCAACTGATTTATTATTGCTCAAGAGTAGAGTATACAATAGGTTTTTAATTTGGATTAATTCAAACAGACAAGCTGACTCTTAAGTTGCTTAGTTCCAGGAAGCTCGCAGAACAGATAGATGATGTCACTTAGAACAGAGTTTCTCAACTGGGGTTCTGTGGAACCCTAGAGTTCTATGAGAGGTCACTAAGGATTCTGCAAGAGATCATGATTTAAAAAAATAAACATTGCTTTTTAATCTCACGTGATGCACTGTACCAGTGCTCACAGTGGCGGGCATTGACTGAGCAGCCAGTTAGCAATTTTATTAGAGTCTCTCAGACCAGTATGGCAGTGTGGAGCAGGACTGTGTTTATTCGGTTGAGTCCATTCTCAGTTTTTTACGCAAGGTAGGGAAGGCTGTTGATAATTGGTGAGTGCTGCATTGCAAAGAGGAGAAGATGGTAGGCTGATGAGGAGCATGAAGTGCACTTTCCAAGTGTTGAATCTACTCACCTAACTTGGGCTGTAACGTCAGCCTCTCCCTCCTTGGAGGGAGATTTTCATTCTAAAGAAAGAATTTTTTTGTACTGTGACTCAACTGCTGACTTGCCACTTTGCTGTTGTAAACATTGCAAAAGGTGGATTGTGTCGGTTAGAAGTGAATTGCATTGTGAAATTTTCATATTTTGCCTTCTGTGGGCAAGTCAGTTCTATATCCACAAAGCGATGTCCCCTTGGATCCCATGCCTCCTTATTTTCTAAATAAGCCTTGCATGGTGTACCTTATCAAATGCCTTGCTGAAATCCATTTACACTATACCTACCACTCTACCTTCATCAGTGTATTTAATCACATCCTCAAAAATTCAGTCAGGCTCGTAAGGCACAACCTGCCTTTGACAAAGCCATGCTGACTATTCCTAATCATATTGTGCCTCTCCAAATGTTCATAAATCCTGCCTCTCAGGACTCACTGGCCTATAATTTTTTGGGCTATCTCTACTCCCTTTCTTGAATAAGGGAAAAACATCAGCAACCCTCCAATCCTCTGGAACCTCTCTCGTCTTCATTGATGATGCAAAGATCATCACCAGAGGCTCAGCAATCTCATCCCTCGCCTCCCACAGTAGCCTGGGAAACATCCCGTCCAGTCCCAGTGACTTATCCAACATGATGCTTTCCTAAAGCTCCAGCACATCTTCTTTCTTGATATCTACATGCTCAAGATTTTCAGTCCATTGCAAGTCATCCATACAAACACCAAGATCCTTTTCCGTAGTGAATACTGAAGCAAAGTATTCATTAAGTACCTCTGCTATTTGCTCTGGTTCCATACACACTTTTCCACTGTCACACTTGATTGGTCCTATTCTTCCACGTCTTATCCTCTTGCTTTTCACATACTTGTAGAATGCCTTGGGGTTTTCCTTAATCCTGTCTGCCAAGGCCTTCTCATGGACCCTTCTGGCTCTCCTAATTTCATTCTTAAGCTTCTTCTTGCTAGCCTTATAATCTTCTAGATCTCTATCATTACCTAGTGTTTTGAACCTTTCGTAAGCTCTTCTTTTCTTCTTGACTAGATTTACAACAGCCTTTGTACACCACGGTTCTGGTATCCTACCATCCTTTCCCTGTCTCATTGGAAAGTACCAATGCAGAATTCCACACAAATATCCCCTGAACATTTGCCACATTCCTTACGGACATTTCCCTGAGAACATCTGTTCCCAATTTATGCTTCCAAGTTCCTGCCTGATAGCCTCATATTTCCCCTTACTCCAATTAAACATTTGCCTAACTTGTCTGTTCCTATCCCTCTGCAATGTAAAGGAGATAGAACTGTGATCACAATCTCCAGAATGCTCTCCCACTGAGAGACCTGACACCTGACCAAGTCAAGTCAAGTCAAGTCAAGTCAAGTCACTTTTATTGCCATTTCGACCATAACTTCTGGTACAGTGCATAGTAAAAATGAGACAATGTTTTTCAGGACCATGGTTTACATGACACAGTACAAAAAACTAGACTGAACTACGTAATAAAAAAAATACGTAATATTGGGTTCACTTCCCAATACCAGATAAAGTACAGGCTCTCCTCTTGTTAGCTGATCTACATATTGTGTCAAGAAACCTTCCTGAACACATCTAACAAACTCCACCCCATCTAAACCCCTCACTCTAGGGAGATGACAATTGATATTTGGGAAATTAAAATTTTCCACCACAACAACCCTGTTATTATTACACCTTTGCAGAATCCATCTGCCTATCTGCTCCTCGATGTCCCTGTTACTATTGGGTGGTCTATAAGAAACACCCAGTAGAGTTATTGACCCCTTCCTAATCCTAACATCCACCCACAGAAACTCCGTAGACAACCCCTCCATACCTTCCTCCTTTTCTGCAGCCATGACACTATCCCTGATCAACAGTGCCACACCCCCACTTCTTTTGCCTCCCTCCCTGTCCTTTCTGAAACATCTAAAGCCTGGCACTTGAAGTAGTCATTCCTGCCCCTGAGCCATCCAAGTCTCTGTAATGGCCACAACATCATATCTCCAAGTACTGATCTATGCTCTAAGCTCATCCGCTTTGTTCATAATACTCCTCCTCGCGTTAAACTAGTTGCATGGGTGGATGAATTGGGTATAGAACTGACATAGGATGTCTGGGATGAGTGTTTAAAGAGTATACATGATTGTCTGGTCAACGTTAGACACAGACTCATGCAGTTTAAAACATTGCATAGACACCATTATTCTATAGAAAAGTTGCATAGCTTCTACCCAGTTTTGCCAGTTTGTAATAGATGTAAATCTGTGAACAGTAACTTGTCACATTCATTCTGGTCATGTTGTAAGCTTTATGCATACTGGAAAAGTACTTTTCATTGTTTCTCTGAGGCTTTTGAGAAGTGGTGGGAACCAGACCCGCTCATAGCCATCCTTGGAGCAGCAATATGCCAATATCTATGAAAACGTGGCTGTATTGTTTGGAATGGTGAATGCTAAGAAGTTAATCCTGCAAATGTGGAAAATGGACTTGGTGCCTACGTACGATCTGTGGCTGAGAGAACTGGCAAACACTTTACATTTTGAGAGACTGAGATCATGTAATGAGGACAGAGGGGACATCTTTGAAAGGATATGGGGCCCTGTATTGGACTTTCTTACGGGGTGAGGACTGAGGTTTTTTGGTGTGGTGCACCTCTGCTGTGTATGTTTACTTTTTGCCTTTTTTTTTCTTTTTTGCTGCTCCATATTTAATTTGATTTTGCTATGGTTGTGGTTTTTGTGGTTGTGCTGTATTTGTTTTCGTTAGTCTTTTTTTAGTTTTTTCCAAGTTTGTTCACATAAAACAATAAAATAAAATAATCTTTAAAAAATAGACACATCTCAAACCATTGGTCTAAGCGCGTCCCTCCCCTATCACCTGCCTATCCTCCCTTTCGCACTGTCTTCAAGCTTTCTCTGTTTGTGAGCCAACCTCCCTTTCTTCTGTCACATCAGTTCGGTTCCCGCTCCCCAGCAATTCCAGTTTAAACTCTCCCCAATAGCCTTGGGAAACTTCTCTGCTAGGATATTGGTCCACCTGGGATTCAAGTGCAACCCATCCTTTTTGTACAGGTCACAGCTGCCCCAAAAGAGGTCCCAATGATCCAGAAATCTGAATCCCTGCCCCCTGCTCCAATCCCTCAGCCACGCATTTATCCTCCACCTCATCCTATTCCTATTCTCACTGTCACGTGGCACAGGTAGCAATCCCGAGATTACTACCTTTGTGGTCCTGCTTCTCAACTTCCTTCCAACTCCGTGTAGTCTGTTTTCAGGAGCTCCTCCCTTTTCCTGCCTATGTTGTTGGTAGCAATATATACCACGGCCTCTGGCTGTTCGCCTTCCCTCTTCAAGATATCGTGGATACGATCAGGAACATCCCGGACCCTGGCACCTGGGAGGCAAACTACCATCTGCGTTTCTTTCCTGCATCCACAGAATTGCCTGTCTGACCCCCTAACTATAGAGTCTCCTATCACTACTGCCATCCTCTTCCTTTCCCTACCCGTCTGAGCCACAGGGCCAGACTCTGTGCCAGAGGCACAGCCACTGTTGCTGCTCCCAGGTAGGCCATCTCCTCCAACAGAGCTCAAGCAAGAGTACTTATTGTCAAAGGGTACAGTCACCAGGGTGCTCTCTAGCCTCTGACTCCTGCTCTTCCCTCTCTTGACTGTTACCCACTTTACTGTCTCCCCAGGCCCCGGTGTGACTACCTGCCTATAGCTCCTCTCTATCACCTCCTCACTTTCCCTGACCAGACGAAGGTCATCGAGCTACATCTCTAGTTCCCTAACCCGGTCCCTAAGGAGCTGCAGCTCAACACACCTGGTGCAGAAGTGGCCGTCTGGGAGGCTGGGAGTGTCCAGGACCTCCCACATCTGACACCGAGCACAGAAAACCGGCCTCACACACATACTTTCTGCCTGTATTCTACACAGGTAACCTACCTCACCTCGATCCATTATCACTGAAGCTCTGTTGAGCCAAAGCCTTCCTACTCTATCTACCTCTACTCTGTTGCCAGCTTCTCTGATGCCTGCTGTTTAAATCTGCATTCTTTTAAACTCTTTTCACTGTTCTCACTGGCCAATGAACACACGTTTGCACAGTTGTACCCTGTTCAAACTGTTGAAGTATTTATTATTATTATTATTATTATTATTATTATTATTATTATTATTATTATACCATCACAATTGCAGTATAGCTTTGGTGTAGTTAGTGCTAAAAACATGTTCTCAACATTCTAGCTAGGATATTGATAGTCATTGATTGTGTCTATTGCTGTGTATACAATAGATTCGCTCAAGTGAATCCAAACCTATGATTTAATATGTGCACAAGCTTCTCAAGCTTCACTTCTGTGCAGCACTTCCATTTTATTGAAGGTCCCAGTTGTTCCTTCATCATGGCAATAGAGGAGGCCGTGATCTGACATGTCAGAATGGGAATGGGAATAGCTCCATCCTTCCCTTGTCTATTTTTACCTCCCAGCTAATCTCCCTCCTGGCACTTAACCCTGCAGGCAGATCCTGGTGGCCAACCACTTTTATTCCAATCCCCATTCCCATTCTGACATATTGGTCCTTGGCCTCCTCTACTGCCACTTCATTGGAAGTGGTGACATTTCTCGATCCTCCAGTTATCATCATACTGCACCTCATGTTCCATTAAAATCTGATCATGTTCACATGTTGTGATTCCCACTCAATAAATTCCTTCTAAGCCACTCTGAGATCCCCAAAACTGGACTTTGTTCTGGTTCTTGTTAAAGTTAGATTTAAAGCTCTTTGGCTGAGTTGGTTTCCACTCTTGGCAATTTACTTGCAAATGTTTAATCGCCTTATGAAGAGACAATGTCAGTGTGCTGTTGATTGTGGGGTCCTCTGAATGCTTAACTTTTATAGACTTATCTATTGGCTAATTGGTCACCATTTCAGAAACGCAATTTAATGTGAGGAGGGAATTCAGAAGGATGGGTGGGGGGGGGGAATCTCATTGAAACCTTTCGAATGTTGAAAGGCCTAAACAGAGTAGATGTGGAAAGGATGTTTCCCATGGCGGGAGAATCTAGGACAAGAGGGCAAAGTCTCAGGATAGATGGGAGTCCATTCAAAACAGAGATGCAGAGAAATTTCTTTAGCCAGAGGGTGGTGGTTTTGTGGAATTTGCTGCCGTGTGCAACTGTGGAGGCTATGTCGTTGGGTGTATTTAAGACAGAGATTGATAGGTTCTTGATTGGACATGGCATCAAAGGTTACAGGGAGAAGACTGGAAAATGGGGTTGAGGAGGAGATAAAAAAAGATTAGGCATGACTCCATAATGACGACTCCTTTGCTTGCATCTTTGTAAACGGCTATATTTCCATCTTTATTATCTCTATTTTTCCCTTTCAGGGTACTTTTGAAGACCCTGACCTGGAGTTACATGCTGACTATGGTTCTTTGTGGGAATGGGACCCACACTCGGGGTTTCACAACTGGCCGTTGTTCGGCATGCCAAGGGTTCAGCCTAAGAGCTCAGCTTGCCTTCGGAGGACCAGGTTTTCGTGGGTCTGGAGATGGGGGATCGGAGGTTGATGTCCAAGCAGAAGGCCAGGGTGTTGTGGGAGATGGAAGATCTAAGACTGTGTGCCCAGAGACCCGAGATCTTTGGGCACAAAGCTCAGAAAAAACGACGCAACAGACTTTTAACGTCGCAAACCAGCGAGTTGTTTGGTATGTCTACCCTCTCGCTATGAAATGGAAACATCTCTTTCTTCCTTATTAGGGAGAGAGGGAGAGAGCCTGTGGTATGTCAAATGCCGGGTGAACAAATGTAGTCTTTGGAGTACTGCGAGTCTGTGTCTTTGCTGCTGCCTTGGTGGGGGGAGGGGGGATTGTTGCTTGCTGCCGCTTACACACAGGAGGGAAGGAGATGGGGGGACGTTAGGGTTCTAACATTTAACTATCATTCATTCTTTGGGGGCACTCCTCTGTTTTCATGGATGGTTGCGAAGAAAAAGCATTTCAGGATGTATATTGTATACATTTTTCTGACATTAAAGGTACCTTTGAAACATTTGAAACCTTTGAACCTTTGATTGAATGGCGGAACAGATCCAGCGGGCCAAATGGCCTAATTCTGCTCCTATGTCTTATGGTCTTATGGAAATCTTGTCGCTGATTGGTTTGTGGTGAACTTTGTGTGTTGTGGTCTGGAATTTTTCCCTCTTTGGCTCATAAATAGGATCAAGGTTGACGTGTTTGTTTATAGGATTGTTCATGGAAATCCATGCCCCTAGGGATTCCCATGCATACTGCATGTTTTCTTGCATCGTGAGTTTAATTGGAGTCATGTCTTCTTGTGCCATGATCTTTGACTGCAGTACTGCGCAGCTGCAATAGAAGCATTCCTGTGCAGATCTGGTGAAGAGCTTTAAAACCCAGTTTCTATAACGGAAAGGTACCGCCTAACAAAGTGGCTTCAGTGAGAACAGGTTGAGGTTAGGTAAGTAGGTGAATTCATTCCTTATTTCTTATTTCATTTTCTGAATTAACACTTGAGAGAACAGCGTTTATGTCTGCAGAGCCAGTGTTCTGTTCTGGGCGTCAGATGTGGGATTCCCAGGAGACTACCAGCCTCCTCGATGACCACATCTGCACCAAGTGCATCGAGAAGTGATGGGGAAAGTGAAGTGGTGATAGACAGGAGCTACAGGGATGTAGTCACCCCAAGGCAATAGGAGACAGATAAATGGGTGACTGTCAAGTGAGGGAAGAGAGAACATCAGACAGTGGAGAGCACCCCTGTGGTCATCCCTCTCAACAATAAGTACTCCATTTTGAGTACTGTTGGGGGGGGGGGAACAACCTAGCTAGGGGAAGCAACAGTGGCTGTACCCCTGGCCCTATGGCTCAGAAGGGCAGGAAACAGAAGAGGATGGCAGCAGTAATAGGGAACTCTATAGTTAGGAGGACAGATAGGTGATTATGTAGACGTGAAAAGTAAACATGGATGGTATTTTGCCTCCCAGGTGTCAGGGTCTGTGATGTTTCAGAACACATTCATAATATCCTGAAAAGGGAGGGTGAGCAGCCAGAAGTCATGGAACATACTGGTACCAACAAAATAGGTATAAAAAGGGAGGAGGTCCTGAAAACAGAATGCAGTGAGTTAGGAAGGAAGCTGAGAAGCAAGACCTCAAGGGTAGTAATCTCGGGATTGCTGCCTGTGCCATGTGACAGTGAGGATAGGAATAAAATGAGGAGGTTGATAGAGGTGTGGTTGAAGAATTGGAGCAGGGGGCAGGGATTCAGGTTTCTGGGTCATTGGGAACTCTTCTGAGACAGATCTGATCTGTACAAAAGGGACAGGTTGCACTTGATTCCAAGGGGGACCAATATCCTTGTGGGCAGGTTTTCCAGAGCTGTTGGGAGTGGTTTAAACTAATATGACAGGAGGATGGGAACCAGTATGATAGAGCTGAGCTGTGCCAGCAGGTTTACAAGTGAATGATGTAATCCATAATATGAATGTAAGAAAGTACAAGCCAATGACTGGGTACAAATGCAAAGAGAGCAAAGAGTTAAATTGTACCACAGAGGCAAAATTGAAAAGGGCAAAGAATGCAGGACTGAAGGTGCTGTATTTAAATGCATGTAGCATTTGGAATAAGATGTACAAGCTCATGGTAGAAATCGAGATTGGTCGGTATGACGTTGTGGGCGTCACTGAGTTCGGGCCGAAGGAAGGTCATAGATGGGAGCTTAACATCAAAGGATATACTTTGCATGAAAGGACAGGCAGGAAGGTATAGGCGGAGGAGTGGCTCTGTTGTTAAGAGATGGAATTACATCTTTCGAAAGAGGTGACATAGGGTCAGAGAATGTTGAATCTTTGTGGGTGGGGTTAAGAAACTGTAAGGATAAAAAATCCATTATGTGAATCATATATAAGCCTCCAAATAGTAGCCAAGATGTGGGGTTGATATTGCAAAGCCAATGAAAACGGCATGTAATAAGTGAAATGTCGCAATTGTATTGGGGGATTGTGAAAATCGGGTTGGTGTCGGATCGCGAGCGAGGGAATTTGTTAAATGCCTATGATTTGGTCTTGTATTCGAGCCTTCTAGGAGAAAGGCTATCTTTGATTGTGTGTTGTGTAATTACCCAGATTTTATTAGTCAGCTTAACGTAAAGGAAAGCTTAGGAGGCAGTGATCATAATATGATTGAATTCATACTGCAATTTGAGAGTGAGAAACATTTGTCACATGTATCAGTATTGCATTGGACTAAAGGGAATTACAGGGGCATGAGAGAGGAGCTTTCCCAGGTGGATTAGAGAGGGATGCTGGTGGAGATGACAGCAGAACCAAGGTGGTTGAAGTTCACAAGGCGCAGGGTAGATATGTCCCACATAAGACGAAGTTCTCAAATGGTAGGGCTAGGCAACCGTGGCTGACAAGGGAAGTTAAGGTCTGCATAAAAGCCAAGTAAAGGGCATATAATGTCATAAAAGTGAGTGGGAAGTTGGATGATTGGGAAGCTTCTAAAATCCAACAAAACTAAAAAAGCTTTAAGAAGGGAAACGACGGAATATTAGGGCAAATCAGTCGATAATATAAAGCAGGATACTAAAAGCTTTTTCGGTTATATAAAGAATAAAATGGAGGTGAGAGATGATATTAATCCATTGAAAACTGATGCTGATGAGGTAGTCATGGGGCACAAAGAAATGGTAGATAAATTTAATGGGTACTTTGTATCATTCTTCACTGTGGAAGACACTAGCAGTGTGCCAGACGTCCGTGAGTGTCGGGGAGCAGGAGTGAGCGCCATTGCTATTACAAAGGAAATAGTGCAAGGCGAACTGAAAGGTCTTAAGGTGGATAAGTCACCTGGACCAGATGGACTACATCCCAGCGTTCAGAAAGAGGTTGCTGAAGAGACTGCAGAGGCATTGATTATGATCTTTCAAGAATCACCTGATTCTGGCATGGTTCCGGAGGACTGGAAAATTGCAAATGTCACTCCGTTCTTTAAGAAGGGGGGAAGTCAAAAGAAAGGAAATTATAGGCCAGTTAGCCTAAGCTCAGTGGTTGGGAAAGTGTTGGAGTGTATTATTAAGGATGAGGTTTTGGGGTCCTTGGAGATTAATGATAAAATAAGTCAAAGTCAACATTGTTTCTTTAAAGGGAAATCTTGCCTGACAAATCTGTTCAAATTCTTCATGGAAGTAACAAGCAGATCATTTACTTAAATTTTCAGAAGGCATTTGATAAGGTACCTCACATGTTGTTTAACAAGATAAAATCCTATGGTGTTATAGGAAAAATACTAGCATGGATAGAGGAATGGCTGACAGGCAGGAGGCAGCGACTAGGAATAAAAGGGGCCATTTCTGGTTGGCTGCCGGTGACTAGTGGTGTTCCTCAGAGGGTTAGTATTGGGACTGCTACTTTTCACATTGCTTGTCAGTGATTTAGATCATGGAATTGATGGCTTTGTGGCAAAGTTTGCAGATGATATGAATATAGGTGGAGGGCTAAGTAGTGCTGAGGAAGCAGTGTGATTGGAGCAGGACTTAGACAAGTTGGAAGAATGGGGAAAAAAAGTGTCAGAAGGAATACAGACATGAGAAAATCTGCAGATGCCTGAAATCTAAGCAACACACACAAAATGCTGGAGGAACTCAGGAGGACTGGCAGCATCGATGGAAAAAAGGTACCGTCGACGTTCCGGGACAAGATCCTTTAGTAGGACCTGTCGGATGGAATACAGTGTTGGGAAATGTATGATAATGCATTTTGGTAAAAGGAACAATAGTGCAGACTATTATCTAAATGGGGAGAAAATTCAAACATCAAAGGTGCAGAAGGAATTTGGAGTCCTCGCATAAGACTCCCAGAATGTTAATTTACTGGTTAAGCCTGTGGTAAGGAAGGTAAATGCAATGTTGGCATTTATTTCAAGGGAAATAGAATATAAAAACAAGAAGATATTGCTGAAGCTTTATAAGACACTAGTCAGGCCGGCTGGTGGCGTCGTGGCATCAGCGTTGGACTTTGGAGTCCAGCGAGAGGCCCTGAGTTCGAATCCAGCGGCTCCCTTGCACACTCTCCATCCGTGCCTGGGTTGTGTGTCAAGCTAGCAACTTGACCTCGTAAAAAAAAACCTGGAGTGGGATGGGTTCTGCCAGGTTTCAGATGCCCAAGACAGTAAAAAGATCGGTGCAAAAAAGCTTGTCATAACGGCGCCCTGATGACTCCACTAGGAGTTAAGGGTGCGCGCGCGCACACACGCACACACACACACACACACACACACACACACACACACACACACACACACACACACACACACACACACACACACACACACAGTCAACAGTTTCAGGCCCCATATCTCAGAAAGGACATATTGACATTGGAGAGAGTCCACAGGAATTTCGCGAGGGGTTAGAATGAAGGGAATGAAGGGGATGAATGAAATATAAGGAATATTTGGCAGCTTTGAGCCTGTACTCACTGGAAATTAGAAGAATGTGTGGGGATCTCATTGAAACCTACCAAATGTTGACCAGAATAAGAGGACATTGCCTCAAAATCGAGGGTGAACCTTTTAAAACAGAAGTAAGGAGGAATTTTTTTAGTTGAAGAGTGGTGACTCTGTGGAATGCTTTGCCACAGACTGCAGTGGAGGTCCATGGGTATACTCAACGCAGAAATTGATAGTTTCCTGATTAGTTAGGGCATCAACAGACATGGTGAGAGGGCAGATGTATGGGGTTGAATGGGATCCAAGATCCACCATGCTGAAATGGCAGAGCGGACTCAAAGGGCTGAATGGCCTAATTCTGCTCCAATGTCTAATGGCCTTATGGACTTCCACTGAGGCCCAGTCGAACTTGTGCCCCTCTCGATCTTCATGGGTAGAGACTAGGGAGAGTTAGTCATGCCGCTTTACAGCCAGCTGATGTTCATGGATCCTGCTGGCTGTAGTGCTAGGAAAAGGCATGTCCCTCTCTCACCAAGATGTGAAGCCCACTGGTTATACTCATCTGGTTTAGCCCACCTGTCAAAGTGGTGTACTGGGACGTGGCCGCTGTCACATGCAAACAACTACTTAGAGTCACAGGGCCAAAGGAGTGAGCTGCCCCAGGTTGGACATGACAAGCTCCTTCACCAGAGGTGCTACCCCTCCCTGGATGCCCTATTCACCCCACCTTCTCCAAAATGTACTGCATTCACATGCCCTGGCTGCTTCAACAGTGTCTTTAACACCAGCAAACTCTAGCAGCAAGAAAGGCAAGGGAGGCAGTGACATGGAAATACATCTCCAAACTCCGCACCATCCTGTCTCAGAAGTACAGTACATCGCCAGCTCTTCAACACCGCTGGATCTAAATCCTGGAACTCCTACAATACAGCAGCAGTTTGAGAAGGCAGCTCACCACTACCTTCTGAACGGAAATTAGAGCTGGCCAATAAATGGTGGCCTCATCAAATGAGGCATCTTTTTCCAGATGGGACAGGATGGATTGGAAGGCAGAACCTATGGCATTTTCAGTGGACCAACTTGAGGGTTAAACAAACTGAAAAGTGTGCAATATAACAGAAAGGTGGGAGTTAATGCAATCCCTAACCAGCTGTTTGAAATACTTCATCTTTGTTGAGGTCAGTGCCACTGGATGGTAGTTGTTTCAGCAGGTTACTTTTGCCCTCTTGGGTACCAAGATAATTTTGGCTCCCTTGAAGCCTGAGGGGACAGTGGATTGCTCCAGAGAGATGTTAAAGATATCTGTAATGAGCTCTGTTAACTAGATTGCACCGGCCCTCAGCACCCAGTTCAGGAATGTTATCAGGCCCACTGCTTTCTGTGCGTTGACCCTGGCTAGGTTCTTCCTTATATCAGCTATGGCCAGGCAAAATGCCTGCTCCACTGGGGGAAATGGGGAAGGGGAGGGGAGGGGAAGGAGAGAATGCCCATCATTCTGTGCATCAAACCATGCCTCCAGGACATTCAGCCTGTCAGCACGAGAGGTGTCACTATCGTTGACTCGTAGGGTGGACTTGTAGCCAATTATGGTCTGAACGCCCTGCCACATGTGCACATGTCTCTGGCGTCATAGAAATGGCTGAAAATATGTTGAATGATCTTGTTTTGCCTTTCTGGTGGCACAGGAAAGTGCTGCTCTTGCTGACGTGAGAACTGTCTTATCCTCCAATCTGAAGGCAGCATCCCGATGACTCAGCAGTGCCCGATCCTCTGCTGTTTACCATGATTTCTGATTTGTCCTCATGGAGGTGTCCTTAATAATGGTGATGCCCTCAATGCACCTTTCTATATAGCCAGTCACGGACCCCACACACTCACTGCGGTTAATGTGATGGTGGTAGGTATCTGTTTCCTTGAACATAGTCTAGTCCGTGTTTTCAAAACAGTTCCGCAGTGCTGAGGTTGCTCCTTCTGGCCAAGTTCTTATCTCCCTATGAACTGGTATGACTCGTTTGATCAGTGGCCTGTACGCAGGAATCGGCATAACAGATAAGTGGTCAGAGTATCCAAGGTGGTGGTATGGGGGGAGGGGGGTGAAAGGAGCTGCTTTACAAGAAGCAGGAATACTGGTATAAACTAATGTACTCTCACCTCTGGTAGCAAAGTCGACATGCTAATTGAATTTAGGCAGGACTTTTACACAGGGTTTCCTGCTTACCTCATTGACAGATCCGTTGGTCTACTAAGAGGCCTAAGTCTTATCTGAAATAAGAGCAATAACCTGGAAGCTAATAAAATGAGAGTTCGACTTTTATAGGAGAGTTCTGCCTGAGTGATTCAATAAGGACAAGAAGTAGTGTTTGTTTTCCTTATCTGAGTATCAGGAAACCTATCTACATGTTTCACTTTTATTCCTCTTTTTAATGGGCATCTATGGTAGGAACAAATTCTACCAGCCACTAGCGTTGTGGAAGATGACACCCAGAAAGAGAAGAACATTGACTTAGTAGATGTATCTCTAAATCCATTCAGGGAAATGGAACTGGAATGACACAGTCTCTGGGTACTCTTCTGAACAATACTTCCAGGTACTCCATATTTGCCAATACCCCAGCATAAGGGCAGTTAATTAACCTCACTAGAGTCAGGCAAGCTAACTTGCAGGGCACTCTCTTTTGTATCCTCAGTACTAGCACAGACTTTGCTCTTTTAAAGTTATTATTTAATTCTCCACACCATGGTAGTGCAATGGTTAGCATAACACTATTAAACTGCCAACAACCCAGGTTCCATTCTAACACTATCTGTACATCCTCCCTGTGACTGTGTGGGTTCCCTCCATGCCAGAATTACTCTCGATGTACTTTGAACAAATTTAAGTATAACAGTCAAAGTATTATGGCAATGTGTAAGAACTAATCATAGTTTTTCCTTGCAGAAATGTCTTTCCCAATACCCAGTGAGAATGCAAATGAACTCCCACTGAAACACAGCTTGCAAAGTCAAGCTGACAGTGTGATGATGACATAGTAAAACGATTCATGCAGCACATAAGTCAGAGATGGGGTTGGGGAAAGCTGGAGTAAATAACAGTATTAATGTGTCAACAGTGGCCCATAGCACTGTGGAGCTGCATGATCAAAGTCCTGGACAAATACCAGGTCGACATAAATGAAGCCACACAGGCATGATGATGAAGAAGGAGGATGCCTGTGTCAGCCATATTCCTTTACGCAGAACCCCAAGGCCTCACCCCTCACCCTCAATATGTAGTGAGTCAGAAATGCGATCTACACAGCCACAAGCAGAGAGAGGGAATAATAGTGTTAACCAGCCTTAAGCATCAATTCTCAAATGTTCTAACTTTATTGTTCAGAATCTTGCTTGATTTTGATAGAGAACATGGAGGTGGCATCTTGTTCTGATTATTAAAGATTTGAAATCCTATCAGTAACTTTACATGCACAATTAACTAGGTATAATAATATTTGTCAGCAACAAGCTAAATCAAAGTAACAATTAAGGAATTCCAAGTATCCTCCTACTGACAATAACAAGTATGATAAATACCAGTGTGACTCCAGCTGAAAACCTCAATGACCACAGTCTCCATGCAGATTCCAATTAATCGAATTGTTCTCGTAATTTCTTTGAACAGATTGGCATTAAGTCATTATCACTGAGTTAAATGCAATATGTACAATTGTCTTTAATAAAGAGGACAACTTATCTTCTACATTTTATAATAATGTACTCATTCAGAGCTCTGCTACCTAAACCTGATAAGCCTTATTTCCAACAATGATGAGACAGCCTACAGAGAAGAAGTCTACGCCCTGACACAGTGGTGCCAAGAAAATAACCTCTCCCTCATTGCTGGAAAAACAAAGGAGTTGATCATGGATTACAGGAAGAACGGAGACAGGGTAGCCCCTAATGACATCAATTGGACTGTGGTTGAGAGGGTGAGTAGCTTCAAGTTCCTCAGTGTACACATCACCGAGGATCTCACCTGGATTGTACATTCCGGCTAGGTGGTGAAAAAAGCACAACAGTGCCACTTTCACCTCAGGTGGCTGAAGAAGTTTGGCATGAGTCCCCTAATCCTCAGGACTTTCTACAGGGGCACCAGTGAGAGCATCCTGACTGGCTGTGTCACTGCCTGGTATGGGAACTGTACTACCCTCAATCGCAGGGCACTGCAGAGAGTGGTGCCGACAGTCCAGCACATCTGTGGATGTGGACTTTCCTCTGGTCAGGACACTTACAGCAGCAGGTGTGTAAAAATGGCCCAGAGGATCATCAGGGAGTCCAGCCACCCCAACCACAAACTGCTTCAGCTGCTTCCGTCTGGCAAACAGTACCACAGCATTAAGGCCAGGACCAACAAGCTCTGGGACAGCTTCTCTCACCAGGCCATCAGATTGATCAATACACATCGATCTGATTGCATATCTGACTGTACATTCATGTATACAGAACAAATATGTATACAATCTTGGACAATATCCTCCCACATTTCCCTTATTACTTGTAGATAGCGACAGAGATGCAACATAAAGATTTTTACTCCCTCACTTTGCAAGATGGATGCAAGAAATAAAATTCTAATTCTAATTCCACCTATTAGGCCTATGTTTACTAACCTTCAGTGGTTCTACTTTGATAGTTTGTTTTAAAATCTTCAGCCATGTTTTCAAGATCCCTAAAAACAGCTACAATCCAATGCCTATTTCTTCCTGCCCATGGTGACTCTTCCTGTTCAACTGAATTTTTACATGTATTTCACCCTCCAATTGTGATCTTTTGCTCTCTTCTGATTTTAATTCCCTTACCAATGATACCACGCTGTTTGCTGTTTCAGCACAACTGGCTTCGATTCTCTCCTGAAAACCCTCTATCTCTTTTCCAATAATAGACCTCTTAGGACATGTCCTTGGTCAAGTTTTTGACTTTTTCTGTAGCGTATTGACATCTTTTGAAAATTTGGTAATAGGTCATTTAATTGGAATGTATTCAAATTGATGAATTCTGAATTATAAAATTATAAAACCAATAACTGCTACACATTTATAGCTGACAATATTGAACCCCTTACCTTACATAATTCAACATTTTTTAATGTATGGACAACACATAGAAACATAGAAAACCTACAGATGCCAACACAGATGCTTTGTGCAGGAAGGCACAGAGTCGACTGTACTTCCTTAGAAGGTTGGCGTCATTCAATGTCTGTAGTGAGATGCTGAAGATGTTCTATAGGTCAGTTGTGGAGAGCGCCCTCTTCTTTGTGGTGGCGTGTTGGGGAGGAAGCATTAAGAAGAGGGACGCCTCACATCTTAATAAGCTGGTAAGGAAGGCGGGCTCTGTCGTGGGCAAAGTACTGGAGAGTTTAACATCAGTAGCTGAGCGAAGGGCGCTGAGTAGGCTATGGTCAATTATGGAAAACTCTGAACATCCTCTACATAGCACCATCCAGAGACAGAGAAGCAGTTTCAGCGACAGGTTACTATCGATGCAATGCTCCTCAGACAGGATGAAGAGGTCAATACTCCCCAATGCCATTAGGCTTTACAATTCAACCGCCAGGACTTAAGAACTTTTTAAAAGCTATTATTAATGCTTTTTGAGATAGTGATTTAGATGCATATCATATTTTTTACTGAGTTAAGTATTGAATGTAATTAGTTTTGCTACAACAAGTGTATGGGACATTGGAAAAAAGTTGAATTTCCCCATGGGGATGAATAAAGTATCTATCTATCTATCTATCTATCTACAGCACAATACAGGCCCTTCGACCCACGAGGTTATGTCAAACATGTCCCAATCCTAGAAATTACTAGGCTTACCCATAGCCCTCTATTTTACTAAGCTACATGTACCTATCTAAAAGTCTCTTAAAAGACCCTATTGTATCCGCCTCCACCACCTTTGCCGGCAGTCCATTCCATGCACTCACCACTCTCTGCGTAAAATACTTACCCCTGACATCCCCTCTGTACCTACTTCCCAGCAGCTTAAACCTGTGTCCTCTTGTGGCAACCATTTCAGCCCTGGGAAAAAGCCTCTGACTATCCACACAATCAATGCCTCTCATCATCTTGTACTCCTCTATCAGGTCAGTTTTCATCCTGCGTCTCTCCAAGGAGAAAAGGCTGAGCTCACTCCACCTATCCTCATAAGGCATGCTCCCTAATCCAGGCAACATCCTTGTAAATCTCCTCTGCACCCTTTCTATGGCTTCCACATTCTTCCTGTAGTGAGGCTACCAGAACTGAGCACAGTACTCCAAGTGGGGTCTGACCAGGGTCCTATATAGCTGCAACATTACCTCTCGGCTCCTAAATTCAATTCCACTATTGATGAAGGCCAATACACCGTATGCCTTCTTAACCACAGAGTCAACCTGCGCAGCTGCTTTGAGTGTTCTATGGACTCGGACCCCAAGATCCCTCTGATCCTCCACACTGCCAAGACTCTTACTATTAATACCATATTCTGCCATCATATTTGACCAACCAAAATGAACCACTTCGCACTTATCTGGGTTGAACTCCATCTGCACTTCTCAGCCCAGTTTTGCATCTTATCAATGTCCTGTTGTAACCTCTGAGAACCCTCCACACTATCCACAACACCTCCAACATTTGTGTCATCAGCAAACTTACTAACCCATCCCTCCACTCCCTCATCCAGGTCATTTATAAAAATCACGAAGAGTAAGGGTCCCAGACCAGATCCCTGAGGCACTCCGCTGGTGACGAACCTCCATGCAAAATATGACCCATCCACAACCACTCTTTCCCTCTGTGGGCAAGGCAGTTCTAGATCCATAAAGCAATGTCCCCTTGGATCCCATGCATCCTTACTTTCTCAATAAGCCTTGCATGGGGTAACTTATCAAATGCCTTGCTGAAATCCATATACACTACATCTACTGCTCTTCCTTCATCAATATGTTTAATCACATCCTCAAAAAATTAAATCAGGCTCGTAAGACATGACCTGCCCTTGACAAAGCCATGCTGACTATTCCTAATCATATTATACATCTCCAAATTTTCATAAATCCTGCCTCTCAGGATTTTCTCCATCAACTTGCCAATCACTGAGGTAAGACTCACTAGTCTATAATTTCCTAGGCTATATCTACTCCCCTTCTTGGATAAAGGAACAACATTCACAACCCTCCAATCCTCTGGAACCTCCCATCCCTATTGATGATGCAAAGAGTATTGCCAGAGGCTTAACAATCTCCTCCCTCGCCTCCCACAGAAGCCTGGGGTACATCTCATCCAGGCCCAGCGACTTATCCAACTTGATGCTTTCCAAAAGCTCCAGCATCTTCTCTTTCTTAATATCTACATGCTCAAGCTTTTTAATCTGCTACAAGTCATCACTATTATCACCAAGAGCCTTTTCCATAGTGAATACTGAAGTAAAGTATTCATTAAGTATTTCTGCTATTTACTCCGGTTCCATACACACTTTCCCACTGTCAGATTCTTCCACATCTTATCCTCTTGCTCTACACATGCTTGTAGATGCCTTGGGATTTTCCTTAATCCTGCCCGCCGAGGCCTTCTCATGGCCCCTTCTGACTCTCCTAATTTCCTTCATAAGCTCCTTCCTGTTAGCTTTATAATCTTCTAGATCTCTAACGTTACCTAAGTCTCTGAACCTTTTCTTCTTGACCATATTTATTACAGCCTTTGTACACCACGGTTCTTGCACCCTACCATAACTTCCCTGTCTCATTGGCACGTACCTATGCAGAACTTCACACAAATATTCCCTGAACGTTTGCCACATTTCTTCTGTACTTTTCCTTGAGAACATCTGTTTCCAATTTAAGATTCAAAAACAAAGATACAAAGATTCAAAAACTTTATTGTCCTTCTAACCGTACATCAGCTCTGCAGGGCAGAATGAGACAGCGTTTCCCAGGATCAGTGCAATCATAACATAACAAATGCAACACTAAATAATAAACATAACAATAAATAGTAAAACATAACAGCCACATGTCAGTTAAAAACAAGTTATAAGTGTCCAGTGCAAGTTAAAAGTGTCCAAAGCAGAGTCAGTTAGAGCAGCTATTTAGCAGTCTGACTGCCTGTGGGAGGAAGCTGTTTAGTAGCCTTGTGGTTTTTGTTTTGATGCTCCTGTAGCGTTTACCAGATGGTAAGTTTCCACTTTCCTGACTGATAGCCTTATAATTCCCCTTACTCCAATTAAACACTTTTCTAACTTGTCTGTTCATATCTCTCTCCAATGCTATTGTAAAGAAGATAGAATTATGATCACTATCTCCAAAATGCTCTCCCACTGAGAGATCTGACACCTAATCAGGTTCATTTCCCAATACCAAATCAAGTCCAGCCTCTCCTCTTGTAGGCTTATCTACATACTGTGTCAAGAAACCTTCCTGAACACACCTAACAAACCCAACCCCATCTAAACTCTTTGCTCTAGGGAGATGCCAATCTATATTTAGGTAATTTAAATCTCCCATCATGACAATTCTGTTATTATTACACCTTTCCAGGATCTGTTTCCCCATCTGCTCCTCGATATCCCTGTTACTATTGGGTGGCCTATAAAAAACGCCCAGTAAAGTTATTGACCCCTTGCTGTTCCTAATCTCCACCCACAAAGACTCTGTAGACAATCCCTCCATGACATCCACCTTTTCTGCAGCCGTGACACTATCTCTGATCAACAGTGCCACACCCCCACCTCTTTTGCCTCCTCCCTTGTCCTTTCTGAAACATCTGAAACCCGGCACTTGAAGTAACCATTCCTGTCCCTGAGCCATCCAGGTCTCTGTAATGGCCACCACATTATATCCCCAAGTACTGATCCATGCTCTAAGCTCATCTGCTTTGTTCACAGCATTCCTTGTGTTAAAATAGATACATCTGAAACATTCGGTCTGAACGCGTCCCTTCTGTATCACCTGCCTACCCTCCCTCACACTCTGTCTCCTATCTTTCTCTATTTGAGAGCCAGACACCTCTTCCCCAGTCTTCAGTTTGGCACCTGATGACATTGCTATCACATACAAACCTTTGATTTCTGTCCACACAAGCAGTCCTCTAACACTCTGGTTCCCCTCCCGTTGCAAATCTAGTTTAAACCCCCCGGAGCAGCACTAGCAAACCTACCCACAAGGATGGTAGTCCCCTTCCAGTTCAGGTGCAAACAGTCCCATCGGAACAGGTCCCACTTTCCCTGGAACAAAGCCCAATTGTCCAGAAACATGAAGCCCTCCCTCCTGCACCATCTCCTTAGCCACGTATTTAGCTGCATTATCTTCTTTTTTCTAGCCTCACTAGCACGTGGCATGGGGAACAATCCTGAGATTCAACCCTAGAGGTCCTGTCCTTCAACTTTGTACCTATCTCCCTAAACTCTCTTCGCAGGACTTCCTCCTTCTTCCTCTCCGAGTTATTGGTCCCTACATGGACCACGACATCTGGCTGCTCACCTTCCATCCTGAGAATACTGAGAACTCAATCCAAGATATCGCTGACCCTGGCACCAGGGAGGCAACAGACCATCGGGGATTCTCAATCTCTTCCACAGAACCTCTTATCTGTCCCCCTAACTATCAAATCCCATATCACTACTGCTCTCCTCTTTTCCCTCCTTCCTTTCAAAGCTGAGGGTCCAGTCTCAGTGTCAAAGGTGTGACCACTACAACATGTCCCTGGTAGGTCATCCCCACCAACAGTGTCCAAAACGGTATACTTATTATTGATGGGAAAGGCCACAGGGGTGCTCTGCTCATTCTGTCTATTCCCCTTCCCTCTCCTGACAGTCACCCAGCTACCTCCCTCCTGACTCCTAGGGGTGACTATCTCCCTGAAACTCTTGTCTATTTCTGCCTCTGCCTCACAAATGATCTGAAGTTCATCCAGCTCCAGTTCCCTAACCCGGTTTGTCAGGAGCTGCAGCTGGATGCACCTTTTACAGGTGTAGTTATCAGGGACAATTGTGCTGTCCCTGACTTCCCACATACTGCATACAGAACACTTGACTGCCCTAACTGCTGCCTCCATTACCTACTCCTAAGTTAATAAAATTAATTAGAGGAACTTACCCAGCCTTACCTCACTGGGAGCAAGCTCGTCCTCAGCCTCTGCTCGCTGAAGCCTCTTGAGCCAAAGCCTCAAATCTCCACTCCTACCCTGAGCCACTCACACCACTGGCTGCTCCTCTTCAGTTACTCATCCTGCCAATTACCTCATGAGGCCCTCGCTCCTCCTCTTCCTGCTGCAACGGTTTCTCGATCACTCTGTCCTGAGTACCCGCTGCGTGCACCTTTTTAAAGCACGCTCACCTCAGCTGCTTCCTCAGCACTCTCACGAGCCCTTCTATTGAGGAGGCACACAAGACTGCAGATGCTAGGATCTGGAGTGACAAACAAGAAACTGAAGGAACACAGTTGATCAGGCAGCAATTGTGGAGAAAAAGGATAGTCAGTGTTTTGGGCTGAGTCCCTTATTCTGCCAATACAGCCAGCAGTCTATTGGTGTTCCTGATGTCACACTCATGATCTCACCACTCACGTGTATCAGTGATGGTCCTGTTGCCTGCCATTTAATATGTCCAGACAGCACCCATTCGTAGTTTAGATCAAAGCTGGGCTTCCCAGACAAACACTACTTCAATCATCATTTAAAACCTACTGCTATCTCCTTTACCAGAACTTGACAACCTTGTTGTAACCAATTGCTTCCATTATGTTGGAGTATCGAAAATGAGAGGGACATAGGACATAAGCTAATTCAATATTTCAATTATATTATGATACTATTTAAACTTTGGCTCTAAATGCATTTTGTGAAAACTCCATCTTCACATTGTGGCTATCTTGAAGTACAATCCCCGGTGAACATGATACTCCAAAGGAATAATTTCATGCATGTATAATACATAGATTTTTTACATTAGGGATCAAGTTACAAAGTTCAAGATTCTATAGCCAAGCAACTCTTCCAAGCCAGGAAAGATGCAGCATCCAACATGTCTCTGCAAGTGCATGCTATACTGGACCACATTGTGCACAATGGAACAGGCTTTGCACATTTAATAGGCACAGTGGCAATTCCTTCACTTGCTTTGTTATTGGGAGAACAGGTGTGAGATGCAAGCCTTTGTTACAGAGAGAGGCTAGAACAAGAAAAAGGCTGGGGCATCATGTGGCTGGTTAAGTCTTTGAAGTTCAGTTTGGGGCAGAGGAGGGAAGGTTAGTTTCCATCAGTTATTCAGTGTGTGGAGTGAGGTGGTTGGGTTGCAAACAGTTTTGATGGTGGTTAAGATCAGGCAGTGATGGGTTGAGGGGAACAGGTCCACAATCAGACCAGATACAGTGTTAGGGAGTCTGAGGAAGATCAACAACTAAGGATAGGTTTGAAACAAAAGGCATCCAAGAGCTGGCATCCAAACATGCATTGAACTGAAGACCTGTGCTAATCAACTGCCTGGAGTGTACACTGATATCTTTAACCTCCCACTTTAGCAGTCTGAGGTACCTACCTGCTTCAAGCAAACTTCAATTACACCAGTGCCTAAGAAGAGCATGTTAACTTGCCTCAGTGACTGTCGTCTAGGAGCGCTTATATCCATTGTGATGAAGTGCTTTCAGAGCTTGGTGATGGAACACATCAAGTCCTGCCTGAGGAGCAACTTGAATTCCACCCCAATTTGCCTACCATCACAACAGACCAACAGCAGATGCTATTTGATTGGCTCTTCTATCAATCTGGACTTACATCAGATATTCTTCATTGACTACAGCTCAGCATTCAATAGTATCATCCCCTCAAAACTCATCAATAAGCTCAAAGACGTAGACCTCAGTACCTCATTGTGCAACTGGATCCTTGATTTCCTCATTTACAGACCTGTCAGTTTGAATTGACAACAACTTCGCCTCTTCAATCATCATCAGCTCAGGTGCACCTCAAGGCTCTGTACTCCCTACTTATGACTGTGAGGCTAAGCACAGCTCCAATGCCATGTTTACATTTGCTGTACTGTTGTTAGCCATATCAAAGGTGGTGACATATCAGCATATAGACGGGTGTGTCACAACAACAACTTCTCACTCAAGGTCAGCAAGATCAAGGATCATTTTAAAGGACCTGTCCTGGGCTCAACGCATAAGTGCCATTACAAAGAAAGCATGGCAGCACCTCTACTTTTAAGAAGTTTGCAAAGATATGGCAGGTCATCTAATTCCTTGACAAACTTCTATAAATGTGTGGTAGGGAGTATACTGACTGGTTGCATCGTGGCCTGGTATGGAAACACCAATGCCTTTGAACGGAAAGCCTGCAGAAAGTAATACGTACAGCCCAGTCCATCATGGGCAAAGCCCTCCCCACCACTGAGCACATCTACATGGAGTACTGTTGCAGAAAAGCAGCATCCATCATCAGGGACCCCCCGCCATTCATGCTCTCTTCTCTCTGCTGCCATCAGGAAGGAGGTACAGGAGCCTCAAGAATCACACCACCAGGTTCAGGAACAGTTATTATCCTTCAACCATCAGGCTCTTGAACCTGAAGGGATAACTTCATTCAACTTCACTCACCCTAACACTGATCTGTTCCCACAACCTATGGAATCACTTTCGAGGACTCTTCATCTCATATTCTCGATATTTATTGATTATTTACAGATTTATAATCATTATTTTATTCTTTTTAATTTTTTTGTATTTTCACAGTTTGTTGTCTTTTGCATACTGGTTGTCCATCTTGTGTGCGGTCTTTCATTGGTTCTCTTGTGTTTCTTTGTGTTTACAGTGAATGCCCACAAGAAAATAAATCTCAGGATTGAATATGGTGACATTTATGCATTTTGATAGTAAATTTACTTTGATTGTATGTAACTGGATGCTACATGCCTGATACCTTATGCATGAGTACTTCATGCATAAATATGTCATTGAGACATCCTCACAGAGAATCCTGTCATTAAGTTCATATCAAAAGCACAATTTTGAGATAAAACTATAAATATTTGCACATGAAGGTCACATTACATGATCAAAGTTCTAGGTTCATATAAAACTGTCCAACCACAAAACATTTGTGTACAAAGAGCCACCATCTGTAAGTATTCTGTTCCTGTCTCCTCTTCAAAAAGTGTACAGTGGAGCCTATATATGTCCCTTGTCAAAAAAACAAAATGCTGGAAGAACTCCGCAGTTCAAGCAGCATCTGTGAAAGCAAAGGTATGGTCGATGTTTTGGGTTGATGACTCAGCATTCCAAACCTTTCCATTCCCATAACAACCTGCTTGTCTTCAGCCTTCTCCACTCTCAAGATGAGTCCACAGATAAATTAGAAGAACAACACCTCATATTCTACTTGGAGAGCCTACAGCCCACTATAAACACTGAATCTTTCAATTTCAGGTAACCCACACCCCTCTGTTCCTTTTCCACTCCAACTAGTCCACCTAGGGTCCCTCTCCCTCCATTCACCTATCACTTGCCTAATGATTAGATGTTTGTACTCTGCACCAGTAGCCTATTCCAGCTGGATGAAATATCCGCTATAAGTACCAACATCTTTTTCATCACTTCCTTAGTTTTTAACTTAACCTATATCTTGACCACACCCATCCCATTTTATTAAGCCCCTCTGTTGGTTGGGGTTGACCATGGATATTGCGTCCTATGTGATATGCAAACCAGTGGCATCACAGGAGTCGCCAGTCAGCATTGAGCTCAACATAGGACTGGCTTTGTGATGCCAGCTCCAGACTTTACTCAGGGTTTACTCATGAATCCTTCCCCATGAGTGAGTGTAGATAAAAGGCAGTGGAGGTTTCAGATCACAATTTTCAATCTCCTAGATGAGCTGCCAACCATGACTGATGAGCCCCATCTGCCCGAAGTGACTGGTTTTAAGGTGCCAGTAACCCACCTTTCTCCCCTTCTCCTGTCATTAGAAAAGGTTCTTCTGGGCTTAGAAGCCAAGCCACACATGAAGGCCAGGAACTTCAGAGGTTGTCAGAGGATATTTGAGATGCATGCCATTGGGAGCATTCAATAGGTGGTGGGAGGTTATTCCCACTACTTCCCCCAGCTATAACAACCTGAAGAAAACCCTAATTTAATACAACTTTGGCAAAATAATTTCTGAAAGCAAAACCTAGAATAAATACCCATTTGTTGCTATTCTTTTCCACCGTCCTCTTGCCTCCATCAACAGGTCCTATTTGCCTGTATAATTTCTTTGGCAGCTTCTCTTACTGTTAATGTGGCTATAGAAGCTCTTCAGCATTACTATAGTTACCGTTTCACATCTTCCATCATTGTATTTGTGTACATTTTCTTAGGATTGCTTTATTGCCTATTTAAAATTCTCCCTTGTACAAACACACTAATGCATATCTTTTTCTGTATCATTCTACTAGTTTTTATCTCCATTATCTGAGGCATTCCCTTTTCCTCTCCTAGGAATGCAATTAGAACATATTTAAAAGTAGAGCATCATTGCACTGCATTTTTGCTTTTTAGTCATTGGCTCAAGGTCCAAATCCCATCACAATTTGCCAAAATTAGTCTTTTTCAATGCCTTTACCCTAGTTTGCTCTTTAACTTCCTCTGTAATTAATCTTAACTTTAAGATGCTGGTTATTGCTGTTTTTGAGATGCCTCAACCTGTGATGTTCTTCAGTTTATTTTCCTAGACTCGTGCAAAAATGCCTTCTTCATGCTTAGTTAGAAATAATACTGATCACAGATCCTGAACGTGCCAACTACTGGAGCTACACTGGAGCTGCCATGAGCACAAGTGGTCAAGACATTGTATATAAGATTGGATCATCATGTTTCAGCCGTACAAGATGTTGGTGAGGCCACGCTTGGAGCATTGTCTGCCGTTCTGGTCACCCAGTGACAGGAAGTGTACTGAAAAGATTCACAAGGATGTTGCTGGTACAGAGCTGCTTGTATTATATGAAGAAACTGCGTAGGCTGGGATTGTTTTCCCTGTAGCATAAGAAGTGGAGGGATGGAAAGATTTAAAGTGGGCCTGACGAGAAAGTTTTTCACACAGAAGGCCGTGGGTACATGGAACAAGCTGCCAGAGAAAGCAGTAAAGGCAGGCATAATTTCATTCTTTGAAAGACATTTGGACAGATACATAGACTGGAATGGTTTAGAGGGATATTTGCCAAGCTCAGGCAAATGAGACCAGCTCAGGTAGGCAACTTGGTCAGCACGGGCAAGTTAGGGTTGTTACATTCCCCAGTAACCGGGTGACTTACCAGCAAAGATAGATAGGTCCGCTGAAGCCTGGTGCTACTATTTTCAAACGTTTTTATTTATAAAGGGACACAAACGTATGGTTACTACAAAACATTCAGATCATATACATCGTCAAAACTCAATCTAAAGCACAGGTGTAGTAATAATCAATCAAAAATGAGCTCTATCGTTGTCTAGGGGATACTGAGTCCAATTGGGTATAAGAGTCACTCAAAGTCTGCAGGCTTCCCCGTTTCGGGAACCACTGACATTTCACGTGTTGGATAGAGAGAGAAGGAACACTTGCCCGTCGTCTTTGCGAAGCAAATCCCTGTTGTTAGTTAAAACGGTTTGTCCTTTGGTTCCAGCCACAGACTCCCGATCCGGAATCTAACGCACGTGGCTTCCTTCAAAATGGCTTCCCGTTCCGACGGGAAGCACTATCGTGTCTTCTTCGGATGTCTCCTTGGTGCGTCTGAGGCCCCGCCTCGGCAGCCCACCTTTTATCTGGACTGGCAGGGTTGTCAATGTCCATCAGGGTGGGGGGGCGAGGCAATCTTTCCCCCATCACCTTGCCCTGAGGGTCTGCACGTAGGCCAGTTCCTTATTCCACAAAGGTGTCTCCCAAGACAATGGCTATATCCAAGGCTTTTGTCTTGTTGAGCGACCAGCCCACATTCCAAACCATAAGGCTCTCTCTCTCTCTCTTGCGATTCTCACAAAGGAGGGGGCTGAGGTCATAACAGGGTAAAGGGGCTGTTTCCTTGCTCTATAGTCCTATGACTAATCATTGCTCCAGTCAGTACTGGGGTCATTTTAAGCTCCCCATTGTTGCCCTTGTTTTCAAATGCTAATCAAATATCTATGTCAGGATGCTGTTTACTGATTACAGCTCAGCATTTAACACCATTATTTCTACAGTTTTGTTCAAAAAGTTGCAGATCCTGGGCCTCTGTACCTCCCCTAAATCTGAATCCTCAACTTCCTAAATGGAAGACCACAGTCTGTGCAAGTTGAAACTAACATCTCCACCTCGCTGACAAACAACACTGGCGCTCAGCAGGGATGCGCGCTGAGCCCACTGCTCTCCTCTCCTTACTCTCATGACTGTGTGGCTAGTTACAGCTCAAATAGCATCTATAAATTTGCTGATGATACAGCCATTGTTGGCAGAACCTCAGATGGTGATGAGATAGCATACAGGAGTGAGATATACCAGATGGTCGCAGCAACAAACTTGCACTCAACATCAATAAGATCAAAGAAAGGGTAAGGGTGAATGAACACACACCAGTCCTCATAGAGGGATCAGAAGTGGAAAGAGTGGGAATTTCGAGTTCCTGGGTGTCATTATCTCTGAAGATCTAATCTGGACCCAAGGTATTGATGCAGCTACAAAGAAGGCACAACAGCGGCTGAAAATATGAGGTGTTTGAAGAGATTTGATTTGTCACCTAAAAGACACACAAGTTTCTACAGATGTACTGTGGAGAGCATTCTAACTGGCTGCGTGAGGAGGGGGTGTATGGGGAGGTTGGTGCTACTGCACAGAATCAAAGTAAGTTGCAGCAGGTTTAAATTAGTCAGCTCCATTGTGAGCACTACATGGGTAGTATCCAGGAACATCTTCAAGGAGCGATGCCTCAAAATGGCAGTTTCCATCACTGAGGACCCCCAGGACATGGCCTCTTCTCATTTCTACCATCGTGAAGGAGGTACAGAAGCCTGAAGCCACACACTCAGTGATTCAGAAACAGCTTCTTCCCCTCTGCTATCTGATTTCTGAATGGGCATTGAACCCATGAACACCACCTCACAAATGTTATTTTTATTTTTTGCACTACTTACTTAATATATATGTATACACAGTACTGTGTGCGTGCATGTGTGTGTAATATATATACTGTAATACACTGTTTTTCTATTATTATGTATGGTGTTGTACTGCTGCTGCAAAGTTAACAAATTTCATGACATATTCTGGTGATATTAAACCAAATTCTGATTCTATAGCATGTGCCCTTAATTCTTGGCCCAAAGCATCGACTGTAGTCTTTTTCATAGATGCTGCCTGGCCTGCTCAGTTCCTCCAGCATTTTGTGTGTGTTGCCCTTAATTCATTGTGTCTGTAATTTGATTCCATTTCCTGAACATAACAAAGGTTCAAAAACATAGATCAACATGCTCTATAGTATTCTGTGGCAAGTGTATGCAACTGAGGATAAGTTTTCATGAAATCTTCCATAATTCCCCTTTGCCTTGTCTAACTATTTAATGGCCTTTAAAATATCCCAAATAAAAGAATAGATCTTCCATAATTTTATAGTTTCAACCATGTAGATTCTGTACCTAAATGAAAATCTGAAAAAAAAACTGCAGATACTAGAAGTTTGGAAAGGAAACCAAAAAACCAACAGATCATGCAGTATCTGTGGGAAGAGATGTGTGTTTCAGATGTATGATCTGTAATCAGTGTTGAGAAAGGGAGAAACAAGTTATTCTAGATAGAAAAGAAGGTGGAAGATAGTTTAGGTCATCTGGAGAAGAACAATAGACTGAACAAAGGGAAATTTTCTGATAGGTTGAAATCGTGGCCCATAAGGAGCAATTAAGTGCTTTTGTCTGTAATGTGCTATTGATGTGTATAGTCTGGTCTACTGGGAAATAAAAGAATGAAAACTCACAGGCAAAAGTGGCGGGTATCTAACTTCAAAAGCAATTTCACTTTCAACCCTTGTAATATTTTCCTTCAAAATAGGGGTGCCATGGTAGCATAGTGGTTAGTGCGACGCTATTACTGCCCAGGGTGTTCTGAAGTTCAGAGTTCAATCCTGGCACCTTTCTGTAAGGAAGTTCTTCACGTCCTCCCAGCGGACTGCATGGGATTTCCTTGGCTGTTCTGGTTTCTTTCCACAGTCCAAAGATGTACCTGGTAGGTTAATTGGTCATTGTAAAATGTCCAGTGATTAGGTTAGAGTTTATCGGGGTTGTGGGATTGCTGGGGCAGCATGGCCCAGAAGAGCCTGTTCAATACTGTATCACTAAACAAAATAACATAAAATTAAAAACTGGCTGCCCTTTCTCCCATATTTCTCTTCCTTTCCTTTCTGAGCATCTGTAGGCAGGATTATTAAGTATCCAGTCCTTTTTTTTGCAGCTTCCTTAATCATCAAAACATCATATTCCCATGTGGTTATTTACACCTGCAGTTCAAAAAATTATTAACTGCCCTTAGTGCTGTTGCATCCCAAAATAAACCAGCAGCCTTTTTATTTTCTATGATCCCATCTAATTCTGTGTTAAGCATTTAGTGGATAAAGCCAAAAATCTGTGGCTGCATGTTCTGTGGAGTTAATCAACAGAGCCTCTATTTATGCATATGCTGAAGTCACAGTGGGAGCAGCTCCAAAACTTCCTGGGTCGGATTTAGATGCACGCAACCTAAATGCTTGCACTCAGCCCTCGAGGTAAAAAAATGAGCAGGTTCAAATACTTTACTTGTGTTATGAAACGCAATCATATACTTCATTTCTTCTGGAACACCTGGAAAAACTTTATTGTTGTACCTTCCCCATGATTCAAAGCCCAAAAATAGCAGACGGCTGAAGTTACTGGGGCAATGCTCAACTACAATAAATCCAGGTGAGAGTGTCATTTGCTTATCTAGGGAAGGCCACCTGCTTTTCCAACGTACATTGGAAGTGGTGATAGGGGACTCTGTAGTCAGGGGGTCAGAAAGGTGATTCTGTGGACACAGGAAAGAAACTCGGATGGTAATTTGCCTCCCAGGCGCCAGGGTCCATGATGTTTCAGATCGCGTCCAAGATATCCTGCAGTGGGAGGGAGAACAGACAGAGGTCGTGGTACATATTGGTACCAATGACATAGGTATGAAAAGGGAAGAGGTCCTGAAAAAAGACTACAGGGAGTGAGGAAGGAAGTTGAGAAGCAGGACTGCAAAGGTAGTAATCTCGGGATTACTGCCTGTGCCACGCGACAGTGAGAATAGGAAAAGAATGAAGTGGAGGATAAATAAGTGGCTGAGGGATTGGAGCAGGGGGCAGGGATTCAGATTTCTGGATCATTGGGACCTCTTCTGGGGCACGTGTGATTGTACAAAAAGGACGGGTTGCACTTGAATCCCAGGGGGACCAACATCCTGGCAGGAAGGTTTGCTAAGGCTACTGGGGAGAGTTTACACTGGAATTGTTGAGGGGTGGGAACTGAACTGAAGAGACTGGGGAAGAGGAGGTTCACTCATAAATAGAGACAGCTTGTAGGCAGGGCAAGAGGGAGGATAGGCAGGTGATAGAGAAGGGGCGTGCTCAGAACGAAGGCTTGAGATGTGTCTATTTTAATACAAAGAGAGTTGTGAACAAAGTGGATCAGTACTTGGAGGTATGATGTGGTGGCCATTACAGAGACTTGGATGGCTCAGGGACAGGAATGGTTACTTCAAGTGCCGGGTTTTAGATGTTTCAGAAAGGACAGGGAGGGAGGCAAAAGAGGTGGGGGTGTGGCACTATTGATCACAGATAGTGTCAAGGCTGCAGAAAAGTCGGACGTCATGGAGGGATTGTCTACAGAGTCTTTGTGGGTGGAGATTAGGAACAGGAAGGGGTCAATAACTTTACTGGGCATTTTTTATAGGCTGCCCAATAGTAACAGGGATATCGAGAAGCAGAAGGGGAAACAGATCCTGGAAAGGTGTAATAATAACAGAGTTGTCATGATGGGAGATTTAAATTACCCAAATATCGATTGGCATCTCCCTAGAGCAAGGGGTTTAGATGGGGTGGAGTTTGTTAGGTGTGTTCAGGAAGGTTTCTTGACACAGTATGTAGATAAGCCTACAAGAGGAGAGGCTGGACTTCATTTGGTATTGGGAAATGAACTTGGTCAGGTGTCAGATCTCTCAGTGGGAGAGCATTTTGGAGATAGTGATCATAATTCTATCTCCTTTACCATAGCATTGGAGAGAGATAGGAACAGACATGTTAGAAAAGTGTTTAATTGGAGTAACGGGAAATTGGAGGATTAAATTGGAAACAGATGTTCTCAGGGAAAAGTACGGAAGAAATGTGGCAAACGTTCAGGGGATATTTGTGTAGAGTTCTGTATAGGTATGTTCCAATGAGAGAGGGAAGTTATGGTAGGGTACAGGAACCGTGGTGTACAAAGGCTGTAATAAATCTAGTCAAGAAGGAAAGAAAAGCTTACAAAAGGTTCAGAGAGCTAGGTAATGTTAGAGATCTAGAAGATTATAATGCTACTAGGAAGGAGCTTAAGAAGGAAATTAGGAGAGCCAGAAGGGGCCATGAGAAGGCCTTGGTGGGCAGAATTAAGGAAAACCCCAAGACATTCTACAAGTATATGAAGAGCAAGAGGATAAGACGTGAAAGAATAGGACCAATCAAGTGTGACAGTGAGAAAGTGTGTATGGAACGGGAGGAAATAGCAGAGGTACTTAATGAATACTTTACTTCAGTATTCACTATAGAAAAGGACCTTAGTGATTGTAGTGATGACTTGCAGCAGACTGAAAAGCTTGAGCATGTAGATATTAAGAAAGAGGATGTGCTGGAGCTTTTGGAAAGTATCAAGTTGGATAAGTCGCCAGGATCGGACGAAATGTACCCCAGGCTACTGTGGGAGATGAGGGAGGAGATGTGACTAAAGGAAGTGCAGTAGATGTAGTGTATATGGATTTCAGCAAGGCATTTGATAAGGAACCCCATTCAAGGCTTATTGAGAAAGTAATGAGGTGTAGGATCCAAGGGGACATTGCTGTGTGGATCCAGAACTGGCTTACCCACAGAAGGCAAAGAGTGATTGTAGATGGGTCATATTCTGTATGGAGGTCAGTCACCAGTGGAGTGCCTCAGGGATCTGTTCTGGGACCCTTACTCTTTGTGATTTTTATAAATGACCTGGATGAGGAAGTGGAGGGATGGGTTAGTAAGTTTGCTGATGACACAAATGTTGGAGGTGCTGTGGATAGTGTGGAGGGCTGTCAGAGGTTACAGCGGGACATTGATAGCGGGACTTGGGCTGAGAAGTGGCAAATGGAGTTCAACCCAGGTAAGTGTGAAGTGGTTCATTTTGGTAGGTCAAATATGATGGTATTGACAAATGGTAGGACTCTTGGCAGTGTGCAGGATCAGAGGGATCTTGGGGTCCGAGTCCATAGGACACTCAAAGCAGCTGCGCAAGTTGACTCTGTGGTTAAGAAGGCATATGGTGTATTGGGCTTCATCAATCGTGGAATTGAATTTAGGAGCCAAGAGGTAATGTTGCAGCTATATAGGACCCTGATCAGACCCCACCATGCTCAGTTCTGGTCGCCTCACTACAGGAAGAATGTGGAAGCCATAGAAAGGGTGCAGGGGAGATTTACAAGGATGTTGCCTGGATTGGGGAGCATGCCTTATGAGAATAGGCTGAGTGAACTTGGCCTTTTCTCCTCGGAGTGAAGGAGGATGAGAGGTGACGTGATAGAGGTGTACAAGATGATGAGAGGCATTGATCGTGTGGATAGTCAGAAGCTTTTTCCCAGGACTGAAATGGTTGCCATAAGAGGACACAGGTTTAAGGTGCTGGGGAGTAGGTACAGCAGAGACGTCAGGGTTAAGTTTTTTACTCAGAGAGGAGAGTGGTGAGTGCGTGGAATGGGCTGCTGGCAATGGTGGTGGAGGCGGATATGAAAGGGTCTTTTAAGAGGCTTTTAGATAGGTACATGGTGCTCAGTAAAATAGAGGGCTATATGGGTAACCCTAGTAATTTCTAAGGTAGGGACATGTTCAGCACAACTTTGTGGGCCTAAGGGCCTGCATTGTGCGTAGGGTTTCTATGTTTAACATCAACAACATTCACATTATGTTTTTTTTTAAATGGAACAGTTCTTTGCCATTCTGCCCGGTCCCTTTGAGACATATATGAGCCATTCCCCATGGAGCCAACACAGTACCCTTCTGGGATTAATTATCATATTTCAGTGATGATTCTGACTCTTCAAGGGCCTCAAAGGACATCATGCCTTGCCTAAACTGGTATAAGTTCTATGAAACCCTTTCTTGCTGTATTGGGAGAGAATCCCTGGGTAATGTGGGAACTCACTTCAATCCAACCCAAGGGCCTAATTCTCACATGCTCTCTGCCAACTGTGAAACTGTAGGCCCACAATCTTAAATATAAAAGTGAAAAAAAATACAGACAGAAGTTATTTTTCCTGTATTTTGACGTTGGTTGGTGCCCAAGGGTTGGAGTAACCCCGGAAGCTAGCATGGTTGGATGCATGTCGTAACATGTATGAGTAGCTTAGTTTTCAATTATGTTGCTGTTGAAACAATGTAAGTTTCTTGAAATCTCTGGACACTCTGCTTCAATAGATAACATTCCAGTTTTCATTTTCTCAGCGTTGTGTTGGATGCTTCTACCAAGATTATTATTTTAAACACAAACTTCAACTTTTCATGAAATTATTAAGTCATTTTAGAGTATATGTATATATATGTTAAATGCCAATCATAGGACATGTTCTGAAAGCTAAAATAAATCATAAAATTAATTTAATGGTGAAAAGAGGACAAAGACAAGAGCTGGAACATTGGAGTTTAGTTTAAATAATTTTATAGAAAAAGTTTCTTATGTATTCACACCTTAAAACTCATTACTGACTTATTAGTTGGCTCAATTAACATAGAATTTTCAATCTTAAACAATGAGATGTCACCTTTAATTTAATGTTATATTCTCATTTAATTTAAATGACTCACCCACCCTCAGATTACTTAAAGCCCTGGAATTCCCAGAGTTATTTCCTTATGAGGAGTTTAGTCAGGGATTAAGTAAATGTCTCATGGTCGGGATTTGTTGGGATTTGTTAAAAAATAGTTTCGTCCTGCAAGCAATTGTAACAGGAACAAACTTTACATTACCAAAGCCATCCTATGTGAGTTTGTGGAAATGTCCTGTGATCTTTTCCTTTTAATGTAATTACAAAGGTAGGTGTGCTTCCCACTATTCAGGACATTTACAAAGACAGGGGTGTAAAAAGGGCCCGAAGGATCATTGTGGACCCCAGTCACAAACGGTTCCAGCTGCTACCATCCAAGTAACGGTGCCACAACATAAAAGCCAGGACCAACAGGCTCCAGGACAGCTTCTTCCACCAGGCCATCAGACTGCTTAACTCATACTGACACAACTGTATTTCTATGTTATATTGACTATCCTGTTGTACATACTATTTATTATAAATTACTATAAATTGCACATTGCACATTTAGACAGAAACGTAATGTAAAGAAGTAATGAAGGATGTAAGTAATAAAGTCAATTCAATTTAAGCTTTAGTGGCAATTTATTGTCATAGTGGCAATGGGGTAAAACTGTTTCTAATGCAGCTACATAGCTGTGTATTTGGAAATTTCATGCACTTTGACCATAATGACTTCAGGAAGGGGACAGGGCTTTTCTGTTCTAGGGTACTGCTCCTTCCATACTAGACCATGATGGATCCAGTCAATATACTCTCCACTACATATCTATAGAAGTTTGTCAAAGTTTTGGATGACATGCCGAATCTATGCAAATTTCTAACAAAGTAAAGGCACTGCCATTGTGACTGTGATCAAGGTCACCAGAGAGATACCAAAGCAGGTGACATAGAAGTCTTTATTCATCACAATAAGCAGGCATCTTTTGGAGACACTCTCGCTAGAGGCTCATTACCCTAAAGTACATCACATTTTTATACTCTGAATAGCAAAGGTAAAAGCTGGTGATTCAATACAATTTCAAAAGATACAATGCCAAAAGTGTCCTTCACTATGGATGCCTTCCCCAATTACTAATCTATCATGTCTCAATGTACATCTACATCTATAATATCATCCCTAACTGGCTATCTACAAGATGCTCCTTCCATATCTGATAAGTAAATATCAGCAGTGGCTATCAGTAGTTACTCTGTATGCTGGGGCACCAGCAAGGTAACTGTTTCAGGTTTACAGGCAACGGTTCACATTCCATTCCATGGCAGTGGATTGACAGAATAATCTGGCAAGAAACCCCTCAGTCCCTTTGATCAATCTGCAGAAGGGTTTGGCTGGTCTCCATTTGAATGACTGCAAGGACCTCACCCAGTGGCAGCCACTCCTGGACTGTCCTTTTGACTACTGTCCCAACCACTGAAAGGGCCCAGCTTATTTGTGTTCATTCCCCTTCAAGGCTGGGTTGGCTACCTTCAGATGCTATGTGCAGTTTCTTCTTTTTCTTGGTCTGCTTTGCCATCAAGGCTATGGAACTTGATGTCAGATACCTTCCCATCTATTTTTTCAGCATCTTTCTAACCTGATCTATATAACTACCTCCCAGAACTAGCCTTCATTACAAAGTACCAACTTTGTGAGGATTTAGAGGAAGGTATGTCCCAAGGAGGGAAAAAAGGATTTGATTTACAAACCTGACCAAATCTACCTTCCAATGGATATTAAAAAGGTTATAAGTTGAATGATGTAAAAACTCAATACTGCATTAAATCTAAAGAAATAGTGAAACTGCAGGGAGGAAGTGAAGAATTATTTTTCCATGCAGTCAACTCATGAAGAAAGCATAGCACCACCTCTACTTACTTAGAAGTTTATGAAGATTCTGCATGAGATCTAAACCTTTGACAAACTTCTGTAGCTGAGTGGTAGAGAGTCTATTGTCTGGTTGTACCCCAGCCTGGTATGGAAACACAAATGCCCTTGAATAGAAAATCATACAAAAACGACTGGATACGGCCCAGTCCATCACCTTCCCCACCATAGAGCACTGTCACAGTGATGCACCATCAATAACTGTCTGAGACGTGAGGCGAGATATAGGCTTTTATTGACTGGAAGAAAGAACAAGCAGCAATTGACCACCATGCTACATCCTGGAGACTGAGAGGCAGGGCTCAGGCCCCAATCGCCTTTATACCGGGGTCTGTGGGAGGAGCCACAGGAGCAGTCAGCGGGGGGTGGGGGGGGGGTGTCCAGACAGGTATATGTAGTTCACCACACACAGAAAAGCAGCATCCATCATCAAGGAGCCCCCCAACACCACCCCTACCACCCAGGCCATGCTCTCATCTTGCTCCTGCCATCAGGAAGGAGGAGTTGGAATTTCAATTGGTTCCTTACTGTCGTGTGTACCAACATACAGTGAGAAGCTTTTCTTGCATGCTGTTCATTTCAAACAGATCATTACACAGTGTGTTAAGGTAGAACGAGGTAAAACAATAACAACGCCGAATAAAGTGTAAAAGCTACAGAGAAAATGTAGTGCTGGTAAATAATAATGTGCAAAATCATAACAAGGTAGATTGTGAAGTCAAGAGTCCAACTTATCATTCTGGAGAACTACTTAATAGTCTTACAACAGCAGAGCAGAAGCTGTCCTTGAGCCTCGTGGTAATGGTGTGGACTTTCATGATGCAGGCTGCTTTACTGAGGCAGTGAGAAGTATAGACAGAGTCTACTGAGGGGAGACTGATTTCCATGATGAGCTGAGCTGTGTATACAACTTGTGGTCACATGCAGAGAAGTTGCCATACTAGCCATTATGCATTCAGACGGGATGTTTTCTATGATGCATCAATAAAAATTTGTAAGGGCCAATGGGATCATGCCAGATTTCTTTAGCCTCCTGAGGATGTAGAGGCATTGGTTAGTTATCTTGGCCTTGGCATCTATGCGATTGGACCAGGACAGGTTATTAGTGCTGTTTACTCCAAGAAGCTCTCCACTTTCTCAACCCTAGTACCATTGATGTAAACAGGAGAATGTGCCCTATGACTCTCCCAGAAGTCAACCACCAGCTCTTTTGTTTTGCTGGCATTGAGGGAAATATTGTTACCTTGACACCATGTTACTACACTCCCTATCTCCTGTCTGTACTCTGACTCATCGTAATTTGAAATATGCCACGCTGTGGTCATATCATCAGCAAACAGACAGATTGAGTTAGATCAGAGCAGAATCTGGCCACACAGTCATGAGTGTACAAAGAGTAGAGTAGGGAGCTGAGAATGCTACCTTGTGGAGCACCACTGTTTAGAATAATTGTGGTTGACATGTTGCTGCTTATCCTTACTGATTGAGGTCAGGAAGTGAAGGATCTAGTTGCAGAGGAGGCTTTGACTGCCACCATCCCAGAGTTTGGTGATAAGTCTGCTTGGAAAAATAGTATTGAAAGGAGAACCTAGTCAATAAATAATTGTCTGATTATAGGCACCTTTACCATCCAGATGCTTCAGAGATGAATGTAGATCCAGGGAGATTGTGTCCACTGTAGACCTGTTTCAGCAATAGGTGAATTACGGTGTTTGAGATTGTCTGGAAAGCTGGAGTAGACACATGCCATGATCAGTCTCTTGAAGGACTTCATATTGATAGATGGCAGAGCTATGGGGTGGTAGTTGTTATTTTGTTTCTCTTAGGATGATGGTGGTCTTCCTAAAGCAGACAGGAACCACAAAATGAAGCACAGAGAGGTTAAAATTGTCTGTAACTAACACGGCCAGTTGTGTCCTTAGAAAAAGAATCTAAGGACATGGCATGTGATACCAACCAAGCCCAATGCTTTCCATGGGTCACTATCCGGAAGAGTGATATTAGACCTGCCATGGTGATTGGCGATATTTCTGTCTGTCCTTGGCCGCCTTCTCTATGTGCCCCAGGTGTGGTTCAGGGTTCTTGGCAGTGTTCGGTGCTTCTTTCATTGTGCCATTAGCTTCCTCTCAGTTTTCACTACTGTCAACCATATAAGTCCCACGCAGGTGGAGACACAGGATACCATTTCACACAGATGTAGAATGATTCTTCAGTGCTGTTTCTATAACAGTTTTGCTTGACCACTCAGGGTTATTAGCCCTGAGCTGAACCCCTGAGACTAGAGGACCGGTGGACTACTCAGTATGGCATCCGACCTTTGGCCTGTTTGGCATGAGTGACCCTACCAAGAGCGAAAGCATAAAGCCCTGACTCCAGGCAGCATCGCTCCCCAGCTCACTGAGGGGTGCAAGCTTCCAAAGCTTGACAGGGTTGTGGTGCTCTTGGAGGACTGCAGGACTGGGTAAATTGTATGGGTTAGAGTCCTGCAGTTCTACTAAAATTATTGCTAATGGTACCATCCCCTAGCTGAGACATTTAACACTTGTTTTTATCAATCTACTGTTGTGGATTAGGTGTATACTCATGAATTTATACCATTATCCACTGTTCCTTCAATATTCTTCTCTCCAGCAGAACCAGATTTATGTACTCCAAATGTGATCTTGTTGTACTAGTTAGTTACTGCATTTGCTACTTTAACCTGAGCAGCTGTATTTTGTGTTATTTTGTTTTATGTGATGTACAGCAGAGCTTCTTCTCAGAGACATGATAAAGCCTTTCTGTTGACTGATTTGTACAAAGTAACTAAATCACAGGTGTAAATTGTTTTCATACATGCCTTGGATTTTTCATTTTACTTAAATCATAGCATTATTACTGGTCCTAAGGCTATAAGACATTTGAGCAGAATTAGGCCTTTCGGCCCATCTAGTCTGCTCCACCATTTGATCATGGCTGATCCATTTCCCTCTCAACCCCATTTCCCCGCCTTCTCCACCTTATCAACCTCCGCCTTATAAAGGCTCAGTTGTACATCCTTGCTTTTATATTCTAATCCTCTCAAGATGAATACTATCATTGCATTTGTCTTCCTCACCTCTAACTCAGCCTGCATGTTAACCTTTAGGGAATCCTGCACAAGGACTCCCAAATCCCTTTGCATCTCAGATGTTTGAATTTTCTCCTGTTTAGGAAATAGTCTACACTTTTAATCCTTCTACAGAAGTGCATGACTTCCTGACACTTTATTCCATCTACCACTTTGTTTCCCTTTCTCCTAATATGTCTCAGTCTTCCTGCAGCCTCCCTGCTTCCTCAACACTATGTGCTCCTCGACCTTTCTTCATATTGTCTGCAAACTTTGCCACAGAGCCTACAATTCTGTTATCCAAATCATTGTCATACAATGTAAACAGAAGCGGTCCCAATACTGACCCCTGTGGAATACCACAGGTCGCCTACAGCCAATCAGAAATGCTCCCTTTATTCCCACTCTTTGTCACTGAGAATAGCTATTTTGTTCTCTCTAAAAACGCAATAACTTTCCACAAATATGTGGAGGGGATAATCAAACCATGGCTTTGAAGTTCCAGTGTTTACTGGATGATTTACTTTGTTTCCTTTCTACAGACCACAAACTATACACTTTCATGAGGAATAAATGTTATGATGTATGTTGTCATTTGTCTTCCAGATGTTTCTTTTTCACATACTTGCTGAAAGGTTTTCCCCTAATTCCTTGGTTTCTACATTGTTTATTTTTCATACTGCCTTGGCATTGGAATAGTAGTTCAGACAGTCTTCCTCATGCACAGGAAACCTTTGAATTTGCCATATGCACTAAATGTAGGGGAACAAGTATGTCCCCAATGACTCTTACTATTTTTTACAGATGCAGCATAGGAGTGTCCTATCTGGATAACGGCTCTGTGCAAGATTGCAAGAAATTGCAGAGTTGTGAACATAGCGCAGCCCATCATGCAAACCAACCTCCATTCCAAAACTGGTCCTGCAATTCCTGCTGCCTCAGGAAAGCAGCCAACATAATTAAGGAGCCCCTCACACTGGTCATTCTCTCTTCTCCTCTCTCCCATAGGTAGAATATGTCACCAGGCTCAAAGGCGCCTTCTATCCTGATGTTATCAGACTTTTGAAAAGACTTCTTGTATGTCAGACCTCTTTGTCTACCAATCTATCTTGTTGTGACTTTGCTCTTTGTCTATCTGCACTGCATTTTCTGTGTAACTAAACACTATTTTCTAAATTCTGTTTCTATTTTTGTTACTTTGAAGTTCTTGCGTGTGGAATGTTCTGTCTGGATGGCAAACCAACAAAAGCTTTTCACTGTGTCTCAGTAAATGTGACAATCCTTCTAAGAACTGAGAAACTAAAAACAATTTAGACCATACATCGACTAAATCCAAATTCTTAGTACATGTTCAGAATTATAAAGTAGTTTTTTCAAGATCATAGATCAATAATAGATCTATATAGATGCAGGACACAAAATCTTATAACCTCATGAAATCACACAATGTAATACAAAATAAAAGCTGCAATAATGGAATTTTTCCTACATTGGTGCTGCTTCCTACATCCATGCTGAACTCATCAATTTCATCAACTTTGCCTCTAACTCCTACCCTGCCCTTAAATTCAATTTGTCCATTTCTGACACCTCCCTCCCTTTTCTCAATCTCTCTGTCTCCTTCTCTTGAGACAAATTGTCTACCAATATCTTTTATAAATCTTGTATAAAACTTCTTCCCATCCTGTCTCCTGTAAAAATTCTACTTTCTTTTCTCAGTTCCTTCATCTCTGCTGCACGTGTTCCCAGGATGAGGCTTTCCTTTTCAGGACATCAGAGGAATCTTCCTTCTTCAGAGAACAGGGTTTCCCTTCCTCCACCATTGATGCTGCCCTCACTCACATCTCCTCCATTTCCTGAACATCCATGCTCATCCCATCTTCCCATCGCCTTAACAGGGAAAGAGTTCCTCTGGTCCTCACCTATCACCCCATGAGTCTCTGCATCCAACACATCATTCTCCAAAACTTCTGCCATCTTCAATGGGATCCTACCACCAAACATATCTTTACCTCTCCCCACTCCCTTCTTTCCACTGGGATCATTCTCTCCATGATTCCCATTCATCTCTTTCCACTAATCTCCCTCCTGGCACATATCACTGCAAGTGACAGATGTGCAATTACTGCTTGTCCATTTACCTCCTCCTTCAACTCCATTCAGGGCCCCAGGCAGTCCTTCCAAGTGAGGCAACACCTTCACCTACTGTATCCAGTGCTTCCGATGCAGCTTCCTCTACATTGGTGAGACCCAAAATAAACTGGGAGATTGCTTTGTTGAGCACCTCCACTCCATCCGCCAAAAGTTGAATTTCCCCGTGACCAACCATTTAAATCCCTATCCCCATTACCATTCCAATATGTTGGTCCATGGCTCCCCTTTTCCACAATGAGGCCACTCAGAGTGGTGGAGCAACACCTCATATGCCATCTGGGTAGCCTCCAACCTGATAAGATGAACATCAATTTATCTTTCAATAAAAAAAATACCCTCCCGCTTCTCTGTCATCTATTCCCCACACTGGCCTCTTAGCTCCTCCCCTCACCTGCTTATCACCTCCCCTTAGTCCCCCTCCTTCTTCCATTTCTCCCATGGTCCACTTTTCTCTCCTATCTGTAATATACAGATCTACTTCTTTTACAGCAATGACTCCTGTTAGCACCATCTCCCGCTTGCATGCTTTTAATTAATCGATATGTAGTTGCACAGGCACAACAAATTGGCCACAAGTATGACCCCGAATGTCAGAAAATATCACAAATTGCACTGACAGTTATGGGACGAGACAGTGAGAAGAATGAGCTGAACAGTATGGAAGGCCGTCATGGATGCTAACAAAGGGACACATGAGTACACTGCATTGTACACAGTGAAAGATGCACAGCTAGCAAAGTTAAAGTGAAAATAATGTGACAATGGCTTCAGTCAGGGAAGTTGACAAATTCAATAGTACTAATGAAGGCTGGGAGTCGTATATCGAGACTGTTGAACTGTATTGTAAGGCAAACGGTGTGGATGAGCAAAAGAAAGTATGCATGCTTCTTAGCTTAATGAATACTAGGGAATACAGTCTCTTACACAACCTTGTAACCCTGAAAAGCCAGCAAGCAAGACATTTGATGAAAGAGTTACAATTTTAGAAAATCGCTTGAGCCCTAAACTGCTGGTAATAGCGGTGAAATTCAGATTTTACAAAAGAAACCAGTCAAAGGATGAAATCATTTCTGAATACATTGCAGAACTGTGCAAAACTTCTCCAATACTGTGACTTTAGAGATAGCCTTTCTGATACATTAGGGGACAGGCTTGTATGTGGCATGCATTGTCAAAGCACTCAAAAGAGGCTACCATCAGAAAGAGGCCTAACCTTAGAACGGGCATTGACCAGTGCAATATTGTTAGAGACTGCAGCAAAGGACACGGCAGAACTACAGAAAAAGAGGTTAGAATGTGAAATGTACAAAAAGTCCCTGAATGAAGCAAAAAGCCAAAAATGTTATCGATGTGGCAAATCCTCCCATGATGCGAATGACTTGTTGTTTCAAAGAAAAAGTTTGCAGAAAGTGTGACAGACAAGGTCACAGAGAGAGAGTCTGCAAGGCAGACAAAAAGCACAATCAAAAAGAAAACCGCACTGGGTGAAAAGTTTCAAACACAAAACTAATCGGATGCATAAAGTGACCAAATGTGAAACAGAATCAGACAACACAGCATCTGACAAAGGTGAGGCGTCATGCATAGCATTACTGAAATACTGAAGCAGATCACAAAATCAAATGGATCACACAAGATGTGTCTGGTGTAAGCCTGGAAATAGAACTGGATACAAGGTCAGCTTTGTCTATAACTTCAGAGGCTGACTGTAACAGACTGTTTTCTAAGATACCATTAGAGAAGACCTCAGTGATGCTAAAGACCTACACAGGTGAGAAAATGTCTCCCAAAGGCAAACTGAAGTGAACGTGATGTATGGAGGCCAAACACAGCAGTTAGAGCTTTATGTATTGAAAAGCGGAGGGCCAGCACTTTTCAGATGTGAATAGTTGAGAAAACTCCAACTGCACTGGACACAATCAAAGCTCTCAGAGTGTCAAAGACAGGCAACTGCAGTCCAAACAGTAGCACTAATCAGAGACTGTCACAGCTGCTTGATGCTAATGAGAAGATGTTTGAGAAAGGCATTGGTAAACTCAAAGGCACGAAGGCCAACATTGAACTGGATGAAGCAGCAACAGCAAGATTCCATAAAGTGCACCCAGTGCCTTACGCACTACGTCCTAAAGTGGATGCTGAACTTCAGAACTTGGAAGCATCTGGAATTCTCTCCAAGGTTGAGTGGAGTGATTGGGCCATGCCCATTGTCCCGGTGATCAAGAAAGGGAAGGCCGGAGCCATTCGCATGTGTGGGGATTCCAAGGTGAGCATCATCCCTGTGCTGCATACTGTACAGCATTCCCTGCCACAAAGAGAAGACATTTTTGCATCTTCGGGAGGCGGGAAGACATTTTCAAAGATTGACTTGTTACAAGCCTATCTGCAAATGGAGACTGAGGCGTCAAGCAGGAAGTTCCTCACAATCAACACTCACAAGGGACTTGTCTTGAATAACCGTCTCGTCTTTGGTGTTGCATCAGCTCCAGCAGTTTGGCAAAGAGCAATAGACCAAGTGCTCCAAGATATCCTAGGAACACAATGTTACCCTGATGACAACATTGTGACTGGTAAGAATGATGAAGAGCACCTTCAGAACCTTGGTAAAGTGCTTACCAGGCTGAGTGAGTACGGTCTGTGTGCAAAGAGACAGAAATGTGAGTTTTTCAAGAATGCGATCTCATATTGTGGACATCCCATTGACAAACATGGCTTACATAATTCACAAGAGAAGATTGAAGCAATGCTACAGGCACCTAAACTGGAAAATGTGTCACAATTCAGGTCATACTTGGGCCTCGTGAACTACTACTACCGGTTTCTCCCAAACATTGCTGTGGTGCTGCATCCGTTGAAGGCACTATTACAGACTGGAGCAAAGTGGAAATGGTCAGAAAGATGTGATAGAGCATTCAAGGAAAGAAAGAGACCAATAACATCAGATGAACCGCTCATTATGACCCATTTCTGCCCATCAGACTGATGAGCAATGCATCCCCTTATATCATTGGAGCCATTTTGTTGACACTATGAAAGTTGGATCTGAACATCTGATTGCATTTACTGGCAGGCACAGAATGCAACTACGCGCAGCTCAGCCAAGAGGCCCTTAGTCTGGTATGGGGAATAAAGAAGTTCCACCACTACATCTACGGACAAAAGTTTATGCTAGTGACAGATCACCAGCCCCTTGTGTCCATTTTCAATCCCAGGAAGGGAGTGCCAACGATGTCTGCTACCCAGTTACAACGTTGGGCACTTTTCCTTGAAGCCCACCCTTATGACACAGAGCTGAAAGGAACCAAACAACACAGCAATGCTGATGGTTTGCCACATCTTCCACTACTGGCTATTGAAGAAGAAAAGACTTCATGCTGTGATCCTGATAAAGTGTTCCACTCAGCATTAGTGGACTAGTTGCCGGTAACAAATTTGGAAATACAAAGAGAGACAAGGAAAGACCCGACATTGTCAAAAGTCTAGGATATCACCTTGCAAGGATGGCCAGCTCCTGGTAGTCCTATGTTCCCAGAGCTCTCAGAGAGATGACGCCAACTATTGGTATGTCAAAGAATGATGATATGTGGATCTTGTGTTGTGGTTCGCTCTAAACTGTGCACCAGCATGTTAGAGAATCTGCATGAAGGACACCTGAGTACAATCAAGATAATGTTTCTCGCACGGAGCTACGTGTGGTAGCCAGGAATGGATAAACCGATTGAAGACTAGGCCAAAAGCTGTTCAGGATGCCAAAATGTTCAAGATGCACCCCCGCAGGCTCCATTACACCATGGGAGTGGCCTTCATCACGATGGCAAAGAGTACCTATTGACTCTGCTGGGCCTTTCATGGACTCCATGTTTCTGATTGCTGTGGATGCTCATTCAAAGTGCCCGGAAGGTTATACCAATGAAGTCAACCACCTCAGCAAAGTCTGTCTCTGCTCAGAGGACTATCTTCACTAGAAATGACTTACCAGAACAAATTGTGAGTGACAACGGACCACAATACACGTCAGAAGAATTCCAACTGTTCATGAAGAAAAATGGCATCAGACATTTCAAATCACCCTGGAATGAATGGGTTAGCTGAAAGGTTTATCCAAACATTCAAGAAGTCCATTAAAGCAATGGACAAGAAGAACATTTCTCCACAGCACAAGACAACTTGCTTTTTGTGTATCAGAACTCTGTTCATGTGACGTCAAATCCAACACCTGCAATGCTGTTCATGAACAGAAATCTGAGATCTCACAAAGACCTCCTGAAACCAGATCTACGGAGGGAAGTGCAGAATAAACAGTTCAAACAGTTGCCAGGTAAATCAACAAGGATCTTGGAGGTTGGACAGGAAGTCCTGGCATGTGATTACCAAGAAGACAAGTGGACACCCAGTAGGATAGCTACAAGAACTGGACCACTGATGTACATTGTGGATGATGGAGATGATACATGGAGACATCACATGGACTAGATACTGGATGCTCAACTGAAGAACACACCTGAGTCGATTACATCCAAAAAGACAGACACATTCCAGCTACTGAACTTACCTCTCAGTAATGATACCGACTTCATTAAAACCTGTGTGGATGAGTGTGTGCCTACAAAGACTTACTGCACATTCCCAAACCAAAAGCCATGGATGAACCAGGAGGTACATCATCTGCTGAAGGCTAGATCTGTGGCATTCAAGTCTGGCAACCCAGGCCTGTACCAGAAAACCAGGTATGATCTGCGGAGGGCTAGTTCAAAGGCGAAGAGACAATTTCAAACAAGGTTGGAGATGACATCAGATGCACGGCAACTCTAGCAGGGTTTACAAGACATTACTTCCTACAAAGCGAAACCCAATAGCATGAATGGCAGCGATGCTTCCCTACCAGATGAACTCAATGTCTTCTATGCCCGCTTTGAAAGGGAGAACACAACTACAGCTGTGAAAATCCCTGCTGCACCTGACGACCCTGTGATCTCTGTCTCAGAGGCTGATGTTAGACTGTCTTTAAAGAGAGTGAACCCTTACAAGGTCGAAGATCCTGATGGAGTACGTGGTAAGGCTGTGAAAACCTGTGCCAACTAACCAGCGGGAGTATTCAAGTACATTTTCAACCTCTCACTGTTATGGGTGGAAGTTCTCACTTGTTTCAAAAAAGCAACAATTATACCAGTGCCTAAGAAGAATAACGTGAGCTGCCTTAATGACTCACATCTACAATGATGAAATGCTTTGAGAGGTTGGTTATGACTAGACTGAACTCCTGCCTCAGCAAGGACCTGGACCCATTGCAATTTGCCTTTCACCACAATAGGTCAACGGTAGACGCAATCTCAATGGCTCTTCACATGGCTTTAGACCACCTGGACAACACAAACACCTACATCAGGATGCTGTTCATCAACTGTAGGTCAGCATTTAACACCATCATTCCCACAATCCTGATTGAAAAATTGCAGAATCTGGACCTCAGTACCTCCTTCTGTAATTGGATCCTCGACTTCCTAACCGGAAGACCACAATCTGTGTGGATTGGTGATAACATATCCTCTTCGCTGACAATCAACACTGGGGCACCTCAGAAGTGTGTGCTTAGCCCACTACTCTACTCTCTATTTACCCATCTATAAATTTGCTGATGATACAAACATTGTTGGTAAAATCTCAGGTGATGATGAGAGGTCGTACAGGAGTGAGATATGCCAACTAATGAAATGGTGCCACAGCAACAACCTGGCACTCAATGTCAACAAGACAAAAGAGCTGATTGTGGACTTCAGGAAGGGTAAGATGAAGGAACACATACCAATCCTCACAGAGGGATCAGAAGTGGAGAGAGTGAGCAGTTTCAAGTTCCTGGGTGTCAAGATCTCCGAGGATCTAACGTGGTCCCAACATATTGATGCAGTTATAAAGAATGCAAGACAGCAGCTATACTTTATAAGGAGTTTGAAAAGATTTGGTATGTCAACAAATACACTCAAAAACTTCTATAGATATGCTGTGGAGAGCATTCTGACAAGCTGCATCACTGTCTGATATGGAGGGGCTACTGCACAGGACTGAAAGAAGCTGCAGAGGGTTGTAAATTTAGTCGGCTCTATCTTGGGCACTAGCCTACAAAGTACCCAGGATATCTTCAGAGAGCAGTGTCTCAGAAAGGCAGCGTCCATTATTAAAGACCTCCAGCACCCAGGGCATGCCCTTTTTTCACTGTTACCATCAGGTAGGAGATACAGAAGCCTGAAGGCACACACTCAGCGATTCAGGAACAGCTCCTTCCCCTCAGCCATCCAATTCCGAAATGGACTTTAAACCCTTGGACGCTATCTCACTTTTTTCAATATATAGTATTTCTGTTTTTTGCATGATTTTTAATCTATTCAATATACGTATACTGTATAAAGTATACTGAGTAAGATTTATTTATTTATTTTGTTCTATATTATGTTTTGTATTGCACTGCTGCTGTTGAGTTAACAAATTTCACATCACATGCCGGTGATAATAAACCTGATTCTGATTTGCATGATCATGTCACTGACAGCAATGTGACACCAGCAACTGAGAACTTTGTCTTAGACAAGACACCCACCAAACCTGATGCCACTCCACAGGTCCAGAGGTGCTACAGGAACATTATCATTGACTAGACTCTTGCCAAACCTGATGCCACTCCACAGTTCCAGAAGTGCTATCCAGAAAGAAACAAAGCGCCACCCAAAAGACTGAACCTTTAGTACAGTGATGTTAGTTATAGACCGTTATGGGAAAGCATGTTATTTGAATATGGTTTGTAAAAGGGAAATTGAATGCTTTGCATGCATACACTTTTATGCGACATTAATCTAAAGGGGGCGGAAGTGTAATGTATGGATCAATTTCTTTTAGAGCGAAGATTCCCCTTAGCACTACATATGATTTGTCGTCTGCGTATTGTCCTATTGTCTACATGTATGCATTGTGTGTATGTGTGTGTCTCTCTCTCTCTCACTGCAATGTGAATGCACCATTTAAAGCCATCGCCTGCATGCATGCTTTTATTTAATTGATACAGTATGTGGTTGCATAGATACAACAATATCAAATTCCTTTTTCTTCAGCCCTTTAACTTTACCTGGCCTCACCTATCTAGTTGGTCCTCCTTCCCCTTCTGCCACCTTTTTATCCTGGCATCTTCCTCCTTCCTTTCCAGTACTGAAGAAGGGTCTCTGCCTAAAACATAGACTGTTTTTCTAAAATCCTTGGATGCTGCCTGATCTGCTGGGTTCCTCCAGCATCTTGTGGGTGTAACAACGGAATTTATTTGTTTTCCACAAAAGTTTGTTCACATGACTAAAACCATTGGGAAGATATCTACTGGTCCATCTTTTATGATTATAACTGACAGAAAAAAATGTACTTCATCTTCAATTGTTTAAAATTTTAATCGAATCTCTTACATCTTAAAACGCAGTAGTGTCCTAAAAGAGTACAAAAGGGGAAGTTTGATTTCTAATTATGTCTGAATTATGTCTAATTATGGAAATTTTTTTGCGTTAAGACATCATAATTTGTGGCTTCAAATGACGGATTTTTATCAGTTAACTGGAAAGGGTACATTGTGCATGTGACAAACTTTTTTGTGACCTGTGCTGCCACTGGCAAGACAGATTAAATTTGCACATTTTCAGTACAGCTTACAAGAGTCTCTGAACTGCTAACAAAATATTCTCTACTATATTCTCTGTGTTGAAACAAAATGTCTCTCAAACTTCACATATTGACTATAAAATTGCTTAAACTCTCCTCATGGACAACTTTAAGCTCCAGCCATATAACTAGTCCATAAAAGGTTTTGCTGCTACTAGGTGAGTTTTAATTAATTATATCACCTTTTCTTGCAACCAGAATATTAAGCAGATTTTTTCAGTCAGAGATGATAGTACAGAGCTTACTGAGCGCCTCAAAGGAAATGAGCCACTAAAATGAAATGGGCCCCCTGGCTGGTCTTCCTCCTTTCCTGATGTGACTTATAATCAGCCACCATAATCAGAGGATTTCTAGTTTTCAGCTACAGTGATATAACTAAGCAGGCTGAGTGCGCTGTATTGAAACATAACAAAGGAAATGCAATGGAAGTACATTTGTCATGTACTGTACTGTGGTGCTGCTAGAAAAACCTATTGTTATGGCATTTATATCCTGTCTATGTATGCTTATGACAATGTCAACCTTAAGTTAGGAAGGGGGGCAGAAAGTCGTAAAATAATCTGACAAATATTGAAATAAACATTTGGATTTATGCTTAGATGAAGGTAGAAAATGAAATATCATAAACATTTTTCTAAAAAAGACTGGAATTTTAAATTGTCATTTAGGTAGAGTACCACTTTGCACATACTAAAACCTTTTTTGATCTAAAGACAGTAATTATTACCTTGTACACTATTAAAAATTTGGTGACAAATTTCAAGAAGACTTATCATTTTTATTTTGTTTTATAATTATAATAAGTAAAATATATCTGAATTGCACATCAAATTTCTAATTCCCTGTCAAATGACTCTGGAAAAAAAATGATTACAGGACACCCTGTGCAGGAGCAGATTACCATTGCACTTCCTGCTATTTGCATTTAAGTGCATAAGTTAATTTGCTATAGATTATGGTCAGATTGGTAAAGAATGACCATCTTGTAGGGCACAATATCGCCGCACATAAATTACTGAATTAGCAACCTAAAGGCCTGCATTTCCAGTTCAATGGTTCTGGAGAACTGTTCTTCACTACAGCATTCATAAATATTTTATGGTGTTTTACAGCATTTCTGACAGCTTTATGATTACTTTTGCCAGTATTATTGTTTTCTTTCCAGGTTTAAAACAAAAATATGTAAATTCGCTGTATTTGTTCCTTTCTTAATATCATGAAATCAAGCGACATGGGTGACAACAGGGCTTTGCTTCCAGGTGAGCTCAATGCCTTCTATGCTCGCTTTGAATATCAAAACATGGAAGAATGATCACAAACTCCCATAGCTCCCAAACATCTTTGAGGAGAAGATGGCGGCGCGACACTGCGCGCGCGGCCTCTCTGGAGATGGATATCCATTTCGAGTTAAGTAGGGATCCGTGCACAATCCTGATTCGATGGAGGCAGACGTGAGAGCGTGGAGGAACATCTGGAGAAACTTCTGAAATGCCCGCTTCACTGCCACTGTTACTGTGCGGTCCGGAATCTCCGGAGCAGAAGGCCTCCGAGACCTCGGCTTTGCTTGTTTCGGCAGCCGGGACGAGGTCGAAGGCATTCGGCAGAGGATGGCGCTCGGGAGGCTGTATCGGAGGGGCTGGTCGGAGGCTCGAAGTTTTCAGAGGGACTCAGAGTCTGCTGTCATCGAGTGCTTCCGAGGCATTAATTGTTAGTGCCTGGAAGTTTATGGCAGGGAGAGTTTCTCCCTTTGCTGACTGATATCATCAGACTATTGGAGTCGATTGGGACTTTGAGACTTTTTTTAAACCACGGCCATGGTCTGCGTTGATTGAATTAGGGTATTATTTTGCACTGCTGTAACTATATGCTATAATTATGTGGTTGTGTCAGTGTGAGTCTTGGTTTGTCCATTTTTTATTTTGTGATATCACTCTGGAGGAACATTGTATCATTTATTAATGCATTCATTACTAAATGACAATAAACGAGGACTGAGTGTCCTCATAATCAAATCTAATCTAATCCTGTGATTTGAGTATCTGAGGCTGATGTGCATGCATCCTTCCCTGAACCCACGGAAAACATTCAGCCCAGATAGGATAACTGGCCAAGTACTGAAGACATGTGCCTATTAACTGGCTGCAGTGTTCACAGAGATCTTGAAACATCTTGCTTTGGCAGTCTGAGGTACCTACCTGGTTACACCATTGCCTAAGAAGAATGTGGTAACCTTAATGACTATCAATCATTAGCACTTGCATTCACAGTGATGAACTGTTTTGAGAGGTTGTTGATGAAATATATCAGCTCCTGCCTAAGAAACAACTTGGATCTGCTCCAATTTGCCTACTGGCACAACAGATCCACAGCAGATTCCATCTCAATGGTTCTTCACTCAGCTATGAAACATCTGGACAGCAAAGATGTTCTTTATCGAATACAGCTTGGCATTCAAAACCATCATTCCCTCAAAACTAATCAATAAGCTTTGAGGCCTAAGCCTCAATGCCTCCTGGTGCAATTGGTTCCTCAATTTCCTCACTTGCAGTTCCCAGTCTGGATTGGCAACAACACCTCCTCCCCAATCTCCATCAACACAGGTGCACCACAACGCTGTGTGTTTAGACCCTGCTCTACTCGCTTTACATTTGTGACTGTACGGCTAATCACAGCTCCAATGCCATATTTAAGTTTGCTGCAAACACTACCGTCACTGGTCAAAGTCAAAGGTGCTGACGAATCAGAATATAAGAGGGAAATGGAAAATCTGGCTGCATGGTACCACAACATAACCTCTTCTCAATGTCAGCAAGGCCAAGGAGCCGCTTACTGCCTTCAGGAGAAGGAAACCAGAGGTCCTCGTCAGAGCAGGTCAGCAACTTGAAATCCCTCAATATTATCATTTCAGAGGACCTGTCCTGAGCCCAGCACGCAAGTGCAATTATGAAGAAAGCACAGCAGTCCCTCCACTTCCTTAGGAGCTTGCAAAGATTCGGCATGTCATCTAAACTTTGACAAATGTCTATAGATGAGCAGTGGAGAGCCTGGTACGGAAACACCAATACCCTTGAACGTAAAATCCTACAAAAAATAGAGGGTACAGCCCTGTCCATCACAGGTAAAGCTCTCATTACTACTGAGCACATTTTCATGGAGCACTCCACAGGAAAGGAGCATCAAGAATCCCCACTACCCAGACCTTACTCTCGTCTCACTGCTGCCAATAGGAAGAAGGTACAAAAGCCTTGGGACAGTTATTACCATTTAACCATCAGGTTCTTGAACCAGGGGATAACTTCACTCATCTTCACTTGCCCCATCATTGAAGTGTTCCCACAACCAATGGACTCACTTTCAAGGGCTATTCATCTCATGTTCTCAATGTTTATTGCTTATTTCTCTATTGCTATTTCATTGTTTTTATATTTGCAGTTTATTGTCTTTTGCACACTGGTTGGATGGCCAAATTGGTGTGGTCTTTCATTGATTCTATTATGGATTTATTGAATAAGCTCGCAAGAGATTGAACCTCAGGGCTGTATATGGTGACATACACTGTATGTACTTGGATAATAAGTTTATGTTGGACTTTCCACTAAAACATCACTGAACCAGAACATCTGATCCTTGTTACCTTGTTTCTTGCTCCACGTAATCTGGCTGCCACTTTTCTGCCTTTGCAATGTGTTTACAGTTCCAAGTTTCTTTGTTTGATACGATGCCCTCCGGGGCATCTTGAGAGGAATATATGAAATGTGATTTATAAATGGACGTCTGACTTTGGTAATAACTAACCTACTTATCACACTTAATTATTAACCTTAGGCTCTAGATTTCATATTCTGAAACAGCATTAGCAATCCTAAATAATCCTAACCTAGCCAAATAAAATTCCCAACATGCTTCTGTTGTTAAATAGATGAACATAAGCAAAAGCAAGGAAAACATGATGTGCTGGAGTTGCAAAACAGTATACAAATAACAAAAGACAGTATTTTAAGTAGTCTGAATATGCAACTATTAGATTTGCTCTCTGTAATGCTACACCAAAAGGCAGATTTTCACACTGGCTACCCATTTTAGTGCTGCTACGCATTTCCATTGTGACACGTCGGTCCATGACCTGCTTTAGTGCCATGATGACTCTCAGGTTGGAGGAGAAACAGCTCGTATTACACATGGTAGCCACAAAACTGACAGCATGAATGTCTATTTCTATAATATCTCGTAATTTTCCTCACCCTCCCTTCCCTCTTTTTCCATTCCCTATCCTGGCTCCCCTCTTACCTCTTCTCCTCACCTGCCCATCACATTAATGTAATTTTATATTTGAACATATAACTATCATAATAAGACCATATTTTAATGTTGTATTGGAACAGGAGAAGTAAATTTCCTATATTAATATGACAATTGCATGTTAGTTTGCACAAGTCAAATGTCTATTCTTAAATAATACACAAATTCCCAAGATACAGATTGTTATTTTAAAAAAAGGATATATTGTAGTTTAAGTCCTTCCCAACACTTCCAATTAAAAGTTTCAGATATGTCCGTCATGTTTTAGTATCATGTCTTTTGCACTTTGCTTAATAAAAATCTGATAATGGTTAATTGCTTACCGGAGTATAAATAGACTCATAGTTAAGTTATTCAGTCACTTCAGCCTACAGGAAATAAAACTTCACTTGAGCAATTTGCATGTCTTTGTTATTTATCTACGATTAAATATCTATACACAGGTAGAGCAACAAATGAACAATACTAATATACATGCTGTAATTATAAAATTTACTCTGTAAAAAATAGTTTGAAAGAAAAGAAGACTTGTATTTATCTTTTACTTCACACAACCTCAGGATGAGCCAAACTGCTTTATGACTGTTGAAGTTCTTGAAGTATGGTGACTGTTAGGCCAAAACACATTTTTCATTTTGAATGCAGCAAGATCCTACAGGTGACACTTTGATGCTGACCAAATAATAGCATTTCATAATGTTATTTGAGAAATAAATATTGATCACAACACAATGGACTTGTGTTGACTTCTTCCTGAAATAGTGTCTTTCTGTGAGGACATCAAAAATGTTTGTGTAGTGTGAACGTAAAAGAATGTTGAGTATTTATATAGGCCCTTTCATACCCCATCTTATCCCAAGGTATTTTACAGACAATGGACTGCATGTATCTTTTTTATCCAACAGTGGCATCAATTACTGGTACAGTATATAGTAAACCCCCAATATAGAGAAAGATGATAATAACCAGATACAAACAAGAGAAAATGCCGGAAATGCCAGAAAGCTACACACACAAAATACTGGAGGAACTCAGCAGGCCAGGCAGCATCTATCGAAAAGAATAATAACCAGATAATGTGTTCAGGCAATCTTAACTGAGGGAAAATAAAGGCCAAGACAACCGGGCTATCTCTCCTTCTCTTCTGTGAGATAGTACAGTGATTTGTTTTCATTCAACTCAGGAGAAAAAAATAGGATTCTATGCAATAACTCATCATTGCTCAAATTTCCGCTTCAATATTGTAATGAGTTGTCAACCTGCATTGTATGTTCCTGCTTCTCAAATGGCATTTGAACACTCATCTTTGTAACTGAGGCAGAAGTGTTAGCTTTAAACAAATGCTGATGTATTCCTGTCCTCCAAAAGGACCATAACCTTGCTGTGGGGTTTGGAGGCTTGCATGCCTCAATAACTGGGAGAAATCTGTTGGCTGGCGTCAGGGCCTTGTGCTTTGACTCTTGGTAGGGTCACCCATGCCAAACAGGCCAAGGAGTAGAGACCAGACTAAGAGTGGCTCACTGGTCCTCCAGATTCAGGGATTCAGCTCAGAGCTAACAAACCTGAATGGTTAACAAAGAATCATTACGGAAACAGCAAAACTAAATTGCTGCCCTAAGCGGCAACAGCATAACAAGCGTTTGATGATTGATTGATGATGATGCATTCATGATCGGCTTGCTGATTTTAAACAAGTCCATGCTTCTTTCAGCTTCACAAAAAACTCTTAGTCAGACATAATGGCTAATTTTTGTTTTCAGCTGATGACAGTGAGCCCTGTGAACAAAACACACCCACCTAATATTGTTTTTGAGAAGCTTGAACTAAAATGGGCCTCATAAAATTGTTAATAAGCTCCTAGCACAAGCACTGACAGGCAGTCTGCAGGCCTTGTGGGAAGGTGTTGCAAAATGGAGCAAGTCTTCTGCAGGGTAGAGGTGGAGGTGGGGTATTAATTGGATGCATTCTGTGATAGGGTGGGGTGTTGAGCTTGGAGGAGCCAGCAGACAGTTAGATGATATTTGTGGAACCAGGGTGACAATTATTGGTTTTAAATTTGCTTAGGAAGTATTTGGTCCTTTTAAGGACTATTTCTCAACTCCATCACACATGGCCTGTCACTCAGCTGTCGATAGCTGTGAGAGATCGAAATAAGGCACTGATCCCCAAAAATCAAATGTTTTGGTGAGCATCTAGCATCTTATCTCTTTTAGATAAGTTAGCTGACTGACTATTTTGAGGCCTGTTCAAAAATTACATCATTGGCTGAGAAGGTTTCAGTCAATCTATTAAATGAAATCTTTCATAAGATGAAAATCCTACAATGTAAACATACACAATACAGAAGAGGAAAGACATGCCACATTATACATTTCCACAAACAATGAAATCATTGTGCATTGTTATGAAGGCCCACTGTTCGAGTAAACTATAAGGTTAAGTTTTTCATGTGCATGAGAATTGGGCAATACAGTCTACCTGAGAGAAAGCAGTTTTTCCTGTTTTTCTTTCCCTGTCTCCAAGCATCTGAGATCACAATTGTCTACTGTGTTTAAAGAAGGGCAGTCAGAGGCAAAAGCTTTTTATAATTCAAGAATTAAATCCAGTGAATGTTTGTTAAGAAGGCCTTGATAAGTCCACCTTATAAGGTATATACAAAATGGCGTATACATCTAGGCAATGTATATGCCTATATGCATATATACATTCACCAGAACAGCTTAGCTTACTTTCTGCTACAAAATCTAAGCTCTGAAAGATGGGAAGTACTAGGGTTTCTAAAAGAAACACCCTTTTGAACCAGGGACACTTTACTCCTTAAAATTACAGGAGCCATCTACTTCATATCTTTCTTCATGTGCCTCACTTCTTCTGTATTCGAGACACTTTGCAGGAAGGGGAGCCTAAAGTCAATGATTTTTTTGTTTGCACTGGTGAAAGATTGGTGGTTTGAACTGATAAAAGGTCATTGGCCTAAAACAGCAGTTCTATTTTTTTTAATTTCCAGAATCAGGTTTAATATCACTGGCATATGCCGTGAAATTTGTAGCAGCAGTACAATGCAATACATAATAATAGAAAAAAATCTGAATTACAGTAAGTCAGTAAGTATATATATATTTACTGTAATTAATATATATATATAATAGTTAGACAAGTAATCCGAAAGTGTTACTGAGATATTGCAGTATTTGTTGTTGAATTTCGCATTTCAATGATAACCAGAGCTTTGATGTGGGACATGGAAAAATCAGGTGGGAATTCAAATAAACGAGACTTCTAATTATAACATCACAGAGCCCCTGCTGCAAGCCTTTGAATCTGACTAATTGGACCACTAAACACTGGTTTCTTCCTTATCTTGAGAGGAAACCTGTTTTTAAGACACAGTCAAGCCTTTGCTTCTGTCTTCATATAATCCTGTGAGCAGATTCCTAACCATAGACTAAATTGTGCTGGCTTCAGAATAGCTGGTGCTTGGCTGCCCCCAGACAATTACATCTTGGACTTGTACAGCCCTGCTGTAAGTTATTGGACACTCTTTTCCATTACCAGACCATACAGGCAAAGTTACGTTTTGCTCAACTTCCTCAGCATTACATGAGGAACCTGTCTTTCGATACTTTGCCAGGTAGGCCTGCTCTGCGGTCGTGGTCACCATTCATTTGAGTTATTTAATTTTTATACATTTAATTTCATTTATTTTTTATTTTTTTCTTAGTTATTTGAAGGAATCATATAATTCTATCACAGGCACATGGTGCCAAACAGAATAACATTTAGACTGCTTGCTCAGTGCAGACTGCTTTCTCTTGGTCTGTATCATGCTTTCTGAGGCTGGTAACGCTACAGTCATCTTGACAAATGGAAGGTGTTTGTTCAATCTCTAGACATGTGGAAAGACATTGCCATGTCAGGAAGAGAGTCATTAACTACAAAATACTTAGCCTTTGAACTCCAATAATTCGATAGCAAAATGTTATGTGTTGGTGGAGGATTCATTCTGTCACTGAATTTCAAGGATAATCTTGTTGTATATTACCATTATCTGGTATATTTGTGGCACGAATATTACTTGCCACTTGTTAGCTCTTGCTTAATTGTTAAGTACTACATGGAAGAATGGACTGTTTCTTTTGCTGAGGAGAAGAGTATGGAACTGACCCGACTTCATGAGGCAAGGAAGATCATTAATGAAGCAGCTGACAATAGGACACCTATCATGAGAACTTCTGCTGCAATACCTTGGAACTGCAATGGTTGACATCCAACTACTTTCACCATCTCCCTTTGTGTGAGGTATGACACCAACCATTGGAGCATTTTCCCTTGAGCTGAGGCCTAGATGTAAGTACTGAATATTGAGCAGGAGGCATAAAGTGTAAGGGAAATCATGTGAAAATCTCCACCAGATATCAGCTCAGTTCTAGTCCAACTTTATATTTAGTTTGTTCTGAAATAAGGTAGAAGCATCGCAAGGATATTACAAATATTATGTGTAGAAACAGGTGTTAGATTCAGCCACTGGATCCTGGGGAACACTAATCAATAGAAACTGTAAAAGCTGCACAAGGGATACATGCCAGTTTCTTCTAGAGGTTGGGAAGGAAGACATTTCTCACATTGCAGAGTATTTCTTTCCAATTGGACAGTCTAGGGCCTTCAGCACAGTTACACTTTGCAGCCATATATAATATTGTTTTGAACAGTATCTGCATACTACCTATGTGATTTCCCACCATGGCAGGAGGCTTCGTTATGTCAGGTCTGAATGGTAGTTGTGCCTTCAAATGGGTGAGCTTAATCTGCTGACCTAATGAGGAAAGATAAGAAATGCCTTATTTCCCCTGTTTCTAATTGGACATCATAGCAGTGATCCAAGAGGAGTATTAGAGTTACCATATAGAATATATAAGGCATCTGGTTCAACAGAAAATATTTCATGACTGTGACCCGTGAGGATTATATGTTTAGTTCACACTCAACTGGGCCAGTGCCCTCCTGTTCTTTCTCTAATTAAGACCTACAGTGACAGTGATTTCAAATGTACATTGCATGATATTGAAGGAACACACACAAAATGCTAGAGAAACTCAGCAGGCCAGACAGCATCTATGGAAAAAAGTAGGGTCAACATTTCGAGCCAAGACCCTGCAGCAGGACTGATGGAGTTCCTCTAGCACTTTGTGTGTGTTGCTTGGATTTCCAGCATCTGCAGATTTTTTCTTGTTACATGATATTGACATGGGTACATCATGTGGAGGTCTCTGGACACAGACGTATCACAGTGTTCGTTACCATAAAAGCCAGCAGGTCATTTTCACAATTTGTGCTGTGCTTTCTTGAAAATGTTTATGGAATTTTAAATATATTTTTGAGGCTCATTTTGTCACATATCTTATACAAAACATAACTGACCCTATTGAAGTCCAGATTGAAATCTCAGATATGCTAGTGAAGCCTGACAGAGAAATTTGCTGGCAGAAATGTCAGCATATGTAGAGGAGACTTGCCTGAAAGTAGAGCAGTGGAGATGATTTAGCAGTAAACAACAACTTTAATAATAGATCGCAAAATAACAGGCCATGGATGGCCACAAAACAAGAGGGAACAGAAACTAAACACACCAGGCAACAAGACAAAGCTTAGGCAGGGAGAGCGAAAACTGGGAGCAGTGGATTGAGGCTGGCTGGTGTAATGAGTGAACAAGGATAGTGGATGAGAACTGGGTTTAAATAGGTTGCAGGTGATGAGACTGGAATGAGCGGCAGGTGAATCCTATTGGCTGGGTGGAGACTGGGAGATGTCAGGGGGAGTAGGCCAGACATGGGGAACTTACAAAAGATCTAAATATTTTAAAGAAAGATGCATTGAACTTTCTGAAGGCTCTTCTAGTCTTTGTTTCCATGACTTGGTGATGCTATTAATTTGTTCTTATCATTTGCTTCTCAAGGGTAGTCATGAAACATCACTCAAGTGAAGGAATGGAGGTTTGTGAATTCTTCCTTCAGGCTGCTCAGGACATGCATCCTGACTTCTCTAGAGAACCTCTGCCAGATTTGGCGGCTAGCTGTGCAAACTATCTTTATTGGCAATACATACCTAGCATGCATTCTAATCAAAACGTGTAATGCTCTTTTACAGTTCCAGGTGAAAGAAGAAAGAGTAGTCAGGATGGTTAGGAGTTCTGAAACCTGTTTGACCCACTTCTGTAGGGATCAGAGAAACTCCAGAACAAAGCATGAGCTATTGTTTCATTTATAACAAATGTTTGCAGTTGTTAGTCCAATGAGTCAAAACTAACTCAGTCGGCTTTAAACTGCCTAATACCAATGGTTCATTGATCTGGTGAAAATACAGAAATGCCCAAAACTGAAATTAACTTTTCAAATAATTTCTGTAAAATTAATGATGGACGTTTTTATAAACATAGCAGGTTCTGCCTGTTGTACCAAGTACAGAAGAGGAAAACATAATCCAGGTTCAGGTGGAGCAAGGCTATTCCTTCATGCTCCAATCAAATATTGCCAGCTGCTTCTTTTCTGTGTTTTCTCCTACATTTACCCCATCCCTGAATTGCCAGCCTGACAATGGCTCTGCTATGTAAGCTATCCCACACCGTCCTGGCCAAGAGCTGGTAAGTTTAAAGGGGCGCCCTCTCATGACATGTAATTCACTACTGGCGTGGTAATAACTATGGCTCTTGGAATGCAATGACTTTCTGTTGGCATAAATTGACAGGAAATCAGTTCCTGTTTGTATGTTCAATGTATAGAGTTGGAAATCCGTCCTTGCACGTTAAAATGAGCCATTATTCTTTTCTGTTGGCGCGTGGCCTAGTGGGCAAGGCATCAGACTAGTAACCTGAAGGTCACTGGTTCGAGCCTCAGCTGAGGCAGCGTGTTTGTGTCCTTGAGCAAAGTACTTAACAACACATTGCCCTGCGACATCACCAGTGTCAAGCTGTATGGGTCCTAGTGCCCTTCCCTTGGACAACATCGGTGGCATGGAGAGGGAAAGGCAACTGCCAGTCTCCCATACAACCCTGCCCAGGCCTGAGCCCTGGAAACTCCAGGCGCAGATCCATGGTCTCTCGAGACCGACGGATGCCACCACCATTCTTTTCTGACACTATAATGCAATAGAAAATCACTAAGTCACCAGTAAATATCTTTATTACAAAGCTGTTATATTTAAGATTCTTCTTTAAAAATTCAATAATTTCCTTATTACCTTACTGGAAACAATTATAATATCCTGTGAGTGGCTCCAGCAATGATTATGATAAACAACTGCTGTGAGATTAGCATAACATAAAAACATTATTCATTACAGACTGGCAGCCACAATACTGGTTAATACACCTTCTTCCTGGATGTAATAAAGTTCCCTTCATTAATTATAAGTCGTATGAACATGTATTTCTTTTTCTTGTGTGCAACTATCTAGACATGAATGTTCAGCCAAGAATGAAATTTTGTCTTTTACAAATTATGTGTTCATATTATTTGATGAATCAATCACCTGGGCTATCGTATTTCATATTAAGAGAATAATGAAAATGAAACAGGCTGATTTTCAACTGAGTCTGGACCGTTCCTGCTATGATTTTCAGGTTAACATGACCCTGCTGTCCTGTTTCCAACAGGAATTGTTCTTGACATTTATGACATGCCATGGAATTTTCCTCTGATGTTGTTTCTACATTAGCTAATTATCTCATTTTTAAAATTTATAAACAACAATATTCAAATTTACTTTGAACAATTCTTCATACATAAGGAGTAACATTTAGAATTTTGGCTAATCCTGAATGATCTGATCTAACCTATTTCATACTGTAATCATGGATTAACTAGAACATACATCACATATTGACATTAGCTGCACTTCCAGATTTAGTCACATACAAGGAAAGCTTGATTCACAATCTGGTTTTTGTCCAGGCGTGGATATGATCTTTGAAAGGGGAGAAGCTTAATCTAGGAGAAGGGGAGTAAAAATTTCAAAGGTCAATTAACAGCATGCAAAGAGTCAAAACTGTACTAGTAAGTCCTCAACACAACAAGAATTTTAATGACTTACGTAAGAATACCAAAGCAGATGGATTAAAAAATGGTTCAAACAGCAGGTGGCAATTATATGGTCCAATATAACTTGTTTGTAACATGAGGAAAATGGCACACTGAAATCAGATTACAAATAATGCTCAAATAGATTCAATCTTTTAAGAATAAAACTCACCCTGACTGAATAGTCCATGAATCTTCATATATTTCAAAGGGATTATCTCTTGTTTTTTCCTAAACTCATGAAAGAATAGGGCAAGTCTGATGAATCTCTCCCCATATCTGAAACCCCCAATTCAGGAATTAGCCTGTTGAATCTTTCACTAACATAGTCTTACTTGGGTAGGAAGACCAGACCTGTACACAATATTCCAGCTGGTGTATCTCCACAGGTCTATGTCAGTAGAGCAAGGTGGCTCTGCTCTTTTAATCAAATCCACTGTAATAAAAGCCAACATACTTCACAAACTGTATAAAGTTACCTGCAAAATAATTTTCAGTGAGTCATATACAAGGACACCTAGGTTCCTCTGAACACCAACGTCTTTCAACCTTCCGTAATCTAAAAGACCTGCTTTTATATTTTTCTACAAAATGAATTAGCTTATTTTTCCAAATTCATTCAACTTATCTACATTATCCTGAAGCCTTTCTGTATCTCCCATACTGCTCACAGTCCCACTTTGCTTAGTATCATGAGAAAACTTGTATATAATCCCCTCATCAAATTGTGAACAACCTGGGCCCCAGCACAGAGCTCTGTGGACCCCACTAGTCACAACCTCATTACTTAACTGCATTGGACTAGGTGGTGAGTTATTAGATTACATACATGTGATGAGGAATGAGATATCTGCAGCCTTGAAGGTCAATTAAGGCAAGCAGATCCCCAGGGCTTAGCCAAGTGCAACTGCAGACCTTAATGGAGGCAAAGAAAGACATTGTGTATGCTCTTGTAAAGATATTGTGTCACTAGAAGAATGGAGGGGGATGATACTGTTCCATTGCCCAAGGAGAGTAGCAAAAACTGGCCAGAGAACTACCAGTTTGTGAGTTTGACTTCAGTTACTGCAGGGGATTCTGACTAACAAGATCTACCATCATTTGGGTAGTTGAGACCTGATCATGAATAATCAACATGGTTTAGTACATGGGAGGTCAGGTTTGATTAATCTTTTGGAGCTTTTTGAGAGGTAACTAAGGGATAGATGAAGGTAGGACAGCAGACCTTGTCTATAAGGATTTTAGTATGGCCTTTGGCAAGGTTTTGCATAACAGCCAGATCTGGAATGTTAGATTGAATGGGATTCATGGGGAGCTAGTGAGTTGGATTCAGAATTGGTTCAATGATAAATAACAGAGTATGACAGTTGGAAGTTGATTCTCCAACTGGAGGCTTGTGACTAATTGGGTGCCCCAGTTATCAGTGTTGAGCCTCTGTTATTCATTATACTGTATATGTATATTATTTGGTTATGAATATATATGGCATAATTAGCAAGTTTCAAAGTTCAAAGTAAATTTATTATCAAAGTACATATATGTCACCATATACAACCCTGAGATTCATATTCTTGTGAGCATTCTCTTTAAATCCAAGAAACATTATAGAATCAACGAAAGACTGCATCCAACAGAGCAAACATACAACCAATGTGCAAATGACAACAAACTGAGGAAGTTCAAAAGAGAAAATAATAATAATAATAATAAATTACATCATTATCACAAATAAGTAACCAAAACATATTGAGAACACGAGATGAAGAGTACCTGAAAGTGAGTCCTTAGGTTGTGGGAACCATTCCGTGATGGGGTAAGTGAAGTTGAATGATGTTATCCCCACTGGTTCAAGACCCTGACAGCTGAAGGGTAACAACTGTTCCTGAAACTAGTATTGTGAATCCTGAGGCTCCTGTACCTTCTTTTTTATGGCAGCAATAAGGAAAGAATATGACCAGGGTAGTGGGAGTCACTGATGATGGAAGCTGCTTTCCTGCAACAGCATTTCATGTAGATGTGCTCAATGGTGGAGAGAGATTTACTCGTGATGGACTGGGTTGTATCTACTATGCTTTGTCGAATTTTCCATTCATAGGTATTGGTGTTTCCATACCAGGATGTGATGCAGCCAGTCAATATACTCTCCACCACATACCTATAGAAGTTTGTCAAAATATTAGATGTCATGTTGCATCTTCACAAACCTCCAAGAAAGCAGACGTGCTTTGTTGTAATTGCTCTTACGTCCTGGGCCCTGGACAGGTCTTCAGAAAGGAATTAAAAGTTGCTGACCCTCTCCACCTTTAATCCCCCAATGAAGACTGGCTCATGGACCTCTGGTTTCTTCCTCCCAAAGTCAATAATCGGCTCCTTGGTCTTGTTGATATTGAGTGAGAGGTGGTTGCTGTGGCACCACTGAAACAGATTTTCATTCTCCTTCCTATATACTAATTCATCACCACCTTCGATTCGGCCTGTGACAATTGGTCCAGGTCATTTCTCAGGCAGGAGTTGATGTGTTTCATTACCAACCTCTCAAAACACTTCATCACAGTGCTACTGGATGATAATTATTAAGGCAGGTTCCACGTTCTTCCCAGTCTATTTGTAGATTGAAGGCCCCATTATTATTTTGCTACTCTTGTTATACCACTTATAATGACCTAATTACCTGATTTGTACTGTGCCCTGCATTATTGCTAATACTTTATACAAGTCCCATGGCTTCTCCCAATCGGATACTATTTTTTTTGGCCTTCTGAGCAAGCATCCTTCTGCTCTTCAGCCTTGACCCATTGTTTGACATCACAGCTCTACCACTTCCTATTCAATCTGGTTTGTTAAGTATCCAGGAGTATTTAATTCCCAACCTTGGTAACTTTATACCCATCTCCCTGTAATGGCAATTAGATTACAGCAATTTAACATATGTCTAATTCACTTACCTTGTGAATAATGCATTCAAATAAATAACATTCAATTTAGCCTTTAGACCATTTTGCTCTTGTGATGGTATTGAGTTCACTGTTCACAAAAGTGTAAACTCAAAAGGAGATGCTATGCCCTGTCTGATAAAGGTCTCCTCAGGCATCCTCACTATAGGAAGTTCATACTGTTACAACCTACTCGCCAAAGACTTGCTTCCTTCACTGTTTGGCCTCTGCAGCGAGGTCTACCCGCTGCTTGAGTGGTGAGGCTGCCCTCCCTACCAAGGAGGAATACTTCCAGTTAATAAATTAGTTTAAACACAGTTTATTTCATTTTTAATGATACATGATAAAATTTAGACCACTAGTTCTTAATACACATTTAAAACTTGCAGAGGATTTCTGATTTATGAAAGATTTCTGAATTCTAAAAGATTTATAAACTGCAATGAACTTATTTCTGTCACCACATCTTTCTGTCATTCTTCATGTCATTCCTAACGATCTCCAATGACCATAAGATATAGGAGCAGAATTAGGCCATCTGGACATCGGGTTGGCTCCACCATTTCATCATGACTGATCCATTTTCCCTCTTAGTCCCATACTCCTGCCTTCTCCCCAAATCACTTTATGTCCTGATTAATCAAGAATTTATCAACCTCTGCCTTAAATGTGCCCAATGACTTGTTCTCCACAGCTGCCTGTGGTAACAAATTCCACAGATTCATCACTCTCTGGCTAAAGAAATCCCTCCTCATCTCCACTCTGAAGTTATGTCTTCTGGTCTTGACTCCTTCACCATGGGAAACAACCTCTCCACATTCATTCTATTTAGGCCTCTAAATATTCGATAGGTTTCAATAAGGTCACTGTTCATTCTCTGAATTTCAGTGAGCACAGGCCCAGATCCATCAAACACTCCACATATGATGAGGTTTTCAATCCTGGAATCATTTTCATTAACCTCCTTTGGACACGCTCAATGTCCACACATCCCTTCTTACATAAGGGGCCCAAAACTGCTCACAATACTCAAAGAATTGCCTCATCAGTGCTTTACAAAGTCGCAACATTACATCCTTGCTTTATGTTCTAGTCCTCTCAAAATGAATGCTAGTATCGCATGCTAGTATGCTAGTCCTTACGAAGGGTCTCGGCCCGAAACATCGACAGCACTTCTCCTTATAGATGCTGCCTGGCCTGCTGTGTTCCACCAACGTTTTGTGTGTGTGTGTTGTTGTTTGAATTTCCAGCATCTGTAGATTTCCTCGTGTTTGCTAGTGTCGCATTTGCCTTCCTCACAACTGGCACAACCTGAAATTAAACACCAGGGAACCCTACATGAGGACTCCCAAGTTCCTTTGCATCTCTGATTTTTGAATTTTCACCCCTTTTAGAAAATAGCCTACACTTGTATATTGTCTTCAAAAATGCATGACCATACACAATCCAATACTGTATTCTATCTGCCAGTCCTTTGCCTATTCTCGTAATCTGTCTACATACTTCTATAGCCTCTCTGCTTCCTCAAAGCTACCTGCCTCTCCATCTATCTACATGTTGTCCGCAAACTTGGCCACAAAGCTGTCAACTCAAGTCATTCAAATCACTGGCATATAACATAAAAAGAAATGGTTCCAACACTGACCCCTGTGGAACACCACTAGTCACCGGCAGCCAACCAGAAAAGGCTCCCTTTATTCCCACTCTTTGCCTCCTGCCAATCAGCCAGTCCTCCATTCATGCTGGAATATTTCATGAGTTCATAACTTGTTAAGCAGCCTCATGTGTGGCACCTTGTTAAAGGCCTTCTTATAACCCAAGTACACAACAACCACAAATTCTCCAATGTCTATCCTGCTTGTTATTTCTTCAAGAATTCCAACAGATTTGGCAGGCAATACTTTCCCTTAAGGAAACCAGGCAGACTACTGCCTATTTTATCGAGTGCCACCAAGTACACCAAAACTACATCCTTAACAATTGACTCCAACATCTTCTCAACCACTGAGGTCAGACTAACTCAATCAATGAAAATACATATATTATCAAAGAATGTAGAAATTATACACCTCGATATTTGCTTACAAGCAGCCACAAAGCAAGAAACCTGAAGAATGAATTTAAAAAAAGGAATACCATAACCATTGCACAGAGAAAGAGGGGGAAAAACACACATCATGTAAACAATTGATGCAAACGATAGCATTCTGAACCAGGCTGGGTCTTAGATCCACCCTCTGGAGCAGCCAGACTGGCAGGCCAAAGCTTCAATCTCAAGTTCATCATATTAGTGGGGAAAAAATGCCACAAAATCCATAGAGATGACAGCGACTGGTGAGAGGAATGAACATCAATGGAGAGCGACAGGGCCAGATTAAGCTAGTGCGGGGCCTGCAGCATATGTTATAAAGGGGCCCTAAATTTTAAATTTTAAAAATGCACTTAAGTATTAAAACATAAATTACTTACTTGCATAGTAAAGTATTTCAATTTTTTCATTTGCCAGATAATATGACAAATGCCTGACACTTCAGTAATAGTATTACTTACATTTAAGTATCAATTTCAAATGTTGAAAGTAACAAAACTACCATTTAAAAGTTACATTTTCTAGATTTAGCATGAGCAAATTTGCTGATGATACTGGAAATGTCTATTTCACACAGAAGTTCATGTTCAATACTCATTAGAGTGAGATTGTTCAATCTGTTTTGACCCATGGTTAGTTCATTTTTAATCCTTTTCAGTTTTGAAAATGAGCGTTCTCCACTGCAGTTGGTAACCATGAGTGACAAATAGATGCGCAAGGCATTTTCTACATTTGGAAAACATGACTCCAAAGAATCGTCAGCTATCAAACGGTACAACTGTAACTCTACAAGGTCTTGTTTGGTACCAATATGAGAAGCAAGATCAGTTTTCAACAGTTCAGTAAACTGCACAAATTCTTCATCAAGACTTTCTTCCAGATCTTACGGATATGATTTAATAAGATTTGATGACCTCTTTACGATCCCTTCAGGTGTAAACGACTGTAACTGATGAAGGATTCTAAAAGCACCATTCATCTATAGATAAGCTTTCTGCCTTTTTGACAGGGCAGAAAGCAAGCTGTCAATAATGGCAAGAAATGTTCGGCTTTTAAACTTCTGAGCAGGCGTTTGAGATTCAACAAGTAGATCAAGAGTGCTGGAACCACTGAAATCATCATACACGCGATTTTGCTTGTGTTTTCTTTGAGTTTGCTGTTGATAATCTTTACACTTGGTCAGATCCTTGGCTTTTTGCTCAATGTCTGAAAAAGTAGACCGCATAGCTTGAATATATCCGTGCAAGGATTCATAGAGTGCACAAGCTGTATTCAAGTCTTGGCCAGAAGATTGCAAAGAAGCACTAGTCATTTGAAAACTCTGTAATACTTGATCCCACAATATGACCATTATTCCTGTTTCCAACTTCATCATGGTTGAAAGTAGTCCACGAGTCTGTTGTCGACACTCTGCCTTCTGATCATTGTTATTTGAAATGTCATCCAAGACTTGTTTTATTGCAGAAAAGCTGTGTAAGAGTGCTTTTGTTGCATCTGCACAAGCTGACCACCTGGTATCTGACATTCTTTTCACAAAGGGCAAATGAGCACCATCATCAGATAATGCAGCAGAAAGGAGATCCCACCGATAAGTAGAAGCAGAAAAAAAAAGGTGCATGGGCTTTCTACAAACTGAAAGAAAATTAATACTTCTTGACAACATTCAGCAGCATATTTTCCAACCAAATTTAGAGAATGTGCAAAACATGGAATGTAATCCGCAAACTCATTCCCCTCTTTAATTCGTGCTTGTAAGCCACTATACTTGTCACTCACGTTGCTGGCATTGTCATAACTTTGACCAAGGCGGTCTTTTATATCAATGTCATTTTCCTTTAAAAAGTCAAGTAAACTTTGAGCGAACTGTTCAGCACTATGACCTTCAATATCCAAAAACTTCGCAAATCTTTCAACTGGTCCAATGGCGAAATATAGCGCACAGTCAAAGTTAGCTGGTCAGTTAGATATATCTGGAGTAGAATCCAATGAAACAGAATAACCAACTAGGAATAGTGTTCTGAAAATTATCTGTTTAGTTGCTTATTGAAACTCATTTCAATTGGGAAATACAGGTTGAAACTCACAGTCTAATCTGATTTTGTATGTTCCTGAGCTGGTTCAGACTACCTAAAATCAGGAAAAAATGAGGAATCATGAACTGGGTCACATAAAACTATTGAGTTGCACATCCCTTGCCGCAGGCTCACCATGTGGCGCATCCTCCAGCAGCGTAACAGCGCACGCTGCGGCGGCTTGGGAGAGTGGGAGATAGCACAAAGGTCACCACGACACAGCAAGGAGCCAACACATGCCTGCACACACATACCATGCAGCGTGCAGCTCCCCTGACATGAAAACAACAGCGTTGCCAGATCGTCGTGAGAATACGGTGAGATGCCGATTTCACCAGCTTGCAGCTTGCAAGCATTTAGTGCAGGGCCCTCGAAAATGCGGGGCCCATAGCACATGCTACTTTTGCTACTAGGTTAATCCAGCACTGGAGAGCGAGCAATATCAGCTCAACTCTCACCTCCACTCTTGGGCTTTCCAGTCTATCTGGGTCGGTATTAAATTGTTCAAGCTCTGAATAGTGCCCCCAGCGACTGGCCTATAATTTCCTTTTCTCTCTCTCTCTCTCTCTCTCTCTCTCTCTCTCTCTCTCTCTCTCTCTCTCTCTCTCTCTCTCTCTCTCTCTCTCTCTCTCTCTCTACTTTCTTGAAGAGTGGAGTGACATTTGCAATTTCCCAGTCCTCCAGACCCATGTGAGAAACTATTAATTCTTGAAAGATCATTACCAATGCCTCCGCAATCTCTTCAACCACCTCTTTCATAGAATGTGGTCCAGGTGATTTATCTGCCTTTATACCTTTCAGTTTAGCAAGAAACTTCTCCCTAGTAATGGCAACCTCACATTGTTTTGCCCCCGACACTTTCAAACTTCCAGCATACTACTGGTGTCTTCCACAGTGAAGACTGATGCAAGATACTTATTCAGTTCATCTGCCATTTCCTTGTCCCCCATTACTACCTCTTCAGGGTCATTTTCCAGTAGTTCTATATCTACTCTCACCTCTCTTTTACACTTTATATATCTGGAGAAATTTTTTGTGTCTCCTTTAGTATTAACAGCTAGCATAACTTTGTATTCCATCTTTTCCTTCTTTATGACTTTTTAGTTGTCTTCTGTTGGTTTTTAAAAGCTTCCCAATCCTCTAATCCCCCATTATTTTTTGCTCTATTACATGCCCTCTCTTTGGTTTTTATGTTGGCTTTGGCTTCTCTTGTTAGCCATAGTTGTGTCATCCTACCTTTAGAATACTTCTTCACCTTTAGCATATTCATACTATTTCGCTACTAGTTGACAGTTCTGCATGTGATGTTTTTCAGATACCTTTGCTAGGACAAAGTAATTCACACAGATGGTCAGAATCAGAATCAAGTTTAACATCTCCTGCATATGTTGAGAAATATGTTGTTTTGCAGCACAGTACATTGGAATGCATAATAAAAAAGATAAACTACAATAATATATAAAAATGAAATGAAATAGTGTAAAAAGAGAGCAAAAAATGAAACAAAATAGTGAGGTTCTGTACATGGGTTTCTTCTACACTAAGAAAGCTGATGTTAGTGGGGAAGAAGCTGTTCCTAAAATGTTGAGTATGTGTCTTCAGTCTCCTGGAGCTCCTCCCTGATGATAGCAGTGAGAAGAGAGCATGTCCTGGGTGATGAAGATCCTTAATGACAGATACTGAAGAATTGAGGCATCACTCTTTGAAGAACTCCTCAATGCTGGGGAGCCTAGTGCCTACGATGGAGCTGACAGCGCTTGCAATTTCCTGCAGCTTTTTCCAATCCTGTGCAGTGGCTCCCCCTGCCCCCATACCAACCAGTTAGAATGCTCTCCACAGTACATCTGTAGAATTTTGCAAGAATCTATGGTGACTTACTAAGTCTCCTGAAACACCTAATGAAATATAGCCACTGTCTTCTTGGCAATTGTATAAATATGTTGGACCCAGGATAGGTATTCAGAGATGTTGCTACCCAGGAACTTAAGACACTCACCCTTTCCACTGCTGATCCCTTGATCAGGACTGGTGTGTATTTCCTCAATTTCCCCTTCCTGAAGCTCACAATGAATTCCTTAATCTTGCTGAGTGCAATACTGTTGTTGCAACACCTCTCATCAGCTGACCTATCTCACCCCTGTACGCCTCCTCGTCACCATCTGAAATTCTGCTAACAATAGTTGTGTCACAGCAAATTTATAGATGGCACTTGAACATTGCCTAGCCACAGAGTTGTGGGTGTAGAGGAAGTAGAACAGTGGGCTAAGCACACATCCTTGAGGTGCAACAGTGTTGAAGTCTGTTAATTATTTACGATCGGCACTGATTGTGGTCTCCTAATGAGGATGTCAACGATACATTTGCAGAGGAAGGTAGAGAGACCCAGGTTTTTGAGCTTGCTATTTAGAACTGAAGGTACGATGGTGTTGAACGCTGAGCTGTAATCAATAAACAGCAGCCTTAAGTAGGTGTTGTTACCTTCCAGGTGATCCAAGGCAGAGTGAAGAGCCAGTGAGATTGCATCCGCTGTAAATCTATTCTAGTGTTAGGTAAATTTCAGTGAGTACAGGTCCTTGCTTAGGCAGGAGTTGGTTCTAGCTTTGAGCAACCTCACAAAACACTTCATCGCAGTAGATGAGAATGCATGTGTGCTCTAATCATTGAGGCAGCTCGCCCCGCTCGTTTTGGGCACCGGCATAATTATTGCCCCTTTAGAAGGGGGGAGGAACCTCCCTCTGAAGCATTGAGAGGATTGAAGATGTCCTCAAACACTCACGCCAGATGGTTGGCACAGATTTTCAGAGTCCTACCAGGTATACCTTCATGGCTTGATACCTGGCAAGGGGTTACCCCCTTGAAAGATGTTCTGGTTTTGGTCTCTGAAGCAAGAGGTTACAGGATCAGCAGGTGCCACAGGGATTCGCATAGGTGTAGTTTTATTCTCCCTTTCAAGGTGTGCATAAAAGGCATTGAGCTCATCTGGCAGTGAAGCATCACAGCCGTTCATAATTTTAGGATCGGTCTGTAGGAAGTAGTGGCCTGCCATTGCTGATGCATGTGCAATTTTGTCTCTACCTTCAAGATTCAAGATTCAAGATTCAAAAGCTTTATTGTCATTCCAACCATACATCAGCTCTGCAGGGCAGAATGAGACAGCGTTTCCCAGGGGCAAGTGCAATCATAACTGTGGTGAACTACATATACCTGTCTGGACACGCTCCCTGCTGACTGCTCCTGCGGCTCCTCCCACAGACCCCTGTATAAAGGTGATGGAGGTCTGAGCCCGGCCTCTCAGTCTCCAGGATGTAGTATAGTGGTCAACCACTGCTTGTTCCTTCTTCCAGTCAATAAAAAGCCGATACCTCGCCTTTACGTCTCAGAGTGAGTTATTGATGGTGCATCAATAACATAACAAATGCAACAATAAATAGTAAACACAACAATAAGTAGTAAAACACAACAGCCACATGTCAGTTAAAATCAAGTTATAAGTGTCCAGTGCAAGTTAAAAGTGTCCAAAGCAGAGTCAGGTAGAGCAGCTATTTAGCAGTCTGACTGCCTGTGGGAGGAAGCTGTTTAGTAGCCTTGTGGTTTTTGTTTTGATGCTCCTGTAACATTTGCCTGATGGCAGAAGAACAAACAGTTTATGGAGAGGGTGTGAGGGGTCTTTAATGATGTACCATGTCTTCTGGAGGCATCGACTCTGAAAGAGGTCTTGGACAGAAGGTAGGGAGACCCCAATAACCTTCTCTGCTCCCCTAACCACCCTAACCTTCAATCAGAATTGATTTTTATCCCTCATAAAATAACCTTCTATAGGTTGTACCTGGACTTCTTGATTATTTCTGGATCACCAGTCTTGAATGCCACAGATCTTGCCCTCAGTACAGCACAAATCCCTTGGTTCATCCACAGCTTGGTTCTGGTATGCTCTCGAAGGCACATAATCATCCACTCAGGCCTTGATGAAGTCAGTGACTTTGTAGTTGACTTCAGTCAGACTCAAAGATGAATCCCAGAATATTGTTCAGTCCACTGACTCAAAGCAGCGCTGTAAGCATTCCTCCACCTCCCTTGACCATACCTTCATGGTCCTCACCACTGGTGCTGCATTCTTTCCTTTCTGCCTATATACTGTGAGTAGAAGTACAGACAGATGATTGGACTTACCAAACTGCAGACATGGGATGGTATAGTAAGCATTCTTGATGGTGGTATAACAGTGGTCAAGTGGTCAGTTTAGGCTCCTCTGGTTCCACGAGTGATATATTGGTGGTAGCTGTTCAGAGATTTTTTCAAGCTGGCCTGATTTGAAATCCCCTATTATAATAGGGAATGTATCAGGATGTGCTGTTTTGTGACTGCTGATCACAGTGCTCAGCTCTCCAGTTCCTGCCTTATATTAGACTGAGGTGCAAAATACAACTACCAGGATGTTGGCAGAAAACTCCCTTGACAGATAAAATGAACAGCATTTGACTGCTAGATGTTTCAGGTCAGGTAAGCAGAACTGAGACAGTACTGTCACGTCTGTGCAGCACGATAAGTTAATAATGAAGCATAATCCTCCTCCACCACCTTTAAAAGACTCAACTGACCTATCTTTGTAGCAAATGGTGGAGTCATTGGGCTGCTGCGCTGTGTCCAAAATGGCGGGTAAGAGCCATGTCTCCATAAAGCAATGTACATAGCAGTCCCTGATGTCCCTCTGGTACTGCAGTCTTGCTCTGAGGACTTCAATATAATTTTTTAGAAACTGTACATTTGCCCGCAGTGTAGTGGCAAGTGGGGGTGTCTAAGACCTCTGCAGTTCAGAGGCCCAGTGTGCTTTCCTTATTCTTTTTTCTTAAGGGAAAACTGCACTTGTAAGCTGAGTCCAGGGTCTGTCAATTTTGAAGACTGGTGCATTGTTTAAATGTTTTTTAATGTTTTAAACAATATTGCTTACTGCAGTACCCATGGCTGTGGCTGTGGATTTCAGCTTTAGTAGTCCTAACCAGGAATATTTGAAGAATCCCTTTGGAGCTGTGCACAAAGAGATGCCACTTATTGGCAATATCTTCATTCCCTAAAAGTTTAAAAGTCTAAAAGCTGCTCAGAGATCCCAGACACCAACATTAATGCAGTGAAGGCTGACTCTCTGAGTACACAAATATCCCAACTGTTGATTTATCTCAGCTGTGACAGTGTTTGATGCGCTATGTGACAAAATAAATCTGGTCTGCAATTGTGCAATTGAAGTCAGTCACAATTGTGCAAACAACCCAGCTAGTACTATTTGTTTGCAAAACTGTCATTTTAACTTCAGACTGATTATTGCTTGCAATTTACATTAAGAAGTGAAGACTTATTCTTGCTTACGTCAAGACACTGAGCAAAAAAGCATTGGTTCCAAGTTGAACTTTGTCACAAATATTCTGACCTTTTGGAAATGTCATGCTGCTGTGCTAGAAAGCTGAGTTTAGCAATAAGCATCTCGGGCCTGGGAAAGTGAATATCCATCATACTCTGCCCTAAATCTAATTGAAGATGCACTCTTATTTTTGTATGTATTGACCTTTCCCGGCAGACTCTGAACAGAATTACCGAGTTTCATACCTTGCACCATCTTTGTCCTTTCTTTTGAGTATGGTTTATTTAAGTGAATAAAGTCCTTCACAAGAAACAACTGGCTAAAGTTAAATCTTATGGAACTAAAGGGAAATTATTTAATCAGCTACAAAATTGGCTGTGCAACAAGAGACATTTTTCTGTTAATGGATGGGTATAGAAAATGGCAGGATGTGACTAGTGGTGTCTCATAAAGATCTATGCTAGGTCAGTAGTTACTAACAATATTTACATGACATCAGTGCATGGATAAAGAGCACTTTATCACTTATTAGCTTCAATTTGCCAATGGCACAAGATGATTTCATTGTAAGCAGGTTCAATTGTCACATTGAATTACAAAGAAATAATAATAGGTTAAGTGAATCAGTGTAGCAAATGGATTCCAACATAGTAAAATGTGAGATTGTCCACATTGAATTCATAAAGTATAAAACATAGTGTTGAACACTGAAAAGTACCAAGCAAAAATGTCCCAAAGAAATTTGTATATTCATTTGCATACCTGCAATAACTACAAATATTGATGGAGAGTTGCCATTTATAATCCAGTGTAACAAGAGCAATTAGGTGAAGCATATGGATGGAAGAAAATCAGGAAAACAATGGAAGAGGAGCTTCAGGAGGAATAGAAAGAACGATGAAACCAGTGGGGGCTTCAGGGGATTTCAGTTCTGTTACTCACACTTGGGACGGATGCCGAATTCCATCTAACTGCAGACCAGTTTCAGTAATCTCCACATTCAGAATATGGGGTAATATCAGCACATACCTGTCCTTCCATTTTAATCCACCAGTAAGTCTCCTACTTCCAGTCAATCCTTTCAAGTTGTTCCACACGAGAATCACAGTAAAAAGGACCATCAATACCATCAACATAAGAGATTCTGCAGATGCTGGAAATCCAGAGTAGTGCACACAAAATGCTGGAGGAACTCAACAGGTCAGTTAGTATCTATGGAGAGAAATAAAGAGTCGACATTTCGAGCTGAAACCCTTCATTAGGGCTCTTGAATCCTGATGAAGAGTATTGGTTGAAAATGTTGAGGGACAAGATAATGATGACTGATTCTAGTAACAAAAACACATATAAAAAGTGCATTTCCAATGCCAATTGAATTTAAAATGTGATACAGGAGATCAAAATCACCACAAGTAACCAGTGCCTACCTATGCAGTGTTAGAACCATAGAAAACCTACAGCACAATACACGCCCTTTGGCCCACAATGCTGTGCCAAACATATACTTACTTTAGAAATTACCTAGGGTTACCCATAGCCCTCTATTTTTCTAAGCTCTACAGACCTATCCAGGAGTCTCTTAAAATACGTTGTCCTATCCACCTCCACCACTGTTGCTGAGAGCCCATTTCACGCACTCACCACACTCTGTGTAAAAAACTTACCCCTAACATCTCCTCTGTACCTACTTCTAAGCACCTTAAAACTGTGCTCTTCAGTTTATTGTTTTTAGAACAGAAGCTTTCCATCAACTAATTTCTAATTTCTTAGCTTATATTAGCTTATTGTATACATTATTCAGCCCAAATGGTCTCCAAAAGTAAGGGTTTCAGCCTTAGGTCAGATTTTTCATTCATTAACTTCTATGTGAAAATTCTAAAGTGCCAATGTTGGCCACCTTCTCATCTGAGTATTCCCTGTATCTGTGGGGAATGCCTCATCGTGCCCAGTTTCACCTCTTTATTTACTCCTTTATTTGTTTTTGTTGATCTTGGTGCTCCTGTCATGGATCAATATGAATTTGCCTAAATGAGGAATGCCTGGCCTTGTTTTGGATCAGTCTTCTTTCAGCGTGCTCATTAACTTTCTGCCTCAGGTGAACATACTGATGAGAGCTTGCCAATGGGAATTTGGCATATTAGCAGGATTTAAAGAAATGTAATGAGCCATTTAACAATAACTGCCTCTCTCCCCACTGACCCAGGGACTGCAGAGGCTGTTGTACTGCTGGGTAAGTACACGACAACCTGCATTAATCAACAGCGTGACAATGGTTATGCCCAGATCACTTCTCATGCCAATGTGCTCTCTGACATAATTTCTTTCATCATGCAGCAATTCAGTAACACTTACACAAATGCAGTGCATAACACAGCAAAACCTTATTACAGCACCATTGATCCAGGTTCAATTCCGCCACTGCATATACAGAGCTTGACATTTGAACCGTGATGGTGTGGGTTTCTTCCGATGCTCCAATTTCCTCCCATATTCCAAAGATGTACAGATTAGTAGGTGAACTGGTCACTTGGGTGTCATTGGGTGATGCGGTCTTTTGGGCCAGTGGGGCCTGTTACAGTGCTATGTCTCTAAATAAATAAGTAAATGAATCTCAAAAACTTCAAGTTGATCCACTAACTATAGTTTGCACAAAGTTGCATTGTATTCCATGTGATAGTTTAATACTGGCTTCCCTTGCAATCCGAAAGTGGAGTGTTCCTATCAAGCCTTTCATAAGCTGAAATGGCGTAAAGCGAAGAAGCAATTATGTATCATTAATTTATATGGGAAAAATTTTTGAGCGTTCCCAGACCCAAAAAAATAACCTACCAAATCATACCAAATAACACATAAAACCTAAAATAACACTAACATATAGTAAAAGCAGGAATGATATGATAAATATACAGCCTATATAAAGTAGAAATAATGTACGTACAGTGTAGTGTCACTTATCAGAATTGGGAAGATTTAACCAAATCTGATTTATAGAAAAAAATCGGCACGTACACGCATGCGCACACAGCTGCCTGCGCAAGGCTTCACGGTCATGGTAGTCTTTCTCAGGGTAAACACAAGTTTAAAGCGGGCGCCTTTTTTGTAAAAGCGAAAATCCTCCGGAGTTCTTTCGGTTAGTGAGAACAGGTACTAATGTAGGTCTCTCGTAAAAGTGAAGTGGCGTAAAGCGAGCTTTCGTAAAGCGGGGGATGCCTGTACAATTTTTTGCTCAGTTTGCTTTGTCACTTTTCTATTCTACTGAACTCTTGCATATATTAATTATAGTTCTCCTTGTGATTTGCAAATATCATTAGATGTTAATTTAGTACATATTCTGAAGCAAACCTCCAAAATCAAGCATAAAAGAGAATAAAATGAATAATCATGTTTTTCAAAAGTTCTTTCCTACATCAAAAACATTTTTCCCCAACCACAGGGGTGAGCAGTTAAAGTAAACCCAGTAACCTCATATTTAATGTCGATCACACACACACGTACGCACGCACGCACACACACACACACACACACACACACACACACACACACACACACACACACACACACACACACACACACACACACACACACACACACACACACACACACACACACACACACACACCACTGGGCATCTGGATGTAAAATACAGTTTGATGCAATTGCAGAGATTCCTCCATCTCAAAGCACCACTGCTCTCATCTAACATCATTCTATTACATAATTCAATTTGTAAATATAAACAATCTGACATTGAACTTTCATTTAAGTGTTTCAAAATGAATCAAGTTGATTATAACTGGAGTAAAACCAGAAACATTAGAAATATGCAGCAGGCTCAACCACACTGGAGAGAGAATGTTTTATAACTATGCCTTCCATGTTGGCCAATTCTCTCACATACTGAAGATGGCTGGGAATCTGCATTTTATATGTATGTATTAAATATATTATTATATTTGTTTTCTATCCATTTCTGTAGTTCAACTAATTTTCAGTAATGGGCTGTTGTCTCGTAGGTGTAAAATGAACCTGAAATGAAATTAAATGACCTTATGTGATCATATTTCAATGTGTTTCTCATGTTCCCCGCCAGCCACGTTATGCACTGAAGCAACTGCTTCAGCACTATTGCCAACTGAAGGTGTCTTGCCAGTGTTTCCTGGAAAGTGTAGAAGGGTGAAATTGGATTGAGGTTAGTCAGAGCAAGAACTGCCAGGAATTAGAGGCAGGTCCATCTCAGAATCAGAATCAAAATCAGGTTTATTATCACCGGCATGTACGTGAAATTTGCTAACTTAGCAGCAGCAGTTCAATACAATACATAATCCAAGAGAGAGAGAAAAAATAATAATAATAAATAAAATAACACATAATATTAAATAAACAAGTACAAAGTGTAAATCAATTATATATATTGAATAGATTTTTTTAATGTGCAAAACAGAAATACTGTATATTAAAAAAAAGTGAGGTAATGTCTAAAGCTTCAACGTCCATATAGGAATCGGATGGCAGAGGGAAAGATGCTGTTCCTGAATCTTCTGTATCTCCTTCCTGATGGTAACAGTGGAAAAAGGGCATGCCCTGGGTGCTTAAGAAATTTAGTTACTTTTAAGAACTTCCTCTTTACAGACTCATACAAATGCATAAAAAAGATTGGAATAAATGTCAAAAATAGTTAAAATTAGATATATCGATCCACAATTAAAGTTTGAGTGGGTCAAGAATGGAATTAAGTGAAGAAATTCAGCTGTACAGAAAATTTATACTCTACCATATAGTGTAATTCACATAAGGAAGCAATGGACTTTGCAAAGTAATCTTGAGAATGCAGAATGTAGAAAGTAATACAAGTTGAGATGCCATTATGAAGTGCATTAGCTGAGCTGGCCATCAGTTTAACAGATTCAGCCTCAAGGTATGTTTGAAACTATTCAGTAAATTTCTATGAGTGCGTCTGTGTGTGTGTATTTGCATCAATGTTTCTATGTCTCTGTGTGTACCTACACTCTGGATAGAAGCTTCCTTCACTGTGCTAGCAGAATTTGGAACAGCCTTCCAGATGCTGTGGTTGGAAACATCTGCGACGATGGGGTCCAAGCCTTCAAGAGTCGAGTTCACAAACACCTATCATCTCTGGGAGGGAAGTCACATGCCTCTTCATAAGCTATGAAGGGGACCAGGACGGCAATGCTTGGTTGTTGGTAGGTAGGGTTAATACCTGACTTTTAAGAGCACTTGGGAGTTATGTTCCGGCTGGACTTAGTCCTTAAACTGCTGGAGAACAGTGCGGAAAGAACAGGTGCTGTTTTCTCCCAGTAGGGATTAGTTTTTAGTTCCAAGTGCTCCTGCCCTGTTTTGTCACCCTGCAACCTAATCCTTCAATCTCTTTGAATTATGGAGGACAGCATGTGTATAAATGTCTCTCTCCAACAGACTTCATCATGATCATCATGACTCCGGTATTTTTACTATTTATAATGTTTCTTAATTGTACACGATTTTTTTTGGGTTCTATCGCTGAGCAGCAGTGAACCATCTAATTGGCCTATCAGAGTTCTCTTTGGGAACTAGTTGACTTGATCAGCATTTCTGATCTGGCTATTGTTCACGATTGCACTTAATTAAACAAAACTTATCTATATATTTATCTACAGTACATGTTGCACATGCATTTCCATTTTGTGAGTCTATGTCCGAGTGTTGCCAATGTTACATTTGTGAGCATCTATGTATGTGTGTGTGTCAACATGTACATCTATGTTTATGTGCTTGTTGTCATGGTTACGTGTGCACATGTAGACTGACTGCATCCCTAATACATGCAGGTGTGCTCACGAATAGTGTGCACGGTCATAGCACATCTGTGTGCGCTTGCAATGTGTCTCAGCATAACTGTGTGTGTGTGTGTGTGTGTGTGTGTGTGTGTGTGTGTGTGTGTGTGTGTGTGTGTGTGTGTGTGTGTGTGTGTGTGTGTGTGTGTGTGTGGTATGCTTCTGTAACTGAGAATGGTTTCTAATTGTCCTTTAAACCTCTTGATAGTCAACCAAAATCTCACTTTGTCCTACCTGTGTGATGGCTGGTGTCCCCAGACACACTATGTTAAAATAATTCAGAAAGACTTTTTCTTCTACTTCTCAGAGATTGAGTGAAAGCAAACTGTTCTTGACTGCAACTGACTGCCTAAGGAAGAAGCAGACTGCTACAATGTCAAGAGGAATCTTTAGTCATGATATGTTACCCAAAAAGAGGTTTTACATATTTACATAGATGGATATCCTGCCTGTAAGGAGTTTGTATGTTCTCCCCATGACTGAGTGGGTTTCCTCCAGGTGCTCCGGTTTCCTCCCACAGTTCAACGACGTACCGTTGGTAGGTTAATTTGTCATTGTAAGTTGTTCTGTGATTAGGCTGGGATGAGATCAGGGGTCGTCACTGGGCAGCAGCTGGAAGGGTCAGTTCCACACTGTATCTCAATGAGTAAAGAAATAAACATGGAAAAGGGAGACAAAATACAAACATTGTTTTTATGCTTAAGAAACAAAATCTATTAAAATATTAGTATCTAAGAAAAGGCAAGTTAACACCAAAGGAAGACTTACTAAACTAACCCACTGCGAGGAAATCTAATGGGATTGTATCAAATGCTGATTTTAGTTTCTAACCAAATTAATTTTCTGCTAATTTCAATGGAGTGCAAAAATGGATAAGTTTAAAAATCTGGGACAGATTAAAATTATCCTCTTCAATCTTCGATCTCGGCTGCTCCAGCAACCCAGGGCATATTCAAAACCTGCACTCCAGCATCATCACCGCGTGTTCCAATGGCCATGGATTGGCCCCGGCCGTCGATCTCGGCTGCCCCAGTGACCCAGGGCATATTCAGAACCCGGACTCCAGCGCCATCAACGCGTGTTCCAACGACCATGGACAGCTTCAAAGTGATTGCGCAACCACCGACTGCGACTCCAGTCTTGAACTCCAGGCCGGGTCTTCACATGCTGCGATTGTGACTCCCGTCTCCCCTTCCCCCACCACCACTCTGCAATCCACTCTCCCTCAGATCCCATCGTCAGTTCCTAGGCCCTCAGAGGCTCCATCTTCCTCTCACCCCAACCCTTCCCTCTCCACTGACACTACCAGCCTCCCTCCCCCCTCTGATCCCATCTCTCATCCGTGCCTGGTCTTTACCATTCCCTCCGACCTTCAACTCTCTGAGACAGAGTGTTCTGTCCTGAGTAAGGGCCTCACCTTTGTCCCCCTTCGCCCACACCTCAGCGAGTTCTGCATATGTCATGACGCTGAACTCTTCTTCTGCCGGCTCTGTCTCCGAGCTTACTTCTTTGGCAAGGACTCTCCTACCCCCACTGATGACCCCTTCTCCCGTCTTCAACCCTCCTCCTCTTCATGGACACCCCGCTCTGGTCTTCTGCCTGCTCTGGATCTCTTCATTGCTAATTGCCGATGGGACATAAACCATCTCGACTTCACCACACCCTGTTCTAATTCCAACCTCACTCCTTCCGAACACTCTGCTCTCTGCTCCCTCCGCACCAATCCCAACACTATAAAACCCGCTGATAAGGGGGGAGCTGTTGTTGTCTGGCGTACTGACCCCTACCTGGCCGAGGCACAGTGACAACTCTCTGATACCTCCTCTTATTTACCCCTTGATCATGACCCCACTAAGGAGCGCCAGGCCACTGTCTCCTATACCATCACCAACCTTATCAGCTCTGGGGATCTCCCATCCACTGCCACCAACCTCATAGTTCCCACACCCCGCACTTCCCGTTTCTATCTCCTACCCAAGATCCACAAACCTGCCTGTCCAGGTAGACCTATTGTCTCAGCTTGCTCCTGCCCCACCAAACTCATTTCTGCATACCTTGACACTGTTTTATCCCCCCTTGTTCAATCTCTTCCCACCTATGTTTGTGACACTTCTCACGTTTTGAATTTTTTCGATGATTTTAAGTTCCCTGGCCCCCACCGCCTTATTTTCACCATGGACATCCAGTCCCTATATACCTCCATCCCCCACCGGGACAGTCTCAAAGCTCTTCGCTTCTTTTTGGATTCCAGACCTAACCAATTCCCCTCTACCACCACTCTCCTCCGTCTAGCGGAATTAGTTCTTACTCTCAATAATTTCTCCAATGGCTCCTCCCACTTCCTCCAAACCAAGGATGTAGTCACGGGCACCCGTATGGGTCCCAGTTATGCCTGCCTTTTTGTTGGCTTTGTGAAACAGTCCATGCTCCAAGTCTATACCGGTATCCATCCCCCTCTTTTCCTTCGCTACATCGACGACTGCATTGGCGCTGCCTCCTGCACGCATGCTGAGCTCGTTGACTTCATTAACTTTGCCTCCAACTTTCACCCTGCCCTCAAATTTACCTGGTCCATTTCTGACACCTCCATCCCCTTTCTTGATCTTTCTGTTTCCATCTCTGGAGACGGCTTATCTACAGTAAGCCTACAGACTCTCACAGCTATCTGGACTATTCCTCTTCCCACCCTGTGTCTTGCAAAAATGCTATCCCCTTTTCACAACTCCTCTGTCTCCACCGCATCTGCTCTCAGGATGAGGCTTTTCATTCCAGGATGAAGGAGATGTCTTCTTTTTTTAAACAAAGGGGCTTCCTTTCTTCCACCATCAACTCTGCTCTCAAACGCATCTCTCCCATTTCCCGCACATCTGCCCTCATCCCATCCGCCTGCCACCCCACTCGGGATAGGGTTCCCCTTGTCCTCACCTACCACCCCACCAGCCTCCAGGTCCAATGTATAATTCTCCGTAACTTCCGCCACCTCCAACAGGATCCCACTACCAAGCACATCTTTCCCTCTCCCCCCTTTCTGCTTTTCACAGGGATCGCTCCCTACACGACTCCCTTGTCCATTCATTCCCCCCCCATCCCTTCCCACCAATCTCCCTCCTGGCACTTATCCTTGTAAGCGGAATAAGTGCTACACCTGCCCTTACACTTCCTCCCTCACCACCATTCAGGGCCCCAGACAATCCTTCCAGGTGAGGCGACACTTCACCTGTGAGTCGGCTGGTGTGGTATACTGCATCCGGTGCTCCCGGTGTGGCCTTTTATATATTGGTGAGACCCGACGCAGACTGGGAGATTGTTTCACTGAACACCTACGCTCGGTCCGCCAGAAAAAGCAGGATCTCCCAGTGGCCACACATTTTAATCCCACGTCCCATTCTCATTCTGATATGTCTGAATTCCCATCACTCTGCCTGTTCTCCATCTCCCTCTGGTGCTCCCCTCCCCCTTCCTTTCTCCCGAGGCCTCCCGTCCCATGATCTTTTCCCTTCTCCAGCTCTGTATCACTTTCACCCAATCACCTTTCCAGCTCTTAGCTTCATCCCACCCCCTCCGGTCTTCTCCTATCATTTCGCATTTCCCCCTCCCTCCATTACTTTCAAATCTCTTACTATCTTTCCTTTCAGTTAGTCCTGACGAAGGGTGTCAACCCGAAACGTCGACAGTTCTTCTCCTTATAGATGCTGCCTGGCCTGCTGCGTTCTACCGGCATTTTGTGTGTGTTGCTTGGATTTCCAGCATCTGCAGATTTCCTCGTGTTTCCTCTTTAACTGCCACTTTGATAACAGTCTGTGTGTAATGTCTTGACATGTGTGCATGAACAGGGGAGGATTCAGGGTCTGAGGTGGAACAGCCACGGTCATCCTGATTGGCAGACAGGCTTGTGGTGCTTGGTGGCCTACTCCAGCTCCAAATGTGTTTTTGGGTTCGGCAGTATATGCGACATTTCCTTCTGTATAATTATTCTTTATCTGATTATACAATTATGCTGTTTACTTAAGTAAGCAAGTTTCACACATTGAATGCTTCTTTCCTAGAGACATCTATGAGGAATTGATCAGAGTTACTCCTTGTTTCAATGCTGCTGCCAGTTTCTGTGTATATAGATCTAATAGCGAACGAACAACTACTTTTACAATAACACCTTGTAACGACTGACCTCAGCGAGGAAGGTTAGGACCCAAGTGCGGGAATATCCGAAACTAGAATCAAGACATGATATGAGATTTAAACAAAGACAGGGTTCTAAACTAGACGCTAGGTGCGAATCCAAAGTTGAGCTGACAAATGAGCATGGAACCTCAGTTCAAGAGCTCTTTAAATATTAAAATCCTGGCACCAAAATATGGCTGCCCATTACCAGAGTGGACCTGAATCTTTAAAGAGGCCACACCAACTATTCATACTCCAGAGAGTTAGAGCATCTAAACCCTGGAGGCTTGAATGGTCGAGTGCGTGTCATAACACATCTCAACAATTCAGATGCCTCCAGCTTTAACTACTGGCAAGGATTACTGTGTTATGCAAAAGTAGATGTAGCTTCCAAAAAATATGTCTAACTATATAAATAGATTGGAACGATTTTTAAGAAAACAGGCTATGCAAAAGAATAAGTAAGAAATTAAAGATCTATGTTTGCTGTGTTTGATTTAAGTAGCATTCATAAATTGGAAACAATATTATTATCCAGTTCTGAACTTTAAAATGCCCATTTTAGATGGAAAAAATATTTGCCTGGGCATATTTTAGATGCAAATAACCCCAGATTATGAAACTCTTGTCATTTGACATGTACCCTGTCTAATAAAAATAATGTCTTGCATGTCCTATAAATAAAGGAATCTCCTCAACACCATTTAAGAAGGTCAACTGTGCAATATTTATTTGGAAGTTCTAATTTAAACATTATTGAATGGCTGGCAGTTAGAGATTAAACAACTATTGGGAAGTTAGTTTCCTGTATTAATAATAAAATTAAATTGAATGAATTTGCTGAGATACAAGACATGTGAAAGAAAATCTGTTTAAAATATCATAGTATCCATGAAATTGTAATGCCAAAAGTTGTAAGAGAATCAGAAAATGTCTTGAATATCTTCTGTTTTCTTCACATTCAGTCATTATCTTACATTTATGAGAGAGGAGGAACAGTGGCCTACACTTGTGGAGTATGTTTGCTTCAACATATTTTTGATTTTCTTAAAACGATATAGGTGACTTGCTTATTTTCAAGGTGGGGCATCTCGTAAGTGTCTAACATACCAGCCTTATTGGTGTATTGTGAGCTGTACAGAGGAGCTCAGCTTGGCAGTGTGATACAGTGGATGGATTGGTTAATATGATACTATATCACAAACCTGCAAGATAGTATTATCCTACATTGCTCTACATTAATTGTCCTGCTTTAGCTGTACTGAACTGCTGCGTACTTCACCTTTGGGTTTGTGTAACTACGTTCTGCATTTCCAGTTGGGAAAGTGCACTAATTATTCTTCTGAAGGACTTTGCTTAATATGGTAACATTCTGAACTTTGGGATATGGGGTTACTACAATACCTTGTACTACAGATTAGCACGTTGTCACATGGGCAGTACAGTTCAAACAAAGCAACTGCCATGATACGCTGAGCAGTAACATGTGCACACCACAATTGTGCCTGTAGTCAGTACTCTGCAGTACTAATGAAGACATGGATGGATGCAGAGTGAAGTATGTCACCACTTTACTGTACTATACTGCGGGATAGAATGGCATTAAAGGCTGGCATTCATATAGCAACATCATAACCTGTCATCACAACTTTTCCAGCCAATGGGGTATGTAAGAAGTGTAATGGCTGTTTGGTAGCAAGTGCTTAACTAATTTACACCAGCTTCAAATGGTGACATAACAACCAGATCCTTGCTTTAGTTGATGTAGTCAGATCACTAGGAATAACTATTTTTCAAAATTGTGCTATGATTTTCTCTTATATTCATCTGGAAGGGCCAAGACATTGCTTCTAATTTAAATTCTTCAAGTGCTGCGCTGGAGTAACAGCCTTGAAGTCTCTGCTGGAGTTTCTAAAGTGAAAATTGAATTGGGGGGGGGGGCATGGTAGTGTAGTGGTTAGCACAACATTTTACAGTGCCTGTGACCAGGGTTCAATTCCCACTGCTGCCTGTAAGGAGTTTGTACGTTCTCTCCATGACTACTTGGGTTTCCTCCCAGATTCCGAAGACGCTGGTAGGTTAAGTGGTCATTATAAATTGTCCAGTGATTAGGCTAGGACTAAAATCGGGGGATTGCTAGGCGGCACCGTTCGAAGGGCTGGCAAGGCCTATTCCGTAAACAAACAGAAATAAAATATTAAATCACAGACTGTAAGGCTACTTTCTGAGGTACTGTCATGATTTGGATCAAGCTGGTGAACCTAAGCAGCAGACGTTCTGTGAAGTAACACAGAGCTGTACAAATGCAAAAGAAAATGGTGTTCCAGTAAATGACTGTATTGGCAATAGCAGATTGCCAAAAGGTAGGCCACTGTACAGAGAACAACTGAAGTAACTCACTGTACTGCAATGGCACTGACAAAATCTAGCTCTTTAATTTCTTTGTTTTGTATCAATAGGATCAGGACTATTTTCCCTGACTGAGGCAGCATCAGCTGACAATTTAAGTTGCACCAATCTCTTCATTAATTTATCATAAAAATATCAGCATGGCAGAATGGTATTCAACTCTTCAAATGCTTTTTAAAAATTGCCATTAAACATTTTTAATCATCCAGAAATCATGCAAAACTATCAAATAAAAGCAGTGAGGCAGATATTTGATTTGCACTAAAAATGATTTAATTCCATGTTTATTAAAATTTCAAAAAGAAAAATAAATACAATATTTTTTATTTTTTTTAAAAATAATCTGTTATTTCTCTGACCCACAATCAACATTGACTCGTGCTGAAGCATCCCGTTTCCAGGTTATTTTGAAGTACAATAAAATTAACTTTTAACCGTACAGCTGGTCCCTTAAATGAACTTCTGTTACTTCGAATATTATTTTGCAGCTTGTATTACCTGCAACAATCCGCACATCCCTACATTACAACCACCAGGGTCACCTGCATGAACTGGTTTGGAACTTATTAAAACTGGTTGGAAAGAAGATACTGCAGCTTTTAGTCTACAATCACCACATAATTCTAAAGTGTAATAACTCTGTACCATTATTTTTCCCAACATTGTACCCAATTCAAGTGTTGAACAGAATAAAATGTTCTCAAAAACACTTACATGCTGAGTCACTGCTGGAGTGACGCAATTCAAATGGAAACAGTTCGGCGTTGGACAATATTTTTTAAACTGTTGAAAACATTTCCTCTCCACAACAAATCACGTCTGAAATATATAGCTTCTTTTTTTAATAAAAAGGGAAGAGGAGCTAGTATAAAATGCAAAAGAGATAAAGTCCGGCCAGCAGCAACGATCTCATCCGTCCCTGAGAAGAACGGGAGGAGCTACCGACAAGGTTACAAAACGGCAGTTCAGGCATATCCTGTCAAAATAATACTCTTTTTTTAAAAAAAAGCTAATCTCAAAGATCAACAGTAATGCGTTCACGCGTCTTAACGGGAGCAGAAAATTCAATCTCTGCATACAAATGTAATCTGATAAAGAAATAAAACTATTTCATAGTGTTGGGGGAGAAAACCCCAGACATCTGTAATAACAAACCTGACATCTGACCATTACAAATGAATCTCATACTTGGCAAGTTATACGGCGTTGCATCATGTGTTTCAATTGAGCAGGCACAGTTAAGCCTGGCATCACTTTACATACATTAAGATGTATATACATATATAGATGTAAGCCAACTGCTTCTTTTAATTAAGGTCATTTATCCCTCCCCCTGCAGTTCCAAACGCAGAGTCGAGGTCATTTAAACGATCTACTACCTCGGGTTACGGAAATGAGCTGTAAACACTAATAAAGTTCTTTATATACAAAGAGTCCTTAATTAACTCCTTTGCAAAAGTCACAAAGGCCACTTGATGTCCTTTAATGAAGAGCCACTATAAATATTGACCGGCTGTCAGCAGTTGCCCGATGCACTGAGCAGGGTGTGCTCCGGGAGCTGTTTAAACAAGTTCCTCAGGGTGGTCAGCTCTCGGCTCAGCTGTTCCACTCTTTTCTGCAGCCGCTCGTTCTCGGCGCTGAGCTCCAGCACTTTATGCTGCGTCTCCACGTTCCGCATCTTGGCCTTGTCCCTGCTTTTCCTCACCGCGATGTTGTTCCTCTCCCTGCGCAGCCGGTACTCGTCGCTGTGCTTGTCCACCGTCTTCTTGCTCTTACTCTTGCCGCCGCTGGCTCCCGACGCCGTTGCCCCCGTGCCCCGGTTGGATTCTGCGGAGTTGGGGGTGGCCGGCGGCGTGGACGACAGAGACGAGGTGGACAAGTTGCTGTTGCTGCCGCTGGCCACGCACTGGTACTGCAGCAGCGACCGCGCGTAGGACGAGGAGGCAGCCGTGGCTGACATGGCCCCTTCGTCGTCCCTGGATTCTTGCTTCACGCCGCCTTTTGATTCCAAACTCTGCTCAAACACTGGTTCCAGCCGCGTCTCCAGGAACTGAGGCGTACAGCTCAGGATACTGCCCTGGTGCCGGGCGCCGCCTGACGAGTTGCGCATCAGGGACAAGTAGGCGTTGTAGTCGGGCAGCGATTTCTTCTTGTACTCGTCTGACAGCATAATATCCGTCAAAAGGTCCCCGTGGAGCTCAAAGTTGCCCCCTGCTGCTGAGGCTGTGGCCGGGTCGATGTAAGGGCTGAAGTCGATGGCACTCTCGTTGTCTCCGATGCCCAGATCTGTCATTGACCGGTCGCGGTGCAACTTGTTCAGGGAACAGTCCGACTCGTAGAAATTGGCCACTTCCATCAAATTAGTGTAAGTCTGACCTGTTTGGAAACATGGCGAGTCGCAACGCGAGTCCCAACCGGCCAGACTTTGCATGAAAGCCGTGGTTGCGAATACTGAAAGAAGGGGTTGCCAACCCTTCGCAAAAAAAAATAATATTTAAAGCTGAGCAACAAGTTACACTTTCAAAGCACCGGCTAAACTCGAGTCTCTCTGTGCCTCTAGGGCAGCGAAGGTACTATGCAGTCTGGCCGGTTGCAATCTACTCGTTCTGAGGTTTTGAACTGTTGAAATGCTCGCCACTTGTGGTATTTATATCTCCCATTGACGTCAGCTGGCGCCCTTCACCTCCAGCCCTTTTTTTTTCGTACTCACTCATCTGCCAGAGTCAAGGAGACGTGACGCGACGTTTAAGATGCATCATTATTCCTGATATCGGTTGAGTTTTTTAAACAAATCTCGTTAAGATGAGAGAAGACTGGGCCCACTTTATAAACTCTTTGATTGTACTCAGTCGCCTGCTGTTAGTTGTGGATTGGCCCATAAATAAAACAGCTTTTAATTATCACAGGTTAGATTCACTTACTAACAGCTTGACTCCTAGTCACTGCACACTGCTGAGATCTGTTGCTTCAGTAAAGTGCCCTTTTCTAAGGCGGAACATCGTGTAGATTGGGTAAGTAACCCTGCGGGTAACAGTGGGAGAATTCACGCAAAGGCTCAGACTCTCTTCTGCCGTGCAAGGACGTATTTATTTGACAGCTTTGACAAAATAAAATGTTTCAAATAAAAACTGGCAAGCAGCCAAACAGTTTGATCAAACAGAGATGGGTTTTAAAGAACATCGTAAAGGAGCAGGGACAACCATCTGAGGTGCATTTCCAGGCAAGATGTTGAAGACGGTAGACGAAGGAAGCTGCACTGGTGTCTTGTTGGAAGCCAACAGGATAAGGATAAGGAGGAACAAGGTATACACAAGCATGAGAATTTTGGATCAATTGCTGTCAGTGAGAAGGGTAGTGGATGAATAGGATGATGTGACCTAAGCTATAGGCAGCAGAGTCCGAGATGAGTTCAGGCTGATGGGACCTGTAATATGAGATGAAGGCTTGCAGAACACTGTAAGGAAGTTTCTGTACAAAAAAAGTAACTTTGAGGTTGCACAGCTCCTTTTGAATAGCAAATGAGCTGAGGTGGGGAAGACAGGATATGTAAAGAGATTGTATATTACCTTCAAGTATTATCTTAGAAACTGCATGCAAGGACATGGGGAATGAAGCTTACAGACGGGTTGTCCAATTTAATGCAGTGGTCAGGGAAGAGATTAGAATTGCTGATTTGGGCAGTTTAGAGCAAGGATTGATTTAATCGTCCCTATGTTAAAACAAAAGAAGGTTCCGTTTATTTAGCTCTGAACGTCAGACCAGCGGTGGAGGAGTCAGAAAAGGGGAGCCATAGATGGGGCAGCAGACACCTACACCTAGGAGGCAATGTATATTATTCTGAGGCAGAAGGATCAGGGTTCCTGTAGAATGTCAGTTGGCTTTTTAACAGAAGCAGGAGGTGGGTATAACAGGCCAAGTTAAAGAAGATTGTTGGGGAAACTGGAAGTGAAGCCAAAGAATAATGCAGGATCTGGATCAGGCCAATGGTCAAGCATGGAGTGGACCCTCGGGAAACTGAAGGATGTGTCCATTTTAAGATAGAGCTATTCATGGATGTGGAAGGAAAAGGTGTATGAAATGTTGCTGCTCCTACCCGAAGCCTTGTTGGCTGTTAACATGGAACTGCACCTTATTGCAGTCGGAGAACTATTGGTTTAATGTGGTTACTCACTTGTTTATGAGGAAAAGGGTAGGATATTTCAAACAAAGCTCAAGCTCTCTTTTACCATACAAGGACAATGCATATTTTGTGATAATTTTAACATAATAAAATGTTTCAAAGAATAATTGACAACTAGCCAAAGGAACTTATCAAATGGATGGGTTTTAAGGAATTATGTGGCTACTTGCTTGTCCGCTTGTGACTTAATCAGGAAAAGGTATATTGAAATAAAAATTCAATTGAATTACTTCAAAGACCATTGCTTTTTTTCTGCTTTCTTCAAGATTCAGGATTGTTTAATGTCATTTCCAGGACACATCTGTCAAGGAGAACAAAATAATTGTTACTCTGGATGTGATGCAGCACATAAACACAATAAGATAAAGAGTACAATAATATACAAAACACAATAAATATAAACACAAAACATAGCTTATATACAAAGATTGAGTATATGTCCATAAACTGATGCTAGGTACAGGAGTGTTTGTACATAAGTTGACTCTCACAGGAAATGATAAAGTGGTGGGTTGGTTGATGGAGGTGTTGATCAATCTTACTGTTGGGGCAATTAACTGTTTTGAGTCTGGTGGTCCTGGCGTGGATGGGAGCACTTTCGCTTATGAAGATTTGCAGCTCTTAAATTAAAACCTCAAGAAGAAAGCTACGAGAAAGTGTGTTCTTATTAAAGTGTTTGATTTACCTTCCATTGGTCATCCTTTACCAACTCTTTCCGGAACAGAATTGGCTTTTTTAATATCTGGTTTAGGGTTAATGTTAGTACCATTTGTGATGTAAATTGAAAACCATTAATGAAAACCATTCTATTTGCCTTCAATTGTTTGCAGAGGCTCAATCTAATAAATATTCGGGCTTTACTGGTAATATAACGAGCAAACACTGACGGCAAGTAATAACTCCTGGAAATAACCAAGAGCATTGTATTTATTTAAGAATAAATTACGAGGAAGTGTGTGAATTAAAATACTTTTTTGTTTTATGACTTTTATTTTCACTATCAACCTGAACGCATCGCGGTTAATGTCCTCTAAATTATACCCTATAAATTAATATGCATTTCAAAGTTCAACGTGAATTTATTATCATAGTAAACGTATGTCACCATATACAACCCTGAGATTCATTTTCTTGTGGGCATACTCAATCAATCCATAATAGAATAATAACCGTAATAGAATCAATGAAAGACCGCACCAGCTGGACGCTCAGCCAGTAGTTACAGAGGCACAATTATTTTACAAATAAAAACTTAAGAGGACAGCATCCTGTGCGATTCGTGAGTGGGTGTATGTATGCATGTATCTTTGCATCTGCGAGCGCACAATTTTGTGGAACATGTCTGCACTTGTGTTTGGGCTTGAGATCTCGCAGTGGAGAAACCGTGCGTGTCTTATCTAATGTCTCAAATGGCTGTATTAGATCAACATATTCACCCATATAGAATTTGAATTAAAAGCTTCTACAACTAAAAATGAACATAACTCGCAAATCAATGTCTTAACATTAATTACTGGATCATGGATCGAGCGTCTGTTACGCAGGCAGAAAGCGCACTCACACGGCCACACTGACACCTAATGCTCATCCTTCGTTACTTCAGGGAACGCTGAAAAAAGAGAACGATTTCATTGACCCCAAAAAGATCTCACACAACAATGAATTTGGAGTATTTCAACAGCTTTAATGGGAAACTAACTGACCATTTTAAACATAACCATTTTTGTGGTTTTGATCCAGAAACCGATGTTACATAGGATCTCCGGAGAATCCGCCTCTTAGTGTTACTATCCTACCACACATTAAAATGGGCGGACAGAAAAGCATAGGCTTTAGTCAGGCAGAAGCAGACAATTTCGATTTCAGAACTTCACATTCAATATCTCAGAAGGAAAGTAAGCTTTTTGGCAAAGTATCACTCTCATTATCACAGTCAAATATTAGCAGATTACTCAAATCCTGGTGTGATTTGAAACAACAAACATTGCCAAGGGTAACTGAGTTGAGCTTGGCTTTAGAAATAGTGCAGTGTTCTCTTTGTAAAAGTTACAGTCTGGTAGAAAACTGATGTAAACTTGTTAAAAATAACCTCTAGAAATTACAATATATCACTGTATTTTTACATAAGGCTGTACACCACTTCAGAATCTAAGTAATGGACTGAGAAGAAGAAATTGAATGGGCCATTTAGCCTGTCGTCACCTGTTCCATTATTTAATAACATTCTAGTGATCTATCCCTTTCTTATGGATTTTCTATTACCTTAGTTTTGAATACGTTCAGCATCTATGCCCCTGGTGGGAAGAAAATTCCAAAGATTCACCCTACTCAGGGTAATACAAATTCACTTACCTGAATAATGTCCCCTTATTTTCAAGCTGTGACTCCTGTTTCTAAACCCTCAATCATCCACATGCTTGTTTTGTCAAGAGCTGTAAGAATTTTATTTTTGTATCTGCCAATAAGATCACCAATCATTCTTCTAAACAGTGTAGGTCCAATCTGTTTCATCTCTCTGCATACAACAAATCCTTCATTTCAGGAATCAGATTGTGCATCCTCACTCCATCAGTCACAAGTATACCCTTCCTTAAGTAAAGAGACCTGTACATTATCTTCCAGGTCTGATCTCACTAGCGCCCTTAATAATGGAGCAAAATGTCTCTACTCTTGTAAACAAATCCTTTTGGAACCAAAGGTAAAATACGATTTGTCTTCTCAAATAGTTGGGTATTAACTTTCAGTGATTCATAAACAAGATCACCCAATTCCACTGCATCAAATTCCCATCAATTTCTTTCCATTTAAAAAATATCTGTCTTTCTATTTTTTTTCTATCAAAGTGGACAATTTTCCCCACATTTTATTCAATCTGCTGTGCCTCTGGGTATAGTCTTCCACTGGGAAGTGAAGAACAGTGTGGGATCTTCTCCCAGTGTAAGTGGCTAACTGCACTCATAGAATGTCTTTGACAGATGGGAAGGCTGAAATCGAATGTTTATTTCTGTGAAAGTATGGGAAGTATTTAAAAAAATTAAACACTTGAAATAGCTTTAACATGATGAAAACATTTAGAATAATTAAGTGTACTCAAAGTAACAGAGTTAAATGTAATATAAAGATCTAGCACAATTCTTCCAGCTATTTTTATTTCTCTTTAGTGCCAAGTTTAACCTGGCAGAGGTTCTTTGGGCAGATTTCCTAGCATGATAGATGGGAAGTTTGTGGAAGTTCAAGGTGCCCTGATGTTGGCAGCCAAATCTACAGTGTACTCGTGGACAAGTGACAACACAGTCAGCATTGAGGAAGATGGCAACGCTAACTTAAACCCAAACCACCAGTGGACTTTGGAATGACATGAAAAATGCAGAAGGTCCAATAGAAGCAATAGTCTCCTGGGATAAATTCAGATCCAATATCTTTAGGTCAGTGAAATCTATCAATATTAGGTGAGGTGAGAGCCTTCGTTGGTCAGAGTTGACCATGGGCATTGCAACCTACCTGTCTAGATATACAAGCCTGGCCAGTTCAGCATGGAGAACAAGCTGTTGCCCATGTAACAAGCTCCCTCTCTCCATGCAACTGATGAACCCAAAGGGACAGCAGAGGCTGATACAGTTTGGTACCAGCAGCTTTGCAGGAGTTGCCAGTCAGCATTGAGCTCAACATAGGACTGCCTTAGGGACTCCAGCTCTGGATTTTTCTCATGGGGTTTATTCCTGAAGCCATGTGTGGGTATAGCCACAAGGCTTGAGATTAGAGTTTTCCTTCTCCTGGATGAGCTGCCAATGTGACTGACAGGCCCCATCTGCCTGAAGCGACCTGTTTTAAGGCACCAGTAGCCCACCTTTGCCCCTCCTCATGCCAGTAGAAACGGCTCTGCCGAGCCACACATGTAGGCCAGGAGCTGGACTTGGTTGTCAGAGGCTATTTGAGATGCACACCATTAGGAGTATTTACTAGATAGTTGGAGCTTGTCTCCATTACCAACCCCAGTTATAACCACCTTATCAATATATTAACAATTTATTCACCATCAATTGCTATTTGCACCAGAGTACTCCAGAACATAAACACGTATTCACAACTTTACTGCTGTAATGCCTAGCTCTAGATTTTAGAAAAGAGCTTGCAGTCCTCAAACAAGAGTTACTCTCTAACTAGTGTCGTTAGTCTATTAACCAAATAGCTGTTTAAACATTGGGATCACCTGAGCAATCCAGCCTCACTCTGCAGCAACACTCTGTTTTATCCATCTTTTTCCTGATCTGCAGTGACTTAAATCTAACTTGTTTATTTTCCCACTTCTGATTATGTTAATTCTGTTTGTTTTTCTACAAACATGTATATATACTTGTTCGGTATTTCCAAAATTTTCTGCTTTTTTTTAATTTCAAGAGTTCATTCCTCAGTTCCTCTACACTTCTCAGTGTTCCTTCTGTTCCTCTACACTTCTGAGTATCACCCTCCCTTCCCCTACTGTTCTAAGTATGTCTGATCAAATCCGCCATTAGCATTCTCAATTTCAAGAATACAAAAATAGGTTTTGTAAAATCTATTTCAACCCTCAGCAACAATTTATATGTGAGACATACCCACATGGAAAAGTCACATATCGAGGTTTACATTAGTACAAAGAGTGTCAGCACTTTAAGTCATGTAAGTAGAAGAACTAAATCAGAAAGAACTATTAATCAATCAGACAAAATAGCGGACTCCAGCAAATGGATTTCAATGTAGTCAAAAATGTGATCAACTACCTTGGAGCTGAAATTGGATGCTGCACTCAAAGGGTGATATATCCATGCTGAGAATGGACGCATGGAATTGAACACTATACTCTGTTTTGTTAAGCTGCTGCAAAACCTCTACTCCCAAGAACTGCAGACCTCAGAGATAAAGGCCAACAATCAATTAAGATTTTCTTTTGATTATTTCCTGTACCTCTGTATTCTATTTCAAGGACCAAATTTTTACATGGAATTTCATTTTCCACTGCTTTCTCTTTCACCCAATATACTTTTGTAATTCAGTGCTTCAATCTACACAATATATAATTCCAGCCCTTTTTATATTGAGGACTAGTCTTAACAAGTAGATTTTATATACTCATGCCTCACTTGTAAATAGCTGCAACCACAATACTAATACTTATAGGGTGCCACAGTCACATTTTCCCAGTCAGAAGTATACTCTGGCCTCTTGTGCGGCAAATTTCCTAAATGGATCAATAACTTGCATTCAATTTCAGGGACTCTAATGTATACATACTTAGATAATAAATTCACTTTGAACTTTAAAGCATTATTTGTTAATATTAGTCATCATGCCCTTTGATTTCTTATTTAAATATTCTGAATATTACACAAGTTTGAGATTTTAAGATGAGGTAGGAAGCTAGAATGGGAAATACTGTGGAATGAGGAATATTATTGTTTCTTTCCTTATGAGATGAAAACCCTGCTGGCATGCCAGCATTTAAGGATCAGTCCCACAAAGAATGCAAAATTGTAACATTTTCTTGAACATCTGTACTCCACGTTGAACAGTTACACTTCTGATGCTTACAGGTCGGGACACAAGATCTTCATTCAAAAGCGATGGAGAAGCATACGGTAGATATATTTCCAAGCCAGGATGGTTCTGTCTCTTGTAAATAAGTATTACTATTCCCATCTGACTGTTGCCTGTGTTCCTCTTGAGAATAAAATTCAGAGGTTTTGCAGATATTATCAAAGAACTCAGTTTGGTAGATGGTATATGCTGCATCCACAATGTGTTGGTGGTGGAGGGAAGGAAGATTCAGAATGCTGAATAGGTTACTGATCAATTGACTTTTTTTGATGCATGAAGTCAAGTTTCTTAAAATGTTATTGGAGCAACTTTCATCAACTGGTGAGAGTTCTGTAAGAATCTAGACCTGTGGCTCCTATTTGATAGAAATACATCTGAAAAGGCAGAATTGAATCATTGTCATCTTCTTGATTCATCATGCATGGAAGCAGAATGCAACCACTTGTAACATCATGAGAAACGCTCAATTGTGATGTTGATTGTCAACAATATTTTTATGAAAAATAGGTTTTATTATTCAAATGATGAATTGAATTTGGGTAGACAATTCCAGGGGTGTTTCAGGGTGCTACTACCACATTGGAATTCATGATACAATTTTTCAGCAGCTGAAAAAGGAATTGGTTCCATTAATTAAATACACAAATGGTAATATAATGTAAATCCTCAGCATAAACAGTGTGGTCTTGGACATCATTTATTATTTCATTTAAATTCTACATGTACCTAAATTTAAGTATGTAATAAAGATTAATAACAGCAATGATTGTAGAAGGCTGGTTTATGACATTACCTCTGTAGGGAACTAAAGAAAAAGTGACACTAATTATTGTGATAGTTTTCTAGGTTATTAAGGATGTGATTGCATTTTCTGTGATAATACAGTGAGTCAACTGAGATTCTACGTTTATTACAATGTACCTTTTGTTGGGAGCTATATGATTACATTATACAACAAATCACAAAATATCAAGCTGGAAGTTAAACACCAATCCATAACCCAACCATCCTCATCTCAGTACATTATGTCCTATTGATTTCAGTGGATCCAAAAGCGCAAAGGTGAACATGACCTGCCGCCAATATTTACGAGTGTATTTAGCACCTACAAACAAGCTTCTTCCTCAATCATTTCCAAAACTCTGTATCTGTAGAATTTTGCTCACTTCATGTTTGGTTCAATTGCAGGCTCATTGATTGTATTTAATTGCTGACATTATCAACAACCCCACCCTAGTTTCATGAAACAATAAACCTGGTAGAAGTCAGATTGATTGCGGATTCCCAGCAATTTACCTATCCCATGAAAAGCTGAAAGGGAGGGAGGGTTAAGGGGAGGGGGAGGGTCAATATTATTTTTCTTACTATTTTATTATTACATTTATTCCTTGTAATTTCTAAAATTTAATAAATAAATTTAAAAAAAAGAAAAGCTTAAAGGTAGATATATCTATAGACGCATGTGATGATTTCCAGGTGTTGCTTGGAAGATTTCAGAATAGCTGTAATATTAATGACTAATTACATTATATTTAAAAAGATAAACAATGTGTCATTTAAAATTTGAACAAGAACTATCAATCAGTCTAATTAATCTAATTTCCATCAACTTTTGAAAGGAGTCCTGAGCCCTGGAATCTCCTTTGTGGTGATGGAGAGATGCAGAAAATGGAGAACTACATGTAAGAGACCTGAGAAAAGCGATGTTCAGTCACTAAATTTTGTAATCTTCTTCTACATGTCACAGCAATGTGAAACGCTGCAACCTTGTGTCCAGACTTGTTTCAACAGTGATAGCAGAACGTGTGTATTTTGATTTTGCAGGCCCGTACTTAGTTTGAGACAATCAATGTCTGTCACTGTTTCTAACAGAAAATCCCAAAAGTGGTAGCAGTTTGCCAGAAGTCTGACTTACTTCCTGCTTCTGAGCCTCATATCCAATTGAAATAAGGTTGAACATCACAGGAATACATTTGAAGGAATCAACTTTAAGGCAGATTTTATCAGAGATATAATTTAAATTATATCCCTAAGGTTGTCATAGCCGGGAGTGGTAATGGGACAATGGCGTACACCTCAAATAGCCTCTGACAACCAAGTTCAGTTCCTGGCCTTCACGTGTAGCTTAGCTACTAGGACCAGCAGAACCATTTCTACTGACAGAAGAAGGGGCAGAGGTGGGTTACTGGCACCTTAAAACCAGTCACTTTGGGAAGATGGGGTTCATCAGCCGTGTTTGACAGCTCATCTAGAAGAAGGAAAACTTCAAATCTCTGCTGCCTTCTGGCTATACTCAATCATGGGGAAGGCTTCGGGAGTAAACTCTGAGGAGAAAACAGGAGCTGGAATCCCTAAGGCATTCCTACGTTGAGTTCAATGTTGACTGGCAACTCCTGCGACGCTCCTGGTGCCAAACAGTATCAGTCTCTGCCGTTCCTTTGGGTTCATCAGATGCATGGAGAGAGAGGGGGCTTGTTACATGAGCGACAGCTTCCTCTCCATATCGTACTGCCCAGGGTTGTGTATCTAGACAACTAGGACGCACTATCCGTGATCAACTCTGACTGACGGAGACCCTCACCTCTCCTCAACTGAAATATCCAATTTATTGCAATGATTAATATTTAACACAGATGAAAGGGATTGACAACATATAACACAATAATTCTCAGCTGTAGAAGAGAAAAAGATGGTTTTTGTGTTTTCTTTGACGGCTCAGTTATTGTGCTGGTTTTCTGTCATGTCCAATAGTGACAGAAAGCCTGTGCAGAAGAGTTTTTAAAGAGGAAAAGCCATTGAAACCTCAGAAGCCCAGGTCTAATGGTACAAACAAATGTCACATGGAGTCTTCCTTGGCTGCAGTGGATGACCATGATGTCTTTTGTGCTTTGTCATGCAGAACCACTTTCCTGGCCGTGGGATCTCATCCACCCAGTAATCAACTGCCTACATTAAGATATTACATGACACCAAACTAAGGAATTGCTAGCAGGTCAGAGCTTGTCTGTGTGTGAATCCTTCCTGTACTACTGGCACCACCTGGTGGCTTAAGTCTATATTATTTTACATTTTCACTTGGACAAAGACAGGCTGCTTCCTTTATATGGATTCTGATCTGGCTGAATGTGTTGTGTGATACACATAGATCTTCCATATGATTCATAAGGAGCATGATGGAACAGGTAGGTGAGTTGTTTTGGAGATTCTGCATAGCTTCCATCACTTTTGCTTGCTTTCCGTGTGCTGTCATCAAATAGGTTCATGGTATGCTTATTTCTGACCTTAGCTTATATAGCTTTTGTATCTGGAGTCATGATGGAACTTACATCCATGGACTAGCTTGCACTTATTTGCTCATGGATCACTGATGTTGACATCTTCCTAAACTCTTCCATAGTCTAATGAAATAGTCTAATAGGCTCATAGGTTATAGGATGTTGCTGTGAAGTCTTGTTCTTGTTATTGACTCAAAGCAGGATATCAGTTATCACAAAATTGCAAGCGTTTGGTCAGGAGGAGGACTCCATTCGAGCTAGCTTTCTCTACTCTTTCAGCAATTTCACCTCTCCAGAGATCTGGATCCTTTCCAGCTTTGGCAACAAAACTATCAAAAAGGATCAGTTTGTCTCCATCTGGGGCTAAGGCCATACCTTGTGAAAGATTGAAGTCAAAGTCCTCTCTGGTCTCACCCATACATTCTAGGGTTGGGGCATTGGCACTGACATCAGAGTATAATGCTCCTGTGTTAGATGAACCAGAAGGATCATGAGACTTTTCTTTACACGAGCAGTTGTTGCCATGCCACACCAATGTATTCTTGAAAGCAATACCTACTCTAAAATTGTGTGTTGCACTTCTGGTTTTACCCTCCAGCAGTGGGTGCCACCCTGTGGTCCTTTGACCTGGCCTTCTTCTGTCTGCAGTATCTCAATCAGGTGGTGACAACATTGAATCAGTTGTATCCCGAGGTAATTATAATGGAACAAGATTCAGGTCTGTCTCTGATGGAGAAGGATCTAGACATTCCAAAACTTGAGTTCCTTATTAGGGAGTGGATTATGTCTGGATATGATGTCTTTTAATGTGAAGTAGCTGTTGTTTACCAGCTTCCATGTGGACATTCTGCCTGGTCTTAGTGGCGGTATCATCCCTGCAGTTGAGCACGATCCAGACCAACTCCAAAAGCTGCAGCCAGTAATGATTAATATTGGAAGTGTGCAGTTTACAATGTCATAAAGACAGCTTGTTGATTCCCAGGGAATCCTTCACTAGCCAATTCATCCTCACCACAGAGTAACTGATGTGTTTAATAAATAGCCCCATCTAACGGTGAAAGTATGTAATGCTTGGTATTTTAATCAATCAGCAATACTGTAATGGGTCATAAAAAAGGTCACATTTGTAGGATATTTAAAACAAATAAAAGTAAAATGTGATTAGAATAAAAAGCACCGGCTGTTTTCTTAATAACCATATAACAATCACAGCATGGAAACAGGCCATCTCCGCCCTCCTAGTCCGTGCCGAACTCTTAATCTCACCTAGTCCCACCTACCCGCACTCAGCCCATAACCCTCCACTCCTTTCCTGTCCATATACCTATCCAATTTTACCTTAAATGACACAACTGAACTGGCCTCTACTACTTCTACAGGAAGCTCATTCCACACAGCTATCACTCTCTGAGTAAAGAAATACCCCCTCGTATTTCCCTTAAACTTTTGCCCCCTAACTCTCAAATCATGTCCTCTCGTTTGAATCTCCCCTACTCTCAATGGAAACAGCCTATTCACATCAACTCTATCTATCCCTCTCAAAATTTTTAATACCTCGATCAAATCCCCCCTCAACCTTCTACGCTCCAATGAATGTTATTTCATTAATAATTACTGTTATTATTTGAATCCTTTTTTTTAACAATGTTCAAAGCTTTTAAATAGTCTATAAAGCATTGAGATATCTGGAGCTTCAAACTAAGGTGTGTAAACTTCACAACAACATAGGGAGATCAAGCGTTGCTTACATCAAATGTACACATGATGATGCATATTGTTCCATTCCTACATGAACAGTTCATGCCTTTGCTCATTGAAAGTACGTTTATATGAACACCCTTCATATGTGTACAAAATAATTACATATTCGATATGTCAACAAGCTTCCTCAGTCCTTAAAACTTCCTCAGTTGGTTTCTGATTTGTCATTTGATCCTTGAAATGGAGAACAGGTAGCATCCTCACCTCACTGTTGTTCCTAAAGTTCTTCGGCTATCATTGATTCTATATCCCTATCAGGAAGGCATTTTTCCTCACAAATCTTTAGCTATGTTTGTTATTGTGATCATCCTGGTCACTTCTGAATTTATGACATTACGAAATAACATTTCTGTCACAAATTTGGATTATTCCACCAAGTTCCCTTTGTGGAGTCTCATACTGTTTGTTCTTCAAATGGCATTTAATTGAAATCACATTTCCTTGGCTTTTGTCATTGCTCAGCTTTAATCACCCCATTGCCACTCTCCCCTGTAAGTCAGACTGTTGGTCTGTGATCAGTAATTGAAACTGAAGCTCATTGCATCCGGAACAGCTAACATTTCTTCACACCACAGACAATTGCTTCCCTTGAATAAGTGCACCATTTTCTCATGTTAAGTGTTTGTGAAGCAAATGTTAAAGGCTTTTTCCCCATCATACCATCCTGTTGCCTATACCATTGATGCTGTACAACTTGCATTCTATATAGTCTGAATGATTGTATTCTATACTGTCTGCATTTGTTTTCATATTGTGCTTATTTTTCTCTTTTAACTGTTCTGGAGAGAATTTCACTCTCTGTGCAGGTAATGCATGAGAAACAGTGCTCCTATCTGTAACCTTTGTTTAGATCTGCATTCTATTTTGTCTTCTGGTATGCATCACACTTGCACATAAATGAATAATGCATCTTTTGCTTTAGTTTCACCATAAAATTGGTTGATGTTAATGCTGAGTTTCAGCTGCTGTTACCTGCAATTCTAAAAGTGATTGCTATTGCCTGGCCTTGCTTTTCACAAATTTTAACACAATAGCACACATTTATCTTTGAAATCTCACTCATTGGAAGCTAGTTGGAAATTACATTAGAGCTGTAATCATTTTTCTAACTGTTCCTGCATATGATGATGTTATCACCCAACACAAAGCTCACTTCCTCAGTTAACAACTGAAATTGATACATGTGTGTATCTCTGTGACATTTATCTTTCACAAGGAGCAAATCCCATACGATCACCAACTTCAAATGTGTACCAATCAAAAAGAGCATGCTGAATACAAGAAATCTGCAGATGCTGGAATACACACACAAAATGCTGAGGAACTCAGCAGGTCAGGCAGCATCTATGGAAATGAATAAACAGTCGATGTTTTGGGCTGAGACCCTTCATCGGGACTGAGATGTCTCAATGTTTATCACCTGGTAGCATTGACATCTACCACAAAGAAGTGCTTTGAGAGGTTGCTTATGGCTAGAATAAATTCCAGCCAGAACAAAGCCCTCGACCCACTACAACTCACCTTCTGCTGGTACAGGTCTACTGTGGACACAATCTCTCTGGCTCTCCACTCTACTTTGGAGCATCTAGACAGCAACAAAACATAACAAGGGGCTGCTGTTTATTGATTATACCATCATCCCCTCAGTATTAGTCACCATGCTTATATACCTGAGCCTCACTACCTCCCTCTGCAACTGGATCATTGACTTCCTCATCAGGAGACCACAGTGAGTACGAATTATTAATAGCATCTCTTCCAGGCTGACAATCAACACAGGCGCACCTCAAGGTATCATGTTTAGCCCACTGTGCTACTCTCTCTAACTCATAACTGTGTGGCTCTGCACAGCTCAAGCACCATCAATAAATTCACAGATGACATCACCCTCAGTAAGATCTCTGACAGCGATGAGGACGCGTACAGGAGTGAGAGAGATCAGCTGGATGAGTGGTGCATTAACAACAACCTTGCACTCAGCGTCAGCAAGACCAAGGAATCGATTGTGGACTTCAAGAAGGGGAAGCCAGGAGAGTACACGTTAGTATATTGCCAAGATCAGAGAAGAACTCAGCCCGACCACCGAACACCCGAGCTACACAATTTCCAAATTACTTCCAACACCTTAGTCGTCATTGAGGGATCAGCTGTGGTAAGGGTAAGCAGCTTCAAGTTCCTGGGCGTCAACACTTCCAAGTACCTGCCCGGATCAATTGTAACACATCGATGCAAACACAAAGAAGCCACGACAGTGGCTCTACTCCATTAGGTGCTTGAGGAGATTTGGTATGTCACCCATGACCGCTACAAATTTCTATAGAAGTATGAAGCAGGACATTCTGAATGATTGCATTGCAGCCCAGTATGGACTGCAAGAGACTTCACAGGATTGTTGACTCAGTCTACTCCATCACAGGCAAGGGCCTCACCCCGATGGCACCCCCTTTTGGACTGACCATTTGATCGCTGGCCTAACCACCGAAAGGGCCCAACTCATTTGTTTCACTCCCCATTCAGTCGGGGGTGACTGGCTTCAGACGCTACGTGTAATTTCTTTTCTTTCTCGGTGTGCCGCACCATCGAAGATGTGGAACCTGATGTTTCTGCTGTAACTCAGATACCTTCCCATCTATTTTCCCCAGTATTTTTTTTTCTATTCTGTATTCACAGCTTGCTGTCACGCTCTCTCGGTGTCCTCTGTCTTTGCGTTTGCTGTGGGCATGCTTCCATCAGCTGCGGTCAGAACTGATGCAGTTGGCTGGTGTTCATCTCTTAGGTTTTCTGCAATGACACTGTTACAGATCTCTTGTTCTGTCCGTGGGGGTGACAAGAAGGTGAGTCATACGGTTTAACCTGAGTCCCGTGTTCTCAATGGCCATCTTGCTGGGATTGTTCAGCAACACAGGCACCATTTGTCTGGAGCACCACCTGTGGTTCTATCCATCTGGGAGCAAAACCTGTCCTTTCAATCAGCTCCCTTACCACAACTTGGTCACCTGGCTGTGGGAAGACCATCCTCTCCCCTGGCTCTCACTGCTCCATAGTCGCTGCCGCTTTGCTCAATCCCTCAGAGTGTTACTGTGGTACTGTGCACCTCCATGTAATCTTACTAAATTGGCAGTTGTAACTTCTTCTTGTTCACTTGGAATTACTGTTACTTCTTGTGCACCTTGCATTGATGTCTGCCCCTCGTTCCCTTTCTGGTCCTTACTATCCCCTTTCTGGTGAGCCTTTACTTTATTCACTGCTACCTCCTCAGGCAGTTGCAGTACTTCTAACAGCTCCTGTCTGTGCTTAGTCCCTCCCCTTGAGTCCTCCTGACATGATTCCCACACAATGTCCTGTCTCCTCTCCCCGCTTGGGGGTTTGCAGCCTCTCTGTGTGCCTTGTCCATGTTATTTCTCCTTTCCCTGAGTCTACGATCACACCTGCTGTACTCAGTGTGTCATCCCCCAGGATAGCACCTTCATTGTTTGGGCACACCCAAAAATCTCCAGGAAGTTGCACTCCTGCAGTCTCAAACACCTGGGGCTGACTTCTCTCCGCCCTGTTTCACTTCCTGCCAAGGAAATGTAAATTGCCTCTCCAGTCATGGGCAAGGGTAAATCTGTTATCGATACTGCTGATCCCGTGTCCTCTAACATTTTACATTGCCAGCTCCTTATTAAACCTCGTGTACATGCATGAATGACCATCACTGGCAATAAGGGCTGCCACAGCCGTCTGATCTCACCAGCCCTATAATCTGGTCAACAGTCAACTCAGAAAGACATGCCCCAGCTGCTGGCACACAAAACAAGTTTTCTGTAACATCACCGCAGCTACATTCGCTACAGTCACTTTACGACTTCTCTTGCCCTTCCTCTGATCTGTCTCACTGGCTCATGAAACTATTGTGGAATAGGTCAATCCCATCGCTATCCCCAAATCTAGGACTTCCTGGTGGGCTGAGCTCAAGCCTTTCTTCAACATTTTCAAGAAGACTGGATCATCCCTCCCTTGATTATCCAACCACGAATACTCCTCATACACCTGATATTCACATTCTGTATTACCATGGCTGTCTCGTCAGCTCTTTGAATCATTGCCATCACCTCCCCCGAGTCACTGCCTCACTTCCCCTTTAAAGAATTGATATCTCTCTTCATTGCTGGCATTGTAGTTGCCCATGTACCATCCTGCACCCCCTGGGCCTTACTGCCCCAACATATTCTTCCGGCATTTGGAATTTACATGTATATATTTAGGGTGCATCTGGTGAATTCCAACCATTTTCTCGAGCTTGTGCCAGAATTCTGAATTCTCACATTGTAGCGGTGTGCTACACGCAGCGCTGAAATAACGACACGGAGTCGATAAACTGCAGCCAAAGAATAAGTTTATTTCCACTCCACAGTCTTGCTTTAAAGCCTGTCTCCTCCCACCAGATACCTTGAGAGGCCCTACTGAAACCCCCTCAGGCTTTCTTCCTTTGTGCCTGCACTCTGGCTAATTGTCAGCCGGTTCGAGTGTGCTAGTAATTAGGTCGCCACATAACCCCCCCCCCCAGAACCGGCGGTACACCCCCCAATGTCCACAGTCTGGGCCGGACCCTGTTTGGGAGGTCGGCCTCTGCGCCGCGGTGCCGGAAACTCGACCGGTTGCGCCAAGTCCACATGGGCCGGTTTGAGTTAGTCCACTGTGAAAACCTCCTCTTTCCCCCCAATGTCCAGCATGAACGTGGACCCATTGTTCCTGAGCACCGTAAATGGCCCCTCGTAGGGCTGTTGCAGCGGTGGCCGATGCCCGCCCCGTCGTACAAACACAAACTTACAGTTCTGCAGGTCTTTGGGTACGCAGGTCGGGTGCTGCCCATGTTGCGAAGTGGGTACGGGGGCCAGGGCACCGAGCCTCTCACGTAGTCTGCCCAGGACTGCTGTGGGTTCGTCCTCTCGCCCCCTTGGGGCTGGTATGAACTCCCCGGGAACGACCAGGGGTGCGCCGTACACCAACTCGGCCGACGAAGCGTGCAGATCATCCTTGGGCGCCGTGCGGATGCCGAGTAGGACCCAGGGAAGCTCGTCCGCCCAGTTAGCTCCTCTCAGGCGGGTCATTAGAGCCGACTTTAGGTGACGGTGGAAACGCTCCACCAGGCCGTTCGACTGTGGGTGGTAGGCAGTGGTGTGGTGCAGCTGAGTCCCCAACAGGCTGGCCATCGCTGACCACAGGCTGGAGGTGAACTGGGCGCCTCTGTCGGAGGTAATGTGGGCCAGTACACCAAAGCGGGACACCCAGGTGGCGATCAGTGCCCGGGTGCAAGATTCAGAGGTGGTGTCGGTGAGTGGGACCGCCTCTGGCCATCTTGTGAACCGGTCCACGATAGTCAGGAGGTGCCGCGCCCCGCGCGACACTGGCGGGGGGCCCACGATATCCACATGAATGTGGTCGAAACGCCGGTGGGTGGGGTGGAACTGCTGTGGCGGGGCCTTGGTGTGTCACTGCACCTTGGCCGTCTGGCAGTGCATGCACGTTCTGGCCCAGTCATGGACCTGTTTGCGGAGTCCGTGCCAAACGAACCTGCTGGAGACCATCTGGACGGTAGTGCGGATGGAGGGGTGAGCCAAGTTATGAATAGAGTCGAAAACACGTCGTCGCCAAGGTGGCGGGACGACGGGACGGGGCTGGCCGGTGGCGACGTCACAGAGTAGGGTCCTCTTACCGGGACCTACAGGAAGGTCCTGGAGCTGCAAACCGGAGACTGCGGTTCTGTAACACAGGATCTCCTCATCTGCCAACTGTGCCTCTGCCAGCGCTTCAAAGTCTACCCCTTGGGAAAGGGCGTGAATGTTAAGGCGAGAGAGCGCATCCGCCACGACATTGTCCTTACCCGAGACGTGCCGGACGTCCGTCGTGTATTCGGAGATGTAGGACAGATGGCGCTGCTGGCGGGACGACCAGGGATCGGACACCTTTGTGAATGTAAAGGTAAGCGGTTTGTGGTCCGTGAACGCGGTGAAGGGCCTACCTTCTAAGAAGTACCTGAAATGCCGGATTGCCAGGTATAGCGCCAACAGCTCCCGGTCGAAAGCACTGTATTTGAGCTCGGGTGGCCGCAGGTGTTTGCTGAAAAACGCCAGGGGTTACCAGCGGCCCGCGATGAGCTGCTCCAGTACCCCACCGACTGCCATATTAGATGCGTCCACTGTGAGGGCGGTAGGGACGTCCATTCTGGGGTGCACTAGCATTGTGGCGTTCGCCAAGGCATCCTTCGTTTGAATGAAAGCGGCGGCGGACACCTCGTCCCAGGTAATGTCCTTGCCCGGACCGGATAGCAAGGCGAACAGGGGGCGCATGATCCGGGCAGCTGAAGGGAGGAAGCGGTGGTAGAAATTGACCATACCTACGAATTCCAGGAGACCTTTGATCGTGGTGGGTCGGGGGAAATGGCGGACCGCATCTACCTTAGCGGGCAGAGGGGTTGCCCCGTCTGTGGTAATCCTGTGGCCCAGGAAGTCAATGGTGTCGAGCCCGAACTGGCATTTGGCCAGGTTGATCGTTAGACCGTAGTCACTCAGCCGGGCAAAGAGTTGTCGGAGGTGGGACAGATGCTCCTGACGACTGCTGCTGGCTCTGAGGATGTCGTCCAAATAGATGAATGCGAAGTCCAGGTCGTGGCCCACCGCGTCCATCAACCACTGGAATGTCTGTGCGGCATTCTTCAGGCCGAACGGCATGCGGAAGAACTCAAAAAGACCGAACGGGGTGATGAGAGCCGTTTTGGGGACGTCGTCCGGATGCATCGGGATTTGATGGTATCCGCGGATGAGGTCTACCTTGGAGAAGATCCACGCGCCGTGCAGGTTTGCTGCAAAGTCCTGAATGTGCGGCACAGGGTAGCGGTCCGGTGTTGTAGCCTCATTCAGCCTGCGGTAGTCGCCGCACGGTCTCCAGCTCCCTGTCGCTTTGGGCACCATGTGCAGGGGGGAGGCCTAAGGGCTGTCGGACCGCCAAATGATCCCCAATTCCTCCATCCTCTTGAACTCCTCTTTCGCCAGTCAGAGCTTGTCCGGGGGAAGCCGCCGAGCGCGGGCGTGGAGGGGTGGTCCCTGTGTCAGGATGTGGTGCTGTACGCCGTGGCGGGGCATGGCTGCTGTGAACTGCAGTGCCAGAACCGATGGGAAATCCGCCAGGACCCTGGTGAAGTCGTTGTCGGACAGCGTGATGGAGCCGAGGTGAGGGGCTGGCAACTGGGCTGCACCCAGGGAGAACGTCTGAAAGGTCTCGGCGTGAACCAGTCTCTTCCTGGGCAGGTCGACCAGTAGGCTGTGAGCCCGCAAGAAATCCGCACCCAGAAGCGGTTGGGCTACGTCGGCCAGTGTGAAGTCCCACGTAAACTGGCTGGAGTCGAACCGTAGCTGCACCGGACGGGTGCCATAAGTCCTTATAGTGCTGCCATTCGCGGCCCGCAGGGGGGGACCCGGCGCCCTGCTGCGGGTGTCGTAACTCGTCGGAGGTAAGACACTGATCTTGGCCCCGGTGTCGACCAAAAACCAGCGTCCCGACTGCTTGTCCCAGACATACAGGAGGCTATCCCGATGGCCAGCCGTCATAGCCATCAGCGACGGCTGGCCCTGGCGTTTCCCGGGAACTGGCAGGGCCAGCGACAACGGCGGGCTTCTGCGCCCCACCGCTGGTGGTAGAAACACCATTGCTCGTTGGGCTCCACACCCCAGCCTCTGGGTTTAGCGGGCTCTGTGGCCGGGCCTAGACTGGTTTGCTGCTGGGAGCGTGGCCTGGGGATCTGTGCGACGGACGCCCCACTCACCTTCTTGGCGTTCCACAGCACGTCCGCCCGGGTTGCCACCTTCCGGGGGTCGCTGAAATCCGCGTCGGACAGCAGCAGGCGTATGTCCTCGGGCAGCTGCTCCAGGAATGCCTGCTCAAACATGAGGCAGAGTGTGTGTCCGTCGGCCAGAGACAACATCTCATTCATTAAAGCTGCTGGGGGCCTGTCTCCCAAGCCATCCAGGTGCAGTAAGCGGGCAGCTCACTCGCGGCGGGAGAGCCCGAAAGTCCCTATGAGCAGGGCTTTGAATGCCGTGTACTTGCCGTCCGCCGGGGGAGACTGTACGAACTCCGCGACCTGGGCCGCTGTGTCCTGGTCGAGGGAGCTCACCACGTAGTAGTAACGGGTGTCCTCTGAGGTTATTTGCTGAACATGGAATTGGGCTTCTGCTTGCAGAAACCATAGGTGAGGTTGTAGCGTCCAGAAGCTTGGCAGCTTCAAGGAAACCGCATTCAAGGAAGTTCGCTGATGACACGGCCATAGTGGGGTGTGTCAGGAATGGACAGGAGGAGGAGTATAGGAAACTGATACAGGACTTTGTGATATGGTGCAACTCAAACTACCTGCGTCTCAATATCACCAAGACCAAGGAGATGGTGGTGGACTTTAGGAGATCTAGGCCTCATATGGAGCCAGTGATCATTAATGGAGAATGTGTGGAGCAGGTTAAGACCTACAAGTATCTGGGAGTACAGTTAGACGAGAAGCTAGACTGGACTGCCAACACAGATGCCTTGTGCAGGAAGGCACAGAGTCGACTGTACTTCCTTAGAAGGTTGGCGTCATTCAATGTCTGTAGTGAGATGCTGAAGATGGTCAGTTGTGGAGTTGTGGTCAGTTGTGGAGAGTGGTCAGTTGTGGAGAGCGCCCTCTTCTTTGTGGTGGCGTGTTGGGGAGGAAGCATTAAGAAGAGGGACGCCTCACGTCTTAATAAGCTGGTAAGGAAGGCGGGCTCTGTCGTGGGCAAAGTACTGGAGAGTTTAACATCGGTAGCTGAGCGAAGGGCGCTGAGTAGGCTACGGTCAATTATGGAAAACTCTGAACATCCTCTACATAGCACCATCCAGAGACAGAGAAGCAGTTTCAGCGACAGGTTACTATCGATGCAATGCTCCTCAGACAGGATGAAGAGGTCAATACTCCCCAATGCCATTAGGCTTTACAATTCAACCGTCAGGACTTAAGAACTTTTTAAAAGCTATTATTAATGCTTTTTGAGATAGTGATTTAGATGTATATCATATTTTTTACTGAGTTAAGTATTGTATGTAATTAGTTTTGCTACAACAAGTGTATGGGACATTGGAAAAAAAAGTTGAATTTCCCCATGGGGATGAATAAAGTATCTATCTATCTATCTATCTATCTTAACAAATGCAGCGTCTGTCATCTCCGGTCCAAAAACGTTTGGACCATCGGGGTCACCAATTGTAGCGGTGTGCTACACGCAGCGATGAAATAATGACACGGAGTCGATAAACTGCAGCCAAAGAATAAGTTTATTTCCACTCCACAGTCTTGCTTTAAAGCCTGTCTCCTCCCACCAGATACCTTGAGAGGCCCTACTGAAACCCCCTCAGGCTTTCTTCCTTTGTCCCTGCATTCTGGCTAATTGTCAGCCGGTTCGAGTGTGCTAGTAATTGGGTCGCCACAACATGCAAATTTAAGTGAGGGCAACTCTGACAAAATGCTGATTCTCCTCAGGGGTGAAGGGCTTATGAATGGTCATAATCAAGGTCAAGGGCTGACTTGGGTCTTTGGGGTTCTCAACCTAACGTTGCTTGGCCTCAATAGGTGCCGTCCTGACAGATACAACTGGGTAAAACCACTCCCTGAAATATTTCCACACCAATTCCCACACTATGCAAAATATAAAAGACAGAAGCCAGTTATACAGTACACACTTAAAACTGCAGACTCTTGTGCGTTTGAAATCATGATACCTGCTGTACTTCCCTGTAACTAACTGTTCCAACAAGGTTACAGATGTATTGGTAAAACACATACACATCAAACGCGTATGCTAATACACAGTTCCTGGAACAAGTATACCCACCTCACTGGTGTCCCAACCCTTCAATAACCTACCCTTCGCACCTGGTGGCCCCATCTCACCAAATTAACACATGATGGTGATGGTGGTCTGATTCTGGGAGTGATGAAGACATTAGTGAGATTATCTACTAGCTGGGCTGCATTGTCTCTGAGTACACAGCCAGACCCTGCAGGTGTGATTGGGTTGACCCTTGCTAGAGTATTCCTCAATCAGCAGTATATCAGTAGTGCTTCAAGAGATGCATAGATGTTCAGCCTGTCAGGAAGAGAAACAACACTGTCATGTCAAGTTTATTGTCATTTAACTATATACATGTATATAGTGTATGTAACCATATAATATATATAGAAACAAGAAAATATTTCTTCAAACCAAGGTGTAAAGCACAGTAATACACATAACACACGATAACTTATCCTTAAGTAAGGATAAAATCTATAGATGAATCACACATAAATAACAAACTAAAGTGCTTTAATATTAAATATCGTAAGGTACGGAACAGATTAACCAGTGACACCTCAAATACAATGGAGCCAGTAGTTCAAAAGCCTAATAGCCTGGGGGAAGAAACTATTTCTCACCCTGACCATTCTTGTTTTTATGCGTTGCAGTCTCCTGCCTGATGGTAGAAACTCAAACACTAAGGACCCTGCGTACGTAGTGCTCCTAAGAAATGTCCCCAGTGGATGGTAGGGAGACTCCTATGATCCTCCAGCTGTTCTCACAGTCCTTTGAAGGGACTTCTGGTCCATTGCTTGACTGTACCCATACCAGATGGAGATGCAATTTGTCAGGATGTTCACAGGGGGTGGGAGCCTTGCTTGCCTCAGTCTTCTGTGTGTGATTGACACACAGGGTGGCATTGTAATCTGTTATGTCCTGAATGCCCTGCCACATGTGCTGTGTGTCCCTGGTGTCACATAAGTAGCTCTAGGTCTTCTGTATATAGTCCCTTTTGCCTTCTTGAAGGTGCAGGAAAGCACCGTGCTTACTGGCCTAAAAGCTACCTTATCCCCCAAAATGATGGCAGCATCTCATTCTTTTAATAGTGCCCAGACTTCTATGGCAGCCATGGCTTCTGATTGGTCTGAATAGTGAAGGATTTAATGACAGTGACATCCTAGATGCATTTCACTACGTAGCTGGTCTCCCTGAACATGTTCCAATCAGTGTGTTCAAAACAGTCCTGTACTGCTGAGGTGGCTCCTTCTGGCCAGTCTCTGATTTTCTTGTGAACTGGTTTGACACGTTCTAGCAGTGAACAGCATGCAGGTATTAACATAACAGGTATTCAGTGAAGGGGAGGGGGGCAGTCATGTATGCCCAGAGGATGGTGTTGTAAACTAAGTCCATTGTATTCTCTCCTCTGGCAGCAAAGTGAACATGTTGATAACATTTAGGCAGGATTGTTTTTAGCTTTGCGTGGTTGAAATCACCCACTACAATAAAAAAAATCCATCAGGGTTTGTGGTTTGATGGTTGCTAATGGCACTGGAGAGCTCACACAGTGCTTCCCCAGCACTGGCACAGGAATGAGATACACAGAGCCACAATCACAGAGGCAGTGAACTCTCTTGATAGATAGTAAGGTCTACACTTCACCATTAAAAACCCTACCTGCAGCGAACAGTATGTTGCAACTAGTGCACATTGTGTGGTGAACTACATATACCTGTCTGGACACCCCCCCCCCCTGACTGTTCCTGTGGCTCCTCTCACAGACCCCTGTATAAAGGCGATTGGAGGCACTACTCCTCCCTCAGTCTCCAGGATGTTGTGTAATGGTCTCTTGCTGCTGACTGTACTTTCTTCCAGCTAATAAAAGCCTATCTCGCCTCACGTCTCCAAGAGTTATTGATGGTGCATCACATTGTCATAAATAAGAGCAAGTCTGCAAATGCTGGAAATCCAAAGCAACACACACAAAATGTTGGAGGAACTCACTAGGTCAGGCAGCATTTATGGATATAAACATACAGTCGACATTTCCGGCTGAGACCCTTCTTCAGGACTGAGAAGGAAGGGGAAAGATGCCAGAATAAACAGCTGCGGGGGTGGGGGGGGGGGGGGGGACAGGTGGCTAGGTGGAAGGTGATAGGTGAAAGCAATCCCGTAATATTAACACCCCTGTTTTCCACACTAAAAAGGTTAGTCCTTCTTGTTGGATGGCTGCGTGGGATGTTGTCCTAGAGCCACGTTCCTGTGAGAATAAGCATGGAGCAGTTCCTCGTCTTGTGCTGGGTCAGTTGCAGATGAAAGTAATCTACCGTAGATTCCGGACTACAGAGCGCACCTGATTTTAAGCCGCTGGCACTAATTTTAGAAATAAAATCATTTTTTTAAATGTAAAGGCCGCACCGGATTTTAGGCCGCACCGGATTTTCGGCCGCAGGTGTCCCACGTTGTAATATGAGATATTTACACAGAAAGATATTACACGTGAGGATTTTTTTAACTTTTAATTAAATCCATATGGTAACAAAAACAAATACATATTGCAAATGCTTTTTTTCGAACCGTGCCCGTACGCGGCTACTTTTAAATATACGTTGCGTATACTTCTTTACTGAACAACATTCCAATATCTCCTAACGACTGGTAAAAAATATATATACTGCAGCCTACCAGGAAAAGTTATTGATACCTTTAACTTAAAAGCAGAGTTCGCTCGGATCCAAAGCCGCTCGCGTAATCCGCTCCCCCCTCCTTTCCGTTTATCGCAAACCGGCGTTTTCCCACAAGACACCGCGAAACCGGGTGTGACGTCATAGCATCCCGCGATGTAGTACAGAAAACAAATATAGTTTAAACTAAGTAGGGTAGGTAGCACAATGCTTCGAGTGTTTTCCATGTTGATGAGGGTGAGTACAAATGACTGATTTACAATAATTTAATTGTGAAAGTGCGCTTGATTTATCGTACAATTTCATTGGACCTCTGTGAACTACTCATCAATTTTATTGGTCTACTGTTACGAGGCAAAATGTTTACGAGGCGGCATGAAAAAAACCTTGCATTAGCCGCTTCGGATTATTGGCCGCAAAGTTCAAAGCTGTTCAAAATGTGGGAAAAAAGTAGCGGCTTAAAATCCGGAATCTACGGTAGTTTATTTTCCAGGAAGCCAAAGCTGGAGAACAGTATTTGTGGGAGAGCCAGCCTGCAGGGGTTAGCTCTCAACCGAGCAAAGATTCTAGCACACTTACCATACTTCTCTTTTCTCTCACATCACTTTTAAAGATTAACATCCATAAGTTTTAAAGATAAGAATCCCATTATTTATACTGCATTTCTTTTATGCTAGTCTGGAAACAGCACCAATGTGAACAGTAAACATCTTTGCTCAGTCTCTGGTCTTCCTAGCCTTATGTGGCAGTGTTGCTCACTCCATGCAGTCAGCTAGCACGATTGGTAGCTCTAATCATTGGCTATCTGGTATCTTTAGTATTTTGCCAAATTATGAATTGGGAGTTATTGTATTTTCTTTCAAAGGCAGATGACTGAATTTACTTATCACTGTGGCTATTTCTATCCACCCTTAAACTGCTGTATCTGTATTCATTGCTGGTTTGAAATACTTCTGTTATTTTTACTTGTAGCATTGCTGCTATAAAAGTCAAGCATTACTGTATCTGGATTGACTTTAATGTTTTCAGAGTCTGTCTTTAGAGATTCCAGTTGCACCAGTTTCCCCAGTGAAAAACTTTAACTGTTAACACGACTTGGAGTAGTTGCTCTGGGTTTGGATTCAGATGCCATCATTTAGCCTCCATAATGTGGTGAACTAGATATACCTGTCTGACTGCTCCTGTGGCTCCTCCCACAGACCCCTGTATAAAGGCGACTGTGGGCTGCTGCTCTCCCTCATTTTCCCCAGGATGTAGTGTTGTTTATTCTTCCAGTCAATAAAAGCCGATATCTCGCTTCCTAAGTCTCAGCGTGAGTTATTGATGGTGCATCACATAACAAAAGCGATCTGCAATGGGTTTGCTGCCATTGAATTCAAGCTTCTTGTAATCATGTGATGATGACTGTTTCAAGATGTTACAGCTGATGATGGACAAATTTCCATTGCATTTTGCGCTGCCATGTCTACTGAGATTGCAATTTTTTAAAGTACAGTATGTCAGACACAGGACTCTGTTTTTCATTACATTCACATGACACATTTACTCTTCATTTCCAACCGAAACTCCTCAGCCCATTCCATGATGAAATGTGTACTATTACTAAGTAACTACCATGGCTTTGGTCACTGCCGGGTAAGATGATTAGGCCACATGTTTTCTTGTTCAGGGAGATTCAGCTGTAAAGCTGTGAGAGCCCGATCTGGCTATATATCTAGTACCATAACAAGTGTTGATAACTGGTTTGTTCCATCCTACTATTAAAACATAGTTTCTCCATTAGCTGAATTGATTAGAATGGACCCAGATATTAAGGGTTTTAGAGTTAACCAGGAAGAATACAAGATTAACTTATTTGCTGATGATGTTCTGCTTTATCTAACAAACCCATTGCAATCGTTGCGTAAATTATCCTATAGATTAGAAGAATATGGGAAAGTATCAGGTTACAAAATAAATTGGGATAAAAGTGAAATTTTACCTCTTACTAAAGGAGACTATAATCAATGTCGATCAATAACCCAATTTAGATGGCCGGCAAATGGTATAAAATATTTAGGTATAAGAGTTGATAATGATATAAAGAACATATACAAATTAAATTATTTACCACTATTGAAAAAAATTCAAGAAGATCTTGATAAATGGATGGTATTACCAATAACATTAGTAGGTAGAGTAAATACCATAAAAATGAATATATTCCCTAGATTACAATACTTATTTCAATCACTACCAATACAATTACCCCAGAAGTTTTTTCAAGAGCTGAATAAATATGTGAGGAAGTTTCTTTGGAAAGGTAAGATGTCAAGAATATCGTTGGAAAAATTGACATGGAAATTTGAGCTAGGAGGGTTACAACTTCCAAATTTTAAGAATTATTATAAAGCAAATCAACTTAGATTTATTGCATCTTTTTTTTGAGAAAGATAAACCGGCATGGATCAGAATAGAACTAGATAAAATAGGAGAAAACATACCAGAAGACTTTATATATAAATGGGAATCTAAATGGATACGAGAAAAGAAAGAATCTCCTATATTAAAACATTTGATTGATTTATGGAAGAAGATAAATGTTGACGATGAGACAAAGAAATCCTTATTAACAAAGAGATCTTTAATTCAAAATAGACTTATTCCTTTTACAATGAATAATCAACTTTTATATAATTGGTTTCAAAAAGGGATTAGATATATAGGAGATTGTTTTGAAGGAGGTATATTAATGTCATTTGATCAATTAAAGAATAAATATAAAGTATCAAACAACACTCTTTTTTGTTACTTTCAACTAAGGGCTTATTTAAGAGAAAAGTTAGGTCAAACAATGTTACTACCGAAACCCAATGAAATAGAAACTTTAATTCAAAAAGGAAAGATTAAAAAATTTATCTCTTGTATGTATAATTTGATTCAAAAACAGGCAATTAAACAAGGAGTCCATAAGTCAAGACAAAAATGGGAAAGTGATTTGAATATCAAAATTGAAGAAAAAACTGGTCAAGACTGTCTTGAGAGTATGACAAATACAATAAATGTTCGATTAAGATTAGTGCAATACAATTTTTTACATCAACTATATATTACACCACAAAAAATAAATAAATTAAACCCAAATTTATCTGATCAGTGTTTCCGATGTAACCAAGAAATTGGTACTTTTTTACATTCTACTTGGTCTTGCTCTAAAATTCAACCTTTTTGGACAAATTTAAGAGTTTTACTGGAACAAATTATTGGAATACAACTTCCACACAATCCAATATTACTTTTACTAGGTAATATTGAAGGGATAAAACCGATATCCAAATTGAATAAATATCAGAAAGAATTTATAAAAATTGCATTGGCAGTAGCCAAAAAAGCTATTGCAGTGACTTGGAAATCGGATACATATTTAAGTATAGATCGTTGGAAGAAAGAAATTTATGGCTGTATTCCACTTGAAAAAATTACTTATAATTTAAGAGATAAATATGAAACATTTTTGAAAATTTGGCGCCCTTATTTACAAAAGACAGGATTAAATATATAGGTGCTCCGAAGATGAAATAATTGGTTACTTGGGGAAAGAAATAAATATATATACTAAAGTTATTACGAACTCCATGGAGCATGTGGGGATCCTCCAATATCCAGGCATTCCTTTTTTTTTTCTTTCTTATTTTTTTAATAGGGATGTTAGGGGGGAGGGGTTAAGGGGAGGGGGGCTGGGTGACACATTTTTTTTTCATACACATTTATTCTGTAACTATTTGAAAACAATTTAAAAAGTTTAAAAAAAACATAGTTTCTCTGTCTGCCTCATCCAGATTTTATTTATTTATTTATTGAGCTGCAGCCCGGTGAGCCACACCGTCCAGTAATCCCCCAATTTAACCCTAGCCTAATCATGAGACAATTTACAATGACCAATTAACCTACCAACTGGCATCTCTTTGGGAGGAAACGGGAGCAGCTGGAGGTCACAAGGAGAACGGACAAACTCCTTACAGGCAGCAGCGGGAATTGAACCCAGGTTGATGGTACTGAAAGCCGTTGTGCTAACCACTATGCCAATATTGAAATACTTGGATTATGCTGGAACACTTCCCAATGTAATCATTGTCACATTTGGAGTACTGTTTAAACATGTGCCATGCCACAATGACCATCAACGTGAATTCACTTAAACAATCACTTTTCCACTTCTACCAACATATGTCAATTCCTGTTTACAAATAGTAAACATTGTTGAGATTTGGTGTAAAGAAAAAGGAATATTAAATTAACTGACTTAATCACTAACCTAGCACAGGCCAATGACATAGTGGTATCACACATTTCTTCACAATTTACTTGTCCAGAACTCTTGCCAATATGTGCTAACTTTTTGCTGTGTAAGCTTCTCCTCATCTTCCACAGGCAAATAAGTATACATTCTGTCAGAAGCAAGAGAAAATCTGAAGATGCTGGAAATCCAAGCAACACACAGAAAATGCTAGAGGAACTCTGCAGGTCAGGCAGATTCTATGGAAAAGAGTAAAGTCGACGTTTCGGGTCGAAACCCTTCTGTGGGATCTGAATTCAGATTCTGAACATTCTGACTGACCTGAGCTCAGATTTCTCCTTTTGATATTCAATATTCTTGCAGTACTTCATGCTTACCAGTCCTTTCGATCCTGTTAAAACTATAAAGGCAATTCTGATTTATCTTAAGGATATAGTCATGGAGGGAAATTCAATATTCATAAGTTTCAAGCCAAGAGAACTATTACTAAATTTATTTTTCTGTGTAGACTTGAAGCCAGAGCCAAATGAGGCTTGATTTGAATGAAAGTGAAGATTCTGTGATTTCCAATGTGAGCTTGTAAACAATAATGCACTCTCGTGCCAACAGAGGAAACTACTGCATTTGCCAAAAATTCATTCCCTGTTTTTGGCCAAGCTGCTGACCCACTTCTAGTTTATGAGCTAGTTACAAAGTCTTGCCAGTTCAGGTCTCTGTCAAAAAATTAATTAATCCAGCTCTTAGCTACAAAACACTCCAGATGAGTATCATCGGTAAATTAAATCTAAGGAAGGCAGAAATATCCTGAAATTGATTATTCGCATTGTGAACGTCGACTTAAAAGTACCATATATAATGTTTATCTGCAAGTGTACTCTACTGCCCTTGCAAAGCTAAGCAGGGAGTTAAACACCTCTTTATGAATCACCAGAGCTGGAAGCTTTCTTCTGGGTTTTTAATGAGAAAATTATTGATTATTCTCATAATCAGTGTTAAACAAGGGAATACACACATGCCACATTCTATAGCTATACCGTGGACTAGACTGAACAGTAGTGCAATGATAGCTTAATAGTGACGAAAAATAAACATAAAAATTCCTTCAAGGTACATCTACTAAATGTTTACCAAAATTAAGAAAGCTTGTGACACTCAGATATTGCTGCTTCAAGAGCAAATAGAGAGTGGATGGAGATGGATGTCTTTCCAGTTTGTTTGCTCCAAGTCAAAATCCAAATTAACCCACAGAGGAAATGATGTAAAGCACAGCTTAGTAACAGGAAGTGATGTTTGTACAAAATAAACTATGTACAAAATAAACTGCACCTCTAGAGGCAGAACATTCCCCACCTGACCTTCATGATGTCAAACTACAGAAACTAAAAATCAGGTGATCATTTCATTAAGTCTTTGGCAAAAGAATGGATGGTCTGAGAGACTAATCTTGAAGCAAACTTACTGCACGGTGTTTAACTTTCTTACTTCAATAATGCCGTCCTTGATGACATACTTGCTTGTGGTAAGGTCTGATGAGCAGACCGGTGACACAAAGCTCACACAGAATAATGACTGGGTGAGGTACCTCTGAAGTGAGTTGTACCCTCTTAATATGTTTTCCAACTCACTGTATCCCCTCATTGTCAAGAAAGGGACAGAGTTTACTAAAATAATTTTGGATTGGAAAAGGTTCCTGCTTTGTGATGCACTGTCCTCCATCTGCAAAAACCTGCCTTTAAAAGGATTCTAACCTTTGCCTAATTCAGTTGATCTGCACTGAAAAGTTGTTTATGTTTGTGCAAACACTACAAAGACTCTCTTTGGCTACTCTTTGTTCTTGATTTGAAGGAAGAACTCATCTCTGATGGAAGGTACCAGCTTGTAATCATCTTCCGTGTGACAGAAGACCAGCTTACCTGAATCTGGTTGAGGAGAGGTAGTTACGTCAGAGCATGTGGCTTGCTTACCTGCAGTCTTCCCTTTCATACAGATTCAACTCTCACAGGGCCTGAAATGACGTGGGCATCCATTCTCCTGGATATTAGTCTTGAACATGCTGACAGTGGACTGACAAGTTCCATTAAGGCAGATTTCACCCACAATGATCCAACCCAGGTCCAGTCGTTGGGCGACCTGCTGACCATTGCACTGTTCACGTACCTTACTGGATTGTGTCTCTGCCAAGCAACAGGGAAATCTCAGCAGAACACTCAAGTAAGGAAATCTTGTCAGCTTAAGGGGTGAATGACTACGTACAGCTTCAGGATTTGGGATATCTTCCCTGCTGTAGGGGGTATGGTTGCACTCAATGAGGGTTGGCAAGGATAAGCAGTCCTCCCCTCCTACTGACTCCATAACAAATCCACCGGCTCTTTATCCAACAACTTCTGATGCCCAGTTCATGGCTTTAGAGTATATGAGGAGACCGAACCTTAGACACTGATTGCATGAAATTTTTTTGACTTTGCCAATGATACATTGCTCTGATCGTCCAATATTACATACGCCCTTATATTTTGCTCAGGATGTCCTTTGGGGTAGATGCTGGCTAGACATATTTTAGCAGGATTTGCCTTGGTACCCTTTTACGCATAGCTCTGCACAGGAGGAAGTAGCTACATCTGGTGGATGTTCAGCCAGCTCCATGCCATACTCCACCACACTCGCTGGAACCAGTAGTAGCCCAAGGTGCCGGCCCTGAATTGAATGCTGATATGTGTTGGTCACTGTTACAGTCAGTGCAGTGTATGATAGCCTTACAGTCCTTTATACTGCACGCAGTAAATGGGGTAAGGTAGATGAACTTCTAGCACAGTTATAGATTGAGATGTATGATGTGTAGGCATCACTGAATCATGGCTTATAGCTGGGAGCTTGATGTCCAAGGATACACATTGTATTGGAAGGACAGGCAAGGAGGCTGAGAGGGTGGGGTGGCTCTGTTGGTAAAAAATTAAATGAAATCATTAGAAAGAGGTGACATAGGATCAGAAGGTGTAGAATCATTGTGGGTAGAGCTAAGAAACTGTAGGGATAGATAGACCCTGATGAGAGTTATATACAGACCTTCAAACAGTAGCAAAGATGTTGTCTACAAATTATAATGGGAGATAGTAAATTAATATCAAAAGGGCAATGTTATGATTGCCATGGGGATTTCAATATGCAGAAGGACTGGGAAAATCAGGCTGGTGCTGGATCCCAAGAGGGGAATTTGCAGAATGCCAATTAGATGGCTTTTTAGAGCAGCTTGTGATTGAGCCCAAAAGGGGATCAGCTATTCTGGATTGGGTGTTGTGTGATGAACCAGAATTGATTAGAGAAGTTAGGAGGCAGTAATCATAATATGATAGAATTTATCCTGCAATTTAAGAAGGAGAAGCTAAAGTGAGATGTATTAGTATTACAGTGGAGTAAAGGGAATTACAGAGGCATGAGAGAGCAGCTGGTCAAAATTGATCGGAAGGGAACAATAGGAGGGATGACAGCAGAGCAGCAATGGCTGTAAGTTCCGGGAGTAATGCAGAAGGCACAGGATAGATACATCCCAAAGAAGTGTTCTAAAGGCAGAATGATACAACGGTGGCTTGCAAGTAAAAACCAACATAAAAGCCAAAGAGAGGGCATAAAAGAGAGCAAGAATTAGTAGGAAATTAGATGATTGGGAAGCTTTTAAAAATGAACAAAAGGTAATCAAAAAATCACAAAGAAGGAAAAAATGGAATACAAAGGCAAGCTAGCCAATAATTTGAGGATGCCAAAAGTTTCTTCAGATATCTAAAGCATAAAACAGAGGTGAGACCACTGGAAATGATGCTGGAGAGGTGGTAATGAGGGACAAGGAAGTGACGGATGAATTGAATCAATATGTTACATCATTCTGCACTGTGGAGGACACTAGCAGTATGCCAGATGCTCAATAGTGTCAGGGGAAGAAGTGAGTGGAGTTGCTATTACAAGGGAGAAGGTGCTTGGAAAACCAAAAGGTCTGAAGGTTGATATGTCACCTGCATCAGATGGTAGACACCCCAGGGTTCTGAAAGATGTGGCCAAAGAGATTCTGGAGGCATTAGAAATGATAGAAACATAGAAAACCTACAGTACAATACAGGCCCTTCAGCCCACGATGCTGTGCCGAACATATACTTATTTTAGAAATTACCTAGGTTTACCCATGGCCCTCTATTTTTCTAAGCTCCATAGCATCTTAAAACTGTGTCCTCTCGTGTTAGCCATTTCAGCCCTGGGAAAAAGCCTCTATCGACATGATCAATGCCTCTCATCATCTTATACACCTCTATCAGGTCACCTCTCATCCTCCACCACTCCAAGGATAAAAGGCAAAGTTCACTCAACTTATTCTCATAGGGCATGCTCCCCAATCCAGGCAACAGTTCTCATAGGGCATGCGCCCCAATCCAGGTAATGATCTTTCAAGAATCAATAGATCCCGGTACGGTTCTGGAGGACAGGAAAATTGTAAATGTCACTCCAATCTTCAAGAAGGGAGAGAGGCAGAAGAAAGGAAATTATAGGCCAGTAAGTCTGACTTCAGTGGTTGGAAAGATGTTGGAGTCAATTGTTGACTATGTGGTTTCAGGGTACTTGGAAGCACATGATAAAATAGGCCATAGTCAGCATGGTTTCCTCAAGGGAAATTCTTGCCTGACAAATCTGTTGGAGTTATTTGAAGAAATAACAAGCAGGATAGACAAAGCAGAATCAGTTGATGTTGTGTATTTGGATTTTCCGAATTTGACAAGGTGCCACACATGAGGCTGCCTAACAAGTTAAGAGCCCATGGAACTGGAGCAAAGATACTAGCATGGATAAAACAGTGGAAGATTGGCAGGAGGCAAAGAATGGAAATAAAGGGAACCTTTTCTGGTTGGCAGCTGGTGACTAGTGTTCCACAGGGGTCTGTGTTAGGACCACTTCTTTTTACGTTATATGTCAATGATTGGGGTGATGGAGTTGATGGGTTTGTAGCCAAGTTTGCGGATGTAACAACAATAGGTGGAGGGGCAGGTAGTGTTGAGGAAGCAGAGGGCTAAAGAAGGATTTACACAGATTAAAAGAATGGCTAAAGAGGTGACAGATGCAGTACAGTGTCGGGAAGTGTATGGTCATGCACTTTGGCAGAAGAAATAAAAGCATAGACTATTTTCTAAATGGAGAGAAAATTTGAAAATCTGAGGTACAAAGGGACTTGAGATTTCTTGTGCAGGGTTCCTTAAAGTTAACTTGTAGGTTGAGTCGGTGGTGAGGAAGGCAAATGCAATGTTAGCATTCATTTCAACAGGGCTCTAATATAAAAACAAGGATGTAATGTTAAGGCTTTATAAGGAACTGGTGAGACCTCACTTGGAGTATTGTGAGCAGTTTTGGGCCCCTTATCTAAGAATGGATATGTCGACATTGGAGAGGGTTCAAAGGAGATTCATGAAAATGATTCTGGAATTGAAAGGCTTGTCAAATGAGGAATGTTTGATGGCTTTGGACCTTTACTCACTGGAATTAAGAAGAATGAGGGGGGATCTAATTGAAACCTATCGAGTGCAAAAAGGCCTCAATAAAATGGATGTGGCGAGAATGTTTCCTAAGGTGGGGGAGCCTAAGACCAGAGGACACAGCCTCAGAATAGAGAGACTTCCATTTAGAACAGAAATGAGGAGGAACTTTTTTAGCCAGAGAGTGGTGAACTTGTGGAATTCATTGCCACAGATGGCTATGGAGGCCAAGTCACTGGGTATGTTTAAGGCAGAGGTTGATAGATTCTTGATTAGTCAGAGCATTCTAACAGGCTGGATCACTGTCTGGCATGGAGGGGCTACTGCACAGGACCGAAAGAAACTGCAGAAGGTTGTAAATCTAGTCAGCTCCATCTTGGGCACTAGCCTACAAAGTATCCAGGACATCTTTAGGAAGCGGTGTTTCAGAAAGGCAACGTCCATTATTAAGAACCTTCAGCACCCAGGGCCTGCCCTTTTCTCACTGTTACCATCAGGTAGGAGGTACAGAAACCTGAAGGCACACACTCAGCAATTCGGAAACAGCTTCTTCCCCTCTGCCATCCGATTCCTAAATGGACTTTGAAGCTTTGGACACTAACTCACTTTTTTAATACACGGTATTTCTGTTTTTGCACATTTTTAAATAATCTATTCAATATACATAATTGATTTACCTGTTTATTTGTTTTGCTTTATTTTACTTATTAATTATTTTCTCTCTCTCTGCTAGATTATGTATTGCATTGAACTGCTGCCGCTAAGTTAACAAATTTCATGTCACGTGTCGGTGATAATAAACCTGATTCTGAATCTGATATGGGGTGATGGCAGGAGAATGGGGCTGAGAGGGAAATGGATCACCCATAATGAAATGGCGCATTAGACTTGATGGCCAAATGCCCTAATTCTGCTCCTATATCTTATGGTCTAATATTAATAAAACTTAAGACTCACAGATATTGCTGCTTCAAGGGCGAACAAAGAGTGGATGGAGATGAATGTTTTTAATTAACCTACACAGGAAATGATGTTTCTAAAAAAAAAGCTTATGAACAGGAAGTGATGTTTAGACAAAACAAACAGTGCCTCTAGAGGTAGAACATGTCCCTGCTTTTAGGAATATTTAACCTTTTCAAATTGTTTACTGTGTACTTTTCATATGGGGACTGATATTGGTACTTTAAAAATGTGTTCCTCATCTATTTCAATTAACCTGTCACCTTTTTTGATTTTTTTATCAGTCATTTTAAAATAAGGGGAAAGTGGCCTTGAGGTGAAAGATCAGCAATGATATTATTGAATCGCAGACCAGGCGTAATGGGCTAAATTGCCTATTCCTGCCTTTTTATCTTTTGTACTATGGTTAAAGGTTAACATCTGTCAGGTAGAGTTCATTGAATCCTTTGACTTTTCTTCTTGTCCTTTCAGATGCTTTCTTACAGATCAACAAACAAACTACTGGAGGAATTCAGCAGGATCTGGTGCAGGGTTTGATCCAATTCCTTCCCCCTCACAGATGTTGCTCAACCAGCTAAGTTCTTCCTGCAGATAATTTGTTGCTCCAGATATCAGCTTCTGTAGTCTCTTGTTTCTTTGTTTGTTTTTAGAACTTTGATCCCTTGAACTTTAAAAAGTTATTCTGGTTCTATATGTATTTTGTGTTCTGTCTAAACAACAGGCTAACATGTCTCTGTTCTTTGGTAACTTTCCACAAGTTTATTTCTTTTATAATTAGACAAAAAACTTTCTTCAAATTAATTTTATCAAAACTCTCAGAATTATCTGCACATCTCACAGATGCTAACAGAACACAAAAAAATGGGTGAACACCGTCAACAGTACCATGGGAAATGCTAATTTAGATGGAATTGTGCAGAAATTACAACGGGGCAATGAGCAGCCTGCCAATGATGTCTATTTTTTCAGACACTGCAATCCCATGTTCTGCTCATTCAGCTATTCAATTTTTACTTGACATAAACCAGAATTCAAATACATCATAATTAGTATCAAGAATCAGTTTGTGGTATGAATATAACACCACCCAAGATATTAGAACAAAATAACATGACAACTTTTCATTTAAAGTAAGGGATGAGAAAGACAAAGATATTTTCTTTTCAAATTGTATGTTTCTTTTGAACTAATGATTTCTATATTTTGTAGTTCACATTAAAATTCAAACTGATTTAATAAATGTATTGCTAATATTTTTTTCTCGGTGAGTTTGTAACTATCTGGCCATTACTTGTTATTCTAATTATGACTTTCAATCTGGGAGTTCTAGGATGCAACTCAAGGAATCTATAAGATTAATAAATTTCACTACCTAAAACCAGGTAGTTAAAAGGATGGATTAAAATTCATGGCAAAATGAGTCACACAGCAAAAAAACTCCAATTAGGTTGGAAAGTGAGAGGTCATAAATAAACAGAAAATGTTTCGAAGTTCATGGAATTATGTCAAAGGTCATACTGATCATTCAGTATTATTTTCAACTTGGTGCACATTTAAAATTCAATTGCATTTTAAAAAACTTAGCCTATTAAATATTACTGCAAAAGCAACAGTTCAAATTTATATAAAATCACTGATTCTGTTGTTGATTGCTTATTATTATTTGAAGAAGGATACGGCAAAAAGCAATTTATAATATCTGTGTTTAACTGCACATGTGCACTTGTCAGAAACTGCAGACAAGTTTGCTGAATAACAGCAACAAGCACTGACAATTGCACCAACAATATAACCAATATTTCTAACCCTAAACCCTATAGGGAATAGCTTCTAAATTAGTGCATGTTTGTTAAGTCAATTAAGCCCAAGGAGACATTGTAAGCTGTCACAAATAAATTTGTGCAATTTTCGAAAGATATTCATAAATATGCGATTAAATAATAAATAACATTGCATGAAAATAAAAAAAACATACTTGCTGTGAATCTGAAATAAACATAGAATTTGCTAGAACACTCAGTACAGAGGCAGTATCTGTGGAAAAGGTTAACATTTTAAGGAAAGAGAAAAATGCAATATATATTTTTTTATTGGTCACAAATAAAATAATCAAGATAATGTTATGTTATTTGGCTAATGCTTTGTAATTTTCCCACTGATTCAGTATTTCATCTTAATACAACACCACAACTCAATCACAACTTGACACCACACCCCAGCACCCCACTGATTCCTTACATAAAGCATAACATAAGAAATAGGAGCAGGAGTGGGTCATCAGGCCCATTAAGCCTGCTTGCCATTCAATAAGATCATGGCCGATCTGGCCATGGACTCATCTCCACTTACCTGCCGTTTCCCCATAACGCTTAATTCCCCTACTATGCAAGAATCTTCCAACCTTGTCTTAAATATATTTACCAAGTTAGCCTCCAGTGCTTCATTCGGCAGAGAATTCCATAGATTTGCCACCCTCTGTGAAAAGCAGTTCCTCCTCATCTCCATCCTAAATCTACTCCCCCAAATCTTGAGTCTATGTCCCCTAGTTCTAGTCCAACCTATCAGTGGACACAACTTTCCTGCCTCTATCTTATCTATCCCATTCATAATTTTATATGTTTCTATAAGATCTCCTCTAATTCTTATTAATTCCAGTGAGTATAGTCCCAGGCAACTCAATCTCTCCTCATAGTCTAACCCCCTCATCTCTGGAATCAACCTGGTGAACCCTCTCTGCACCACCTCCAAAGCCAGTATATCCTTCCTCAAGTAAGGAGATCAGAATTGCACACAGTACTCCAGCTGCAGTCTCACCAGTACCCTATGCAGTTGCAGCATAACCTCCTTACTGTTAAATTCAATCCCTCTAGCGGTGAAGGCCAACATACTATTTGCTTTCTTGATAGCCTGCTGCACCTTTGTGATTCATACTCAAGCACCCCCAAGTCCCTCTGTACAGCAGCATGCTGCATTTTTTTACCATTTAAATAATAATCTGCTCTTCCACTTTTCCTTCAAAAGTGCATGACCTTGCATTTACCAGCATTGTATTCAATCAGCCAGATCCTTACCCACTCACTTAAACTATCTATTCCTTGACTAGCATTCCTTGTACATGAATGGTAAGTCAAATTTATAATCCATTTAGATTCCTTATTGTGCTCTGCAGAGAGTCCCATAGACAGGTTGAGTGGAGAAGGATTTTTTTAATAGTGGAGATACTCATTGCTTTGTATTTAATTTCAATTGGCCTATTGGACACATTCAATTAATGTTCTAAGGAATTGTGGTTCTATGCATATGCTCTTAGATTGCTATAGCGATAGGCACCTTCGGCTTGGTTTAATCCCATATTAGCAAACATCATTATAGGAATTGCATAATCATTGATCTATCAAAAGATACAAACAATAGAACAGGTCAGGTATATCAAAGTCAAGCCATAAAAAAAAGCTACCAAAGAGTTACAGAAATGTATTATTTTAAAAGCTCAACACAGACATTTCTTAGTAAAATGGTACAATTAATAAATATATCAGCAGAAATATAACTATCTGATAATATAGCTCTGTGAGGAATTACATAAATTATAATTTTAAATTTGAGGGTGAGAAAAAGAAGTAGATGTAAATGAATTGTCCTTTCAGTGCATCATTGCAGCCTAGATAGATTAAATCATCTGATTTGGTACAAAATGTTCTGCTTCAAATGAAGAATGTTGCTTATTGAAAGGAATTCAATTGTAGGTCCTTTGAATAGACTCTGAAACAGAAGTTGTAAGAACTAAATGGGGATTCTTGCAAACTGCTTCAAATACAGCAAGCAGATGTTCGACATAAGTGTCAAATCGATGGCAGCCGTTTATGACAGCCAGCAGAGAATGAATTAGGAACAATGTATAGAGTCATAATCCAATTAAAGATTAAAAAATAATACACTAGTTGGCCTTTGGAAAGCTAGTAAAAGAAAAGAACAAATGCAGAAGAGGGTCAACAAATATGATATGGAAAGAGTGCAAGGTCAGCTATTGAAAAGGTTGAAGGATCAAACCATGTCAAAGAAGAATCAAAGAAAAAGATGTAACATCATTGAAGTTTATATGATTGGAATTGGAAGGATAGATAGTTCATATGTGTGGGGAATTAGGAAATAAAGGATCCAATTCTTAGGTTAAGGGCTTTGTCATTCAGAACGAACATCAAGAGAAATTTCTCAAACCATTATTAATATTTGGAATACTACACCCCAGAAGCTGTGGATACTCAATCTGTTTTCAGTAGAATAATAAATTTCTAGATGCTAGAGGAATCAGGCAGTAGCTGGAGAGTGTAGGAAGGAGCTGAGGTTGAAGATCAGATACAGTCTTGTTGAGCGGCAGAGTGGGCTTCAGCTGCTTTGTGGCCAACTCCTGGTTCTGTTTCCATATACGAAGTGTAATATGTAAATAAGGCACAAAATCAAAGATAGAAATTCTAATACTGTATCACATAAGGTTTTTTTTTGCACAGGATCCCTAAAAATCTAAAGAGACCTGAGGCATGAAACCCCAAATGAACTTAATGAATAGGCTTCTTTGGAATAACTCTCACTCCCACCAGATACTCGAGGATCCCATTAGTTATCAGGAATCTGATTGTATCAGTTAGATCCTGCATGGTCAGGGAAGTGAGGAGGTCTGATGAAATATAAACAGAAAAATTTAACTTTGTTATTCCCTGCACAGATATTAAATTTGCTGAGTATTTTCAATGTTTAAGATTTCATGAGCCCATTTCTTTTTTTTTGTTTGTGTATTGGGCTCCAATAATAGCCACAAAATCAGACTCCAACCTTAGCAGCTCTCAGATCTAAATTACCATCTCTAAACATCTCTGTTTCTCTCTACCTGCATCATTCCTCCTCTAAAATGTCTTTGTTCATGTTCCGCAGAATTTTTGGTCATCCGCTTTATCATCACTTTCCATGAATTTGCTGCCATATTTCTTTGATAATGTATTGAGACATTTTACTACATTAAAGGAGTTGTGGAGAGGTGTTGAGGTTAATGAGGTACCCTGCTTTAGGCTTTTGGCTTGAGGCAAGTATTCAGTACTGGAAGCTTCATACCTTTGCTTTTGCAGAGGAAACAAGTATTTTTTAACACTGTGAAACTGCATTTAACAAACACCAACTGAAATCTTGTGGAATTGTAAAATTTAAAATACCGTAGGTAAGTTCATGAGTATGAAAACATAGACATATTAGTGAACTTATGGCCTACTTATTATACCTGTGTCTGTGTGGACAGGTAAAAACAGTAAGCTCTGTATTGGAAGGAGATGGAGTTAAACCCAGCCAGGCCAAAGGTGCAGCATTAATCAGATAATATTTTAAAGAAAGTAACACATAAAAAATGCTGCAGGAACTCAGCAGGCCAGGTAGCATCTATGGAAAGGAATATTTATTTCCAGCATTTGCAGAATCTCTTGTGTTTATAATTTATATAATAGATATTTCAGCATGCTGCCTAGAGGGATATAGGCATTTTCATCTGTCCATTTCACTGACATTTTCAAAGCATTAGAGCAAGTGAACAGAAATAGAAATGTTAAATTAGGCCCAACCCCTACACGATGTCTTGAAGCTTCACAACATAAAATTAGGTCTGGACCAATTAAAATGCAGCCAGCCTTAATGCACTGTTCCTAAGAGAGTTCATCGACCATTTGTGAGCACTAATCATTTCTCCAGTGGCAATGCTGGTTTGGTATTATGGCACAAGAGCATCTGTGGAATGCTGTTTGTCTACCCTGCCGTGAACTGTAGACTGGCTGAATACACAAGAAAAACTTTATAATATTTGATCCCAGGTGAAATGTTAGTGCTCAGCTGGAAAATCTCTCCCTGCAATCTACCTACATTTCACAAAAGAATCAAAAATAATCAAAGAATCAAAAAAGAATTTCAAAAACATTCATTTTCTCTTTTAGAAAACCTACAAAATCTCAGACTGAATGCTTACATCTCTATGTACAGTTCTTAACGTTTCTTGGAGTTATAAATACCAAGAATCTGAGTCGAGGTAACAAAGTAGGAGGGCAAATGTTTTTAAATTCACTCCACTAACATTTTTATGCTTTCTTCTTATGTGACATGCATAATTTGACACACTGAAAGTCCTCAGATATCCTGGAGCAAATATTATGTTCAATATGGAACTGATTACAGCACTATGTGAACAAGCAGACAGTTGCCCATCTCACAATCTGGTTACACCGTTCTCACTCACATAATGCTAAAACCTTATAATAGTTCCTTGATTGTCCTCCTTAAAGTTTCCTCTGATACAGTCAGGGCCTTGGTTCAAGATAAACTAGATAGATAGATAGATAGATAGATACTTTATTCATCCCCATGGGGAAATTCAACTTTTTTTACAATGTCCCATACACTTGTTGTAGCAAAACTAATTACATACAATACTTAACTCAGTAAAAAATATGATATGCATCTAAATCACTATCTCAAAAAGCATTAATAATAGCTTTAAAAAAGTTCTTAAGTCCTGGCGGTAGAATTGTAAAGCCTAATGGCATTGGGGAGTATTGACCTCTTCATCCTGTCTGAGGAGCATTGTATCGATAGTAACCTGTCGCTGAAACTGCTTCTCTGTCTCTGGATGGTGCTATGTAGAGGATGTTCAGAGTTATCCATAATTGACCGTAGCCTACTCAGCGCCCTTCGCTCAGCTACCAATGTTAAACTCTCCAGTACTTTGCCCACGACAGAGCCCGCCTTCCTTACCAGCTTATTAAGACGTGAGGCGTCCCTCTTCTTAATGCTTCCTCCCCAACACGCCACCACAAAGAAGAGGGCGCTCTCCACAACTGACCTATAGAACATCTTCAGCATCTCACTACAGACATTGAATGACGCCAACCTTCTTAGGAAGTACAGTCGACTCTGTGCCTTCCTGCACAAGGCATCTGTGTTGGCAGTCCAGTCTAGCTTCTCGTCTAACTGTACTCCCAGATACTTGTAGGTCTTAACCTGCTCCACACATTCTCCATTAATGATCACTGGCTCCATATGAGGCCTAGATCTCCTAAAGTCCACCACCATCTCCTTGGTCTTGGTGATATTGAGACGCAGGTAGTTTGAGTTGCACCATATCACAAAGTCCTGTATCAGTTTCCTATACTCCTCCTCCTGTCCATTCCTGACACACCCCACTATGGCCATGTCATCAGCGAACTTCTGCACATGGCAGGACTCCGAGTTATATTGGAAGTCTGATGTGTACAGGGTGAACAGGACCGGAGAGAGTACGGTTCCCTGCGGCGCTCCTGTGCTGCTGACCACCGTGTCAGACCTACAGTCTCCCAACCGCACATACTGAGGTCTATCTGTCAAGTAGTCCACTATCCAATCCACCATGTGAGAGTCTACTCCCATCTCCGTTAGTTTGTGCCTTAAGATCTTGGGCTGGATGGTGTAATTCTCTAGTGTATTACTAGTGTATTACTAGTGTAAACTAGTAATTCTCTTTTACCTTACTATCAGGGGGAACTTACTGTCCAGTCTTACCACATGTGTAATGCCATTTAGGTGTGGTTCTTGATTGTATCATTGTCTAGGGAATGCAATTTAGCAACATATCAACAACTTTAGCAAAGAGGAGATGAGAGAAAGCAGTGAAAAGCGTGCTTTTCAAGTATGATGGTATTGGGTTCAAAGCTCCAAACTCAAAAGGAGTGTTTAAATCCTATCCAATATAGGTATCTATGGGTACCCTCTCTATAGGGAGCAACAGGCTATGGGACAGCTTCTTTCCACAAGCCATTAAACTGATAAATTCACATGTCTGTGCACTGCAATGGAGTCATAACGCAAAGATTTCTACTCCCTCATGTTGTAGGATGGATTAAGATTTAAATAAATTCAATTAAATTCATGAATGATTCTTTTTTGATATTTGAGTATTAAATGTGGGCCACTTAATTTCAAGTTCAGTAGCCTAGAAATGTTACTGTGTAGGGCAATGTTTTAATATGTTATTTTGAAGAATTTTACTAAGAATCCAATAAAATGTTATTGATTGATGTGTCAGTAGTGCACAATTACAGCCACAAACATACAGATACTTCAATTATGAACAATGTGCACTTTGATGTAACTTGCCATAAAGTCATTACGTTGCGCACAAATGTTTGGGTCCTCCCACTACCTTCTCACTAACATTTTCACCACTCTTATCACCACTGCTCTAGGCACTCAAGTGTCACATATCCCAATCATTTTCTGTATCATCTCCAACAAACATGACCACCAGTCATCATTTATTTGAACCCCTCCTCATGCCTCCATCTCATCTCCTCAGAAAACAAATCACTGATAAACAATATCTTGCATATAATGACTATGGCACCATAATAAATTGTAAACAACTGACAGATTGATGCAACACCCAAGTGTACTGATTAATGGCTGCCTCCAAGACACCCTCTCTTGAGAACGTCTAACAGGAGAGTAATTGAAAGAACTTTTGAGATTAATGGTCTTAATTGTCATGGGCTCTCGCTTGACTCATTGTAATAACTGCAGTTTGGAACAAATGACATCAAATGACTCAATTCTAGTCATCTTTATTATTTTTTATTTACAAATATCTGCATTCTTTAATGTTTGGAAGAATGGGTAGAAGTCTCATTAAGGACTGTTCGGATTAAGGCAAGGGGAAATTTCTTCATTCAGAGGGTAGTGATGTTTTGAGAAGTTCAGTCTTTTTATTAACTAAAAAGCAAAATCAATAGACTTATGGGCATTAAGGAAATCACAGGATGTGTAGATAGGTTGTGAAAATAGTACTTTGATTGAAAACCAACCATGATTTTGACGAATGGCCATGCAGGTTGAAAATAACACTCTGGCTTACTCCTGCTATCCTTATGTTTTTCCGTTCTCTGGGTCCAGGACCTAGAGATTCAAATACTTGTTACATAGTTCTACACATTATGGAAACCAATCTCACCTCCATGGACAGTGTCTATATTTCTCATTGCCTCAATTAAGCAGCCAACTTCTCTCACATTCAAAACCTCACTCACCCTAGACATTTTTTCCTCTCCTCTTCCACTGGGCAAGAGCTGAAAGCCTGTAAGCACGTACCACCAGGCTCAAGGACAGCCTCTGCACCACCATTCTAAGACTCTACTACAGTAGGATGGATTCTTGACTCACAATATACCCTGTTATGATCTTCTGCCTTGTTGCTTACCTGCACTGTATTTTCTCTGTAGCTGTTAAACTTCATTCTGTATAGACTGTTTCGCTGAAACCTGATGCAGACTGGGAGCCCGTTTCGCTGAACACCTCCGCTCCGTCCGCCGGAGAAAGCAGGATCTCCCAGTGGCCACACATTTTAATTCCACGTCCCATTCCCATTCTGATATGTCTATCCATGGCCTCCTCTACTGTCAAGATGAAGCCACACTCAAGTTGGAGGAACAACACCTTATATACCGGCTGGGTAGCCTCCAACCTGATGGCATGAACATTGATTTCTCTAACTTCCGTTAATGCCCCTCCTTCCCTTCTCACCCCACCCTTTATTTATTTATTTATTCCCCCTTTTTTTCTCTCTCTTTTTTTAATCTCTCTGCCCCTCTCACAATCACTCTTTGTCTGTTCTCCATCTTCCTCTGGTGCTCCCCTCCCCCTTTCATTCTCCCGAGGCCTCCCATCCCATGATCCTTTCCCTTCTCCAGCTGTGTATCCCTTTTACCAATCACCTTTTCAGCTCTTAGCTTCACCCCACCCCCTCCGGTCTTCTACTATCATTTCGCATTTCCCCCTCCCACTTTCAAATCTCTTACTATCTGATGCACCATCAATAACTCTCGGAGACAGAAAGTGAATGATAGGCTTTTATTAGCAACAAAAGGGAGCACGACATCTCGGAGACTGAGGGAGGAGCAGTGCCCCAATCGCCTTTATACAGGGGTCTGTGGGAGGAGCCACAGGAGCAGTCAGCAGAGGGGCGTGTCCAGACAGGTATACATAGTTTACCACACTATCTCTTCTTTCAGTTAGTCCTGATGAAGGGTCTCGGCCCAGAACGTCGACTGTACTTCTCCTTATAGATGCTGCCTGACCTGCTGCATTCCACCAGCATTTTGTGTGTGTTGCTTGAATTTCCAGCATCTGCAGATTTCCTTGTGTTCTGTATTCTTTTATCTTGTTCCACCTCAATGCACTGTGTAAAAGATTTGATCAGTATAAACAATACGCAAGACAAGCTAACATGAGGAAATCTGCAGATCCAATAACCATTAGTTGCATATATTCTGCTGTTTCATAATCTCCCCTTCTTTGTGTGTCAATTTAATTACAATATGCTTTACTTCTGAAAACAGTAAAATTAACCTAATTTGCTATTGGCTAGAATCTTTTCAATAGATGCTTTATTGTTCCTGAAAGAACATTTGGAAAGTTTTACATGTTCCATGTTTTGGTCACAAATTTGTAAGTACTCACGGAGCAAACTTGATGGGCAATGGGCAACATAAAGGTCTGGTTGAAAGTTACCTGATTCATGGGTAAGTGATCCTGAATTTCCAACATTCCAAACATCACATCATGATAATCATCACTGAAAAAAAAAGCCGAAATATCGGAAAGTGGTCAGGAAAAGAATGATTGCACTATCAGTGCTTTATAATTGGTCCCTGATAAAAAATAATGAAATGCTCCTGCCATTGGAGGTTAACAGTGAGATAAGGCTCCAGTCACCCTGCAGAGCTAAACTGTTCAAGTTCTCCAGAAGTGGCCCCTTTTTGTATCAGATGGTAAGAGACTTGGAAGAGCCAAGGATGGCAACAGCTGTGTATCTACAGTTCCTTAGGACTGTGGGGTGTGGGGAAAGGTCAGGTAGAAAAAGGTTGAGTTATGCTTCAGCATTTAAAACAGACAGGAAAAGCACACACTATACAAATCTAAATTTGAGTGGGTGAAGGCAGCATTCTTTATTCAATGGAGCTTCTATATCACTCTTGAATGGGTTCCTTGTATGATAAAGATGAAGTCTCAATCTCACAATCCACTTCATTTTGGCTTTTGCACCTTATTGTCTTCATTGCACTTTCTCTTTAACTGTAATGGTCACATTATATTCTGTGTTCTTTTATTGCTTTTCTCTTTGTACTACTATCTCAGTACACTCAAGTCTTGAAATGATTTGTATGGATGGCATACAAAATAAAAATTTTCTTTATGGTATTTCAGTACATGAGACAATTTCTGTCCAATCTAACAGTGTATCAGACCATGTTCTCCACAGTTACAAATGTGAGGGCTTTGTTCCTGGACAAGATGCTGGAGGAACTCAGCAGGTCAGGCAGTATCTATCAGGAAATGAATAAACAATTGACTTTTCAAGCCGAGACCCTTCTTCAGAACTGGAAAGGAAGGGGGAAGATGCCAGAATAAGAAGGTAGGGGGATGGGAAGGAGTACAAGCTAAATGGTAAAAGGTGAAGCCAGGTGGGTAGGAGAGGGAGGCGGGGGAATGAAGTAAATGGCTTTGTTTCTATTTTAGATTCCCTTTGGAAATGTGATGATCACAGAGTGAGGCAGGTCCCAGTTCTTTTCCAAATCCTTTACCGTTCAATGAGGCATAAACAATGACCACCAGCAGAATGGATATACAGGCCTTATTCCCCTGGACTGAGAGGTCAATATTAACAGCTATATGTTAGAAGAATTATAGGGATGTTGAGGAAATATTTTGCAATTAATGGGGGGAGATCTGGAGTTCACGGGCTGATGGGGAGGATGGGTAGAGACAGAAATCCTTCTCAAATTTAACAGGTGCCTGGACGAGGAACTGGCAGTGCTGTAACCTGCAACACTGTAGAATGAGTGCTGGCAAATGGAATTAACCTAAATGATTCATTTTTGGCTGGCATGGACATGATGGGATAATAACCTCCTTCAATAAATTTCTGTAAGTTAATGACTTATGTACCTCTTCTGATCTTTTGGTCAGAAGATTACTAATGGTCACAGGCAGCTCCTGGAACAGTAACAATTCATGTTACCTGGAGATGACTATAAACAATCAGATCAGCTGCCAAGCAAAAAGTGTTTAAAAAAAGCCTGCAACTCTGAAAGCAATGGTGTAAGTGAAAGTGTAACAGTAAAGTGTCAGTTAGATGATTCTACTGAGACTGAGAAAGGATCTAGTGCTTCCCCAGCAAATATGATGAATAAATTCTTCTCAGGCTTCCAGCTGGGTATGGGTATCGATTATAACCAATGTTTCAATGACAAACTCTGCCATCTTCATCAGGGATGATACCTGAGGATGTACAGACTGGGGGTATATATACCCCTGTGGTCCGTCCCTCCTGATGGTTAGTCCTCATTCAATCAGATTTCCGCTCTCTCACCTTGTTTACAATCAAATTCAAGTTCTTACTTAGAGTGAGACCTTCGTCTTTGTTAAAATTCTTTTCCTGTAGTTTTATTTCAATGGATTCCTTTACCAGGCAGTCCCGAAAGTCATTGGCGTGGCACAGTAGTTTTGTGCTGTTGAAGTCAATCCTATGACTATTGCGAATGAAACATTCTGCTACTGCCAGCTTCTCCAGGTGACCCAAGCAGATACACCTCCTGTGCTCCTTGATGTGGGTTTCCAGTGTGCATCCTGTCTGGCAGATATACCTGATTGGATGAGGACTAACCAATCAGGAGGGACGGACTACAGGGGTATAAATACCACCAGACTAGACATGCCCAGGAATCATCATAGAACATAGAACAGTACAGCACTGTACAGGCCCTTCGGCCCACAATGTTGGCCAACCTTTAAACCCTGCCTTCCATATATCCCCCCCCCACCTTAAATTCCTCCATATACCTGTCTAGTAGTCTCTTAAATTTCACTAGTGTATCTACCTCCACCACTGATTCAGGCAGTGCATTTCATACACCAACCACTCTCTGAGTAAAAAAACTTCCTCTAATATCCCCCTTGAACTTCCCACCCCTTACCTTAAAGCCATGTCCTCTTGTACTGAGCAGTGGTGCCCTGGGGAAGAGGCGCTGGCTGTCTACTCTATCCATTCCCCTTAATATCTTGTATACCTCTATCATGTCTCCTCTCATCCTCCTTCTCTCCAAAGAGTAAAGCCCTTGCTCCCTTAACCTCTGATCATAATGCATACTCTCTAAACCAGGCAGCATCCTGGTAAATCTCCTCTGTACCCTTTCCAATGCTTCCACATCCTTCCTATAGTGAGGTGACCAGAACTGGACACAGTACTCCAAGTGTGGCCTAGCCAGAGTTTTATACAGCTGCATCATTACCTTGCGACTCTGAAACTCTATCCCTCGACTTATGAAAGCTAACGCCCCATAAGCGTTCTTAAATACCCTACCTGCCTGTGAGGCAACTTTCAGGGATCTGTGGACATGTACCCCCAGATCCTTCTGCTCCTCCACACTACCAAGTATCCTGCCATTTACTTTGTACTCTGCCTTGGAGTTTGTCCTTCCAAAGTGTACCACCTCACACTTCTCTGGGTTGAACTCCATCTGCCACTTCTCAGCTCAGTTCTGCACTCTATCAATGTTTCTCTGCAATCTTCGACAATCCTCTACACTATTCACAACACCACCAACCTTTGTGTCATCAGCAAACTTGCCAACCGACTCTTCTACCCACATCCAGGTCGTTAATAAAAATCACGAAAAATAGAGGTCCCAGAACCGATCCCTGTGGGACACTACTAATTGCAACCCTCCAATCCGAATGTACTCCCTCCACCACGACCCGCTGCTTTCTGCAGGCAAGCCAATTCTGAATCCACCTGGCCAAACTTCCCTGAATCCCATGCCTTCTGACTTTCTGAATAAGCCTACTGTGTGAAACCTTGTCCCTGAAGAAGATGGCAGTTTGTCATCGAAACGTTGGTCATACTCGATACCTGTACCCAGCTGGAAGCCCGAGAAGAGTTTATTCATCTACTGAGATTTTTCAACAATGATTGTACTGTAGAGGATTCTGCTCCAAATTGTAATAGTTTAAGTGGAAATCTGCATAGGCACTGAAGCTTGGTGCAGCCAATCCAAAGGGACTGTGGGAAAGGATCACAGTATGGGGTACTATTGGACATGGATGCGCTGGGTCAGATGGAGAGACCCCTCAAACACTGAAAGGGTTTAACACACCAGGAGGCAACATGAGTGGTAAGGGTTTTTTAAAGTGTTGACACTAATGACTGTATTGACCAAATGACTCTCGAATATAAAAAAGTTTTTGTACAATGTTTTTCTTTTCGTATGTATACTTTATTAAGAACTAAGTTTAATTTTGAAAATAAATAGCTCTGCAGTATGTGAACAATAGTGTTATTGTTCTGCGTATCTGACACCAAGCAAATCTCAAGCACTTCTGATTAGCAATGATAGTGCCCAGCAACCTTTTACCAGGAAATAATTTTCAACTTAATTTATTCTGGATAAAATCAAGACTGGAGTTCGCCACGCCTAAAAAATGCATACAATGCAATTGATTACAAGCTTATGTCAAGTTGTCATATAGTTGAGATCGTTATAAACAATTACTTCCCCTATCTTACACTTCCTGTCATCATTTTACTCTGTTCCTCTGTCCATCAATTACCTTGGTATCCTTACTTACCACTCCACCTCTCTCTCTTTGCTGACCATCTCACCTCTCCACTGATACCAAAATGTTTACAATTTCTTTCTTCCCACAGATGTTTCTCGACTCACTGAGCTCCTCCAGCAGATTGTTTGTTGCTCCATTTTAAGAGCATTTTTTCTTAATATCTAATACATTGTATACATTGTCTTGCTTTGCATTGCACTGTAGTTAATTTGCCATATACTGTATGGCTAGAGAGGACATAGTAATTTCCATCAGAAATGTCCACTCAAGATTGCTAGTTGCAATTCAGGAAGTTCAATAGATCTTGTACATGTAGAAACATCAAACATTTATTGACGGTTGTGTTAAAGAGTGAGATATTTTTGTCAAATCTTGAAGTTGCTTATAAATGTTATCAAATGTTGGGTGGATTCAAGCAGCATCTGTATTAGTGTATCACGTGGTAGCATGATGATGTACGGAGTTAACGTATTTTTACATATAAATCGTAATTAAGTATTTGAACAAGAATGATTAATCAACCAATATAAATACAAAATTTGTCAAATATTACTGAAATAATAAATACGTAACACCCCTCCATGCTTAGCTATAATCTTAAACTCAAAAAAGAATGCATCTCAACTATATACACACTTTACTATATAATACAACTACCATACACACATCCACAGCATAGTAAATTTTAATTGTTCCATTCAGACTTAAAGATTTAATCACTGTGGAGGATTTCTTACATATGGGATGTCTTTCCTGACAAGGGGGAATCACTGTGCTTGGCGGGTGAGACTGTGGCCATGAAAGCAATCTCAGGTTCTGAAGCTTCCTTTGTGGTGGTTACAGGAGTTGACTCAAACTGCAGGAAGTGGTTCTGACAGTTTTAGCCACCATTCTTCCTATTCCTTTTTTTTCTTCATGCATCCTGACCTTGGGAAGGTGCTTTTAGTTAACTTTAGTATGTTACGAAGGATGAACAACTCTGATGGGCAGAAGGGTGCAAGGTTTCCCATGTCCCCCTCCCCTGGGAGAATTACAAACTGTTACTGTTGCCAGGCTGTTAATATAACCATATAACCATATCACAATCACAGCACGGAAACAGGCCATTCCGGCCCTCCTAGTCCGTGCCGAACTCTTAATCTCACCTAGTCCCACCTACCCGCACTCAGCCCATAACCCTCCACTCCTTTCCTGTCCATATACCTATCCAATTTTACCTTAAATGACACAACTGAACTGGCCTCTACTACTTCTACAGGAAGCTCATTCCACACAGCTATCACTCTCTGAGTAAAGAAATACCCCCTCGTGTTTCCCTTAAACTTTTGCCCCCTAACTCTCAAATCATGTCCTCTCGTTTGAATCTCCCCTACTCTCAATGGAAACAGCCTATTCACGTCAACTCTATCTATCCCTCTCAACATTTTAAATACCTCGATCAAATCCCCCCTCAACCTTCTATGCTCCAATGAATAGAGACCTAACTTGTTCAACCTTTCTCTGTAACTTAAGTGCTGAAACCCAGGTAACATCCTAGTAAATCGTCTCTGCACTCTCTCTAATTTATTGATATCTGTCCTATAATTCGGTGACCAGAACTGTACACAATATTCCAAATTTGGCCTTACCAATGCCTTGTACAATTTTAACATTACATCCCAACTTCTGTACTCAATGCTCTGATTTATAAAGGCCAGCGTTCCAAAAGCCTTCTTCACCACCCTATCTACATGAGACTCCACCTTCAGGGAACTATGCACTGTTATTCCTAGATCTCTCTGTTCCACTTCATTCCTCAATGCCCTACCATTTACCCTGTATGTTCTATTTGGATTATTCCTGCCAAAATGTAGAACCTCACACTTCTCAGCATTAAACTCCATCTGCCAACATTCAGCCCATTCTTCTAACCGGCATAAATCTCCCTGCAAGCTTTGAAAACCCACCTCATTATTCACAACACCTCCTACCTTAGTATCATCAGCATACTTACTAATCCAATTTACCACCCCATCATCCAGATCATTTATGTATATTACAAACAACATTGGGCCCAAAACAGATCCCTGAGGCACCCCGCTAGTCACCGGCCTCCATCCCGATAAACAATTATCCACCACTACTCTCTGGCATCTCCCATCTAGCCACTGTTGAATCCATTTTATTACTCCAGCATTAATACCTAACGACTGAATCTTCTTAACTAACCTTCCATGTGGAACTTTGTCAAAGGCCTTGCTGAAGTCCATATAGACTACATCCACTGCCTTACCCTCGTCAACATTCCTCGTAACTACTTCAAAAAATTCAATAAGGTTTGTCAAACATGACCTTCCATGCACAAATCCATGCTGGCTACTCCTAATCAGATCCTGTCCAGCCAGATAATTATAAATACTATCTCTAAGAATACTTTCCATTAATTTACCCACCACTGATGTCAAACTGACAGGTCTATAATTGCCAGGCTTACTTCTAGAACCCTTTTTAAACAATGGAACCACATGAGCAATACGCCAATCCTCCGGCACAATCCCCGTTTCTAATGACATCTGAAAGATCTCCGTCAGAGCTCCTGCTATCTCTACACAAACTTCCCTCAAGGTCCTGGGGAATATCCGGTCAGGACCCGGAGATTTATCCACTTTTAAATTTCTTAAAAGCGCCAGTACTTCCACCTCTTTAATTGTCATAGGTTCCATAACTTCCTTACTTGTTTCCCACACCTTACACCATTCAATATCCTTCTCCTTAGTGAATACCGAAGAGAAGAAATCGTTCAAAAGAGTTCAAAAGTTCAAAATGAGAGAGAAAGAGATGGAACAAAACATACTGGGACTGGAACATTTGCTTCAGACAAGGGCGAGATAACACAGGGGGAGAGAGACCATATTATGACTCCTGTAAGACTCACGGCTCCGGAGAGGGCTGTTTACTTGGTACTATTCTGTTCATTAAAATTCCTCAGTGGACAGCCGGAGTGGGCTGGTTTGATGGGCTAAGCCATTCAAAACTGATTGACACCTGAGACCCCGTGAGTAGGGATAAAAGTGAGGTCTGGGGAGACACCCCTCAGACACACCAAGAGACACACTAGTGAGCACTGCTTAAGTATTGGAACCCACGAGAAAGTGTGGGGGCATTGGAGACCGAACGAAGGATCGGTCAATTTGAACTCAGAGTGTTTATAGCGAGGCCAGTGGGGGCTTGTGTGTGTGTCCACCCTTGCCTGGGTGACAAGTCCACCATAGAAGAACGGTCTAGCTAAAGGACAGAGGGGTCATACCTGAATGGCCACAACATCGATGGATCAAGAAAGTAAAGGAAGGTTTGAATGACTGTAGCTGTCACTGTTTGCTCTCTCTCTCTCTCTCTCTCTCTCTCTCTCTCTCTCTCTCTCTCTCTCTCTCTCTCTCTCTCTCTCTCTCTCTCTCTCTCCTCTCTCTCTCTCCCCCTCCAACGGTTACAACAAAAGAACCAACAACTACCTCAGCCTACATGAATTGACCTGAACTTTATACTTTCCCATGATAATTCCTTATCCCCTAGACAATGATAGAGCTTGTTTATTATTATTATTATACCCACACTTTTAGGTTTAGTATTGCTAACGTGTATATTTGCATTTTTGATATTTATTTGTATATTTTACTAATAAACACTGTTTTGAAAATAGTACCAGACTCCAACGGATACTTCTGTCTTTGCTGGTAAGACATCCAGTTACGGGGTACGTAACAAGTATTCTCTAATTAATCATTCTATTGTTCCTTTTGCGATCTGATCTATCCTCTTGGTTTCCTCATCCACAACATCATCTGATGAATCCTTTGTTTTTGAATCTCCCTTGGCTTCTTTCTTTTTGGCCTTCCATTCATCCAGCCGGGCTTTGGTCTTTGCATCTACTTTTACAAGCAGCTTTTTTGTCTCCCATTTGAAGTTCATTTAATAACTTTAATGGACACAAAGCAGATTCTCGTTCTTTATACTCACGGAAACTGAATGCTTGCAACTTTCCTGAAGCTCCTTGAACTCTACCAGCTTAAAACCAAGCCATATTTCACGAGTAACTGCCTGATTAATAAATCAAAAACTTTCTCAGATATGTTGCTTACAAAATCTGTTGTAGTCAGACCACTGCTTTTGTCAATTTCATGCTTCTTCTAAGCAGCATGGTCCTTCCTTGGTCCAAAATGCTTTCTAACCAGGTGCACACAAGTTTGTACCACCACCCATTTGTCCTCTGTTGGACAATAGTTTATGGTGTTTGGCATGGAGACAGCTGTGGTGTCATCCAGTAAGTTTCTTTCAGTTGGCTCTGTTGCTATGGATTTGGCATGCAAATGGAGAATGGATCTCCAATCAAGTTGCAGTTGTCAGTTGAGATTTGAAGTCTGCGAGGATGTAAGGTTGGTTACTTCTACTTTTTGTATAACCGCTCTACTCCTAAGATTCAGTTAACTCTCATACCTTACCTGCACTAATATAGATTATTTCTCGTATGTCTGCTTTACTATACACTGCCTCCTAATTGCCTCCTTACTTATTCCTCTGGTTCATCCTTGACCCCATAAGATTGAAGAGCAGGGACCACCCTAATCATGTTATCCTTGCTCCTCTCCTTTTCCGAATTCTGATCACTATTGGTGTGTGTGGGAATGCATATTTCTCCCCTTATTACTGTGTTAAACTACTTTCTTAGCTAGAAGTATCTTCTCCCTGATAGAGAGAGGGGACCCACCACCCAAATAGTGGGTATTGCCAGTTAAAATCTCTGTGGAGAATAAATAGGGAAGTGAACCAGTCTTTGAAGATTGTGTGTAATCTCCCTTTAGTGAATGTACTAACCACCATTTCTATCAGTTAGGGTTTAAGGTCTTCATTTCAGTTTAGAACTTCACATTTAGAAAAACCCAATACCATCACAACAGCCTGGCCAAATGAATTGAATTCTGCCTTGGGTAGAAATGGATTCTATCTGGAGGAAATTTGGAGTCTAAAGAAGGATTAAATGAGATAGAATTTGTCAAAAGTGTTCAGGAAAGTTTCCTTAATCAATACATAGAAGTCCCAACAAGAGAGTGTGCAATACCTGATCTCCTATTAGGGAATGAGACAGGGCAGGTGACAGAAGTTTGTGCATGAAAACACTGATAGGTCTGATCCTTGGGTTGAGATTCAAAATTGGAGAAAGGCCAATTTTGATGGTATCAGAAAGGATCTCGCAGGTGTGGATTGGGACAGGCTGTTTTGTGGCAAAGGTGTACTCGGTAAGTAGGAGACCTTCACAAGTGAAATTTTGAGAGTACAAAGTTTGTATGTGCCTGTCAGAAAAAAAAGGCAAAGATAACAGATTTAGGGAACCTTGGTTTTTGAGCGGTATTGAGGCCCTGATTAAGAAAAAAATCTTAATCAGGTGTGAACAAATGAGATACCTGATGAGTATAAGAAATGCAAGAGAACATTTAAGAAAGAAATCAAGAGGGCTAAAAGAAGGCATTGGGTTGCCCAAGTGGACAAGGTGAAGGAGAATCTTAAGTGCTTCTACAGAAATGCTAAGAGCAAAAGGATTGCAACAGTCAAAATTGTTGGTCTGGAAGGTCAGAGTGATAATCTATGAGTGGAGCCAACATTTTTAATGGATTCTTTACATCTCTGTTTACTCGGGGACAGACACAGAGCCTATAGAAGTGAGGCAAAGCAGCAGCAGAGTCATGGGCCCTATACCAATTACAGAGGAGGAGGTGTTTGCTATCCTGAGGCAAATAAAGGTGGCCAAATCCCCAGGGCCTGACAAGGCATTCCCTCGGACCCTATGGGAGGCAAGTGCAGAAATTGCAAGGGCCCAAGTAGAGATATTTAAATCATCCTTTGCGACAGGTGAGGTATTCGAGGATTACTGGTTAGCTAATGTTGTTCCACTGCTTAAGAAAGGCTCTAGGAGTAAACCAGGAAATTATAGGCCAGTGAGGCTGACATCAGTAGGGGAAAGTTATTGGAAAGTATTCTAAGGGACCGGATATATGAGTACTTGGATAGATAGGGATTGATAAGGGATAGTCAGCATGGCTTTGTGCATGGTACATCGTATCTAATAAGAGTCTTTTGAGGATGTTACCAGGAAAGTTGATGAAGGCAAGGCAGTGTATGTTGTCTACATGGACTTCAGCAAGGCATCTGACAAGGTCCCACATGGGAGGTTGGACAAGAAGGTTGGCATTCAAGTAGTAAATAATTGCCTTTCTGACTGGAAGCTTGTGACTGGTGGAGGACCACAGGGATCGGTACTGGGTCCATTGTTGTTTATCATCTTTGTCAATGATCTGAATGATAATGTGGTTAACTGGGATCAGCAAATTTGAAGGTGACGCCAAGACTGGGGATGTAGTGGACAATGAGGAAGACTATCAAAGCTTGCCGTAGGATCTGGACCAGCTGGAAAAATATGCTATAAAATGGCAGATAAAATTTAATGCAGACAAGTGTGAGGTGCTGCACTTTGGGAGGAGCATTCAGAATAGGTGAGCAGCCAGGCACTGAGGCGTCTGATAGAACAAGGGGATCTGGGAATACAGATCCACAATTCATTGTAAGTGTTGTTACGGGTAGATAAGATCATAAAGAAATCTTTTCGCACATTGGACTTCCTAGATCAAGATATTGAGTTCAGGAGTTGGGATGTTATGTTGAAGTTGTATAAGACAGTGGTGAGGCCTAATTTGTAGTATAGTGTGCAGTTTTTGTCACCAACCTACAGAACAGATAAGTAAGATTGAAAGAGTGCAAAGAAAATTTACAATGATGTTGCCAGGACTGGAGGACCTGAGTTACAATGAAAGATTTGATAGGTTAGAACTTCATTCCCTAGAACGTAGAAGGTTGAGGAAAAATTCGATAGAGGTATACAAAATTGTGAGGTTGGACAGGGTAAATACAAGCAGGACTTCTTCCACTGAGGATGGGTGAGATTACAACTAGTAGTCATGGGTTAAAGGTGAAAGGTGAAATGCTTAAGGGGAACATGAGGGAAAACTTCCTCACTCAGAGGGCGGTGAGAGTGTAGAACCACACCTCTGTAAAAGTTTATCAAAGTTTTAGATAACTTGCTGAATCTGCCCAAACTCTAAGTAGAGGCTCCGCCCTGCCTTCTCTGTAATGACACTGCATTGTAATAGTAGGTTTGTAGGGAAAGAATTTGTTAGGTCCTGAGATGAAGTATGAGAAATGGTACATAATGTAACCACTCCATGAATCCCTAATTCTGTAAAAAAAAGGGGGGGGCTTAGATTAACTTAATCAAGGTCTTTAAACTTATGTTCCGTTACAATGGTGGACACAGATAAAATATTTCCATTTATTGGAAGATAGTCACCATGAAATTCAACTCCTCTGTCATTGTGGTTACATCGTGTCAGAGGGAGTGCCTGATTTGGAACCTGCACCAATAGATTTACAAGACGGCTGAGATTTGAGGGTGGAGACTGGAACGAAGATTCAGCGCAGCAGACACTTCAGCTTAGATTGGTTAAATCTAATGGCTCGCGATGACTTACCATAGACGGAGAGTACCAAACGCCCCATTAAATCGTTCACAGCACCGCCCGTCAGTTTATTTAACAGGCTACTCTGATTGGCTATTAAGGTTCCAGAATAGGGAAGTGCCGATTGACTGCACTGACGCTACCTTCGGCGAAGAACTTTATGATTGGTCACAATATCCAGCGCAGCCCTGTCATTTGACAATGGGGTTGTGGGCTGAAGCAAAGTAGCTGATTGGCTAGTCTGGCACCTTCGGCTAGTGGCGGAGGCTGAAGATGGCGAGTGTGGGGCTCAGCTGTTCCTGGAATGCCGGAGCATCCGTAGCGACCGAGGATCCGCTTTACGCTTCAGTCGAAGACAGTCGGCAGGAGGATGACGAGTTGGCCGTGCCCCGCTGGGGCCCTCAGCATCCCGGAGCCAAAGAGCTGGCACAGTTGTACTCTCCCAGTGAGTGAGCGACGGGAGACGGGGCGGCGGCGGCTCCCCGGTTTGGAAACTCAGCCCAGGCCGAGCGGCCTCTCGGGCTCTGATTGCCACTGGGCCCGTAATGACCTGGAAATAACTGGGGGTGGAGGCCCTTTGATGCGAGGAGATCCCCGCCAGGGTGGAGAGCCGCTGGAAAGCGTGGGGGCGGCCTCTGTGACCAAGGAGGCGATGGGGCTGTTAAGCAGTTGGAAAGGGTGGAGTGGTCAGGGAAAACATTCATAAATCTATGGAGGGTAGCCAGTAAGTTTACGTTCACCCCCCCCCCCCCCACCCCCCGGAAAAAGGTATAGTTGGGGAGGAAAGACTCCTACAGTGGAGCGGAATAAGGAATGTGGGGTGGTTAAGTGAAGAGGGATCTACCTAGAGGAGGGGGTTTATGCGTATGGGGGGGGGGGGATTGAGATGGTCTGGAGAATGCTATCGTTAGAAGCAAGAGTACACTGGAAAAGTAAGATTATGCTTTGTATATTTAACAATTTTAAAAGTAAAGGGAGTTAAATTTGATCTTGTAAGAACGTATAAAATAATTAGTTAAATATATCAATGATGCAGAAAAAGCAACGAGACTAGGATGGAAAGCAGGGTAAATCTACAAGGGATAGTAACACATTTTGGATGAGTTGAACATTGAAACAGATTGTCAAACACATTGAGTCTGGAAAGCTGTATAACTGGAGAAATCATGCTTGTTACCATACTTGTTGAGTTCAGTACTGATACTGTTCAGTGAAGGATTAGATTGTCAAATAACTTAGCAGTCGGGGCTGTATTTATGAATAAAAAGTTTCTTTTGCACACTTTATTTTAAAGGAAGCTGCATTATTAGCTGTTAATGTTTTGTACAGCATTGCAGTGTAGAGAATCTGGTATGAATCCAGTAACAAATCATTCAGCCCATCGTGGAAAGGCCTGCTATGAGGGCAAGTGTTTGGCAAGTTATGTGGCCACTTGGTACTGAAATGTGTGGTTTCGAGTTGCACCTTGGTTGGTGTGGCGTTGTTATTAGGGACTAGCAGTTTATACTGTGTTGACAGACTACTGGAAATCACTTGCTGTAATTAAATCACTGGACTGAAGGTGATGTGCAAGCAAAGAGGTGAGAAAGCAGTTTTCATAATCTTCAACAAGAGGTAAAAGAGACTGCAGCATATAGTCATGCTGTATGCATGTAAGCAAGCATTCTCCAGCAATAATACAGACCAGAGCATCAGAGCCTTATCCTTCAGAAGCAGCCCCTCCACAACAGTCCATGGGGTGGTTCACTGTTGGGGGAGCACTAGCAGAGTGCAGGGATTCATGTGGAGTTTCTGGCACAGTATTGAGCAACTAAACATAATGTCTCTTTTTCAGCAGATGGGTGTGTTTGCACTGGATGCTATAACTAATTAATGCCTGCAGAGCACCTGTGTATTACTTTGGAGATTTCTTGAGGCCTCTTGCCAAGCAGGCATGGAATTTGTCCTTACAAGGGAAGACAAGAAGGGTAGATTTGGGAATATTTCTTATTCAGGGGTAGGAATTTTAACTATGGTGGCAAAATGTATCAAATTGTGTTTTTCAGATAAGCCAGATCTTTTTAAAAATATTTTGTCCTCTCCCTTGAGTTCAATAAATTTAGGGTCATTAAAGCAAATTATTTTAATATGGGATTTTGCTTCTGATTTGGGAATTGTGTGCCATTCTCTGGTTTTATTTTGCTTGTATGCAATGAAATAGTTGCAAAGCTAATGAAGTGAGATAAGAGCAAACACGAGGAAATCTGCAGATGCTGGAAATTCAAACAACACACACAAAATGCTGGTGGAACACAGCAGGCCAGGCAGCATCAATAGGGAGAAGTGCTGTCGACGTTTCGGGCCGGGATGAGTCCTGACGAAGAGTCTCGGCCCGAAACATCGACAGCACTTCTCCCTATAGATGCTGCCTGGCCTGCTGTGTTCCACCAGCATTTTGTGTGTGTTGAAGTGAGATAAGCTTCATTTGTTAGATTAAATTAATTTTCATGATTGTGGGGGCAGGTGAGGAAAAAACCAATAGTCGGGCTTTCATAATCTACTGTTTGTGCCATTATTTAACTTCAGCGTAATCTAATTTTAACATTTTTGCCTAAAAAATTACGATTTTTAAAGCATCTGAATTTCTGCTATTTTAGCTGGAAGCAGTTTTTAGAATTTGTTATTTTATTTGGATAGGGTATCTGCAAGTATTACACAAACTTTTTACATATGAAACCTTTTCCATTTTTATGTATAAATCTATATATATTTATACATTCACAAGTACACACAGAGATGATATTAAAAGAAATATAATTAGGCACTTAAATAGATATTTATATGCAATGGTAATTCCACACTATTAAACTAAATAATAATAATAGTTTAAAAAAAAGTAGTAATAGTGGTTGAATAATTTGTGTATCTCTTCTGGTCCATTTCTTTCTAGTCCAAAATATTGTGTGTAACCCTATATAACTTCCATCATGGGTGTTTGTATTTTAACACATCCATGTTTGCTCCTACCAGCAAACATCCAATTCCTGTATACTTATTTACTTCATTTTATAATTTTTTCCCAAATCTCTTTCTTTACTTGTGTTGATTCCACGTTTTCAGAAATAAAACAGTGAACATTCGAACCAAGGGAGCTTGCGTTAACACTATTACTATGTTGATGAGGAAAGCAGTATGAACCATTAGGAGAGTCATCTAAAGTCTGCTCACATTGGGGTTATAAATTCAATCCATTTATTCCAAATTTGATAATTTTTTTGGAATTCTCAGGGAGTAAGTCATCTTTTCCATTTTAAATATTTCCAAAATAATTCCATGCCAATCTTCTAATGTAGATGATATTGGATTTAGGCACTTTCTGGTGATTGGTTTCTTACTTGCCACTAAAAGGACCTGCAGCAACTTTATATCTTCTGTTCCAAAAACAATACATGCCCCAAATAGAGAGTCACAAAGTCCAGAGGTATCTGTGTCTTAAATACCTTAACTAATGCTCTGTGAATACCTTTCCAGTATAAACTTAATTTAGAGCAATCCCAAAAAATATGGAAATGATTTGCCTTCTTGGAGCCACACCTTCTCCAACACGCCACATTTGTGTTTTTATATTTTTCCTGGTTATGGGGTCTTAAAGTATCATATTTTTCCAGCAATGTCTCCAAACCAAAAAGTTAGTTGAAGACCACTGAAGGCTGCATATTTTCCCCCAAGCCTCCTCTGAAAGTACCAACCCTACTTCTCTTTAATATACAATGTGTGTTCATTTTTGGCATGAGAGAGGGCATTATATAATCAAGAAATTGATTTACTTGGTATTGAGCTGTAAGCCGAATTCAGAATCTTGAAAAATTCCAATTCTGCTGTTAATAAGTCTGTATATCTACAATTCTGGTTAAAGTAGTGTAGTACTTGAAGGTAGCTTAAAAAAAGAGAAGTCATTGTGTTCTAGACAATATTTGTCCTACAGGGATTGAAAAGCTTTGTAATGCACTAACATTGACTTCTCTAACTTCCATTAATGCCCCTCCTCCACTTCTTACCCCATCCCTAACATATTTAGTTGTTTGTTTTTTTCTCTCTCTCTGCCCATCACTTTGCCTGTTCTCCATCTCGCTCTGGTGCTTCCCCCTCCCCCCTTTCTTTCTCCCGAGGCCTCCTGTCCCATGATCCTTTCCCTTCTCCAGCTCTGTATCACTTTCGCCAATCACCTTTCCAGCTCTTAGCTTCATCCCACCCCCTCCGGTCTTACCCTATCATTTTGCATTTCCCCCTCCCCCCACTACTTTCAAATCTCTTAGTATCTTTCCTTTCAGTTAGTCCTGACGAAGGGTCTCGGCCCGAAACGTCGACAGTGCTTCTCCTTATAGATGCTGCCTGGCCTGCTGTGTTCCACAGCATTTTGTGTGTGTTATTTGAATTTCCAGCATCTGCAGATTTCCTCGTGTAATGCACTAAAGTTCATTTTCTGCTTTTAAATCAACGTAACCTCTAGGTTCATGAAAATGTCAAAGTAGGTAGATGCTTGTTGGCCAGGTCCAGAAAAGAAATAGGAGTTTGTTTTCAAAAGTAGAACTATAGTTGTACATGAAATGGATTAGTATTAAATGTGTCCACTCCAATAAATGGAGTGTTGCCATTGCTGAATTTTGATTTTAAACTTTTTTAATGACCTGTAAAATTAATTCAGTGAATTTTATTATTGTCACTTTTACCAAAATACAGTGAAAGCATGCTTTGCATACAGATCAAATCATTACACAGTGCAATGAGATAGAATCAGGTAAAACAATAACAATGCATAATAAAGTGCAAAAGCTAGAGAGAAAGCACAGTGCCGCTAAATAAGGTGCAAGGTAGATTGGAAGGTGAAGAGGTCTGTTCATGAGTCTGATAACAACGGCATAGAAGTTGTCCTTGATCTTGATGGTACACACTTTCAGGCTTTTGTGCCTGCTACCTGATGGGAGAGGTCTCCCCTCTCACTGAGTGACACCTCTCTGCTCCTTTATTAGGGAGAGAGCAAGTGTGAGCCTATGGTATATTGAATTTGTATGGTGAATGATTAGTTTTTGTTGTACTGTGGATCATGAACTTTATTGGGGGCTTTGCTTTTGCTTGGTTGGTGGAGGGTGCTGATGCTTTTTGCTGAAGTGAGTGGGGGAGGGGGACAGCCATTGTTTTGCTTGAAGGAGGGAGTGGGGGGGCTTTGGGGTTCTAACATTTTTACTGTCACTCATTCTTTGGGGCACTTCTGTTTTCGTGGATGTCTGCAAAGAACAAGAATTTCAGGGTGTATATCATTGTGATATTAAATGGAACTATTGAGAAGAGAATATCCACCATAGGTAATGTCTGTCTTCATGCTGGTGGTTTTTCTGAGGATGTGAAAAGTATAGAGTCCATAGAGGGGAGGGTGGTTTCTGTAATGTACTGAGTTGTGCCTGAGATACTGTAGTTTCCTGTCACTTGCAGAGCAGTTGTCATACCAAGTACCTGGATGCATAGCAACAATACTTTCTCTGGTGCACTGATTTTAAAAATAAGTATCAACAGGGGTTTGCCAAATTTCTTTATACTTGGTAAATAAAGGTACCCACTATTTTATGGTGAGGTTTTTTTTGCCTGTGACATCATTGTGGTTGGACCAGGAAAAGCTGTTGATGTTCTAGGAACTTGAAGCTCTTGACCCTGTCAAAACATCAGCACTATTGATTTTTATTCAGGAGCATGTGCACTGTTCCTCTTACTGAAGTCAATGACCAGCTGTTTTGTTGGCATCCAAGAAATGGTGGTTGTCATGACACCATATCACTACACTGTCTATCTCCTTACTGCTTATTAGTTGTAATACAGTCCCCTATGGTAATATCTCCAAACTTGTAGGTGGAGTTGGAGCAAAACCTGGCCACAGAGTCACTGCATGCTGATGAGTTTGTTTGGAATTGTATTATTAAAGGCAGAGCTGTAGTTTTTTTTTTAAAAATCACAAGAGTCTCATTTAGGTGTCTTTACAGTCCAGATGCACCAGGTTTGAGTGTAGGGCCAGGAAGATGGCGTCTGCTGTAGACCTGTTTTCAACAGTACACAAATTGCAGTAGGTGGAAGTTATCTAGAAACCTGGAGTTGCTGCTTGGCATGATCAGCCTCTTGAAGGACTTCATGAAGATGGATGTCAGAGCCTCTGGGCAGTAATCATTAAGGCACATTATCTTGTTTTTCTTATGTACGGGAATGATAGTGGCCTTATAGTAGAAGAAACCACAGCTTGAAGCAAAGAGAGGTTGAAAATGTCTGCAAATACCCTGCGATCCGATCCACATAGAATTTAAGGACAGAGCCAGAGACATCATTCAGGCCCACTGCTTGCTGTGGGTTCGCCCTCCGTCTGCGACTGTGACTGCAGGTTCAGGTGCATTGGAAGCTGCTGGGGTAGGTGGTGACATACCAATCCTTTCTGTTCAAACAGGCTCATTGGGAAAGATGTACTGCCTGACTGTTTTGTAACCAGTTATAGTACAGTCGGCCCTCCTTATCCATGAATTTCGCATGCGTGAATTCAACCAACCGTGAATCACGAAAACCCGGAAGTGCTCTTCCAGCACTTGTTGTTCGAGCATGTACGGACTTTTTCTTGTCATTATTCCCTAAACAATGCAGTATAACAACTATTTTACATAGTATTTACATTGCATTAGGTATTATAAGTAATCTAGAGATGATTTAAAGTATACGGGGGATGTGTGTGGGTTATCGTGGATTGGGATCGGAAAAAAATCAGAAGTTCTCTTACTAATTAAGTTGGAACAGATACATCCGGTATTATTTAGCGTCAGTTAGTCAAATGTTTGTCTTGGTATATAGTATATATTTTACCTTTCTATACATATAAAACACTGAAGTATGTATGTTTCAGCGCCGGGCTTGGGAACAGAAGTTCCTGAGTTTGATCCAGTGACAGACCACTCCTGAGTGCGCTGTCCACCGTGCCGGGTTGTTGTGGAGGATTAAAAACCCAAAACCCAATAATTAAACCACTGCGTTGCTTAGTAATATTTGTAGCTTTCATCGAGGCACAGCCTTTCACACTTTATCTTTTAAAATTGTTCCGATTGTTGACTGACATAGCCTAATGCTTTTCCAATGACCGATGGCGTTTCACCTCTTTCCGATCGCTTTATTGTTTTCACTTTATTTTCAGTCATGATCGTGATTATTTTCGTGAACAGAAACATTGCGGATTCAGATCTCTGCCGCCGGGTCATAACGTCCACCGCACTGAGACAGGTTAAATAAGGTCTGGGGTTCCGCTGGGTCCTAAGGTCCACAGCATTGAGACAGGTTGAATAAGGGACTTGAGCATCCGTGAATTTTGGTATCCGCAAGGGGTCCCGGAACCAATCTCTCACGGATAAGGAGGGCAGACTGTGTACAAGCCTTGCCACAGCTGATGGCTGAACTGGGACTTGATTTTTGGATGGGTGCTGTCTCTTAGCACCCATCTTAGCTTAATGGGAGTATTATCTTGATTTCTTGTAAAGGTCAGAGTCAGACCTGATTTCAGTGCTACAGTCTAAACCTTAGAAGAGAGTGGATTTCTTGTTAATGTACATGAATTGTGGCTGTTTCTTTGTTCAAGGAAATGTGACAAGGCTTTGAGCTAAATGATTATGAATTTGGCAAACAAAACCTTTGAGCAGCTTGCACAAAACAAGAGTTTGCATTTAACATCTGAGATTACTTCAGAACACTTTGAAGCATACTGTTTTAAATAAGAGAATGATTCAGTCAATTTGCACAGCAATGCAAATTACATAATCTGCTAAACGATTGGAGTTTCTGGGCTAGGTTGCTGATACCTTCCCTTCATTTCATTAGTATCTGAGATATAAGATATTTTAAATTTTAAACGTTTAACAGTCCTCTCATTTGGACATAAGACAAAGGAGCAAAAATAGGCCATCTGGCCCATCAAGTTTGCTCTGCCATTCTATCATGGCTGATCCTTTTTTTCTATCTTCTCCTCAACCCCAGTTCCTGGCCTTCACCCCGTAACCTTTGATGCCATGTCCAATCAAGAACCTGTCAATCTCTGCCTTAAATGCACACAATGACCTGGCCTCTACAACTGCACGTGGCAACAAATTCCCCACTCTTTGGCTAAAGAAATTTCTCCGTATCTCTGTTTTGAAAGGGCGCCCCTCTATCCTGAGGCTCAGCCCTCTTGTCCTAGACTCTCCCACCATGGGAAACATCCTTTCTACATCTACTGTCTAGACCTTTCAACATTCAAAATATTTCAATGAGATTTCCAACCCCCATCCTTCTGTATTCCAATGAATACAGACCCACAGCCATCAAACGTTCCTCATATGATAACCCTTTCATTCTTGGAATCATCCATGTGAACCTCCTCTGGACCCTCTTCAATGCCAACACGCCTTTTCTAAGATGAGTGCCCCAAAACTGTACACGATACTCAAGGTGAGGCCTCACCGTTGCCTTATAAATCTTAACATTACATCCTTGATCTTGTATTCTAGACCTCTTGAAATGAATGCTAACGTGGCATTGGCCTTCCTCACCACCGGCTCAACCTGCAAGTTAACCTTCAGGGTGTTCTGCACAAGGACTCCCAAGTCCCCTTTGCATCTCAGATTCCTGGTTTTTCTCCCCGTTTAGAAGATAGCCCTCACACTTAACTTCTACCAAAGAGTATGACCATGTATTTTCCAACATTGTATTTCATTTGCCACTTTTTTGCCCGTTCTCCTAATCTAAGTCCTTCTGCATCCTACCTGTTTCCTCAACACTACCTGACCCACAAGCAGTCTTCGTATCATCTGCAACAATGGCAACAAAGCCCTATTCCATCATCTAAGTCATTTCTATACAACATAAGTGGTCCCAACACTGACCCTTGTGGAACATAACTAGTCACTGGCAGCCAACCAGAAAAGGATCCTTTCCTTCCCACTCACTGCCTCTTACCAATCAGCCAATGCTCGAGCCATATTAGTAACTTTACTGTAATAGAATGGGCTCTTAACTTGGTAAACATCCTTGTGTGGCACCTTGTCAAGGGCCTTCACATCAACTGCAACCCCTTTATCTAGCCTACTTGTAATCTCCTCAAAGAACTAGAACAGGTTCGTCTGACAGGATTTTCCCTGAAGGAAACTATGCTGACTTTGTACTATCTTGTCCTGTGTCACCAAGTACTCCATCACCTCATCCTTAACAATTGACTCCAACATCTTCCCAACCACTGAAGTCAGGCTAACTGGTCTATAATTTCCTTTCTGCTGCCTTCCTCTTTTCTTAAAGAGTGGAGTAACGTTTGCAATTTTTCAGTCTTCTATCACCATGCTAGAGACCTCTCCCCTCTCCCCTCTCCCCTCTCCCCTCTCCCCTCTCCCCTCTCCCCTCTCCCCTCTCCCCTCTCCCCTCTCCCCTCTCCCCTCTCCCCTCTCCCCTCTCCCCTCTCCCCTCTCCCCTCTCCCCTCTCCCCTCTCCCCTCTCCCCTCCAAAAAACAATTTTGTTTCCTCTCCTGCTTTAATCTTGTTCAAATCTTTTAAAGAATAGACTTTCAGTAGCCAATCAAATATTTTCTTTGGCTTTGGTTCAATTTGTGTAATGTGGTAATAACAAGTTAAGTTGCTTGTTTTGCAAGGCAAGCAGCATGACTTGATTGAATGATTGATTCAAATTGTGTGTTTAGACAGATGGAATACAAAGTAGTAGATCTCTAGTAACAGTTAAAAAGTAAAAACTGAATGGCCCTTCTGTTAAGATAAGAAAATTAATGCTACAAAATGCTGACTTGACTTTTTCAATATCTGGAGAATTCCAAATTTATTTACAATTTGTAAATCTCCAAGTGGGGATGAAGCTACTGTCTTGCAGTGCCAGAGATCTGCGTTGTGTTTAAACACTAAGCTGTAGAATATAAGCTCTGGCTAGGTCTTGCTTGTAGTATGTATGGCAACCAGAACTACAGGAATGATGTGGAGAGTGCGGAGCACATTCACCAAAGTGCTGCCCAGGCTGAAGGACCTTTTTTTATTTAGAGATACAGCACGTTAACAGGCCCTTCGGCCTAATGAACTGGCATCTCGCAGTTGCACCCATGTGACCAATTACCCTACTGACCTGTGTGACTTTGACATGTGTGAGGAAACTGGAGCTCCAGGTGGAAACCCACATGGTCATGGAGAATATAAAACCTCCTTACACAGAGTGGAGGAATTGAACCGGAGTTGCTAGTACTATAATAGCATTACACTAACCATTATACTGTCTTGCTGCCCTATAGTCATATAGAAATTGGATAGAATGGTCCTATTTTCCTGGATTTAAAGGAGGCTGAGGGACAACATTATAGAAATTACCAATTGAGAGGCATAGATGGAATATCACCAAATCAGAGTGTACAGCACTACTGACCAAGGCGGCTTACCTGCTGGTCCCTTTACATCTTTACCTTCTTACCTTAAAACTATGTCCTCTAGCTCAAGACTTTCTCGTACCAGGGAAAAAGGCTATGACCATTCTCCTTAGCTATGCCCCTCAGATTTTGTAAACAGCCATAGCTTCTTTTGCTCCAGGGAAAACAGTCCTGAGCAATCTAGTCTCTCGACACTTAATATCTTTGGTCCATTCACAGACCATCCCTCTGGCCCCTTGAAGCCCACTCTTTTCCTGCTTACCATTTTGCTTCCAATATGCTTTGAAAGTGCATTGGCAGACTTGATTAAGAAGAACCCCATGTTATTTCATGGCTACTTTTGTCCTCTTAGTTTTTTTAAAGTACTCTCCCACTCTCGCTTTCTCCCTCTATTGGGGACTCTCTTGTTTTCATTTGCCTATCCCACCATATGATTCCTTTCCTTCAAACCTTCAATATCCTTGTTATCAAGACCTCCCTAATATTGTTGTTCTTACCCATCACACTTTCAGGAACATAGTCATACCACAAGGTAGCATGCCTTTATCAAACTATTTCAATCTGACTAAGATGCCCACCTAAGCTAATCCCACTTGCAGATAGAATCTTTTTCCCCAAAGTAGAGGTATCAGAAACTATAAGGTGAGTGGAAAGAGTTGCAAAGAAGATCTGAAAGGTAAATGGTTTTGCACACTGATTGATATCTGGAATTGGATATGATTACTATGTTTAAGAGGTATTTGAACACTTAATTGGCAAGGCATAGATGGATATGGTGCTAACACTGAGAAGTAAGGTTACTTTAAGTGGGGTGGGGGAAGTGATCAGCCTGGGTGTGGGTGTTCAAATTGGAAAAAGAACATGCTACATGACTCAGCTTTATGAGTGGTGTGTCATCCATGCAGAATTTGCACATCCTCCTCGTGACTATGGATTTCCTCTCAATGCTTCCGTTTCCCTTCCCTTCCTAAAGAAACCTGAAGTAGGTTAATTAACTACTGTATTGCCTCTGGTCTGTTGGTGTTGGGTGGAATGATTTATGAATGTGGGGAGTACAAAAAAATCAAGATCAATATAAGATTACTGTACAGTGGTGCTAGAAAGTTTGTGGACCCTGTAGAATTTTCTCTATTTCTGCATAAATATGACCTAAAATGTAATCAAGTCTTCACAAAAGTCCTAAAAGTAGGTAGAGAACCCAATTAAATAACAAAAAATATACACTTGACAAAAATTGTCCATTTTTTATATGTATTTGTTGGGGGGAATGTATGTGAACCTCTGGGTTAATTCCTTGTAAAAAGCTATTTGGAGTCTGGTGTTCCAATCAATGAGATGAGATTGGAGGTGAGTTGTAGAGGTGCCCTGCCCTATAATAAAGACACAGTCAGGTTACTGACAGAGTCTTCTTCTCAGGAAAGGTCTGTTTAGGTGTACCTTGCCTCATTCAAACAAATTTCAGAAGACCTTAGAAGAATTATAGAAATGCATGAAGCTGGAAAGGCAAAAAAAGCACATCTGAAGACTTGAGTGTTCATCATTCCACAGAAAGAGAAATTATAGACAATAGGTGCAGAAGTAGACCATTCGGCCCTTCGAGATCGCCATTTTGAGATCATGGCTGATCAATTACTATCAATACCCGGTTCCTGCCTTGTCCCCATATCCCTTGATTCCCCTATCCATAAGATACCTATCTAGCTCCTTCTTGAAAGCATCCAGAGAATTGGCCTCCACTACCTTCCGAGGCAGTGCATTCCAGACCCCCACAACTCTCTGGGAGAAGAAGTTTTTCCTTAACTCTGTCCTAAATGACCTACCCCTTATTCTCAAACCATGCCCTCTGGTACTGGACTCACCCAGCATCTGGAACATATTTCCTGCCTCTATCTTGTCCAATCCCTTAATAATCTTATGTTTCAATCAGATCCCCTCTCATTCTCCTTAATTCCAGCGTGTACAAGCCCAGTCTCTCTAACCTCTCTGTGTAAGACAGTCCAGACATCCCAGGAATTAACCTCATGAATCTACGCTGCACTTCCTCTACAGCCAGGATGTCCTTCCTTAACCCTGGAGACCAAAACTGTACACAATACTCCAGGTGTGGTCTCACCAGGGCTCTGTACAAATGCAAGAGGATTTCCTTGCTCTTGTACTCAATTCCCTTTGTAATAAAGGCCAACATTCCATTAGCCTTCTTCACTGCCTGCTGCACTTGCTCATTCACCTTCAGTGACTGATGAACAAGGACTCCGAGATCTCTTTGTATTTCTCCCTTACCCAGCTCTACACCATTCAGATAATAATCTGCCTTCCTGTTCTTACTCCCAAAGTGGATAACCTCACACTTATTCACATTAAACGCCATCTGCCAAGTATCTGCCCACTCACCCAGCCTATCCAAGTCACCCTGAATTCTCCTAACATCCTTATCACATGTCACACTGCCACCCAGCTTAGTATCATCAGCAAATTTGCTGATGTTATTTTCTATGCCTTCATCCAAATCATTAACGTAAATGGTAAACAGCTGTGGTCCCAATACCGAGCCCTGTGGCACCCCACAGGAAACTCTTGGAGGAAACTCAATACTGTTGCTACTCTCTCTAGGAGTGGGCATCCTGCAAAAATCACATTAAGAGCACAACGTGCAATGCTGAAAGAGGTGAAAAAGAGCCCAATGGTAACAGCTAAATGCCTGTATAAGTCTCTAGAACTTGCTAAAGTCTCTTCACACATCCACTATAAGAAAAACACTGAGCAAGACTGGTGTTCGTAGAAGGACACCATGGAGGAAGCCAGTGCTCTCCCAAAAAAATTGCTGCATGTTGCAAGTTTTGCAAAAGACCACCTGGATGTTCTACAACACTTCTGGGACAATATTGTGTGGACAGATGAGAAAAAAGTTAAACTTTTTGACAGAATTGCACACTACTTTGGAGGGAAAGGGCAATGCTCACCAACACCAAAACCTCACCCCAACTGTGAAGCAGGACAGAAGAAGCATCATGGTTTGGGGCTGCTTTGCTGCCTCAGGGCCTGGACAGCTTGCAATTGCTGAGGGAACTATGATTCCAAAAATTGTGTCAGGACATTTTATGAGAGAATGTTAGGGTAGCAGTCCATCACCTGAGTCTTAATAGAAGTTGGATAATGCAACAAGACAGTGATCCAAAAGACAAATCAACAACAGAATGGTTTAAAAAGAACATTAGTGTTTTGCAATGTCGAGTCAAAGTCCTGATCTTAATCCTATAGAAAATTTGTGGAAAGGCCTGAAGCAAGCAGTTCGCGCAAGGAAGCCCACCCACATCGCAGAGGTGAAGCAGTTTTGTAAGGATAAGTAGCCTAAAATTCCTTCAAGCAGGATAGATCAACAGTTACCAGAAATTTGTTTGAAGTTATTGCTGTACAAGGGGATCACACCAGTTACCGAAAGCCAAGGTTCATGTATTTTTTCCAGTACATGTAATACTGGATTATTTTTCTCAATAAATAAATGAACAAGTATGTTTTTTTGTGTTATCTAATTGGGTTCTTAATCTAGTTTTAGCACTTGCGTGAAGATCTGATCACATTTTAGGCCATATGTATGTGAAAATAGAGAAAATTCTACAGAGTTCACAAACTTTCTAGCACTACTGTACATGGGTGTTTGATGATTGTTGTTATCGCAGTCAGCCAGAAGGTTTGCTTCTGCTATATCTCTGACAAAAAGCAAAGTTCTTTTAACCATCACTTGCATATTGGCAGATATTTGTAAGAACTAGCTTTTGAGCTAGTTTTTCATATTTTATTACATCAACTGTTTCCTTTTTGATGTGGAGATCATAGCTAAACATTTTTCCATAAGACTTGTACAACGTTCAGTACAAGGTTTGCACCTGTTACACTGGCACAAGATAGGTTAATGGAATTATTAATTCTCATTGAGATCCTATATTGCAATCAAGAAAGTATTATCTAACATGGCTTCTTTATCCCTCCTAACTATGTATATCACTTCACTATTTGTGTTGAAATTGATATGCTGTTTAAATACCTAACACTTCCTTGTATGTCTGCTTCAGTGTTACCTGTAGCTGGTGCTTGAAATTTTTTGATTGTAGCTGATTATGATTGAACACCATGATGATGATTCAAGTTTTTCTTTAAAAGTAATTTTTTCAGTGCTACAAAATATATCAAGATTTTATTTTCAACTACCATTTTGTGGCTTTCAATATGACAGTCTTGTTTGTCTGTGGAAACCCAATACTAATTCAGTGACATGCCTAGATTGACTTGATGAAAGAGAAGCTTTGTATAGAAAAGCTGCAGGTGGCAATGAACACCCTTAAATGCAAACTACGATGTCATTATAGGTTTAGTTGTAATTTGTTTAAGAAGTTAATTGGGTAAAATGTTAATTTTCCTACAAATACCAAATTAAATAACAGATAAAGTATCTTCAAACTAAATGAACTAATGTTCCAGCTCCAATAATGCCTTCAAATTTTAGTGCCTGAAAATTTAAATGTTTTATTGTAAAATTCAAGTTATTTGGTTCTAGCATTTTTGTTGGAAGTATGATCTGGATGATAATGTGGTAAATCGGATCAGCAAATTTGCTGATGATACAAAGATTGGAGGTGTAGTGGACAGAGAGGAAGGTTTTCAAAGCTTGCAGAGGGATCTGGACCAGTTAGAAAAATGGGCTGAAAAATGGCAGATGGAGTTTAATCCATCAAGTGTGAGGTATTGCAGTTTGGAAGGGCAAACCAAGGTAGAACATACAAGGTAAATGGTAGGGCAGTGAGGAGTGCAGTAGAATACAGATACAAAATTCCCTGAAAGTGGCGTCACAGGTAGATAGGGTAGTAAAGAGAGCTTTTGGTATATTGGTCTATATAAATCAAAGTATTGAGTATAAGAGTTGGAATGTTATGGTGAGGTTGTATAAGGCATTGGTGAAGCCGAATTTGGAGTATTGTGTACATTTTTGGTCACCGAATTACAGGAGGGATATTAATAAAGTTGAAAGAGTGCAGCGAAGGTTTACAAGGATGTTGCTGGGACTTGAGAAACTGAGTTACAGATGAAGGTTGAAGAGGTTAGGACTTTATTCCCTCGAGCGTAGAAGAATGAGGGGAGACCTGATAGAGGTGTAAAAAAAAATTATGATGGGTATAGATAGAGTGAATGCAAGCAGGCCTTTTTCCACTGAGGCTAGGGGAGAAAAAAACCAGAGGACATGGTTTAAGGGTGAAGGGGAAAAGTTTAAAGGGAACATTAGAGGGGCTTCTTCACACACAGCGGCGGGAGTGTGGAATGAGCTGCCAGATGAAGTGATAAATGCGGGCTCACTTTTAACATTTAAGAAAAACTTGGACAGGTACATGGATGAGAGGTGTATGGGCCAGGTGCAGGTCAGTGGGACTAGGCAGAAAAACGGTTCAGCACAGCCAAGAAGGGCCAAAAGGCCTGTTTCTGTGCTGTAATGTTCTATGGTTCTAGAGTTGAACATGTATGCAGATGTCCAATGATTTCTATTTACATTTGCAAACATGACGAAATCTGCAGATACTGGAAATTCAAACAACACACACAAAATGCCGGTGGAACACAGCAGGCCAGGCAGCATCTATAAGGAGAGGCACTGTCGACGTTTCGGGCCAAGACCCTTCGTCAGGACTAACTGAAAGAAAAGATTGTAAGAGATTTGAAAGTAGTGGGGGGAGGGGGAAATGAGAAATGATAGAAGACCGGAGGGGGTGGGATGAAGCTAAGAGCTGGAAAGGTGATTGGCGAAAGTGATACAGAGCTGGAGAAAGAATCACGGGACGGGAGGCCTCAGGAGAAAGAAAGGGGGAGGGGGGAATCACCGGGGCAGATGGAGAACAGGCAGAGAGAGAAAAAAAAACAAACTAAATATGTCAGGGATGGGGTAAGAAGGGGAGGAGGGGCATTAACAGAAATTAGAGAAGTCAATGTTCATGCCATCAGGTTGGAGGCTACCCAGCCGGTATATAAGGAGTTGTTCCTCCAGCCTGAGTTTGGATTCATTTTGACAGTAGAGGAGGCCATGGATAGACATATCAGAATGGGAATGGACGTGGAATTAAAATGTGAGGCCACTGGGAGACCGTTTCGCTGAATACCTATGCTCGGTCCGCCAGAGAAAGCAGGATCTCCCAGTGGCCGCACATTTTAATTCCACGTCCCATTCACATTCTGATATGTCTATCCATGGCCTCCTCTACTGTCAAAATGGACCCAAACTCAGATTGGAGGAACAACACCTTATATACCGGCTGGGTGGCCTCCAACCTGATGGCATGAACATTGACTTCTCTAACTTCTGTTAATGCCCCTCCTCCCCTTCTTACCCCATCCTTGACATATTTAGTTGTTTGGTTTTTTTCTCTCTCTCTGCCCATCACTCTGCCTGTTCTCCATCTTCCTCTGGTGCTTCCCCCCCCCCCCCCCCTTTCTCCTGAGGCCTCCCGTCCCATGATCCTTTCCCTTCTCCAGCTCTGTATCACTTTCGCCAATCACCTTTCCAGCTCTTAGCTTCATCCCACCCCCTCCAGTCTTCTATCATTTCGCATTTCCCCCTCCCTCACTACTTTCAAATCTCTTGGTATCTTTCCTTTCAGTTAGTCCTGACGAAGGGTCTCGGCCTGAAACGTCGACAGTGCTTCTCCTTATGGATGCTGCCTGGCCTGCTGTGTTCCACCAGCATTTTGTGCTCATTTTTGGGAGACCAGTTAGATGGATTGGTAATAACAAATACAAAAGCCTGAAGACCAGCACTCAACAGTTCAGAAACGGCTTCTTCCCCTCCATCAGTTTTACTGAATGGTCTATGACACTACTTTATTATTCCTTTTATTTTGCACTATTGTTCTCTAATTTATAGTAACTTTGTCTTTGCACTGTACTGCTCCCACAAAACAACAAATCTCACATTAGACAGTGATATTAAAATTGATTCTAATTTATTGCCTACTTTCTTTCTGAGGCAGTAGACAAGTATTTAAACTGCAATTTGGGAGAGCTAATGGTAGGTGATAAATGTTAAATTTAAAAAGGTGGGTGCAGTTCTAGTTTCTGTGTTACAGAGAAGCATGTTCTTAAGATGTGACTATTGATGAAAGATTTCTAGTAACTAATACTTCACTAATTTTCTCTCCCACAGTGAAACGGTTTCAGGAATGGTTGTGTGTTATTTTGAACATCGTTCTCATGAACTGCAACTTGTATCATCTGATCATAAACTTCACTTGGGATCATATTCATCTGATTCTTATTGGAATTAGTAAGTAAATTTTTATTGGACATAAATTTATTATGTAACTATGTAACCATTGAATTATGGTTCATGAAAATGCATCTAATTATTCCCTATATGTTGCCTATGAAGGTTATCACCAAGACAGCTACAGTGGATTCTGGTTAATTGGGACAAATTGGACCAATACATCTTGGCCCTATTAAGTTACTGTCCTAATTAGCTGAAGTTTCATGGAAATTGTTAAATATATTTTTAAAAAGCAGCTGCCCCAATTAACTGGAAGCCATTGTATTTGTTCCTATTATATTGGCTACCTTCCACCTCAAACAATTATTGTTACTGCTATCATTGCACATTGATACTTAACTGACTTGCCTTAGTTCTGTGAAAAACCAGTAATTTGAGTCTTGTACATCCTTTACACAATTGTATACAATTCAAACCTGCACTTTCATTACTGGTTACTTCAGTGAGTAGTAATTTTGTGAAATGAGGTTGATGTTTGAGGAATTGGATTAATTTGCCTGTCCTTTGGATTTGTTTGTCAACGTGGAACAGGCCCTTAGGCACATGATGTTTGTTCAAATAATTAAACTAATAGTTAAATCCCTCAGTAAACTAATCCCTTCTGCCTACACAAAGTCCATATCCTGTCATTCTCTGCATATACATGTGCCTCTTAAATGCCTCCATTTGCCTCCACTACCATCCCTCAAGCACATTCTAAGTACCTACCACTCTAGAAAATATAAACGTGTCCCATACATCTCGTTGAACTCGGAATCAGGTTTAATATCACTGACATATTGTGAAATTGGTTCTGCAGTAGCAGAACATTGCAATACATAATAAAAACTATAAATTACAGTAAGTATATATTAAGAAAGAAAATCTGGCAGAATGGAAGAATCTGTACCTGAAATGTTGAGTGTGTATCTTCAGGCTCCTGTACCACCACCTTGATGGGAGCAGTGAGAAGAGGCTGTGTTCCTGGGCAATGGATGCTGCTTTTTTGAGGCACCACCTTTTGAAGGTGTCTGAATGCTGTGGAGGCTAGTGCCATGATGGAGCTGGGAGAGTTTACAACCTTCTGCAGCTTTTTCCAATCCTGTGCAGTGGCCCCAGCATGCAATGACAGTGATACAAACTTAGAATGCTCTCTGCGGTACATCTGTGGAAATTTGCAAGTATCTTTGATGACATACCAATTCTCCTCAACCTCCTAATGAAATATAGCAACTATTATGCCTTCTTTGTAATCATATCAATATGTTGGGCCCAGGTTAGATCTTCAGAGATTTTGACACCCAGGATCTTGAAACTGCTCTCCCTTTGCACTTCTGATCCCGCGATGAGGACTGTATGAGTTCCCTCAACTTCCCTTTTCCAAAGTCCTTGGTTTTACTGATGTTGAGTGCAAGGTTGCTGCAGTGTCAACCAGCTGATCTATCTTGTTCATTGCACCACCTCATCTGAAATTCTGCCAACAATAGTTGTCTTCAGCATATTTGCAGATGGCATTTGAGCTGTGCCTAGCAACGGAATCGTGGGTGTAGAGAGAATAGAGCATTGGGTTAAGCACACATCCTTGAGGTGTGCCAGTGTTGATTGTCAGCAAAGAGACGCTTTTTCCTGACCTGCACAGACTGGGGTCTCCTGTTGATGAAGTCAGGGATCAGGTTGCAGAGGGAGTTAAAGGCCCAGGTTTGGAGATTGTTGATTAGAACTGAGGGTATGATTGTGTTGAATGCTGAGCTGTAATCAATAAACAGCAGTCTGACACAGGTATTGCTATTGCCCAGATGATTCAAGGCCAAGTGAAGAGCCAGTGAAATTGCATCCATTGTAGGCCTATTGTGGCAATAGGCAAATTGCAGTGGGTCCAGATCCTTGCTTAGGCTGGAATTGGTTTTAGACATGGCCACTCATCACAGTAGATGTGAGTTGACTAGTATGAACTTGCAGTTGTGTTTCTATAAAGGTAAATGGCTACAAATTTCAACAATACAATATTGGCAATTGTGCTTTTTTTTAAATCTAGCTGGGCTGGAAAGTGTTGCTTAAAAGTGCTGTTTGAGTGAAATATGATATACAAGCTGGAACCCATGGCCTGTGTGGTTTGGTTTATAAATCCTATTTCAGGAGCTAGTTTCCTTTCTTTCAAAAAAAAAGGGAACTGACATAGGTAAAAACTTATTAGCTTATAGAAATGACAAAATTGACAAAGTTAGGTAATGATACAGGTTAAGAGAGGCAAATTAAGTTTTACTGCATTTGGATCCACTCCTGAGAAGTGAATGTAGAAATCTAATCTGAGATTTCAGTGCAGTGCTTTTTTGGGGCTAGGTGAAGGATTAAATGAGAATTTTAAACTGAGCAATGCTGGAGACTTGGTAAAGGTTATTGTAAGTTTGTGAAGACAGGATAGGATTTTACTAAAGACAATATTGAGGCTGTGGGCACTAGGATATAGGCAAGAGTCCATTCTCAACTGAAGAGTGACAGGGGTTCCCAACCTGAGGTCCACGGACCCCTCAGTTAATAGCAGGAGTCCATAGCATACAGGTTGGTAACCCCTGATATAGATGCTGCAGGATGAAAGGGTGGACTACACTGTGTCTGGAAGTAATGAAAGCATGGATGAGTGTTTTAAATTGGAGATTAGAGTCTAAATTGGGCTGTAAATTGCAAATTATTTATGAATAATGTTCATACTAACAAAGAAATAACTTTGAGCCAGATCTTAACCGTCTCTAGCCAAGGTGACTAGTGTAATTGAAGACCTATAGATTAGAAATATTAATTACAATTTGGACTTGCATGGGTGCAATTTAATAAAGGCCTTGCATAAAGACTAATCTACTAAATTATTTAAAATTTTACAAAAGATACCAGTACATATCAGTGAAGTTGATTCAAATAATCACAGTAATGCCCAAAACTATACATGCAAAATTTCTCTTCCAAAACAATAGGTGGGAAATCTTTCTCAACATAAGCTTACTCACCAGATAAGTTAACCAAGTATGCCCACAACATCCCCACCAATCTATCAATCATTAATAATGCTTGCTGAGAGGTAATCAGAGATTACCTGTTCTCTCAAAGTAACAGCTTTTTTCCCTTCCCCTGGTTAATAAACATGGATCTTTACTACAAAGGTGTTTATTTAATTTGTTACCGATGAAGGTTTGGTTTCGGTGCAGCAAAGAGGTGGAAAAACGTTTCATAATCTTCAAGTGCAGATTTATCTTTTAAAACATTTCACAGTCCTGAGTGGATCAATGGAAAGGAGTCTGCTAAGTAAGACTAAAATTGGGGAAAATAATAAATAAGAAAACCTGCAGATGCTGGAAATCCGAGCAACACACAAAATGCTGGAGGAACTCAGGATGCTGCCTGGCCTGCTGAGTTCCTCCAGCATGTTGTATGTATTGTGGAAAATAAAACTCTTGAGCGTCTGGCAGTGATAGCCTTTTGAATGACTTGTAAACTTCAGCTTGTCAAAGCAAGTGTAGTTAAGCTTTTGATTTACTGCATCCTTGTTGAAAGATGATTGTGACTTTTCAAACCATTCACAGTAGCTGTATCACCTTTGTGGAAAGGTTTACTGTACCTTTTCAATTTACTTTTTTGGCCCATTGTAAGGCTCTTTAGGAACCTGAGTCCATTAACTGGGGATTACAGTGCACATGAATATTTTACCACTTTTTTTTATCCTCAGTCATCCTTAAACTATGCCTCTTTCAAGGGTTAAGAACTTCAAAGGTTTCAAAGATTCATTTAATGTTTGAGAAATGTATATAATATACATCTTGAAATTCTTTTTCTTCTCAACCATCCACGATAACAGAGGAGTGCCCCAAAGAATGAATGACAGTTAAATGTTGGAACCCAAAACCCCCTCAGATCCCCCTCCCGCCAGCAAAAAAAAAGCATCGGTGTCACTCCTACTGAGCACTTAAGTGTGCAACAAAGCATCAGTAAAAAGACAGACTTGCAGTACCTGAAAGTCTACTCGTTCACCCAGCAATTCGACATACCACAGGCACCCTCACCCCATCGGAAAAAGAGGTGTCTCTGTTTCACAGCGAGAGGATGGATGTAACAAACAACTTGCTGATTTAAAATGTTAAAAGTCCCTTGTGTTGCTTTTTCCAAGCTCTGTGCCCAAAGAACTTGGGTCTCTGGGCACACAGCCAGAGATCTTCCATCTCCAACGACACACACTGATTTCCTGCAGAGGCACCGACCTCAAGTCCGTCCGCCTCCAGAGCCACGGAATCCCAAAACTCTGAAGGTGAGCTAATCTTCTTGGCCACGTCCTTGGAACATCAAATAATGGCCAGTCGTGAGACCCTGAAAGTGGGCACCATTCCCACAAAGAACTGAAGTCGGCATGTAGCTCCAGGTCAGGGTCTTTAAAAGAACCCTGAAAGGGAAAAATAAAGATATTCAGGTTATAATTCAGAATATATTTTTAAATTAAGTGCTTTATAAGTATGAGTTGTTCAATAAGATGGGAGTTGCATTAATCAGAATCAGGTTTATTATCACTGGCATGTATTGTGAAATTTGTTAACTTAACAGCAGCATTTCAATGCTATACATAATATAGAAGAAAAAATAAAAATAATAAGTTAATCAATTACAGTATACATGTAATGAATAGATTAAAATCATGCAAAATCTGAAATAATATATTTTTTTAAATGAGGTAGTGTTCACAGGAACAATGTCCATTTAGGAATTGGATGGCAGAGGGGAAGAAGCTGTTCCTGAATTGCTGAGTTTGTGCCTTCAGGCTCCTATATCTCCTACCTGATGGTAACAGTGAGAAAAGGGCATGCCCTGGGTGCTGAGAGTCCTTAATAATGGACACTGTCTTTCTGAGACACTGCTCCTTGATGTCCTGGGGACTTTGTAGGCTAGTGCCCAAGATGGGGCAGACTAAATTTACAACCCTTTACTTCATTTGGTCCTCCCCCACCCCCCCCCATACCAGACAATGATGCAGCCTGTCAGAATGCATAGGTATTTGAATGTTTTTGTTGACATACCAAATCTCTTCAAACTCCTAATGAGTATAGATGCTGTCTTGCCTTCTTTGTAGCTGCAACGATATGTTGGGACCAGGTTAGATCCTCAGAGATCTTGACACCCAAGGACTTGAAACTGCTCACTCTCTCCACTTCTGATTTTCCCCCTTTGAGGATTGGTATGTGTTCCTTCATCTTGCCCTTTTTGAAGTCCATGATCGGCTCTTTCGTCTTCCTGATGTTGAGGGCAAAATTACTTAAAATCAGTGAATACATATGGGAGCACACAAAATGTTGGAGGAACTCCACAGGTCAGGCAGCATCAAGGGAGCTAATAAGCAGCTAATGTTTTGGGCTTTCATCATAACATCAGCCTGACCTGAGTTCCTCCAGCATTTTGTGTGTTCTGGTACCTGCAGAATCTCTTGTTTGTGAATTGCTATGGGGATGTTATTTAAAGGACATACTTAAGATTTATTTGCCCAGTGGTGTAAGTATGTCATGTGAAAGTTAATGAGATTTGTTCTAACTGCAATTTTTTTTTTAAATAGTTGCAGGGATGGTTACTGCTGACTTTGCTTCAGGATTGGTCCACTGGGGAGCAGACACCTGGGGTTCTGTTGATCTTCCTATACTTGGCAAGGTATCTAATAGGACTGAAATTATGAACCTTTGTGTCATTTTAGATCGCATCTCATAGGCTTGATTTGTTAATGCATGTGCACCATAAGTTGTGTTTTTCTGTCATTTGTGGACTTGCAAACTGCAAACCAGTCAAATGTAATATATGGAGTAAAGTATAGACTTAAATTATCTTTAAAATGTTTATGGTTTATGTGGATATATTGACTTATCGAGAGTTAACATTTTAGCTGGGCCCATGTGCACACTTAGCTAAGTACCTGTTGAATGTTCAGTTTTGTAGTTACGTAAAGCTTGTAAAGTACCTGTTGAGTTTGAAGTTCTACTGAATGTGTAGTGTCATAACCTTTGTAATTTAGGGTGGCTTAGATAGAGTACTTACTGACTGAGATGTTTGGTCAAGTGTTTACTGTTTCTGTAAATAAATGTATAATATGATTACTTGTAATCAGAGCCTTCTGTCCCACTTGCTGAATCTGCGAACTTACTGTCCCATAACAGCTGGTGCTATGAGCAAGGTTCGGTGTTTGAATGGAAGGTGAATTCCTTTAGTAGGAAAAGTAAGAAAGAGTCTGTGTGTGAGTAGTGCTAAGACCAGAGTTGGACCAAGGGTGATGCAGGATTTGGGAGTCTATCCAGCCTAATGACGGTCTTCTGGGCCCCTGTAGACTGGACGGACAAGTTGGACTCCTGTGGGGTGCAAGTAGGACACCTCACCGTCTCAGTACTTAATCGGGCAAGGTTCTCCAAGAGGAAGGGGAGCTGGAGGAAAGCTTTCCGGCTGCTGGCAGCCATTGTAAGGCACCATGAGATGACTGCACTCAGCAGGAGATAGAGTCTCAGGAAGGAGATGGAGGTGCTGTACCACCATGGGGGAAGCTGCACAAACTCTGACCAAAGAGCTCGAAGAGAAGGGTGTGGAGATGGCCCATTGGGCATACTCGAATTACTGAAATTTCATTAGTTGATAGGCTATTTGGCAAATGGATCCTGTTAAGGACAGAGCCTTGATGCTGTGGGGAGATGATCCGCATCCACATGGTGAAGATGGGGAAGAGAATAGAGCAGATCCTATGAATTCCCCTTGCCTTTATGCACCTAAGATAGTACAGGCCAGACCGGTAACCACACAGTCCCAGACCAGGTATGGGTGCCTTTGGCTCTGTGTGAGTGAGATCTGAGTGTGAGTGATTGTGATCTGAGAGGATAGAGATCAGAGAGCTCTCCACTAAGAAATTAGTGGGATTGGGGGACAGGTACAAAGAAGCTGGGGCAGCCTCTGTGTCCTCGTGGTTGAGGATATGGAATGGGGGGGTCCAAACATGGATCAATAGCACCCTGAGGATTCTGCTTGCTTCCTGTGAGGGTAATACATCATTATAGGATTGGGTAGCAGCAGTGGTTAAAATCCCTCCTTGAGTGGGATTTAAGGCCCTGCAGGTGGAGTGGAGCACTGTAGATGAAAGGACCAGAGCCCTTCACCAGCGGGCTCTCATTACAGGTTTATAAGGCAAAAGTCATGGCTGGCCAGAGATCTCTGACTTGACCCTCGTTATGGTAGGGCATTTGGTTAAAGCAGCAGTTCCTCACTTGAAAGGGGTGATGCTGCCTTTTGATGGCAGTCGGGTACTGTAAATGCATCCATTTGGTTGTTGGAAGGGTTAGAGTCCCCGTAGTCGGGTGTGCATATTATAAGTGACCTTGAGGTGTAGGGGTAAATGGGGTTTCCACTCTGACTGTCAAGTGGAGGGAGCACTGCCAGGGGCAGAGGTCAGGAAGCCATTAAGGATGAAGGGTTATTCTCAAAGCCTTCTCACAGTAAGAATTCCTCCTGTCCTCTGCAGAATTTCTCCCATTCCACCCAGGATTCCCTATATCCCTGTGGAGGTTCTGCAAAAGGCACTGCCAGAACTTCGAGCGGTGGGTGGTGCCTTCCTGCCCCACCCCCATAGTGAGGGGGTCATTTGAGGCGTGGCCACATGTGAATTCACTTGAGTGAGAGTTGGAGTGCAAAGTCTGTCTGTGTTTATTAAATCAACATTGGAAGGATGTTTGAATTACTCATGTGCTTCAGTGGAATAGGTAACCAGTAGAAATATTTTACTACCTGGTGAAGTGATTTTGCAGGAGCTCTGTCCTTTAAGAAAGTTGTCCCTTTAAGCAGCTGTGTAAATGTGTTGATGCACCTAGCCGTCTTTTCCTTCATTCTTTGGAAAATTTTTCACTGTGGGAATGAACTATTTATTCTAAGTTTTTATAGTTACTTCCGATGGTTCTGAAAGAAGAAAAATACAAGCGTGGATTTTTTATTTGTGTAATACTCAGGTTCTGTCGGCTGCACAAGTCCAGGGAGGACAATCTCTCGTCCCACCAAACATGTGAGATTGAGGTCGCCCGAAATCCCCTGTTTGTGTGGATGCTGCGTGATTTGTTACCCTGTTACAAATCAGTACCACGAAATAACACCGTTCATCATATGCAGTTAAACAATTTAGCTTGTAGTTAATTTGACTAAAGGGTTAGTAAAGAAAAAGCAAAAGGGCCCATTTTAATGAAGCAGTCTAATGTGTACAAGTTGGAGCTCAAGGTTTCCCTTTCTCCGATCCTCCATCGATTACCCCGGGCATCATTGGCTCCCAGCCCCACTCTTACGACCTCTCCTCTCTGGTGTCTTCTCTCCCCATCTCCCGCCAAACAAAAAACCCGGATTACTTCGGTGTCAGGCACACAGCATGAAAACACACTCCCTTCATTGGACAGCTCACATTCCACAGCACCCATTATCTCTAACCATAACCCAAACACTGCTTCTACAGAAAGACCATTACATTAGCAGTGAAACCTTTCCCAGAGTGTTACACTCTTTCTCCCACCCCCAACCAAAATTAGTCATATCCTCATGACACTGAGATAATTTGCCAACCCTTCAAACAAAGCACAAAGTCTAAACAGGTGTAAAAGGTAGTGACATAGCTCCCCAAGGCAATAGGCGCCACACTCTGTTCACCTGGTGCTACACAGGCCAACCTATCCAGTGGTCTCCTGATTCTTTGAGACTTCCTTACCCCATCATCTACTGCTGCGGGTTCTGACACTCCTTGGGATACTATAGATCTATGTGGTGAGGCCTCCCCCGGTCTATCACTCATGCCTTCCCGCAACTTGGATCCCTCCATCCCTTGACTGAGCCCCGCTTCATCCCTTTCAGGGTCTTGCTGAAACCTGGTCTGTCCACAGATAGCCCTGCAGATTTCACCTGACTCAGCGTGAGAAAGGTTGGGAATCTCTTCCTCATCCTCCGAGTCGGAATCCCCTTCAGGGCGGGGACCATTCTAATCTCTCCTACTGTTGGTCCTTCAGTCGCCCGGTGTCACCGCAGAGTCCTCTTACTAGTTGTAGGCTCCAGGATGGGCTCTGGGTCAACCCGCACAGAAAGACCATTGCAATAGCAGTGAAACCTTTCCCAGGGTGTTACAGTTATCCTAGTTTCTTTATTTGTTTTCCATGGGATTGGTTTTAGAGGCCCAGATTCACACTGGCCATGTGGAATCCAGGTCACGGTGAAGGAAATTTGTATCTCTGTTCCTGATAGGAGATCCCCACGCTTCAGTGGGAAGTCAGTATTTGGCGAAGTTGCTCATAGGTGAACAGTTAGGTTGGAAATTTGGAATTCATATTTTGGAAGGTCTGGAGAGCAATCCTAACAGTTGTTTTTGTTACGAGGTTGCTTTACGTCTAACCCAGTGACTAATCGAGTGAGTGAGTTTGTCTCCATACATTACAGAAAGGCAAAGTCGTGGATGCTGACTGCAGTAGTAATGACACTGACCTATGCTATGAGGTCCTATAACTTGTTCCTGTGGATGGTGTATGAATATGCAAACAAGATCAATGTGTTGAATTGCTGGATTTGCATGAGGATTCCTAAACACACTTCATTATGAATGCCAATAATACCAGTCTCCTTCGAAGATGAGGAATAAGACTGTTGGACAAACTTGTTCAGCTTTTTGGGTTTTTGGCATTTTGTTTTGAGAGCAGGAGGGAGTAGTTCATTCCAGCCAATCTCGCCCCATAACATGGTAACAGCTTTAACGAACTTTAGCCTTCATAATCCCTGGTGTAGTAAGTGCTTTAAGGGCTGGTATTTCCCTGCATATAATTTGTTTAACCCAAAGGTCCCGACTCTGGAAGTGATTCCCCAGCCGACAGGGAATGGGAAGGAATGTTGGTGTAGGTGATATGATAGGCACAGGTCCCGTGGGACACAGCGAGTGTGAGCAGGAGCGGTATCCTTGGATGAATGGTCTACGCCGAATGGTACAGTGAAGGTGGACACTAAATGGCACTTAACTGGAGTAGTGGACCCTGGGCCTACCGCGAACATCCACTGGGTGGTGCAGCTGATACTATTTGGAATATCTAGTGCTATACATGCACCACCTCAGTGCCCTAGATGAGCACCCTGCCTGTTGCAGTGGGCATAGTAAGATGGCTTTCACAAAGGTAGAATGGTTTTGGATAATAGCCTTTCCCCACATATAATATGACCAGGCTGTCCTGGGAGCTGATATGCATGGCCTGTGTGATGGAGGCATTGGCTAATGAGATAGCTGCAGCTTTCAAGCACACGGAGGATGTGCTGACTCAAGTACCAGCTGAAATGATGGCTATTTGAATGGTTGCCTTGCAGAATTGGATGGCCTTAGATTACCTGCTTGCAGAAAAAGGAGATACTTGTGCTGTTATCGGTCAAGAATGCTGCACCTACGTTCCCTAAAAGCCAGGATGCATCTCTCACCCAGCTGATCACATTTGACGGTTGGTGGATAAGATTAAGAATGCGGAGGACCAGTTCCATAGCTATTACACTCTGGGGAGGAGGGGGAGTTGGTAGATTCTGGGGTGCTAGGAGGTGGGTGGAGTACTGTAGTATACTAGGTGGTCATTTTTGGGCATTTTCCTTTTATGGTTTTACATATAGTTTAGTGGGGTGTACAAAGGGTTATTCTAGCTGAGGGGAGAATTGTTATGATGCATCTTTCGAGGAATGTCGTGTCGAAAGCTGCTTCTACGGTGTCAGTCTTGGATGGACTCCTTCAAAGGATGCAGCAGCTCTTTCCTATTTCGTGCCGTGGCACTGGCTTCAAGTTTTGGGTACCTCAGAGATATAAAAACACGTGCAAAAGACTGACTCTCGCTAGGGGCATGTCTTCAGGCTGAAGTTATGACCAGCACTGAAGAACCATTGGGAAAGTATGTTAAAGTACCTGTTGAGCTTGAAGCATTACTGAATGTTTAATGTCATAATTTTTGTAATTTACAGTGTCTTAGATGAGTACTTGTTCAACTTGGTGTGGTCATTAGCTAGCTACTAAAGGTGCAGAATACAAAATGACGTATCCACCATATACCGTTTATAGTAATTCCTAGAAATAGCTTGCAGACTTGACTTTAGACCCATTTTATGAAATCCTGGTTTCTTCCAGATGCCCAAAGAGCAGCTGGCTGAACAAATGTCCCACAGCTTTTACTCTCCCAGTCATCCTTATTAATTCACTGGAAATGGTAACACTAGATTTTTCAATTCCAGCAGTATTCAATGAGCTGGCTGTTTGGCGATTTGAAACTCTGTTCCTAATGTTTCAAATTATGTAGTTATCTAGAATCTTTTTGTACATTAATAGATTTTGAAAAGCTATATTTTGTTGGCTGTTGAATCTTATTACTTGTCAATTTAATCTTTTGAACAAAACTAACTAATTATTGCAAACATCCAGCACATGCCTTCTGCAGCTGTTCAAATCCTGCCTATCAGTTGGTGGATGTATGTACAGTATGTATGTGGAGATATATATATGTATGTTAAAAGTGAATGTTTGGTTTTTGTTTCTAGTGCATGAACTATATGGTTAATCTGCAACAGTGCTATATTTCCAAAAACTAAGCTGTTCTCTGGATGGAGAAGCAAGAAAAGAGAACATAATTTTGTGGGCTATTGAGTCAAACCTCCTGAAGGACTTAAACATTCTTTTCTACAAGAATAAAATCGTTTTTAGATTTTCCGCCTGCAGTGAAGGGAGGTGCTGGAGTTCATTGCTGTCACCTAAGCATGCATTTTGGCTTAAAATAGTGGTCGCCAACCCATCGATTGCGATCGACTGGTCGATCTTTGAGACTTTCCCAGTAAATCCCGAAAAAAAACAAATGAAAAATGAATACACAAATACTGTTGAGGGATTGTTTCCGGGTTGCAGGGTTTTACTTCTGGTCTTTTCTGCCCGGTGCACATGCGTGTGACTAATCGATTTAGTAGGTCAATCTTGCCTTTCACTAAGGCCGAGGTAGGGGATCTTGGGCTTAAAAAGGTTGGTGACCACTAGCTTAAAGGCACAACACAGAAGGTCCTATTGGTGAAGGTAGATTTACCATAAGCTAAGGAAGGATCTGACTCTAGCAAATTAGAACTAGGGACCTAGGCAAAAAACATTGATGCTGTAGCAGCCTTATTATGATTTATATGGAGAGTAAGTCTCCAAAGCCATTCCTCCAAGATGATTGAGAAAGTGAGATGAAGTGGATAATTGAAGGACTTGTATGAAACATTTCAGGAGAATGAACCAGTCCTCCCAAGGATTTGAAGATTGTGATTGCATTGGATCATTTTAAGACCATATGGCAGTGGTTCCCACCCTGGGGTCCATGGACCCCCGTGCTTAATGGTATTAGTCCATAGTATAAAAAATGTTGGGAACCCCTGCTCTATGGAGACTTAACAGGGGAAATACTGTGATTGTCTTTGTTAGTTCAGGGTGGGGGTTGTGTAGGAGAATTCAAACTCTCGGGTTAGAGAGTTGGCCATTAAAAAACCATCTGGAGAAGCACATTCTGTAGGGATTGTGAACTGTTGGACATTCTGTATCCCAAGGAGCTCTGAGTGCTAATTCATTAAATATGTAAAAGTTGGGCTAGCTTTTGGGCTATAGTTGTTTTGAGAGTCATGTGTAACAGTGGGGAATGGAGTAAAAATCCTATTGAATGTCAGTAGTCTAAAAGGTATTAGCCTACATTCTGCTTTTAGTATATAATTCAAGGCTGAATATTTGAAAAATGTGGAAAGTACACAGTTCTGTAGATGCATTAGCAGTTAAAACATTGTGCACAATCATGACCATTAAACCACCTCTGGCTAAATCTTTCAATTGCCCTTACTAGTGCAATGCTGTGGGGTAATTGTGCCGAATTATCAACAGATCACCTGTTTCTTCAACCCTATTCCCACTAATCTGTCAATTTATTGCATTCTGATTGTGTTAATGGCCTTTGTTGGGTATCTTTCTCTTTCCCTATCAAATCTGCAACATTTCACAAAAACAAACCTAATCAAGTCAAGTCAACCTTTATTGTCATTTCGACCATAACTGCTGGTACAATGCAGAGTAAAATGAGACAACGTTTTTCAGATCCATGGTTTACATGACACAGAACAAAAAACTAGACTGAACTACGTAATAAAAAAAAAACAGAGAAAGCTATACTAGACTACAGACCTACACTGGACTGCATAAAGTGCACCAAAACAGTACCGGCATTACAATAAATAATAAACAGGACAGTAGAGCAAGGTGTCAGTCCAGGCTTCGGGTATTGAGGAGTCTGATAGCTTGGGGGAAGAAACTGTTATATAGTCTGGTCGTAAGAGCCCAAATGTTTCGGAGCCTTTTGCCAGATGGCAGGAGGGAGAAGAGATTGTGTGAGGGGTGCATGGGGTCCTTCATAAAGCTGTTACCTTTGCGGATGCAGCGTGTAGTGTAAATGTCCGTGATGGCGGGAAGAGAAACCCCAATGATCTTCTCAGCTGACCTCACTATCTGCTGCAGGGTGTCGCGATCCGAGATGGTGCAATTTCCGAACCAGGCAGTGATGCAGCTGCTCAGGACGCTCTCAGTACAACCCCTGTAGAATGTGATGAGGATGGGGGGGAGTGGGAGATGGACTTTCCTCAGCCTTCGCAAAAAGTAGAGACGCTGCTGGTCTTTCTTTGCTATTGAGCTGGTGTGGAGGGACCAGGTGAGATTCTCTGTCAGGTGAACACCAAGAAATTTGGTGCTTTTTACGATCTCTACCGAGGAACCGTCGATGTTCAGCGGGGAGTGGTCGCTCCGTGCCCTCCTGAAGTCAACAACCATCTCTTTTGTTCACATTAAGAGACAGGTTGTTGGCTCTGCACCAGTCCATTAGCCGCTGCACCTCCTCTCTGTAAGCTGACTCGTCATTCTTACTGTTGAGAGCCACCACGGTGGTGTCATCGGCGAACTTGATGATATGGTTCGAGCTGTGTGTTGCAGCACAGTCGTGGGTCAGCAGAGTGAACAGCAGTGGACTGAGCACGCAACCCTGGGGAGCCCCCGTGCTCAGTGTGATGGTGTTGGAGATGCTGCTCCCAATCCGGACTGACTGAGGTCTCCCAGTCAGGAAGTCTAGGATCCAGTTGCAGAGGGAGGTGTTCAGGCCCAATAGGCTCAGCTTTCCAATCAGTTTCTGAGGGGTGATTGTGTTGAATGCTAAACTGAAGTCTATGAACAGCATCCGAACATATGTGTCTTTTTTGTCCAGGTGGGTTAGGGCCAGGTGGAGGGTGGTGGCAATGACGTCATCTGTTGAGCAGTTGGGACGGTACACAAACTGCAGGGGGTCCAGTGAGGGGGGCAGCAGGGTCTTGATATGCCTCATGACGAACCTCTCGAAACAATTCATGATGATGGATGTAAGTGCAACGAGACGGTAGTCATTTAGGCAGGACACTGAAGGCTTCTTCGGCACGGGGATGATGGTGGCGTCCTTGAAGCACGTTGGAATGGTGGCGCTGCTCAGGGAGATGTTGAAGATATCAGTGAGAACATCTGCTAGCTTGGCTGCACATCCTCTGAGCACTCTACCAGGGAAGTTGTCTGGTCCAGCAGCCTTCCGTGGATTGACCCTGCACAGGGTTCTTCTCACGTCAGCCACGGAGAGACACAGCACCTGGTAATTTGCAGGAGGGGTGGATTTCCTTGCCGCCACGTCATTTTCCGCCTCAAACCGGGCGTAGAAGTTATTCAGCGCATTCGGAAGGGAGGCATCACCTGCACAGTCAGGTGATGTTGTCTTGTAATTGGTGATGTCCTGGATGCCCTTCCACATGTGCCGCGTGTCACCGCTGTCCTGGAAGTAACTGTGGATTAGCTGGGCATGGGCACGCTTTGCCCCTCTGATGGCTTGGGACAGTTTGGCCCTTGCTGTTGTTAAAGCTGCCTTGTCGCCTGCTCTGAAGGCGGAGTCACGGGACCTCAGCAGCGCATGCACCTCCGCGGTCATCCATGGCTTCTGGTTGGCACGTACAGTGATAGTCTTGGATAGAGTAACATCATCAATGCACTTTCTGCTGTAGCTGGTCACTGATGCTGTGTACTCCTTTAAGTTGGTAGAGTTGCCATCGGTTGCAGCCTCCCTGAACATGTGCCAGTCAGTGTGCTCAAAGCAGTCTTGAAGAGCAGAGATGGCTCCTGCTGGCCAGGTTTTCACCTGCTTCTGAACTGGTCTGGAGCGCCTGACGAGCGGTCTGTATGCTGGGATTAGCAAAACAGAGATGTGGTCTGAGTAACCGAGGTGGGGGCGGGGCTCTGCCTGATACGTGTCAGGAATGTTTGTATAAACCAGATCCAATGCGTTCTCCCCCCTCGTTGCAAAGTCCACATACTGATGGAATTTGGGGAGCACTGACTTAAGGTTCGCATGGTTAAAATCGCCGGCGACCATAAATAGACCTTCAGGATGTGTGTTCTGCAGTTCGCTAATAGCCCCGTACAGTTCACAGAGCACCTCTTTAGCATTAGCGCTGGGGGGAATGTAGACACCGAATATAAGGACAGAGGTGAATTCCCGTGGCAAATAAAATGGTCTGCATTGAACTGCCACAAACTCCACTAACGATGAGCAGTGTCTGGAAACCAGCACGGAGTTCTTACACCATTCCGTGTCCATATAAACATACACCGCCACCGTGAACCTTACTGGAGACGGCTGCATCTGTCCAGACAAAACAAAGCTAGCCCGTCTAGCTGGATGGCAGTGTCCGAAATCCCATCAGTGAGCTATGTCTCTGTGAAGACATACGCGGAGCAGACTCTGTATTTCGTTGGAGTCGGATGTAGTCAGTTTTATTGTTCAGGGAGCGGACATTGGAGAGCAGAATGGATGGGAGAGCCGGCCGGCTATGGTTTGCTTTTAGCCTGGCACGGACCCCTGCCCGTTTGCCTCGCTTCTGCTTCCTTGCACATCGCTTTCGACGTCTCCATCTCCATCTCCCAACATCAGGCAAGTCCGAGGATTGTAGGTCCGTTCCCCTCAGCAAGCCGACGTCGCGTAATTCAGCCAGCAGATCTTTGTGAAGGTTTGTTTTTGAGTGATCTCTGTATTGTAGTAGTATCTGGCGATGGTAGATAGCCGCTCTGTTATCCATGTGCCCTAATCGAAAATTGTGTATCACACTTAAAATAGAAAATTAAATTAAAGTAACAACTTGTGCCTCATCTCCTGCAGACAGAGAGTAAGCCAGCACTGGGCCCTTCAGAGGTGATGGCACTAACTGCTGTGCCTTTGCAACTCTGTCATCAATGAGACCTTGTGTGATTTGCAAAAAAAATCCATCCATTCTTTCTCATTGACTTATTAGTAACTTCTGATATGATGGAGCACATTCTTCTCAGATGTACTTCATATAGCAACTGGAATGGTTTCTATTTGTCTAGTTGCATTATTATTTACAGTGCCTTGAAAAAGTATTTAGCTTCCACTGCTGTTTTACTGTCTCATTTTCTAAATTTAGAATGTATTGATATGGGATTTTTGAACTAGTCTATAAAATATGGTGCATCATGTCAGATAAAAAAAATTCCAAAACCTGTCAAGTTTAAAAAATTAAAAATCTGAATTGTGAAGCTGAAAAAGTATTCATCCCTTTTGTAATTGCTAAGCTAACTTTCCTCAGGTGCAAATATATTAGCTTACCAACTCACTCAATTTGTTAACACAAAGTACAGTGCAGATGCTGGGGTCAAAGCAACACGTACAACAAGCTGGAGGAACTCAGCAGGTCGGGCAGCATCCGTGGAAACGAGCAGTCAACGTTTTGGGCCAAGACCCTTCGTCAGGACTCAATTTGTTGATGTGGAAAACTAGAGGATCACCTTTTTTCAGTTAATTCATATGAATAAATCCCCTTTCTCTGTAAGGTCCAACGGTATGGTAGATTTTTCAACAGACCAAACCAAAATAAGACAAAAGAGCATTCAAGTCAAGTCAGGGAAGTATAGTACAGAAGCACAAATTTGGGGAAAGGTACAAGACCACAAAAGCATGGAACACACCTTGGAGCACAGTGCAGTCTATCGTGAAAAAGTGGAAAAAATATGAAACCACAGCTACACTGCCTAGGTCAGACTGCTCATCTAAAATTCGTTGCCGGTGAAGAATGGCATTTTTAATGAGAGGTTACTGTGATGCCAACAGCCACTGAGTGAGTTGCAAAAGTCAGTGGCTGCAACTGGAGATGAAGTTCATGGCTCCCCAATCTCTAAGGCCTTGCACAAAAAGACTATGTATGGAAAAATGGCCATTTTTTAAAAAAAAACATAACCTTGCCTGTAAATACTCTGCAAAGCATCATTTAAAAGTGACAATATGGAAAAGGTGTTGTGGTCAGATGAGACTAAAGTGGAACGTGTTGTTCTCAGCACTAAGTGCTACATGTGGAAGAAATCTAATGATGTGCATCAGCCAAGTAATGCCATCCCTTTTGTAAAGTATGGTGGAGGTAGCATTTGCTATGGGGATGCTTTTCAGCAGCAGGATTGGAAATCGGGACAGGATTGACGGGAAGATGAATGTTGTTAAATACAAATAGATTTAAAAACCTGCTAATCTCTGCCAGAAAGCTCAAACTGGAGAGGAAGTTAATCTTCCAGCAGGACAATGACCCAAAGCACGCTGCGAGGGCAACCATGGAATGGCTTCAAATGAAGATGCTTGATGTCCTTGAGTGGTCCAATCCGAGTCCTGAGCATTAACTCGACCAAACATCTGTGGCAAGACCTCAAGATTGCTGTCCACTGCTGCTCCCCAACTAACCTGGCACAGCTTGAGCAATTTTGCAAGGAGGAATGGGCAAATCTTGCTGTATCATGTTGTGCAAAGCTAATAGAGACTTGTAGCAAAATACTACTGACTGTAATAGCTGCAAGTACTGACAAAGGGAGATGGATACTTCTGAACTGCTGACATTTCAGTTTTGTATTTTTAGTTTTTCATGTTTTACTATTTTCCCTGCCTTTTGGGGCTGTACTGTGTGTGTGGGTGGATGGGGAGAGGAACATGTGATTCACAAATTTTTTAAAAATTCTCAGTTAAATTGATCAAAATCCCTGGTTATAATACTCATGTGAACAAAGGGTTGGGGCTGAATACTTTCACAAGGGAGTGTATTCAGTCATAACTAAGGATTTACCTGCAATGGTTTATTTCACTGCTACTGACCTCATTTCCCAACAATTACTGCTTGGGTTTCTGCATGTTTTGTTTCTCTCTCCATGCTGCTGCACTGTGTCTTCGCCTAAAATCAGTTTCGATATTATACTGATCACGCTCAGCTTTGCCACATTTGAATCCTCCATAGCTAATAAATGATTCTGTCCATCATCCCTGTCCTTGATGAGTACAAACTAAATATTGTGAAGAATTAACATGCAGCTTTTAATCTGTTATAAACTCTGCCTCTCTCTGGGTTCTACTGCCACTCCTGTATTATATTTACAAATGACTACCATCTTTATAACACTTCTGTCTAAAGTAATGATCTGCTAATCTGGCTGAAAACTTGGAGTGTGCATTTGTTATATCCAGGATAGGCCATTTCAATCCATTCCTAGCTGCCTTCTTTAATGTTCTGTGGATATGTCATTCAAACTTTTCACCCTAATTTGCAATGAGCACCATTTGTCCATTATCTTCCATTTGGTGATCCACCCTGGCAGCCAGGAGGTAATCATAACTTTTTCTGGGATACTTCTGAGCAAATCTTGGAATTTCACATTTTCTACTGCTGGATGGATCTGCAAGGAACTGGCGTAGGGCATTTCCGCCAGTGCAGGTTTCTTGGGCAGTTTTTGAATTTCCAGAATACTGTGGTCTCTGAAATTGTTCTGCCTACTCCATTAAGAGAATACTGATGAACTTGGTATTATTACTTCCTTAAAATACAAGCATATCTGTATTTTTGTATCCACCTTTTAACTTTTGACATGTTGAGCATTTTTTTAAAAAAGGAATGTAGGTTTGACTTGGGTGCCAGAAAGGATTGTGTGAAGTTAGTAACACACAAACTGCTGGAGAACTCCGTAGGCCAGGCAACATCTATTGGGGTGGGGTGGGGGGGGGAGCAGTACTGGCTGTGTTTCAGTCCGATGCTGCCTGGCCTACTGAGTTCCTCCAGCATTTTGTGTGTGTTGTTCAGATTTCCTGCATCTGCAGATTTTCTCTTGTTTGTGGTATGATGTTAATATATTGCTTTGCCTGTTCTAGGCTTTCATTAGACCATTCAGAGAACATCATATTGATCCCACTGCTATAACAAGACATGATTTTGTAGAAACAAATGGTGATAACTGCATGCTTACTGTGATTCCTCTGGCCCATATGACATACAAGTTTCTTACTCTGTCTCCAGGTATGTTGATCTATTGCTTTTCCTTTCCTACAATTACTGTGTAATTGAATAGTGCTGCCATTATGTATGTTAATAATATTGGAATGAAAACAACTGTAAACCAACTGGATGGTGGACATTAGGGCCATTCTTTCACAAATGTTAGATTAGTTAATCAATATTTGATTTGGGCGGTGAGTAAGAAAGTCAGTTATAAGAAATTGGATTGTGGAAGAGACTTGATCTTGTTAAATGTTGAAGAAAGTTCAGAGCTAAATATCTGCAACCACTGTCCTTTGTGGTGCAAAAAATTGCTTATCTGTGCTAAGGTGATACCTGTAAAGAAGGCTTTATTGTAAACCACCCTTATTTCATTTTCCAACAAGTCACCAGAAGAGTTTAATGAAGCAATCCATTATTGTGGTCCATGGCTAAAGAAGTTGTTGTCTTTGTTCTGAAGTGAGATTTTTAAGAAAAACATGGGTGATGTGTAGATTTTATTATAAAATTAATGGGAGTAAGGAGATGCAGAAATCCAGTTGCACTCTGAACTAATAGTTAAATAGTATGAAAAGAATTCTAATCATCTAGATAATTAAATGTCATGCATATCTTTAATTGATAATTATATGGTTCCATTGAGAATGTTTTTTTTTTAAAAACAAGACCTGACTGTTGGAAGAATTACTCTTGTACGAGAGGCGGAAACTAGAATGTAGTTGGCAGAGGAGGGCTGTGAAAGAATTTGGATGGGAAGGTAATTTTGATCTGGTGCAGTATATTTTTAAAAAATGTTAATGATTCTGGGGACCATGTGAGGAGAGAAAATTAGAGCAGTGATTTCCTAGAATGAAGATTTTTGAAGAAAGCATTTAAGGAAGTTGGTCAACAAGAGCTTGATATAATTAATCCTTTTGAGAATAGTGATGACTCCAGCATTGAAGTAAAGGAATCTATAAGAAATAGTGGCTTTAGAATTAAAATGCTGCAGGAATACAGAGTGAAGTAGGTCAGAGTTACCTATCCGTTTCAATGAATAGAGTCTAAAAGTGAATGAGTTAAGTGGATATATTTGTGTGGAAGATGCCATAGTGCAACATACCAGGTAGAATGAAGGGGAAATGAATCGTGAAATAATAGTGGCTTTTAAAGGGGACTATGTGGAGGTCAAGAATAAAAAAAAATCAGTGATACCAGTTACTGTCTATCAAAGATATTGTGCCACTGATGCAAGTAGAAGTGAAACTTGGGGATGAAAAGCATTATATTACCCAGCAAGGTAGAGTAGCCAGCATTCTTTTAATCTAGAAGCTGAACTTTCAGCCAAAATGAATGTTTTGATTAGTTTTTATCCTTTATTTCTGAATGCATTAAACACTGAACAAGATAAAATAATGTATGCATCCCTTGAGCACTAATTCAGTTAATTCAGAAAGTGGCTACACAAGTCGAGGACAAACAAATTGACGTTCAGTTGGAATGTAAACCAGTTGTCTAAGATTGACAGGGTTTGAGGAGGGGGGGTGAAAGGAGAGAATATTGGCTTTGTGATATGGAGATAATGCACGATTAAAGGTTTTGTATAGCTGTTTTTTTGGCTAAATTCTAATTGAAATAATTACCTTTTACAGAGGCCATCTATGCTATTTATCCTTGGGAGTGCTATATCTTTTCTCTTGGATTGTTTGTGACACTGACAAACCAAATTCACAAGTGGTCTCATACGTATTTTGGATTGCCTTCATGGGTCTGCTTTCTTCAAGACTGGCATGTCATTCTACCACGAAAACATCATCGCATTCATCATGTATCTCCACATGAAACCTACTTCTGTATTACCACAGGTTAGTTCTTGGAATTGGAGAACTCTGTGCAAACATGCAAACCTGCATTTGGTAGTTTAAATGTTGTTAAACTGTCTAACTTGGAGTGTGGAAAAGGAAGAAATCTGGGCAACTTGCAGGGAGCATTACTCATTGCTCTCATTTAACCTAAGCTTTGAGTGTTGGATCTTCCTGCTGTAAATCTCTGCCCAGAGAAATGCAATGATAACTGTACAAACCAGCTGGAGGAACTCAGCAGGTTGGGCAGCATCCGTTGAAACGAGCAGTCAATGGATGCTGCCCGACCTGCTGAGTTCCTCCAGCTTGTTTGCACGTGTTGATTTGACCACAGCATCTGCAGTGTACTTTGTTTGCAATGGTAACTGGCTTAGCAACACTTTCCAGGCTTTCCGGTTACATGTGCATACTTAAGTGGGGGAAAGGTCCTTGCGCTTACAGCTGTTTTTTTTCCAGGAGTCACTGGAGCAAGTGTAAGTTAATACCACTGCAAGATCACCCAGATAAATTTCCTAGTCTATCTGCTGGTGAATAACATCAGGCTCTGACTCCACAATATACACTGTTCAATGTTAGATTGCCATCAGTGACACAATGAGTGTTCTGCAGCAGTTGGAGTATCACTTTGCATTCCATGGAGGAGAATGACTTTCACACAGAATCGTTGCTATTTCGTTGGAAAAATGTGGCCAAGAGTTCACTGCTGTGGAGGAGATAGGTTACATTATCTGCAATATTACCATGCTCAACCAGTTGTGTTGAAATGTAGCAACAAAAAAAAACTAGTCTAAACTTTATACTGATGCAGAAAATATGGGGAAAACATGTTAGTTCTTTGATGTTGCTGCTCCAAATCACCAGTTAGACATTGCTGACTAGGCCAATACTTCTGGCCTTTTGAGAAAATAGGCTAATCTATCACCTTCGATGTTACAGAGTTCAGTAAGCTTTGCCCTTGTTTTCCATCACAAGCTAAGGCTCCTTAATGCTGCACTTGATTCAATACTGCCATGCTGTTAGGAGTATCCAGTTGTAGCCAAAATATAGATGATTCTGTTGCCTTTACTCAGTCCAGTGTTCACTCATTTTTTTGAGATAGTTGACTAAAGACTGGCTTTTACGTTGGGTTCTCAGGAGGAAGCAAGTGTGAAATGGTGTTAATTTTGTATATGGGCAGCTTCCAGTGATGCAAATGTAATTTTAAGTTATTTTCTAATTAAATTTGTAACTATGAAATATCATGGCTGCCATTTTAAAAAAAATTGAATGCCTTTTCATGTTTCTTTTCAAGGTTGGCTGAATCAACCCTTGGAAAAAATAAGATTCTGGAAAACTCTGGAGGATATTATTCAGCGATTAACTGGAAGTAGACCAAGAGATGATGATTTCAAGTGGGCTCAGAAAACAAACTAAACTACACCAATATTTTGACTCTTAAACCTTTTGCCAACTAATTGCACCAGCCAAATCTGTTACTGCATTCTGAAGATGCACTCTGGAAACAGATAGCATGCCAAAAAAGATGATTATAAAAGATATTTGAAGGAATTTCAATGTATTTGGATAGTAATCCTTTGTAAACATTTTGTGGTTCAAATTAACATATGAATGCAGAATGTGCAGTACATCTTAATGTGAACTAAATTAAGTTACTAGAAATATTATTGGGACACAATCAAAAATGATGGAAAGAGAAGCATAAAGGGTACATATCAAGATTCAAATGATCAGAATTGCAGGGTCCATTTGGTGCTTGCTTGTTTTGTATACTATACTGACAAAGCCTTAAATTTTTGTTTGCCAGAGAAATTTAATTAATTATTTTGAATATATGTATAAGAACTACTTATTAAAAGTAAAGCTGTATTTACAATTGCTTTGGGTATAATGAGCAATTACAAGAATTCTTTCAGTTGTGGCTGTTGAAAAATGCAAGAAGAATTTTATCTCTTGCTTCAGAGAATGGTTCAATATTAACATTTCTCTTGTCTCCAGTCAGCCATGTAGTATTTTCCATAATGGACTATTCTAGGCACTTAAAATGAAGTTCAAAAGGCACTGTACCATAGCTTTCAGTAGCCCTCATGTACCAAGAAATACACTGCACTTTCTACGTTAGGAATCTGAATTTGTTTAGTTTGACTTTTAAGGACCAGTTGAAATGCTTGATGTACTCACCAAATAACAAATGTACCATTCATTATACCTCATTTGTGAATGTAATTGCTTGAATTAAATTATTTAATTATTACTGGACATGCAAGTCACATGCAAGTTCTCTAGTTTGATGCTCCAAATATTATTGCAGCCAACTTAAATAGTCAGAAGTGAAGCATTGAGAACTTCAAGTCTGCATCATTAGAAATGTTGCCATTATCTGGATTAATAAAATATTTCCACTGAGGTTTTGTCATCTTGTAGTCCAATTACTGTATTTACTTGTTTTAGCAACACATTGAGAGACCTTCTTCTCATTCCATCCCCTTCAGGGGAAGGTGTTGTTGGAGAAAATCTCAATTTCAGCTGCCACTCTGAACACCAGGCCCTTGGACATGTCTTAAACCTTTTGGTTTTCTTGTAAGTCCCTTTCTCTTTTTTGTTTGAATTAGTAATGTATTAATAATAAGTACTTTATTGATCCCCAGTGGGGGATTCTTTCTTTACAGCAGCAACATTACAAGAGATCACAGGATGCTATGTTGTGTATTGTTTTATCTCTACTTTGTAGGATAAAATTGACTGCTTTCATTTTTGCAAAGCAATGTTAATTTTGTACATTGAGGGTCAGTATTTAATGCTGTCAAGAGATTTTTTTTTTGCCAATGTATCGATCTGCTAAATGTAGAAGATAGTTCTTGGCTAAATTTATCACTATTCATAAGTTCTTTTCAAATCATCTGCTCGATCATCATGCTTTTGTATTAATAAATTTATCTTCCTGGTGAGCTCATGGTAACCAGTAATGAATTTTAAAGAAAAATTAAATGTAACTTCTGTATTTGCTTTATAAGTTTGTAAACTTAAAATATGAATTAACATTAAAATTGTGTAACACTTGTCTTGGCTGATCTGTCTTTATGCTTATTGCAAAGCATGAAGCTGAATGTGTCATTAAAAGTGGTAAAGTTTGAACTGAATCCTTGCCCCCCCCTTCTTCCGCCCCCTCACCCACCCACCTGTGGTCAGTTAATAAAGTTGGTACAAATGATGAGGCACTCTTACACAAATCAGTACAATGATTGGAGTATAAATTTCAAAAAAAATTTTAATTGTAAAGAATAGAACTGCAACATAGTTTTGGTTTGTGCAAGCTATGTTCAAGGGAAAAGCTTTGTTCTTGTGTTTGGTTTTAAGCTTTGTCACTGTGACTCTTCTATTTGTAATCTTTGTCATTTGTTCAAAGTTAAAGTAAACATGATCAAGTTCCAAACCTTGGCTGGTCAAATCCCAAATCCTCCCTATTGTTTATTTCATGCGATATCAAGTCAATCACTGTGCAATTCCAGTTGGTTAATGTGCGATTCCTTTACCCATCCACAAAATATTCCTAGAAGACTGCACAGAGAATGTTCTGGAATTAGAGGCTATTGTAATAACCAGACAAATTAGAACTGAAAAGAGAAATTTCTTTATTCAAGGGTTGGAAGTCTGCTAAGACCTGGTTATTGCTTGCATTCAAAACTGAAATTAAAGATTTTTGAATGTTAAATGAATTGAGGGCTTGCTGCATGAAAACAGTGCTAAAAATAGAATGGAGCAGGCTATTACAGCCCTCAAAATAAATGTTGCAATCCATCTACTGAATCTGATCCTCAAATAATGCATTTTGCTTATTAACTTTAAAGTATCTTGAATGTGCTATGTGCACCTGAATAAAGATGCAAACTACAAGTATTGTAATTTTATAACATGCTCACACTTAATTGAATAAATCCATAACTCAAATGGCAACGTGTCTAGTGATTTTACTTGTCGGAATATGATTGTTCATTGTGTTTGTGTGTGTGTGTGGTTTTTTTATATATATAAATATGCATTCAGATAAAGCCTTCACCGTACAGGCCATGTGATAGCGTATTGGTTAGCACAACATTTTATAGTACTGGCAGCCCAGGTTCAATACCCCCCCACTACCTGTAAGGAGTTCGTATGCTTTCCCTGTGACCGTGTGCGTTTCCTCCCACAGTCCAATGACATACCAGTTGATAAGTTAATTAACACCTATCAACTGTTCTGTTGCTTGAATCTCCTCCCTCACTACTATTCAGGACCCCAAACAGTCCTTCAAGGTGATGTGACACTTCATCTGCTGTTCCCGGTGTGAGCTGACAAAGATTGGGAGAGCACCTCAGTCCATCTGCCAGAAAAGGCAGGATCTCCCAGTGGCCACACATTTCAATTTTACTTCCCATTCTCATTCCGACATGTCAGTCCATAGTCCTCTCTACTGCCATGATGAGGCCACATTAAGGTTGGAGGAACGACACCTTGTATTCTGTCTGGGTAGCCTCCAACCCGATGGCATGAACATTGATTTCTTAAACTTCCAGTAATTGCCCCCTCCATTCACCAATCCCCCATTCCCATTTCCCCCTCTCCTTATCTCTTACTTTTCAACTTTTTTTCCAGTCCTGATGAAGGGACTCAGCTTGAAACACCGACTCTCTACTCTTTTCCATAAACAGGAAGCACATGCCCCTGTTGTATCAAAATCGAAGGGATAATTTCACTTAACTATACTTGCTCCATCATTGAATGTTCCCACAAGCCATGCCCCTTCATCTAATGTTCTCAATATTTATTGCATATTTATTTGCTATTATTATTTCTTTTTGAGCTTGTTCAATTTGTTGTCTTCTGCACTGGTTAAACATCCAAGTTGGGTGGTCTTTCATTGATTGTGTTATGGTTATTATTCCATAGATTTATTGAGTATGCCCACAATTAAATAGATCTGTGTTATATATCATGGAATTATACGTACTTTGATAATAATTTTACTTCAAACTTTTTCATGCTATCCATGAAGATCATTTTGAAATTTAGTTACATTGTGATATCAGAATCAGGTTTACTATCACTGGCATATGTCAAGTTAAGTCAAGTTTATTGTCATTGATATATGTTGTATATAATGTATATAGAAACAAGACTATGGATCTCTGAACCAGGGTGTAAAGCACATTAGTACACATAACACACGATAAATTATGAAGGTGAAATTTTTTTGCAGCACCAGTCCTTTGCAATATATAATAATTTTTAAAAAACTACAAATTACAATAAAAAAGGTCACACACACACAAATTTATGCAAAACGAGAGCAAACTATAATAGTGAGGTAGTGTTAATGGGTTCATTCTCCATTTAGAAATCTGTTGGCAGAATATAAGAAGCTGTTCCTGAAATGTTGAGTTTGTCTTCAGGCTCCTGTACTTCTTCCTTGATGATAGCAATGAGAAGAGGACATGTCCTGGTTGGTGGGGGTCCATAATGATGGATGGTGCTTTTTAGAGGCATTGGCTTTTGAAAGTGTCCTAGATGCTGGGGAGGCCAGTGCCCATGATAGAGCTGGCTGAGTTTACAAATTTCTGCAGATTTTTCTGATCCTGTGCAGTGGTCCCTCCATACCAGATGGTGATGCAAACAGTTAGAATGCTCTCTGTTATATCTGTAGAAACTTGTGAGTCTGTGATGACATACCAAGTCTCCTTTAACTTATAATAAGAAATATAGCTGCTACCGTGACATCTTTATATTTACATCAATATGTTGGGCCCAGATTAGATTTTCAGAGCTGGTGACACCCAGGAACTTGAAACTGTTCACTCTTTGCACTGCTGATCCCTCAGTGAGGACTGGTGGCTATTCCCCTGACTTTGTCTTCCTGAAGTCCACAATCAGTTCCTTGGTCTTACTGTTGTGGGGTGCAAGGTTGTTGCTGTGACACTACTAAACTAGCTGATTTATCTTGCTCCTTTTTATCTCCTCGTCAAAATCTGAAATTCTTCAAACAAAAGTTGTATTATCGGAAAATTTATAGATGACATTTCAGCTGTAATAGCCACACAGTTGTGGGTGTAGAGAGACTAGAGGTAAATACGCATCCCTTGAAACGTGCCGGTGTTGATTTGTCAGCAAGGAGAAGATGTTTCCAATCCACACTGACTTTGGTGTCCCCATGAGGAAGTCAAGGATCCAGTTGCAGAGGGAGGTACAGAGGCCCAGGTTTTGGAGCTTGTTGATTAATATGAGGGTATGATGGTGTTGAATGCTGAGCTGTAACAATAAACAGCAGCCTGACGTAGGTATTACCATTGTCCAGTTGATCTGAAGCCTAGTAGAGAGACAGCGAGATTGCAAATGGTGTAGAACTATTGTGGTGACAGGCAAATTGTATCAGGTCCAGGTCTCCAGGAGATGATGATGGCCATGACCAATGTACAGAATACACAATATAGTGCCACAGTTGCAGTTATATAGAAAGTGTAGTGAAGGTAAGGCAATAAGATGTGAAAGCTATATGAGGTCGATTGTGAGATCAAGATTCATCTATATTGTACGAGGTCTGTTCAAAACTCCTATTATAGCCAGATAGAAGCTGTCTTTGAGCCTGGTGGTGTATGTTTTTAAGATTTTTATCTTCTGTCCAAAGGAAGGGAGAAGAGGGAATGTTTGTGCGTCTTTGGTTATGTTGGTTGTTTTCTTGAGGGAGTGGAAAATGCAGACAGAGTCTGTGGGAGTGGTTGGTTTTTCTGATGGTCTGAGATGTGTCCACACTCTTTACAATTTGCCACACCAAACTGAGATGCATCTGGAAGGATGTTTTCCATCAAAGTTCAAAGTACATTTATTATCGAATGAAATGCCCCAGTTTCCTTGGCTGAGTAAGTCTAGGGAAGACAACCTCCAGCCTCGCCAAACTCATGAGATTGAGACATGCTTGATCCCACCCCAAACCCTGGTTTGTGTGGATGCTGTGTGATTTGCTGCCCTGTTACAAATTAATCCCATGAAATAACAGACAGTACACTGCATAGAATTAAAGGAATTATATTTATGAATCTTAACTGAAGGATTAATAAAGAATAACAAAAAGAAAATGGCCTATTCTAATTAAACTGTCAAATATACACAATTTGTAGCTCATCTTGAACTTTTCTGTCACTCAGCGTGGGGCCCTTAGTCCATGTGAAAGCACCACCACCTTTCGACTGTCACTCGCAATCCATCTCGAACAAATGGGTTTCCCACCAATCATATGCTACAACCGGTTCTCCCCAGCGCCTTCTCTCTCCATCTCCTCTCGAACAAAAAAACCTCAAGCCCAACCTTACTGTCCCTCACCAAGAAAACTTCCCGCTAATTGGATGCTACACATTCCACATGTCTCATCTTCAACAATAACCCAAACAGGCTGGAAGCAGAACAGCATTTCTTCCAGCATAACAGTAAAGGTGTGAACCAGGGCATTACACATATTACTGTATATATACAATATACATTGAGGATCTATAAATATTGGTGAGGATCAACGATAACATTCCAAATTTCCTTAATCTTCTGAGGTCATAGAGGCGTTAGAGTGGTTTCTTGGATAGAGTGTTCATTTGGTTGAAACAGGATAAATTATTGATGATGATTACACTTTGGGACTGAAGCTCTCAAGCATCTCCACTTTAGCAGCGTTGATACAACAGGGGCATGTGCTTCCTGAAGTCAATGGTCATTTCTTTCGTTTTGCTAACATTGAGGAAAATGTTCACCTGACACCATGCCACTAGACCAGGGGTAGGCAAGCTTTTTGACTTGTGGGCCACAAAGGGTTCTAAAATTTGACAGGGGGGCCAGACCAGGAGCAGATGGACGGAGTGTTTTGGTAATACACCTCATAAGAGAAAATAAAATATCATGGGATATGTAGAAAACATGTGCTTTAATTTCAATTGAAAATGAACAAATGCATTACAACAAAATATCTGTCTTTGAAGTCCCATGGTATTTGGCTATTTATTGAAATGACTTTTAAAACACTGAAAATTAAATGAATAAAATACAGCTTTTTTTAATAGTAACAGTTATTATTTTAAAGCACTGAAAATTCTGTTATCCTTCAAGATATTATCATCATCACTCTCCTCCTGACTGTCTTTATTTCAAAAACGGTAGGAGATGCAGGTCTACTTGTCCTGCTCCTTATTCAATTGTCCCCTGTGCCAAAACTCAACAACGACCAGCAGAAGGACAGAACAGTGACAGCGCGCCAGTATGCGGAGCGCGTTATTTGATCTGGAGCGCATTTTTTATTTTGAGAACATACGTGCACCTGCGCACTACTCATGTCCATCACTTAACAGAAATGACATGTAACATGTAAGGCTTATTGAAAAAAATATTTTCAAATGCATTTTTTACATAACACAACGAAGAAACTTATTTTAAATTTCAGTGGGAACAGTGTTGTTGGTCTCCCTTTTTAGCCAGCGCATCAAAGTCTGGATTTAGTTTTGTTGTGGCGATTCTCAGGATGGATCTGAGGTGTTAACAAGGTTTATTAATATAATTTCATCAAGTTCTGCGGGCCGGATTAAAAAGCTTAACGGGCCGCAGTTTGCCCATGCCTGCACTAGACTCTTTATCTCCTTCATAAACAAAAACGTTTATGCAAGATTGAGAGTGAGAAAAAGAAATATAGTCCAAGGTAGCATTAGGATTTTTCAGGTAGAGTCAAGAACTCAATGGCAGTTGGAACAAAGCTTTTGTTGATCCTTGATATGTGGGCCTTCAGGCTCCTGATGGCAGCAATGAGAAGAGGGCATTGTCCATATGGTGTGAGTCCCTGGTGCTGGTGATGAATGTTGCTTTACTAAAACATTGCCTCTTGTAGATATCTTTGATGGTAGAGAGAGCTGTACACATGATGGGTCTCGATGAATCAATTAGTCTCTGTAGTTCTTGTGTTTCTGTGCACTGGATAGGACTGCTGAGTCTTTCAAAGGCAGGGGAGGAGGAGTGTGCTTCGCGATCAACTCCTCATGGTGTACAAACGTGGTGGTGCTGTGGCAGTCCTGCTCAACAGACCTGGATCACCTCACGATCAAGGTTTGTCCATTTTACCTGCCATGGGAAATATCAGCAATCATTCTGGTAGCAGTATACATCACACCTCAGGCCAATGTCAAACAGTCTCTAGATAAACTGAGCAATGTAGTCAACAGGCATGAAGCGTGATGTATTTTTCATCATTATGGGGAATTTTAACTGGCCAGCTTGAAAAAGTCTCTAAATAATTATTACAAGCAAATCATTTGTAGTAATAGAGGAAGCAACACACTGGACCACCGTTACATCACCATTAAGTGCACTTACCGTGCTGTCCAGTGCCCACACTGTGGAAAGTCCGATCATCTGGCTGTACTTCTACTCCCTGAGTAGAGGCAGAGACTGAAGACTGCAGCATCAGTAGTGATGACCAAGACGGTATGGACAAGGGAAGCGCAGGACTGTTTTGAATCGGTGGATTGGATTCAGGGATTCATCTGCGAGTCTGAATGAGTATGCCACAGCTGTCACTGACTTCATTAAAACCTGTGTGGATGAACCAGGAAGTTTGTAGTCTGCTGAGGGCTAGATCTGTGGCATTCAAGTCTGGTGACCCACATCTGTACAAGAAAACCAGGTACAACTTGTGGAGGGCTATTTCAAGAGCTAAGGAACAATTCTGAGCGAGGTTGGAGATGACATTGGATGCACATCCACTCTGGCAGGGTTTGCAGGACATTACTTCCTACAAAGCGATACCCAATGTCATGTATAACAGTGATACTTCACTCCCAGACGAGTGCAACGCCTTTCATGCTCGCTTTGAAAGGGAGAATAAAACGACAGTGATGAGGATCCCTGGAGCACCCTGTTATCTCTGTCTCAGAGGCTAACGTCAGGCTGTCTTTCAATAGGGTGAACGCTCGCAAGGTGACAGGCCCAAATGGTGTACCTGGTACAGCTCAAACCCTGCAATTTACCCATCGCCACAATGGGTTGATTGCGGACGCAATCTCATTGGCTCTCTACGTGGCCTTGGATCACCTGGACAATACAAATATCTATATTAGAAGAGCAAACATGAGGAAATCTGCAGTTGCTGGAAAATTCAAACAACACACACACACACACACACACACAAAATGCTGGTGGAACATAGCAGGCCAGGCAGCATCAATAGGGAGAAGCGTGACGAAGGGTCTTGGCCTGAAACGTCGACAGTGCTTCTCCTTATTGATGAATACCTTTTATAGGGCACTGTATTATTACCCAGGAACTTGAAATTGCTCACTCTTTCCACTTCTGATCCTTCTATGAGAACTCACCTTACCCTTTCTGAAATACACAGTCGATTCTCTGGTCTTACTGACACTGAGTGCAAGATTTTTGCTGTGACACCACTCAACCAGCTGGTATATCTTGCTCTTGTATGCCTTCACATCCAATCTGAGATTTTGCCAACAATGGGTGTAATGACAGCAAATTTATAGATGGCATTTGAGTTGTGCCTAGCCACACAGTCATGGGTGCTGAGAGAGTAGAGCAGTGGGCTAAGCACACATCCCTGTGGTGCGCCAGTGTGATTGTCAGCGAGGTGGTGATGTTATTTCCAATCCACACAAATTGTGGTCTTCTGGTTAGGAAGTTGAGGATCTAGTTGCAGAGAGAGGTACAGAGACCCAGGTTCTGGAGCTGGGATCCCTGTATTCACCCTTTGGCAATTTTCATGATTTATTTCTTTACTACATTGAATCACAGTGAATTTAATTTGGCTTTTCTGACACCGATTAACAGAAATAGAAAACAGATTTCTACAAAGTGATCTGAATTAATTACAAACATAAAACAAAAATAATTGATTGCATAAGTATTCACCCTCCCTTTAATAGGAAATCATCACTGGTGCAGCAAATTGGTTTTAGAAGTCACATGATTAGTTAAAGAAGATCTGTTTTTGGAGGCAACACGAGTGAATCTGCAGATGCTGGAAATAAATAAAAACACAAAATGCTGGCAGAACTCAGCAGGCCAGACAGCATCTATGGGAGGAGGTAGTGACGACATTTCGGGCTGAAACCCTTCATCAGGAGTGAAGTAACATGGGATGGTCAATGGGGGATAAGAAGTGGGAGGAAGGATAAAGTAGAGAGCTAGGAAGTGATAGGTTGGAGGAAAATAGGCTGGGGGAAGGTGGAGAATTATGGGAAATAAAAGAGAAAGAAAGGTAGGGCTGGGGGGAGATTATAGTGAGGGGGGGGGGGAAAGAGAGAGAAAGAGAACCAGACTGAAATAATAGATAGGGATGGGGTGGGGGGGGCAGGGGTATCAACGGAGGTCTGTGAGTTGAATGTTCATGCCGGCAGGTAGGAGGCTACCCAGGCGGGAGATAAGGTATTGCTCCATCGACTTGCACGCGACCTCATCTTGACGGTAGAGGAGGCCATGGACAGACATGTCAGAGTGGGAGTGGTCTGTGGAATTGAAGTGTGTGGCCACAGGGAGATCCCGCCACTGCTGGAGGACAGAGCGTCAGTGTTCGGTTTTTGGAGACCTGTGTGCAGTCAAGGTGTTTCAGATGATTGTAGTAAAAATACACCTTATCTGGAAGGTCCAACTATGAGTGAGTTAGTATCCAGGCAAAAGCTTCACCATGAAGGCAAAAAGATTATTGAAAAGCACAAGTCAGGAGATAGATACATGAACATTTCCAAGTCATTGAATATCCCTTGGAGTACAATTAAGCCATCATCAAGAAATGGAAAGGATATGGCACAGCTGTAAATCTGCCTAGAGCAGGCCATTCTCAAAAGCTGAGTGACCGTGCAAGAAGGGGACTAGTGAGGGAGGCCACCAAGAGACCTATGACAGCTTTGGAGGAGTTACAATCTTCAGTTGCTAAGATGGGAGAGACTGTGCATACAACAACTGTTGCCTGAGTGCTTCACCAATTGCAGCTTTATGGGAGAGTGGCAAAGAGAAAGCCACTATTAAAAAGACTCACATGAAATCTCAGCAAGATTTTGCCAGAAGCATGTGAGAGACTCTGAAGTCAGCTGAAAGAAGGATCTATGGTCTGATGAAACCAAAATTGATCTTTTTGGCCATCAGACTAAACACTATGCATATCATCAAAAACACGCCACCCTACCGTGAAGCATGGTGGTGGCTGCTTCATGCTGTGGGGATGCTTCACTGCAGCAGGCCCTGGAAGGCTTGTAAAGGTTGAGGGTAAAATGAATGCAGCAAAATACAGGGAAAACCTGATGCAGTCAGAAAGAGAACTGTGACTTGGGAGAAGATTTGTTTTCCAGCAAGATAATGACCCCAAGCATTAAGACAAAGCTACACAGCAATGGCTTAACAACAACAAAGTTAATGTCCTGGAGTGGCTAAGTCAGAGTCCACACCTCAATCCAATTGAGAATTTGTGGCTGGACTTGAAAGGGGCTGTTCACTCACGAACCCCATGAAATCTGATAGAGTTTGTGCTGTTTTGTAAAGAAGAACGGGGGGAAATTGCAGTGTCCAGATGTGCAAAGCTGTTAGAGACCTATCCACACAGACTCAAGGCTGTTATTGCTGCCAAAGGTGCATCTACTGAATACTGACTTGAAGGAGTGAATACTTAGGCAATCAATTATTTTGTGCTGTATATTTGAAATTAATTTAAATCACTTTGTAGAGATCTGTTTTCACTTTGACTTGAAAGACTCTTTTTCTGTTGATCAGTGTCAAAAAAGCCAACCTTAATCCACTGTGGTTCAATGTTGTAAAACAATAAAACATGAAAACTTCCAAAGGAGGTGAATACTTTTTATAGGCACTGTACATCTATCAAAACAGCAGGATACTCCCAAATGCCAATCGTACATCGGTAACCAATAGATTGGTTAATTTAATTACCTTGGTAGCTTTATATCACAAGATGCTGGAAATAAGATAGAAATAAAAAGAAGAATTGCCATTGCCAAAACCAACTTCCAAAAAATGAAACCTATTTTTACCAACAGACACATTTCTATGACAACAAGGCTTAAGCTACTAAAATGTTACATCTGGTCAATCTTGCTGTATGCTTCTGAAACATGGACCATAACACCAGAACTCCGAAGAAACTTAAAAGCAACAGAAATGTGGTTTCTTAGAAGAATGCTGAAAATAACATATAGAGATAGGGTAACTAATTGATGCACCATCAATAACTCTCGGAGACGGGAGGTGAACGATAGGCTTTTATTGGCAGCAAAACGGAGCACAGCATCTCGGAGACTGAGGGGGGAGCAGTGCCTCCAATCGCCTTTATACAGGGGCCTGTGGGAGGAGCCACAGGAGCAGTCAGCAGGTGTCTGTGGGAGGAGCCACAGGAGCAGTCAGCAGAGGGGCGTGTCCAAACAGGTATACATAGTTTACCACACTAATGAGACAGTACTCCAACATGCCCATACAAAAAGATATGTAATGAGAACATTAAATGAGAGGAAACTTAATTCCTTGGGCCATGTCATCAGAAAGGGAGAAATAGAATGCCTTACGTATGTCTGGGAAATGCGGAAGAGGAAGGCAAAGGAGAAAATATATGGACGCTGTGAAAGAACTAACAAATCTAGACGTGCGAGGTATCATTGACACTGCAAGGGATTGTTCGACGTGGAGAGCCATGATTGCCCAAGCATCTAATGTGCAAGGCACATGAAGAAGTAGTACCTCTGAGGACCTAACCTGGATCCAATATATCAATGCAGTTATAAAGAAGGCAAGACAGCAGCTATATTTCATTAGGAACTTGAGGAGGTTTGGTATGTCACCAAAAACACTTGCAACTTTCTACAGCTGGACCGTGGCTGCTTTACCATCTGTTATGGTAGGGATGGGGGTGGGGTGCTACTGCATGGGTTCGAAGTAAGTTGCACAGAGTTGTAAAGTTAGTCAGCTCTATCATAGGCATTAGCCTTCGTTATATCCAGGACAGCTTCAAGGAGCGGTGCCTCAGAAAGGTAGTGTCTATCATTAAGTACCCCCATCATCCAGGACATGCTCTCTTCTCATTATACCTCTCAGGAAGGGGGTAAAGAGGACTGAAGGCATACACTCAATGATTCAGGAACAGCTTCTTCTGCTCTGCCATCTGATTTCTGAATGGACATTGAACCCATAAACACTACTTTGCTGCTTTTTTATTTTTTTTGCACTAATTATCTTAATTATTTAATATATATATATTCCTACTGTAATTCTTTATTATTATGAAGATTTTTCTTTATTATTATGTATTGCTTTTTTTTTTGCTGGAGCAAAGTTAACAAATTTCATGACATATGCCGGAGATATTAAACCTGATTCTGATAATCCATATCAGGCCTTGATGTACTGTAACTAGTCAGAATGCTTTCCACTGTGCATCTGTATAGGTTTGTCAGAATCTGCAATGACACAACAACTTCTTAGAAAGTAGAGAACACTGACATGTCTTCTCACAATTGCATCTACTGTATGTGCTGGGCCTATGATTGGTCATCCAAGATATTGACACACAGAAACTTGAACTTGCTCGTCCATTCCACCGTAGCTTCTTTAATGAGAACTGATGTGTGCTCGCTTGACTTCCCCTTCATAAAGTCCACAGTGAGTTCTTTGGTCCTGCTGACATTGAACACTGGGCTGTCACACAATAACACTCAACCAGCCGACCCGTCTCATCCCAGTACTTCTCCTCATCATCAACCATGATATTTAGGTGACTTTGGAACTGTGCTTAACTACAGAGTTGTACATGTAGAGAGAAACATTACAATTGTTAAACAAGCTTTCATCTTTCTTTTTTTTAAGCCTAGTGGTATTTCCTCAAAACATTTTAGGCTTTCTAAACTTTTCCTTCAATTGTCTTTACATATTTTGCTTCCTCTTTATTTTTCAATAGCCTTAATTTGACAATATCTGCTTCAAACTTCTTCAGGTTTTAGTTCCTATCTCCAGCATTTACACTTTTTTATTAATATTTTTTGATTGAGGGAATCATGACTAAATGTTCCTGCCAAATATTATGAAGATTACTCTAAAATTGTAAAGGAAAGGGCAAATGCTTTGCATGAAGGCTGGTCTACTTCCTCAAGTGTTGTCTTTGCTTCCTTGGATGGAGGCCTCAGAGTTGGCCTTCTCTGGCTGTGATCTTTCCTGACTTTTCTCACTGCTGTTGCAGGTGAAGTTATCAGAGCTCTGGCCTGTTCACAGGATTTAGTTATAACCCTGCTGTGCCCTTCCAGAAATTCATCTTGGCTTAGCCAATTAGAATAGAATAGAATAGGCATCTGTTAGTCTCGTGAGACCATGGATTTGTGCCTTGGAAGGTTTGCGCCTGGGCAGGGTTGTATGGGAGACTGGCAGTTGCCCATGCTGCAAGGCTTCCCCTCTCCATGCCACTGATGTTGTCCAAGGGAAGGGCACTAGGAGCCAAGCAGCTTGGCACCGGTGTCCTCGCAGAGCAATGTGTTTGTTGTTAGGTGCCTTGCTCAAGGACACAACATGCTGCCTCAGCTGAGGCTCGAACCAGTGACCTTCAGATCACTAGACCTGATGCTTTGTCCACTAGGCCACGTGTCAACAACGTGGTCAATATGAGAGGGCCATGGCTAGTCAAAGATTAAAGAGATTACTTTATATATCGAACCATACAATGAAATGCATCATTTGGGTCAAATCAAATTGGTGATAATTGTGCTGGGTAAGTGTTGTCATGCTTCTGGTGCCAAAATACAATCCCCACAATGCACTATGCTTAACCATACATCCTTGGAGTGTGAGAGAAAGCCAAAGCACTCGCAGAAAACCCACACCATCACAGGGAGAACATACAAGTTCCTCACAGGCAGTGCCGGGAATTGAACCCCAATCTTACAACTGCCATTATAATAACATTACACTAACTGCTAAAAGACAATCAGATATACTGTAGGAGCAGAATTAGGCCATTTGGCCCTTTGAGTTGGCTCCACCATTCCATCATGGCTGATCCAATTTTCCTCTCAGCCCCATGCCCTGACCAATCAAGAATCTGTCAACTTCTGCCTTACATATTCATAAAGACTTGGCCTCCACAGCAGCCTGTGGCAAAGAATTCTACATATTCACCACCCTCTGTATAAAGAAATTCTTCTTCACTTCCATTCTAAAAGGACGCCCCTCTATTCTGAGGCTGAGTCCTCTAGTCTTAGATTCTCCTTCCATAGGAAACATTCTCTTCACATCCACTCTTTCAAGGCCTTTCACCATTTGATAGGTTTCAATGATGTCACCTCTCATTCTTCTGAATTCTAGTGAATACAGACCCAGAGCCATTAGACTTTCTTCATATGACAAGCCATTCAATCATGGAATCATTTTTGTGAACCTCCTTTGAACCCCCTCTTGTTTCAGAACATTCTTTCTAAGTTAAGGGGCCCAAACCTGCTCACAATACTCCAAGTGAGGCCTCACTGGTGCTTTATAAACTTTCCAACAGTACGTCCTTGCTTTTATATTCTAGTCCTCTTGAAATGAATGCTAACATTGTATTTGCCTTCCTCACCACAGAGTCAACCTGCAAGTTAACCCTCAGGGAATCTTGCACAAGGACTCTCAAGTTCCTTTGCACCTCAGTTTTCTGTATTTTCTTTCCATTTAGAAAATAGTCAACACTTCCACTTATTCTACCGAAGTGCATGACCATACACTTCCTGACACTGTATTCCATCTGTCATTTCTTTGTCTATTCTCCTAATCCATCTAGGTCCTTTTGTAACATCTCAAATCCTCAAAACTACCTGCCCCTCCAGCTATCTTCATATTGTCAGCAATCTTTGCAACACAATCATCAATTCCATCATCCAATCATTGACATATAATGTAAAAAGAATTGGCCCCAACACAGACCCCTGTGGAACACCACTAGTCACCGGCAGCCAGTCAGAAAAGGCTCCCTTTATTCCCAATCTTTGCCTCCTGCCAATCTGCCACTGCTTTATCCATGCAAGAATCTTTCTTGTAATACCATGGGCTTGTAGCTTGTTAAGCTTGTGGCACCTGTCAAAGCCCTTCTGAAAATCCAAGTACACAACATCGACTGATTCTCCTTTGTCTATCCTACTTGTTACTTCTTCAAAGAATTGCAACATATTTGTCAGGCAAGATTTTCACTTGAGGAAACCATGCAGACTACTGCCTATTTTGTCATGTGCCTCCAAGTACCCTGAGACCTCAGCCTTAATAAACAACTCCACCATCTTCCCAACTACTGAGGTCAGACTAACTGACCAATGGTTTCTTTTCTTTTTCCTCTTTACCTTCTTGAAGAGCGGAGTGACATTTTGAAATTTTCCAGTTGTCTGGACCCACACCAGAATCTAATGTTTCTTGGAAGATCATTACTAATGTCTCCATGATCTTTTCATCCACCTCCTTCAAAACTCTGGGGTGTACACCATCTGGTCCAGGTTACTTATCTACCTTCAGATCTTTCAGCTTCCAAGAACCTTCTCTCTAGTTATGGTAACTTCACACACTTCATGCCCCCTGACTCTTGGAACTTCCACAGTGAACACCATGCAAAATACTAATTCAATTAGTCCATTATTTCATTGCCCCCATTACTACCTCTTCTAATAACTAATCAATTAGACCTCTATTGTGGCCATTGACACCTGTTCTTGTCATACTATCACTGATAATAAGCTCAGATAAATGTCTGGCCTAAATAGTCTTATGGGTTTGGATTTACCACTACTCTATATTTGCCTAACCTTCCCATCTGTCAATTCTAAAGAGCTGCTTGGCCACAACTAAGAGGACCGAGGACAAGAAATGCATGGGAATATTACCACCTGCGGGTTCCCTTCAACCTGCACGTCGTACTAACATGAATTAATTTACTTCATTGTCATTGAACCTAGATCCTGAAACATCCTCCCCAATAGCATTATTGGAAGATCCGTCACTAGAAAGACTAGTGATACAAAAAGTACACCACCAACTTTTCAAGGACAATTAAGAGTGTGCAATCAATGCAGACCCTGACTGTGATGCTCACATCCTGAATTATGAATTAGAAAAATTCCATTTTTTCCTCCTATTTACTTGAGTCAACTTTATTTCAAACAGAAAATTTGCAGTGAATTATTTATCTTTTATCAGTGAGGTGCTTTTTTCATCATCAGTCCTGATGAAGGGTGTTGGCCTGAAACGTCGACCGTTTGCTTTTTTCCATTGATACCGCCTGGGCTGGTTCCTTCAGCATTTTGTGTGTGTTGCTTTGGGTTTACAGCATCTGTAGATTTTCTCATGTTTGTGATCTAAATAATCTGTTCTGTGCGTGGTGTTAGTATCTCGGTGTCATAAGATGCCTGATGTGCCTCAAACGCATCTTGAAAGGCAGCAGTCACTAGTGCCAAGTGGACAATGAGATTTGTCGTGGGTCTGAGGTTCTTGATCTTCAAAAAATTGAGGCTACTCCTGCTCATTTTAGGGAATGGTGAATTTTATATTTCATGAAATGGGATGCAGACACGTTTTCCGTGGTTTTACCATTTATAATGAGACGGTAGTGTGATGCAACAAAGCGAGGTTGGCAAGAGTCTTTTTTTCATCTGTAAACTTGAGTAGTACAAGGCTGAATGACCACGGTTTTGGAAATCATCCTCGGAGTTGCGATACAAGTTGCCCTTACGGACAACAACATGTCTTAACAGCTTTAAATACATGCAAATTAGTCTGTCAGGCCAAATCCTTCTTGTTCAATGTTACCGCAATGCTCCTTCCGCTTACGAAGACTCGCTGAATACAAAAAAAAACGAACAAGAGAAAATCTGCAGATACAGGAAACCCGAGCAACACACACAAAATGCTGGAGGAACTCAGCAGGGCCTCGGCCCGAAATGTCGACTGTTTACTCTTTTCCATAAATGCCTCTCGGCCGGCTGAGTTCCTCGAGCATTTTGTGCGCTAGGTACCGCTCAGCTTTCACAAGGCACACCCGGCCGCCACTCAGCGCAGTGCGCCCGCGATGCGCGCTCCCGCCGCCAGTTCCCGCGTTTAATGACGTCACGACCGGCGGAGGTCAGCAGCGACCGGTAGCGACACAAGATGGCGACCACCGGGAGCAAGAGTGAGTCGGGCATAGGGTGTGGGTGTATTTTTTTTGTTAAATCTCCCTTCACTTTATAAAGGCTCCTACTTGGAGTCTGCTGGGGTGAGGAAGCGGTTGCTCGATCAGAATGCGGCCTTTCCACGCGCTTCTGGGAGCTGCTGGTTCTAGGGGAAGGGCCCAGGGAACCGCGTTCCGCAGGTTAGCCCTGGAGCCTGCGCCGTCTGTGTTGGTCTGGGCAACTTGGCTTGGTTTCCTTTTCACTGGGGAAACTGAAACCCGTCAATCGCCTGAGCGGCCTGCCGTATTTATCAGCGGCACAGAAGGGGTGGGGAGAGCGGAAGCGCGTTTAATCAGCAATAAATCATTGTCCGGCGGGGTCTTAACTTCGTGAATGTAATCGTATGTTATCGTGTTTGATGGCAGTCTGATCTCGGCGGAGGGAGGTTGCCGTCCCCAGCCTGCGCTCACTTTCCTGTGGGTGAGGCTGCGCTGCTTTTTTTTTTGCCGTTTACTGGGGTTCACGCGGTTGCCTGCAAGTACGTAGCACACGCAGGCCAGCGTTCTGCTTCCTCCACGGCCCTATTTTGGGCTCCCCTCCCCCCTCGGGACCTTTTTTTATTAGTTTCAAACATCTGCTTAAATATTTCAAATGTAATTGGGATGTCCATTAGCAGTTTCTTTGTCGTAATTTTTTTTTAGATACTCGTACTTATTCTTGATACTGCAAAATCTTACTCTGCAATATCTATCATAGTTGTTAAACTGTTTTTGGAACCTTTATATGATCACTAGTTTGTGTTTTGTATTTTGTAGCATTTTAAATTTTGGCATTAAATGTTAGAATTTAATTTATGAATATTGACAAGTTGAGACTTTTGCTTTCAAGCTTCAGTAAAGTTTTCACTCAGTCTGCTTTAGAATTCAAAACTTCAGGACCTTACAACTTAGTTTGATGATATTTATTATTCCGAGTTTTGTGTCCTTTTTTGTATTTGAGACAAGATTATTTTTTGGTTAATTTGGAACACCGGAAGGAGACTATACAGAAATGACTAGTTATTGTAGTTGATTATTTCAAGGAATGCTAAAGAAATTAGAACAGGAACTTTTTTCCTCAATTTCTAAATATCTTAAGTGATGTCTCTTGTAGTGGATGACTATTGAGTTGCTATTTTAACATTTCTGATGAAGTCTGACAATAAAGATGGCAAAAATAAACAGTACCAAGCCAGTTTTTCTACTACTTAATGGTGGGCAACGTTGTAAGGTGTTTAATATGCGAGTAAATCTGCTGATAGATGTGTAGAGCTAATATTTACTGCTTGGATTGCTTGTAACTCAAATGCAGGTGTATTTAACTGGAGAATATAAAGTAGTGATGAAAATAACCAAGTAAGTGTCAGTACTGTGTGTAATAGAATAAGGGGGATATGCCATTGTAAATTATTGAATATTGAAATACCTAGATAGAGTGGACTTGGAGAGGATGTTGCCAATAGTGAAAGTTTAGGACTAGAGGGCATTGCCTTAGGATAGAACAGTGTTGCTTTAGAACAGATGAGGTATCTCTTTAGTCAGAGTTTAGGGAATCTGTGGAATTTTGCCATGGATAGGTGTGGTGGCCAAGTCATTGGGTACATTTAAAATGGAAGTTGAGCAGTTTTGATTAGTGAGCAGGCAGAAGAATGGGGCAAAAAGAAAATAAATCAGCCATGATTGAATTGTGAACCAAACTCAGTGGGCTGAATGGCCTGAATCTGTAGCGGCTGGAAATCCAGAACAAGACACAGAATGCTGGAGGGACTCATGAGGTCAGGCAGCGTCTATGGAGAGGAATACATATTTGATGTTTTGGATTGAGACCTTTCATTAGAACAAATAATTCCTGTCTATAGATGCTGCCTGACCTGCTGAGTTCTCCAGCATTGTGTGTGTAATGCTCTGCTCCTATGCATTAGGGACTACAATTTCCTATGTTGGACAAACATAAGAATGTGGTTATTCAAAGAGGACTCTAAATAACTTCATAAGAAAGTCATTTAGCCACATGCATAGTTGAAATTGAATGTAATTGAAAAGGATGTGAGTAACTAAGCATCAAGCAGAGAGATGTGGTGTATGCACAGATTTTTAAAATGGAAGAGAAAAGAAGTTGAGACTAGAGTTTAAAAACACCAGGATATAATTGAAGTAGTAGTACTACTTGTTCAAACACCTGTTTAGGCTCTGATTGGAATATTAAGTTTTAAATTTTGGTAAGATGAATAAGTGTGAGGCAACACCAGAGCAATGGAGTTTTTAATTACCACGAGAGGAGCAGCCTACTTAGCCACTTCCTGTGTTGTTAAATTCTATGCGTATACTTTGGTGATTTTCCTCCCTTTGTATCTTCCTTTCAAAACCAGATGAGTATGAAGTTTTTGTTGTTTTCATATATCAGCCTTTTTAAAATTGGACATTAATTTTGATTTTTTTTCTACATCATCCTCTGGAATTATCTATTTTTCTGATATGGTACTCCTCGGATGGAAAGAATATTATAAAAAATATATATTATAAAATTTTTGGGTAATCATTGCAGCCACTTATTTGGGAGTACTCTTGAGGAACAAAAAAAAAACTAATCGACAAAATTCCTGGGATTTTATATATTTATTTGGGGCACTATGCCACTTAATTGGAGCAGGATACTTGCTGAACAGTTTCTGACTAGTGTCAGATGCCTGTATTTGTGTGGCTGTTAGATGCTACACCATGATTGGATCAAACAGTTTTTAAAATAGCATCAGTTTGTGGTCAAAAAGCAGTGACTTCTGTCACTGATAGTTGGCGAGACATAAGCAGAAAGACAATTCCTAACTGCCTTGTTCACTGTCGTTTCAAGCAATTGTGCTTGGAGATGCTAGAAATGGCCAGGAATGAAAGTGAAGCAATTTCATTACAGCATAGTAGGAACAACCATCTTGAATGTTACAATGAAAATTAAGAGGATGCAGTTGTTGACAGCATTGTATAAAATCAGTCCATTATCTGTACTAGGTGTCTGCACTGATTTTGTTCACTGTATGCTCTGAATAGTTGACTAATAGTTGATAACTATTAGGAACTAATTCAGTTTTCTAGTACTGTTCTAATTTGTTCTGTATTTCATTTAAATACAAAATTTGTAACACAAATTGCCTTTTTCATAGAATTAGTTAAAAATATAAAAATTTAGCTAAATGGGCGGCTGCTAAATTGATGCAAAATGTACTGGTCCTGATGTCCCAATTAACTGGAATCCACTTTTCTGGAAGTTTGTAAGAATATGCTGAGAATAAACACCAGGTCTGCTGCTTGCTGTATGGAAAGTTGATTGTTTCCACTATATAGTATTGTTATACTATTTTGGCTGATGTTACTGGTGCCATTTATTCTTGCATCTTCTACTTTTAATTGCATCATTCTGAAGATATGAAGTAGATTAAACAGATTCTATCTTGCTCCAGTTTTATTTCTTGCTATTTGATAAAGATTTTCAGTATTTGTTTTACCAAGTAGATGTTGAGTCTGTTAAAACTCCAGCGCTTTCAGCTTCAGCCGCTGGTATTTCTGCTCCCACTCATGCATTCTCTGTGGAATATTTTGTATTCTTATTTGTAAGAATGCCTGTGTCTTTATTAAAATAGTATTGGTTTACATATTTTGTCTACTCTTTTGTAGAATCTTAGCTATCTAAAGATTGAGTTGTCTATTCTAATTTTGGATTTGATGCTTTTTTGCTTTAAGATTTTTAAAATTTGTTAATGTTTATTAAACTGCTCAAATACTGTTTTATTAGGTAATTCCTGGAATGTTGGAGTGCAAAAAGTGAATAGTCTATAGGGAAAAAATCTGAATTATTTACATTTCTTAAGTATTGCCTCGATGTTAAATGGGGTTCATTTTCAGATACTATATTAGAAACATAAAATGGAAGCATTGTGAACATGCTCACCTTTGCTTTCTTAGTAATATAACTACTGTGGTGGCTTTTTGAAGGTAAACTGCAGTGAGAGAAATCAAAGGGCAAAGGATTGAGGTTTTTGTTAGGATTTGCAGTGTTGTAAAGCAACAGTGGGTCATTGGAATTGTCTTGCAGATCAGTCATTTCATGACAGAATAATCTCTTTCGACAGGTCGTCTCTACTTCCTGTATTTCTATGAAGGGAACATAAATTAGTCTTTTGTTGAAGGCAATATAGACTAAGTTGTGTAAAAGTAGTCCTTGTTTATTATTGTGGCCAATGCATTGGTCTTGACTCTTTTTTGGGAGGGGGTGGGGTTGGTGTCCTGAATTGATATTTGGTTAAAAGCGAAAAAGAATATGTTGTATAGCATTGTGGTTTGTTTTTGAAATCCAAATTCTATTATTGCTAAATTTTTATGTGGCAAATGTAGTTCTTCACTGCTTTAACTAGAATGCTTGATAACTAGGTGATTAAATATCCCATCATAAAATGCTCCAATTTCCTACATCACTCTTTGATTGCACTGGAAATGGATAGATTGTGTTAGAGTACTGTACTGCACTCCTTCCATTTTAAATGTTGGTTGCTATTTATAACATCAGACTTGGCTCACTAGTAGTACACCATTGCTGAGTAAGGCCATGAATTCATGGAGGCTGGAGTTCATAATGCAGGTTGATTGAATATTGAGGGCTGCACTATTTATGCCTGCTTGCCTGTCTGCTCTGCTAATTCCTTTCAGTCAGTGTTTATTCTGCAACAACTATCAAAGGGACAAAGCCCCAAAAATGTTTAGAACAAAAATGGGTGCATTCATAACTGTAATTTTAATCTTAGTATTATGATTCAAATTATTCTTTGTTTATATATCATTTTTTAAATTGTTTTAAGGAAGAGATCCTAGGGCTAGAAATTAATTTCTCTATCCCTGGGTAGTTACCTGAATTTATTCAGGTGACAATATTTAAACATTGTAATTGCTGAATTGGTTAGGTGTATTATTAGGCAGTGTCCTTTAGGGCTTGTATGTTTGGAGGTTCTTGTCAAGGTGATAGGTGAAGCTTGGTAGGTGGGAGGGTGAAGTAAGAAGCTGGGAGGTGATAAGTGGAAAAGGCAGAGTCCTCTTCTCCAGCCCTTTGCCGTTTTTATTTAACATCTCTCAGCTTCTTACTTCATCCCTCCTCCCCCACCCACCTGGCTTCTCCTTCTAGCTTGTCCTCCTTCCCCTCTTTCCACCCCCCACCCCCACTTATTCTGGCATTATCCCACTTTCTTTCCAGTCCTGATGAAGGATGCACTCTGCCCGAAATGTTGACCGTTTAATTTCCAGAAACTCTGCCTGACCTGCTGTGTTACTCCGTGTAAGTCTGTATATTTGATATAATTTGATCCTACTCACCTGCTTTTTCAAAAAGCTTTTAAATGGAGCAGAGCAAGCCAGACTCCTGAAACAGACATTCTGTTTGGATTTTCATCATTGCAGGTAAGGGAGGTGAAATGATTTGGAAATGCTTTCTTTGGGGGTAGGGAATGTGGGATTAATATCACTTCCATTTTGCATGATTTCTATTTTATGGCTGATCAAAAGAAGAGCATTCTTAATGGAATTGAGAATATGTCCATGTGTGAGAGCACACAGAAACCCACAGTAAATGAGGAGTATGCACTGTGTCCCAAACTACCTGTGTACCTGCATTGTCAAGCATCTCTGTCCCCCCTGTGGCAGTATCTCCAGATCCCACTGTAGCTTCTGACCTCTTCAGAACCCATAGTGCAGAAAAAGGTGCAAGTTATCTTTAATCCTGCAGGAGTGCCCAAGAAGAAAGTAGGTGTTGCATTGTTAGTTGTCTGTTGTTTCTGACAATGACATTTGTGTATCTGAAGAGCTGCACAGAGGAAAATCCTGTGCGGGAGGAACTTTATAGTGGAAAAATTTCTTGCACTGGGGCAGTTCCAGTTGACTTCAAAAAATTTTGGTCCAGTGGTATGAAAATTGTCGTGACTAGAGACTTCCTCGACTGCAGTGGATAGCCATGAGGCCTTCTGTGCCTTGTCGTGCCCTTTGCTCTCCAGGAAGCGTTGCAGTACTGCCTTTTTAGTCGTTGGATCTTGTAGTTGATCTAATCTACCCAGTCTGCCAGAACTGGCTTCACATGTTGGGGTAGATATATTCCTATCTCTCTGAGGTTGGAGGTTCCCGGCTACCCTCACCTGGTTTAACCCGCCTTTCGAAGCTGTGTACCAGGGTTTGGCCAGTGTCACATGCAAACAGTTAGAGCTAGGTGGCAGGTGGGGACCAAAGGTGGATGAGCTTCAGCTGGGAGGAGGACAACAAGCCCACATACTGGGGTGCTACCCCTCCCTGGATACCCCATACACCTAAGCTAAGTGACTGAGAGTTTGTAAATACAGGACAGTAAACCTGGACCTTGACCATGCCTCTTCAATATGGACATAGTTGTCAGATATAGCACTGCTTTCTGCTTCCTCATCGCTCAGCCAGTTAACTAAATAACTGATTATTTGAAACACCTTAATGAATGTATATATAAAACTGAGGTTTAGTTTCAGTTTGCTAATCATGAATTAACTGGTGGTGGTGTGTTATAACTAATTAAAGGGGAAATGTATGATTTGCATTAACGAAGGATCTATGCTCATTGTTCCTGAGTAGATTTAGTATCAAGTTTATTTCTTTTAAATAGTTTTCCAAGCAAGTTAGTGAATATTTCAAGCTCACATCAATTGTATTTTGACAATTTTTGTCCTTTGCATTGCACAGAGGTTAAAACGAAACCAGCATTGAGGCTACACTATTTGTACATTTTTAACCTTGCATATTTGAGGGTGGAATTTATACCTTCTTGGTAATGAATTTATGGAGGATTTGAAATGGGTCTTGGTGATAGTAAACACATTTTGCCCTGATAATATATTTTCTACTTGGCACAATTGAGTTAGTTTTGGTCTTTTGGTATGGGACTGTATATGATTGAAAAGAAGAAATAACTTGGTATGGCAGTATTTTAAAGATATTTGACAAGCTTAGCAGCTGAGTTGCCACAAATTGAAGATTAGCTTTATTTGTCACATCTATACCAAAACATACTGTGAAATATGTTGCTGCATCAGAGATGTGCTGGGGCAGCCCCAAGTATCTCCACACTTCTGGCACCAACATAGCATGCCCACAACTTGTTAACTCTAACTCGTACATCTTTGGAATGTGAGAGGAAACCCATATGGATAAATGACCAACTCATTGCCAAAGTCAGAGGTTCCCACAGGGTATCAATCATATCAGTGGCCAAGAGCAGAGTGAGCTCCATCTATAGCCAGTGCCTTGTAGCACTAACACATATTGTGATGAACAGCGTTGACAGAGGTCATTGCTATAATGAACCCTTGATTGTCAAGAACCTCAACCTGCTGATGCAACAGGTCTACAGCAGACACAATCTCGTTAGCTCTGTCGTGCTGCTGTTTCTTGATTTCAACTTGGTTTTTAACACCATTGTCCCCTCACTAATCACTAAGCTTCAAATCCTGGGCCTTTACCTCCGTCTGAACTGGATCCTTGACTTCCTTATCGGGAGACCACAATCAGTGCAGGACATTTTCTTCTCGCTGGCAATCAACACACACACCTGAAGACTGCATGCTTACCCACTGCTCTACTCTCTCTACATTCATGACTGTGGCTGGATGTATATTCACTGACACCTCTGGCAGAATGCCTGATGGCAGTGAGAGGGCATATGGGAGTGAGATCAACTGGTTGTATTCAGTGTTAGAAGACTAAGGAACTGAACTTAAGGAAGAGGAAATCGGGAGAACCTACACTTCCTCATTGAGGAAAATATGGTGGAAAGGATGAGCAGCTTCAAGTTCCTTGGGTGTAAACATCTCATATGATCTACCCTGGGCCGCATACATTGAGGCATTGTCAAATTTTGAGAATGTTAGATTTTTAATTGAGTTATTTATGGAAATTTTGGCATTTATTGGCTGATAGTGTTGTCAATGATGGGATGGGATGAGTGGGATGTTGCACATCACTTGCAGCAGATAGTCTGTTTAAAGAGTAATGGTCATTCAACATGTAAATTGTTATTTAGCCCACTCCACATTGGTCTGTAGCCACAAAATATTCTTTATCAGCTCTTTGGCTTGCAGCTGTCTATGCCAGGTGATTGAATTGTTCACCTAGACACTTGACTCTGCTTTCACCACCCTCTGGGTGAAAAGGGTATGTCTGCATCCCTCTAAATCAATGTATTTTAATTTTATTCATGTTTGGGCATCACAAGTAACATTGGCACAAGCAGGGAATTTCCTGGTCTGCTCATGGTTTCATTGTATGCAACCAAAATATGTAACTGAAAGAATGACCCCATGTAAATTATTTTAATTAGTAATTATGGATTAATTAAATGATTGTCTTTTGTGTGGTGTCATATTATCGGTTATATTTCAATAGGAGTTTGTGGAGATTTGGTAAGTTGCCAAAGACTCGAGCAAATGGTTGGGTTGAGTTGTTCTCTGGTCTTAGCAATTTACCGTAGATTCCGGACTACAGAGTGCACCTGATTAAAAGCCGCTGGCTCTAATTTTAGAAAAAAAATCAATTTTGTACTTGTACAGGCCGCACCGGATTTTCGGCCGCAGGTGTCCCACGTTGTAATATGAGATATTTACACAGAAAGATATTACACGTGAGGATTTTTTAACTTTTAATTAAATCCATATGGTAACATAAACAAATACATATTGCAAATGCTTTTTTTCGAACCGTGCCTGTAACGCGGCTACTTTTAAATATACGTTGCGTATACTTTTTTACTGAACAACATTCCAATATCTCCTAACGACTGGTAAAAAATATATATACTGCAGCCTACCAGGAAAAGTTATGATCGCCTTTAACTTAAAAGCAGCGTTCGCTCAGATCCAATGCCGCTCGCGTAATGTGCTCGCCCCCTCCTTCCCGTTTATCGCAAACTGGTATTTTTCCCACAAGACGCGGCGAAACCGGGTGTGACGTCATAGCATCCCGCGATGTAGTACAGAAAACAAATATAGTTAAAACACTTCTAACTTTAACTAGAAAATGAATTACTAAGCGAAAATATTATAAACTAAATAACTGCCATAAAGGCAGCACAATGCTTTTCTTCGAGTGTTTTCCATGTTGATGAGGGTGAGTACAAATGACTGATTTACAATAATTTAATTGTGAAAGTGCGCTTGATTTATCGTACAATTTCATTGGACCTCTGTGAACTACTCATCAATTTTATTGGTCTACTGTTACGAGGCAAAATGTTTTTGGCGGCATGAAAAAAATCATGCATTAGCCGCACCGTATTAAAGGCCGCAGAGTTCAAAGCTGTTCAAAATGTGGGAAAAAAGTAGCGGCTTATAATCCGACATCTACGGTACTTGCAAATGTTTTGTCGTCATACTAGGAGACATCATCAGTGCACTGTTAATTGTGGTGGTATCCTCCGAATGCCTTTATATACTTGTCAACCAGCTGATTGGTTGTCATCACGGAAACTCAGTTGTGATGTAGTCTCATCACTGATTAGTTGCAAGGCAAACTTTGTGTGTTGTGGTCTGGAATTTTGCCTGTATTGGCTCATAAATAGGATCTATCACAACAAACCGAAAATTGAAAGTAATTGTGAATATTCAGCAGGCTGGTTGCAGAAATTTAAGAAAAGGCACGACATTATATTTTTAAAGATTTGTGGTGATAAAGTGTCTGCTGTTTGTGAAGCAGCAGAGAAATTTATTGAGTTTGCCAAGATCGTTGTCAGCGTGTTAGATTTTCATTAGCTTCATCAGTACATATGGATGATGAACAAGGGTAAGGCAAAAGCTGCCTACTAGCAGCCATGCATTCAGGGACTGAAATTATGGTGATCCCAAGTTATTTCATTATATATTCCAAAATTTGAACCATTTCTTGAGCCAAGTATTTTAGATAAGGGGTACTTAACCTGTACTTTAAGAAGCCAGCATCCACTGTTAAGAACCTTCACCATCCAGGACATGTCCTCTTCTTGTTACTGCTACCAGAGAAGAGGTGTAAGAGGTTGTTTGAGGAACTGCTTCCCTTCTGCTGTCAGATTTTTGAACAGACAATTAACCCATCGACACTACCTCACTTTTGTTCTTCTATTATTAATTTATTTTTATATTATTGTGACTAATTTTTTATGTATTGCATTGTACTGCTGCCACAAAACTGTAAATACAAGTTCTGCGAATTCACATTGGAATGAGCTACAGCACACTGCTTCCAGAGGATGATGTGGGAACCACTAAAAACAGCTCTGGATTTCAGTATTTTGCATGTATTTGCTTCAAAGTACACTTTCACTGTTTTACATTATAACAATATTGATAACTCATTTAAACAAAACCAAAGTCAAAGTAAACTTATCAAAGTACATTTACGTCACCATATACTAAAGATTCATTTTATTATAGAAATTTACAGGAAAATAATAGAATTTTTGTAAAACCATACCTAAATAAAGACTGACAACCAATGTGCAAATGAAGACAAATTGTGCAAGCAAACAAAAAACTTTTGAACAAATATATGAAAGCCAGGTGCCCATGAATTATTTGCATGTAAATCTTTATATCTTTTCTTTCTTTTTAAATCTTTTTATTAATTTTAAAACAAATGAAACATGAATACAGAGAGTTTGAGAGTACATAGTTAGTAGTTTAAATAAACATTCAAATAGATGATAATCCATATATAATAACCTCCCAAACTCATAGTAATTACGAACAAAAGAAGTAAAAAAAAACAAAAAAGTGGGGGGGGAACTAACCAACATGGGCCATTGCATTATGTCAAATATATACAGTAGTGCCAATAACTCCGTACCTCCATCCAAATAACTAAGTATAATAAAAGTGAGGTTTAGGAAAAGACAGTTTAACTCATATGAAAATGTTGAATAAATGGTCTCCAAGTTTCTTCAAATTTAACTGAAGGATCAAAGACAACACTTCTAATTTTTTCTAAGCTCAAACAGGAGATAGTTTGAGAAAACCACTGAAATATAGTTGGAGGATTAATTTCTTTCCAATTCAATAGAATAGATCTTCTAGCCATTAATGTAACAAATGCATTCATCCGTCGAGCTGAGGGGGATAAACGTCTATTATGCGCCATTGGTAAACTGAAAATTGCAGTAATAGGATGAGGTTGGAAATTGATATTCAGAACTGTTGAAATAATACAGAAAATATCTTTCCAGTAATTTTGCAAACAAGGGCAAGACCAAAACGTGGGTCAATGAAGCAACTTCAGAATGACATCTGTCACAGGTTGGATTAACATAAGAATAAAATCGAGCAAGTTTATCCTTAGACATATGAGCTCTATGTACAACTTTAAATTGTATTAGGGCATGTTTAGCACAAATAGAAGAAGAATTGACTAATTGTAAAATTTTCTCCCACTGCTCAGTGGGTATAAGACAATGAAGTTCTTTTTCCCATTCCTTTTTAATTTTTTCTGATACCTCTGGCTGTATTTTCATGATCATATTATAAATGGTAGCTACTAAACCCTTCTGACAAGGATTCAGAGCTAAAAAAAATTCCGTAATGTCCGATGGACATAATTTCGGAAAAGACTAACTTATTATTCAAGAAATTTCTAACTTGCAAATAACTAAAAAAAAATGAGTTTTAGGTAAATTATATTTATTAGATAGCTGTTCAAAGGACATAAAACTATTATCTAAAAATAGATCACGAAAACATGTTATACCTTTTGTTTTCCATAAAACAAAGGCTTGATCCATAAATCGGGCCGAAAAAGAAAGTTAGATATTATAGGGCTTGATAAGATAAACTTATTCAAGCCAAAAAATTTACGAAATTGAAACCATATTTGCAATGTATGTTTAACTATAGGATTAGTTATTTGTTTATTCAATTTAGATAAAGAAAAGGGAAGTGAAAATCCTAAAATTGAAAACAATGAAAAGTCTTGTACAGATTTACATTCCAAATCTACCCCTTGTGGGCAAGCTGCTATAGTCGATTCTTGTGTCCAAAATATTAAATATCGTATATTAACTGCCCAATAGTAAAATCTCAGGTTTGGCAAAGCCAAACCACCCTCCTTCTTAGGCTTCTGTAAGTATTTTTTACTTAGTCTAGGATTTTTATTCTACCACAGATAGGAAGATATTTTGGAGTCAATATCAAAAAAAGATTTAGGAATAAAAATTGGTAATGCTTGAAATAAATATAAGAATTTGGGTAATACCATCATCTTAATAGCATTAATTCGACCAACCAATGACAAAGATAATGGAGACCACCTGGTAACAAGTTGCTTAATTTGGTCAATTAAAGTTAAAAAATTAACTTTAAATAAATCTTTATGTTTTTTGGTAATTTTAATACCCAAATAAGTAAAATAATCTGTGACAACTTTAAATGGTAAATGTTTATAAATTGGAACTTGCATATTTAATGGAAATAATTTGTGCTTATTAAAATTCAATTTGTAACCAGAAAAGTTACTAAACTGAGCAAGCAAGGACGAAATAGCAGGAATCGATCTCTCAGGGTCGGATATGTATAGTAACAAATCATCAGCATATATTGATAACTTATACGTCCCTTCCCCACGAGTAATACCCAAAATATTAGGTGATTCACGAATGGCTATAGCTAAAGGTTCCAAAACAATGTCAAATAGTAAAGGACTTAAAGGACAGCCTTGCCTTGTACCACGGAATAACTGAAAAAAGGAGATCTTCGATTATTGGTAAAGACCGAAGCCAAGGGTTTATAGTATATTAATTTAATCCATGATATAAATTTCGAACTAAAATTAAAATGCTGCAATGTATTAAATAAATATGGCTATTCAACTCTATCAAATGCTTTTTCAGCATCTAAGGAAATGACACATTCTGGTATTTTGGATGAAGGAGTATAAATAATATTAATTAATTTTCTAATGTTAAAAGATGAGTAGCGGTTTTCAATAAATCCAGTCTGATCTTCAGAAATAATTCGAGGTAATATATTTTCTAATCTAGTGGCCAAAATTTTACTAAAAATCTTAAAATCCGTATTCAGCAAGGATATAGGCCAATAGGATGCACATTCAGTGGGGTCTTTATATCTTTTTTAAGAATTAAAGAAATAGAGGCTTCATAAAAAGATTGTGGCAATTTACCTATAGTTAACGCATCTTTAAAATTTTTACAAAGCCAAGGAGAGAGTATAGAGGAAAAGGATTAAAAAAATTCTACAGTATAACCATCCCAGGAGCTTTACCGGAAGTCATTGGAAAAAGTAGCCTCTTTTATTTCAGTTTCCGTAATAGGTGCATCTAGGAATACACTATCTTCTGTTGTTAATTTTGGGATATTCAATTTTCTTAAAAATTCATCTATTGTAGAAGAATCCTCAACAAATTCTGATTGATATAAAGAATTATAAAAATCATGAAAGGCTTTATTTATCTCTTTATGGTCGATCGACAGAGTGCCATCTGGTTTACGAATCCTAGTAATTTGTCGTTTAACCAAAGCAGTTTTCAATTGATTAGCCAATAATTTGCCAGACTTATCTCCATGTACATAAAACTGGGTTCTAGATTTAATTAACTGATTTTCAATTGAAGAGGATAATAACAAACTATGCTCCATTTGGAGTTCAACTCTTTCTTTATAAAGTTCTTTGCTGGGGGTCACTGAATAAATCTTATCAATTGCTTTGATTGTATCAACCAATGTTAATATTTTAGAATTAGTTTGTTTCTTAACTCCAGCAGAGTATGAAATAATCTGTCCACGAATAAATGCTTTAAAAGTGTCCCATAAAATTCCACTAGAGATCTCTGCTGTAGAATTTAAGAAAAACAAATCAATTTGTTGTTTAATAAAATTAAGAAAGTCTAAGTCCTGCAATAAAATAGAGTTGAACCTCCAATATTTAGCATTAGTAGATGAGTCCATTGTCTTAATAGATAGCTTCAAAGGTGCATGGTCAGAAATGGTAATGGAGTCATATTTACAATCAATAAAATCTGTAAGTAAACGGTGATCAATAAAAAAGTAATCAATTTTTGAATAATTATGATAAACATGAGAGAAGTATGAAAACTCTTTGTCATTGGGGTGTAAAAAACGCCAAATTTCGGAAATTCCAGAATCAATCATAAAGGAATTAATAAGAGAGGCTGATTTATTCGGAAGAGCTTGGGTGGGCTTAGATCTATCCATCGAAGGGTTTAAGCAACAGTTAAAATCCTCACCCATTATCAGCATGTACTGATTCAAATTAGGAAAGGATGTAAATAGACACTTAAAAATTTCAGGACAATCAGTGTTTGGAGCATAAACATTAACTAAAACAACTTTTTGATCAAAAAGTAGACCAGTAATAAGCAAAAATCTACCTTGTGGGTCTGAAATTGTTTCATAGTGTATAAAGGAGGTTGAAGAATCTATAAAAATGGAAACGCCTCTTTGGCTTGGGAATTCGAGTGATACTATTTGCCTTTCCAAAACCTAGAAAAACGTTGACTATCCACCTTCCTCACATGAGTCTCTGGTACAAAGATAATATTAGCATTCATTCTGTGGAATACTTTGAATATTTTTTTCCGTTTGATCGGATGATTTAAACCATTAGTATTCCAAGAAACAAAATTAATAATCTTATCCATATTGCCAATATTTATTACAATTAACACAAGGTTTAAAAAAAAGATGAACTCATGAATCCGGAAGAGGGAAGTAAGTTCAAGGAGGAACCGGAAGTCATGACACTGCAACCATTTTGTAGTTTCGAGTCAGCCCATGAAGTAAAACTAAGCGTGAAGCAAACAAAAAGAAAAATCTCCCTCCCTTCACCCTCAAAACCCCAAGAAAAAAGCCAAAAAGAGGCAAGCAAGCAATCTAATACTAAATTTACCCCCCGTCTCAAGATGGCAACCCAAACAAAAAAAGTTAAATAAAAGATACAAACCACCCATATTATAAGAAAGGGTTAGTATAACAAAGATTAAAGTATAAAATTAGTATTATATATATAAAACAAAAGGATTTAAAAAAATTAAAATGATAAAACCCATAAATGGATAATATTGTATTACTGTTTTAAAAGAAAGTCCTTAATCTTTATATCTTTTATCTGCTTTTCATAACAAAATGAGGTATCTTAACTTTTTTTTACTTCCCTAGTACTAGCTTTCTTCTGGACAACTCCACTGCAAGAATACTAGCAATTCTAACTTATTGGGTTCAACAATATCATAACGAAACTGCGTATTATTAATATGCTCCAAAATGCAGCCCAGCTCCTGACACCTCTTTGACAATGTTAAAAATGGCAAGCTAAGCCCATATTCCACTATTTTCATTGTAGTTGCAAAGGAAAGAAGGCGTACAGTGTATTGGCCTTCATTCGTGGAATTGAATTTAGGATCTGAGAAGTAATGTTGCAGCTATATAGGACCCTGGTCAGATCCCACTTGGAGTACTGTGCTCAGTTCTGGTCGCCTCACTACAGGAAGGATGTGGAAGCCACAGAAACGGTGCAGAGGAGATTTACAAGGATGTTGCCTGGATTGGGGAGCATGCCTTATGAGTATAGGTTGAGTGAACTTGGTCTTTTCTCTTTGGAGTGATGGAGGATGAGAGGTGACTTAATAAAGGTGTATAAGATGATGAGAGGCATTGATCGTGTGGATAGTCAGGGGCTTTTTCCCAGGGCTGAAATGGTTGCCACAAGAGGACACAGGTTTAAGGTTCTGGGAGTAGGTACGGAGGGGATGTCAGGGGTAAGTTTTTCACTCAGAGAGCGGTGAGTGCATGGAATGGGCTGCCAGCAATGGTGGTGGAGGCGGATATGATAGGGTCTTTTAAGAGACTTTTGGATAGGTACATGGAGCTTAGAAAAATAGAGGGCTATGGGTAAGCCTCGTAATTTCTAAGGTAGGGACATGTTCGGCACAACTTTGTGGGCCCATATTGTGCTGTAGGTTTTCTATGATATATTATGCATGGGATGATGGTTGGTGCATTGAATCTATGCTAGTTTGCTTAGCAACTCATGTCTTCCTACCAAAGTTGCCTTTAACCTATGTCCCCTTCTCTCCTTCTCCTCCCTATGATTTCTACCTCTTGCCAATTCACTAGGGAAAGTAACCTACAAATTGCAGATTTTGGGATACAAAAGAGAACTTGAAGCACTTGGCAAAAAATCCAGGTGGTCACTGGAATAATGTGCAAGCTTCACACAGTACTGGCAATCAGAATTGAACTCTTCAATACGTACAAACAAGCTGGAGGAACTCAGCAGGTCGGGCTGAGACCCTTCGTCAGGACTGACAATGGTTTGATGTTTTTTGGTGGGGTCCTGTTCCCAAAACGTTGACTGCTCATTTCCAGGGATGCTGCCCGACCTGCTGAGTTCCTCCAGCTTGTTTGTACATGTTGATATGACCACAGCATCTGCAAGTGTACTTTGTGTTTAGAATTGAACTCTTGGTTGCCGACAATGAGGCAGCACAGCAGCCCTAATAACTATCATTGTCACCTTGTTATGTTTGGCACTTTTTGATAGTTGGTTTTCTGTAATAGAAGGAAAATATGCTACTTGTCTTCAGAAATTCTTCTGCTCTTTCACAATAACTGGATGCGTGATGTGCTCAGAGGTATTGAGATGTTGTGTAATCCTAAACCGAATTCAATTGTTCATTCTATTCTGACAGGGTTCTTAATTCCAAGCTGTGTATTTTAGGACAGAACAAACAGCATTTTGCGAGCTATACAAATCTTCTAGCTGGGATTGAGTTAGGGTAGTAGTTTGATTACTTTGGCTGCAGATTATTCCACTTGGAGTTTTTGCACATCTCTTCGTGTCTGTTACTAGAAATTTCCAAACTGAGCCAGATCCATTCCCCTGCTCCAAAATGAGCATTGTGCCAAGGACTGACTAGTAGGACCTTGAAAGCTCTTGTACTGAGTAAGAGTGAGGACACCAAAGAACATTACATTAAGCGTTTTTGAGTGGGAGCAAAAGACCAATGACCATAGTTGTCCTCACCATTTGTGAGGATATGTACTGAGACAGAATATTGAGGAAGCAGAGTGATGTCAAGTGGCATACTATGCATTCAAGGAAATGGAGGAAACAGGTATTATAATTTTGAAGTTTATTTTGGTGTTCAAGTTATTAATTATATCTTGGCTAACATTAGAAAGTCCAGGGGCTTTCTGCCTTTGGTTTTGTTTTATAAATGTTGACAATTCTGAGCAATGACACCAACTCCCACCTATCAACCCATCAAACTGCACTCCCTACCCACACAACATATTCTCACTTCTCTCTTTGGTTTCCTCAAAGATGAGATTGCAGAGGCCTGCATTCTAAGGATTTTGTGTTGGAATTCACATACTCAGTGGCCACTTTTATTAGGTACAATTGTACACCTCACCAATGCAGATATCTAAGCAGTCAATCATGTGGCAGTAACTCAATGCATAGAAGCATGCAAACATAGTCAAGAAGTTCAGCTGTTGTTAAGACCAAGCATCAGAATGGGGAAGAAATGTGACTTAAGAGACTTTGATCGAGGTGGCTGAGTACCAGAAGCTGTTCATCCTTTGGGATTTTCATGCACAACAGTCGCTGGAGTTTGCAGAAGTTCCCACCCTTTTTTACAACATGGACCTGTGGACCCCAGGTTGGGAATCCCTGATTTAAAGGTCCTTTTTTTTATGGTGTTGTTAACAATCTGTTCACTGTTACTGCATGATAACATTTTACAACCCTAACAAAAATACAGTTTTCCCTGTATATTACTCAAGATTATCTTTGTTCACTGATTGGTCATGTCTGATCTCCAACTACAAACTCCATTTCCAGAAAAGTTGGGATATTTTCCAAAATGCAATAAAAACAAAGATTTGTGATGTTAATTCACATCAACCTTTATTTAACTGACAAAAGTACAAAGAAAAGATTTTCAATAGTTTTACTGACCAACTTAATTGTATTTTGTAAATATACATAAATTTAGAATTTGATGGCTGCAGCACACTCGACAAAAGTTGGGACAGAGTTAAAATAAGATTGAAAAGTGCACAGAATATTCAAGTAACACCGGTTTGGAAGACTCCACATTAAGCAGGCTAATTGGTAGCAGGTGAGGTCTCATGACTGGGTATAAAAGTAGCATCCATCAAAGGCTCAGTCTTTGCAAGCAAGCATGGGTCGTGGCTCACCACTTTGTGCCAAAATTCGTGAGAGAATTGTTAGTCAGTTCAAAAGGAACATTTCCCAACGCGAGATTGCAGAGAATTTAGTTCTTTCAACATCAACAGTACATAATATTGTGAAAAGATTCAGAGAATTCAAAGACACCTCAGTGCGTAAAGGGCAAGGTCGGAAACCACTGTTGAATGCACGTGATCTTCGAGCTCTCAGGCGGCACTGCCTAAGAAACCGTCATGCTACTGTGACAATTATAGCCACCTGGGCTCGGGAGTACTTCGGAAAACCATTGTCACTTAACACAGTCCGTCACTGTATCCAGAAATGCAACTTGAAACTGTATTACGCAAGGAGGAAGCCATACATCAACTCTATGCAGAAACGCCAGCGAGTTCTCTGGGCCCGAGCTCATCTCAGATGGACCGAGAGACTGTGGTACTGTGTGCTGTGGTCAGATGAGTCCACATTTCAGCTAGTTTTCAGAAAAAACGGGTGTCGAGTTCTCCGTGCCAAAGATGAAAAGGAACATCCTGATTGTTATCAGCAAAGTGCAAAAGCCAGCATCTGTGATGGTATGGGGGTGCATCAGTGCCCATGGCATGGGTGAGTTGCATGTATGTGAAGGTACCATTGACTCTGAGGTGTATATTAGGATTTTAGAGAGACATATGTTGCCATCAAGGCGAAGTCTCTTCCCAGGACGTCCATGCTTATTTCAGCAGGACAATGTCAGACCATATTCTGCACGGGCTACAACAGCATGACTTTGTAGACACAGAGTGCGTGTGCTTGACTGGCCTGCTGCCAGTCCAGATCTATCTCCTATTAAAAATGTATGGCGCATCATGAAGAGGAGAATCAGGCAACGGAGACCACGGACTGTTGAACAGCTGAAGTCTTATATCAAGCAAGAATGGACAAAATTTCCAATTGCAAATCTGCTACAATTAGTATCCTCAGTTCCAAAATGATTAAAAAGTGTTATTAAAAGGAAAGGTGATGTAACACAATGGTAAACATGCCTCTGTCCCAACTTTTGTTGAGTCTGTTGCAGCCATCAAATTCTAAATTTATATTTACAAAATACAATTAAGTTGGTCAGTAAAACTATTGAAAATCTTTTCTTTGTACTTTTGTCAGTTAAATAAAGGTTGATGTGAATTAACATCACAAATCTTTGTTTTTATTGCATTTTGGAAAATATCCCAACTTTTCTGGAAATGGAGTTTGTACATTTATATTTCTATCTTGCTTACCTGCTTTGGTCCACTAGGCCTGCAGTTAATTATTCTTAATGCTCTTCTTTCCCTCTGATAACCACTTATAAATTTTGCAGCAAGATTCCCCTGTATTTTGATTGGTAGAATAGTGTGAAATTTGAATGCCTGTAGCTTTAAATGACATTTGCTTTGCAGAATTGTATTGGCATTATTTTCTGATCATTTTGTCAATATTTTCCTTTCTGACCTTGTTGTGATTTATGAAACATTTTCCTGTATATGTTACCAGCGTGTCTCTTGTTTCACAAGGGGCCCAAATACCCTTAACAGCTGTACAACCATTAGAGATGCTTGTTGAACCATTAGCACTGCCCCCCACCACCACCACCACACCAGCCTCCTTTCATACAAACAGAAGCTGAAATGGGAGGTTCTTTGTGTACAGCATTCAAACCAGGTAGCCCTGACCTTCACAAGAAATAGAGATAGAACCTCTGTAAAGCTACCAGACATGCCAGGAAACAATACCAGTCCAAAACAGAGTCCCAGATCAGCTGTCGATGGTGGCAGGGCTTACATGTTATAATGGGCTACACAATGAAGTCCGGCAAAATTGCACACAACAGCACATCCCTTCCCATAGGCTTAATGCATTCTGTGCAAGTTTTGAACAGTAAAGGATTGCACCTGAACCCGCAGTCACTGTTGCAGATAGAAGATCAGTCTTCCAGAGTGTGAACTCTGAACTTGTCCTTCAGATGAGTTGGTGAGAGTATGTGCAGATGTTCTTAATGTCTCCTTGTTTCAGTCTGATGCTCCTACCCCCTCTGAATAGTGTTACCATCCCTGTATCTATGAAAAACAAGGTAATGTGGTAGGGCATTCAGGACATCAACTACAGGACAACGTCACCTGCCTGTACTTATGATGCCTCCCTCTCAGATGTGTTGAACAACTTCTAAGCTGGTTTCGAGGCAGAAAATGATGTGGTGGTGAGAAAGACCACTCCTCCTTCCAATGACCAGATGCTATGTCTTACCATGGCCGATGTGAGGAAAACTGTATGCAGAGTCAACCCACAGAAGGCTGCAGAATCAGACAATATTCCTGGCAGGGTGCTTAGAGGATGTGCAGAAGTGCTGGCAGATGTTTTCACTGACATCTTCAACATCTCCCTGAGCAGCGCCATTGTTCCAACGTGCTTCAAGGCTGCCACCATTGTCCCCGTGCCAAAGAAGTCTTCAGTGTCCTACCTCAACAACTACTGTCCTGTTGCAAGTGTTTCAAGAGGCTTGTCAAGAGGCACATAAAGACCCTGCTGTCCTCCTCACTGGATCCCCGCAGTCTGCATATCGTCCCAGCCGCTCAACAGACGACGTTATCGCCACCACCCTCCACCTGGCCCTCACCCTCCTGGACAAAAAAGACACATATGTTCGAATGCTGTTCATAGACTTCAGTTCAGCATTCAACGCAATCATTCCTGAACACCTGAATGGAAAGCTGAAACTTCTGGGCCTGAACACCTCCCTCTGCAACTGGATCCTAGACTTCCTGACTGGGAGACCTCAGAAAGAATGGATCGGAAGCAGCATCTCCAACACCATCACACTGAGCATGGGGCCCCCCAGGGCTGTGTGCTCAGTGCACTGCTGTTCACTCTGCTGACCCACAACTGTGCAACAACATACAGCTTGAATCACATCATCAAGTTTGCCGATGACATGACCGTGGTAGGTCTCATCAGCAAGAATGATGAGTCAGCTTACAGAGGAGGTGAAGTGGCTAACAGACTGGTGCAGAGCCAACAACCTGTCTCTGAATGTGAACAAAAGTAAAGAGATGGTTGTTGACTTCAGGAGAGCACGGAGCGACTGCTCTCCACTGAGCATCGATGGCTCCTTGGTAGAGATTGTTAAGAGCACCAGATTTCTTGATGTTCACCTGGCGGAGAATCTCACCGGGTCCCTCAACATCAGCTCCATAGCCAAGAATGCCCAGCAGCGTCTCTACTTTCTGCGAAGGCTGAGGAAAGTCCATCTCCCACCCCTCCATCCTCATCACATTCTACAGAGGATGTATTGAGAGCATCCTGAGCAGCTGCATCACTGCCTGGTTCGGGAATTGCACTGTCTTGGATCGCAAGATCCTGCAGGGGATAGTGAGGTCAGCTGAGAAGACCATTGGGGTCTCTCTTCCTGCTATTACAGACATTTACACCACACGCTGCACCCGCAAAGCTAACAGTCTTGTGAAGGACCCCATGCACCCCTCACACAAACTCCTCCCTCCTGCCATCTGGCAAAAGGTACTGAAGCATTTGGGCTCTAATGACCAGACTGTGCAACAGTTTCTTCCCCCAAGCCATCAACTCTTCAATACTCAGAGTCTAGACTGACATCCACATCATTTATTATTATATTGTAATTTGTCCTCTACTGTGCCTATTGTCTTTATTGATTATTGTACTGTCCTGCACTGTTTTATGCACTTCCTGTGCAGGTCTGTAGTCTAGTGCAGTTTTTATGTTGTTTTACATAGTCTAGTGTAGCCTTGTGCTGTCTCACATAGTCTAGTGTAGTTTTGTGTTTCATGTAGCACCAGGGTCCTGAAGGAACATTGTTTTGTTTTTACTGTGTACTGTACTAGCAGTTTATGGTTGATATGACAATAAACTTGACTTAATAATTACCGCCCTGTGGCTCTAACATTTACCAATGTGAAGTCACTTAACAAACTGATCACGGTGTGCGTTAACTCCAGCCTCGCAGATAACTAACCCACTGCAATTTGCTTACTGTCAAAATGGGCGTATAGCAACTGATATCTCCCTGGCCGTACCCTTACCTTTGGTGCATCTGGATATTAAAGACATCTTTGTTAGATTATTATTGACGACAGCTCCACTTTCAATACTAATTAAAACAAACTCTTCACCAAACCTGTGCAACTGGATCCTTAACTTCCTGGCCAACAGATCACAATCACTAAGAATAAGCAGGAAGACTGTCATCACCATCATTCTAAACTCTGGTGCTCCACAAGTTTGTATGGCCAGATTCTCAAATAACCGTGCATTGCATCAGTGGTATGCAGAAGTGCATCTCTGTATGCACAATATGTTGAACCTTGGAGTGGATGGGCTATAGCAGCAGATGACCATGAACATGCAGAAATGCACTCAGTAGCCACTTTACCATGTACCTGCTATACTTCATAAAGCGGCCACTGAGTGTATAAATATCCCTAGGTTTTCTAGTATGCATTTATTTATCCTGTGTTATATAAAAAGACTTGGGTTTGGTTTCTCTTTCATAAAGGCATGCTAACTGCCCTGTGATCATGCTTTTTGTGCTCTCTTACCACTTCCTTGATTGTGCATTTCAACATCTCAGCAGCTAATGTCAAAATAATTAGCTCATACAACATTATGGTAGTGTAGTGATTAGCACAATTTTTACAGACCTGAGTTCAATTTATCTTGCTGTTTGTAAGGAGTTTGTAAATTCTTCCCATGACCTCATGGGTTTTATCCAGGTGCTCCACTTTCCTCCCACAGTCCAAAGACGTACTGGTTGGTTGGTTATTGTAAATTGTCCAGTGATTAGGCTAGGATTAAATCAGTGGATTGCTGGGTAGCACAGCTCAAAGGTCCCATTCCAAGCTGTATCTCAATAGATAAAATTCAATCAGGTCAATTTGTTTAAATGGAACCTGTGGTGAATCATAAGGAAGATATAGAGTCAAAGACTTTAAGGCAAGTTCTTGGCTTGGTATCTAGTGATGAAGAAATTATATTTCCATGTTGAGCTGGTGTATTTGAAAGGAGAGTGCATTTGGCTATTCTCTTCCTCAGTGCAATGAACTGTCATTGGTGAAGTTTTGCTTATACAAAATTTTGAATGGACTGCAGTAAATTCAAACTAGACCTCAACTTTCAAAATTATCCAGGTTTGACTAGATGTGGGGTACAGTTATTGTGATCAAATACTGAGGTTCTGTGATATTTCTAAGCAAATTGTACTGACATGGATTTACTGAATTGGTTGTCTGTAGGTGATGATAGGCCACTTTGATATGCTGCAGTCTCTCAGTTCTCATACTTGGATCCCACAATCCATTTCCTGGTTAGAATTGTGTGTGACTTGAGGACACCTTGCCGGTGATGGTGCTGTCATGTGTGTCTGTTACATTATACTTCGTGAATATCATGGAGTTGGGAGTTATTCGAGTACACAAGATGGATGACTGACTGGTGGCAGAAAGGATGAATGCTTTCATGAGTTCATGTGCCAGGCAAGAGCAGTGTTTTAACCTGTGTGGTGTTGAGTTTCTTGATGTTTGTTTATTCAGGCAATTAAGTATTCCACTATGATCTTCTTTGTAGATGGTCAATTGGGGTGTCAGAAGGTCTCACATGAAGACAGCTACTGATCTGGTCTTTATGGCTGGTCCAGTTGAATTTCCTGTCAATGTCAAGTCTTAGAATGTTGATAGAGTGGTACTTGGTGATTGTAATGCCCTTGAATGGCAGAGGTAGCTTACTAGACCTCTGATGGAGATGTTGTTTGTGTGGGATGTGCGGTGTGATGCTTCTGGCCTCTTATGAGCTCATTACTGCAGGTTGTCAAGGACTTGCCTGTAGTCACAGACTGCTTCATTTGTTGAATATTTCCAGATGGAATTAATTGAACATTCCAGTCATGAGCAAACATCCCATTTCTGGTCTCGTGATGAAAGGAAGGTTATTGGTATACTGAAAACGATTGGGCCCAAGACACTGCCCTGAGAAGCAATTGTAGAGTGTTCTATGATTGAACTACAAGAACCTTATTACTTTTACTGTATTAGCATGTTTTCTCCCTAATGCCAATTTTGTTGAAGTTTCTCAGTGAGGCATTCTGTAGAGTACTTTCTTTGATGTCTAAAGGCAGTCACACTTCTGCCACCTGAAATTCTGCTTTTTAGCTCATTATTTGAACCAAGGCAGCGTTGAGGTCTGGAACAAAATGCCTTGGTAAAACCAAAATTGTTTGTTAGTGAGCAAATACTGACACCACTTTCAACCACTTAGCATTGCTGGTTAGAGAGGAGATTAACGCAATAGAAAGGAAGGACATTAGCCTGGAGGATGTGGAATCGATATGAGTAGAGCTGCATGACACTAAGGGGCAGAAAACGCTGGTGGGAGTTGTGTATAGCCCACCTAACAGTAGTAGTGAGGTTGGGGATGGCATTAAACAGGAAATTAGAAATGCGTGCAATAAAGGAACAGTAGTTATAATGGGTGACTTCAATCTACATATAGATTGGGTGAACCAAATTGGTAAGGGTGCTGAGGAAGAGGATTTCTTGGTATGTATGCAGGATGGTTTTCTGAACCAACATGTCGAGGAACCAACTAGAGAGCAGTCCATTCTAGATTGGGTATTGAGCAATGAGGAAGGGTTAGTTAGCAATCTTGTCGTGCGAGGCCCCTTGGGTAAGAGTGACCATAATATGGTGGAATTCTTCATTAAGATGGAGAGTGACATAGTTAATTCAGAAACAAAGGTTCTGAACTTAAAGAAGGGTAACTTTGAAGGTATGAGACATGAATTAGCTAAGATAGACTGGCAAATGATACTTCAAGAGTTGACGGTGGATATGCAATGGCAAGCGTTTAAAGATTGCATGGATGAACTACAACAATTGTTCATCCCAGTTTGGCAAAAGAATAAACCAGGGAAGGTAGTGCACCCTTGGCTGACAAGGGAAATTAGGGATAGTATCAAGTCCAAAGAAGAAACATATAAATTAGCCAAAAAAAGCGGCACACCCGAGGACTGGGTGAAATTCAGAGACCAGCAGAGGAGGACAAAGGGCTTAATTAAGAAAGGGGAAAAAGATTATGAGAGAAAGCTGGCAGGGAACATAAAAACTGACTGTAAAAGCTTTTATAGATATGTGAAAAGAAAAAGATTGGTCAAGACAAATGTAGGTCCTTTACAGTCAGAAACGGGTGAATTGATCATAGGGAACAAAGACATGGCAGGCCAATTGAATAACTACTTTGGTTCTGTCTTCACTAAGGAGGACATAAATAATCTTCCGGAAATAGTAAGGGACCGAGGGTCTGGTGAGATGGGGGAACTGAGGGAAATACATGTTAGTAGGGAAGTGGTATTGGGTAAATTGAAGGGATTAAAGGCAGATAAATCCCCAGGGCCAGATGGTCTGCATCCCAGAGTGCTTAAGGAAGTAGCTCAAAAAATAGTGGCTGCATTAGTGATAATTTTTCAAAACTCCTTAGATTCTGGATTAGTTCCTGAGGATTGGAGGGTGGCTGATGTAACCCCACTTTTTAAAAAAGGAGGGAGAGAGAAACCGGGGAATTATAGACCGGTTAGTCTGACATCGGTGCTGGGGAAAATGCTAGAGCAGGGGTGTCAAACTCATTTTAGGTCACGGGCCAGATTGAGCAAAATGCAGCTTCATGCGGGCCGGATCAGTCGGACGCGTGCAAACGCAGCTTTCGTTGCCTCCGTTTTTTCAGCCTGCTCTCATGTGTCTCAGTTTCTGCTATAACTACAGAGTGTTTCACTTTACAAATTCCGTTTCTTATGAAGAAGACTGCCGAATAAACACTAAAAACCCTGAAAACCTGGTACCTGAATAAACTCAGCATTAAGCCATATCATACGCCATAGGCGCTTCGATTACTGGGGCCAACTTTAATAGTAATTAGATATTGTCTCGCGGGCCAAAGATAATTCCACTGCGAGCCGGATTTGGTCCACGGGCCTTGAGTTTGACATATATGTGCTAGAGTATCAAAGATGTGATAACAGCACATTTGGAAAGAGGTGAAATCATCGGACAAAGTCAGCATGGATTTGTGAAAGGAAAATTATGTCTGACGAATCTTATAGAATTTTTTGAAGATGTAACTAGTAGAGTGGATAGGGGAGAGCCAGTGGATGTGGTATATTTAGATTTTCAAAAGGCTTTTGACAAGGTCCCACTCAGGAGATTAGTGTGCAAACTTAAAACACACGGTATTGGGGGTATGTTATTGATGTGGATAGAGAATTGGTTGGCAGACAGGAAGCAAAGAGTGGGAGTAAACGGGACCTTTTCAGAATGGCAGGCAGTGACTAGTGGGGTATCGCAAGGCTCAGTGCTGGGACCCCAGTTGTTTACAATATATATTAATGATTTAGACGAGGGAATTAAAAGCAGCATCTCCAAGTTTGCGGATGACACAAAGCTGGGCAGCGGTGTTAGTTGTGAGGAGGATGCTAAGAGGATGCAGGGTGACTTGGATAGGTTAGGTGAGTGGGCAAATTCATGGCAGATGCAATTTAATGTGGATAAATATGAGGTTATCCACTTTGGTTGCAAGAACAGGAAAACAGATTATTATCTGAACGGTGGCCGATTAGGAAAAGGGGAGATGCAACGAGACCTGGGTGTCATTGTACACCAGTCATTGAAGGTGGACATGCAGGTACAGCAGGCGGTGAGAAAGGCAAATGATATGTTGGCATTCATAGCAAAAGGATTTGAGTACAGGAGCAGGGAGGTTCTACTGCAGTTGTACAAGGCCTTGGTGAGACCGCACCTAGTGTGCAGTTTTGGTCCCCTAATCTGAGGAAAGACATTCTTGCCACAGAGGGAGTACAGAGAAGGTTCACCAGATTGATTCTTGGGATGGCAGGACTTTCATTTGAAGAAAGACTGGATCGACTCGGCTTATACTCACTGGAATTTAGAAGATTGAGGGGGGATCTTATTGAAATGTATAAAATTCTAAAGAGATTGGACAGGCTAGATGCAGGAAGATTGTTTCCAATGTTGGGGAAGTCCAGAACGAGGGGTCACAGTTTAAGGATAAAGGGGAAGCCTTTTAGGACCGAGATGAGGGAAAACTTCTTCACACAGAGTGTGGTGAATCTGTGGAATTCTCTGCCACAGGAAACAGTTGAGGCCGGTTCATTGGCTATATTTAAGAGGAAGTTAGATATGGCCCTTGTGGCTAAAGGGATCGGGGGGTATGGAGAGAAAGCAGGTACAGGGTTCTGAGTTGGATGATCAGCCATGATCATACTGAATGGCGGTGCAGGCTTGAAGAGCCAAATTGCCTACTCCTGCACCTATTTTCTGTGTTTCTAACCATTTTGCTGATGATTGAGAATAGACCTGAGGAAAATGTACATGGACAACATTCCATATTGGGCAAGTGCCAGTGTTTTAAAATTACTGGAATAGCTTGGTTAGTGTTATGACTTGTTCTAGTGCATGGACCTTCACTCACTTGCCTGCAGTTGATATTCTGAGATTGAAATTTTAGTGCTGCAATGGGCTTCCTTTGTTTTACACTTAGCATGCTTACGTTTTTTTCCGTTTTCTTATTCCCAGTTTGGAAAGCACTAAATGACCAAACGCTCCCTTGTCATTTAGATTGTCTTTTGACATGAATTTTGCCATTTACACTTGTATTTAGGTGAACCTTGCTCTCTCCTAGTAAAATTGCTCATTGTTCACCTGACCATCAGGATAATGGGGTGGTATGGTAGTGTAGCAGTTGCTGTAACACTGTTAGAGTGCCAGTGCCTGGGTTCAATTCTGCTGTTGTCTGTATGGAGTCTCTATGTTCTCCCCATGACCACATGGGTTTCCTCCCACATTCCAAAGGTGCAGGAGTTAGTAGGTTAATTGGTCACATGGGTGTCATTGGGCTCATCAGGCAAACTGTATCTCAAAATTTTAAAAGAACCCTATTCTTTGTTGTAAGCTATGGCCTTTTCTCTCTCCTCTGTCCTGCAAGAAAGAGAACCTTGGTCTTTTGATCTTCAGCTTGAAAGTATCTGATTAACATCTGGGTTTTCCACTCCCCTGTTTTACCACTCTGGCAACCTTTTGACATTCCCTTCTAGCCAAGCACTGAACTAGACTTCTCATATCTCCTTGCTGAAAACCACAATTCTATTATCACCAAGCTTCAAACAAACATCCCCCCAATGGTTGCTAAGACCTTCAAGTGGTTCTCATCAAACACTTGCTTCTCATGTCTTTCCAAAGCCTTGCTTTTCTCGAAATTACTGGATGTGCTATTGCAAGTTAAGTCCATGTTTATTTCCAGAACTTCATGAACATATCCCACCAATTGGACATGTGCTACTCGGTAGGAAATTGTCTATTACTAAACTCAAGAATGACAATAAAAAAGCTGGCGATGTGTCCACAGATATGGTTTGACCTGCTGAGGGTTGCAAGTAGTTTGAATTGTTCCTAAATAAGTTTGTGATGGATAAACTGTGTAGTTGACTTCACCACTCTTCTAGTGTTTCTAAGCTGTAATTCTGTAGGTGTGCACTGATGACATGGTCCATTTAAGCACCCCAGCTTTTGCCATAGGTGTCTCGTATTTGTCTAGCTGCTTGTTTAATATCTATTGATTGAGTAGAATTTAACTTCAGTTATTCACAACCATGGCTGTTGTCCCTGTGAATAGCTCTCCGTTTTTCTTCATGAGCAATCCAAATTTTCTTCAGCCTTCATTATGGACTAGGAAAGTTGAAAGCCATGTTTCAAAATATGGCTTCTCTCAATCAGAATAGCACTTGGGTCAAGTGTTTCAGATCAGGAAGGTTTTTGTAGCTTGACCAGAAGGAATTCCTCTATCTGAAATCTAATGGATGTTCTAGCTGACCTTTGCTATCAGCCTACTTATCCAAAATTCTGCCTTATGTATTTTACCTTTCTCATCCATTGTTCCTTTCCTTGCCACTACATTAATGCCATCTCCTTACATCTGTAAAATTGTGGCCAATTATTGAAAAGCCAGCTATGGAGAACTTGATATTTTCATTATGAAAGTGCAAGAGTTTTTAATTAAATGCCAAAGAAGATATTTATAGACCTATTGGGTAAGTCACTGCTTGGTCAGTGTATGGAACCACTGACCACTCATTACATAACTAGGTCTTGCTTTCAGCTTATTTTATAGAATGTTTTAAAACCATAAATGGCTGTATTAATTGAAGATATAAGATCCACCTTGGCAAATATTTAATACTTTTTAAAATGGAGTACTTTTTATATAAAAAAACAAACTACTTAAATTAACTAAATGAGTATTTTGCATCAGTCTTCACTGTGGAAGATGCTAGCAGTGCACCAGATTTTGAAGGGTGTGAGGGAAGAGAAGCGAGTGCAGTTACTATTACAGAGAAGGTGCTCAAAAAGCTGAAAGACCTAAGGTTCTGAAAGAAGTAGCAGTACAGGTTTTGGAGGCATTAGTAATGAACTTTCAAAAATCATTGGACTCTGGCATAGTGCTTCGGGACTAGAAAGGAGGAAGGCAGCAGAAAGGAAATTATAGACCAGTTAGCCCGACTCAGTGGTTGGGAAGATGTTGGAGTCAGTTGTTAAGGATGAGGTTATGGAGTACTTGGTGACATGGGACAAGATAGGACAAAGCACATTCTCCATAAGGGAAAATCTTGCTTGAAGAATCTGTTGTTCTTTGAGGAGACTACAAGTAGGATAGAGAAAGGGGATGCAGTGAGTGTTGTATATTTGGACTTTCAGAAGGCCTTTGACAAGGTGCTACACATGAAGCTGCTTACCAAGTTAAGAAACCATGGTATTACAGGAAAGTTACTGGTATAGTTAGAGCATTGGCTGATCGGTAGGAAGCAGTGAGTGGACTAAAAAGATCCTTTTCTGGTTGGCTGCCAGTGAGTCGTGGTTTTCCGAGGGGTTGGTGTTGGGATGACTCCTTTTTATGCTGTAGATGATTTAGATGATAGAATAGATGGCTTTGTTGCCAAGTTTGCAGATGATATGAAGATTGGTGGAGAGGCAACTAGTGTTGAGGAAACAGGTAGGTTGTAGAAGGATTTACACAGATTAGGAGAATGGGCAAGAGAGTGGCAAATGAAAGACAATGTTGGAAAATGTATGATCATGCACTTGGGTAGTAGAAATAAATGTGCAGACTATTCTCTAAATGGGGAGGAAATCCAAAAATGTGAGTTGCAAAGGGACTTGGGTGCCCTTGCTAAAGGTTAACTTGCAGGTTTAGTTGCTGGTGAGGAAGGTAGATGTAATGTTAGCATCCATTTCAAGAGGTCTAGAATATAAGAGCAAGGGTGTAATGCTGAGGCTTTATAAGGCACTGGTGAGGGCTTACCTTGAGTATTTTGAACCGTTTTGGGCTCCTCATCTAAGAAAAGATGTGCTAGCATTGGAGAGGGTTCAGAGGAGGTTCACAAGGATGATTCTAGGAATGAAAGGGTTATTATACGAGGAATCTTTGATAGCTCTGGGCCTTTACTCACAGGAATTTAGATGGATGAGTGGGGGGTTCTCATTGAAACCTTTTGAATGTTGAAAGGCCTAGACAGAGTAGATAGAAAAAGATGTTTCCTGTGGTGGGGGAGTCTAGGACAAGAGGGCACAGCCTCTGTGTCCATTTAAAACAAAGTTTTTTTTTAAGCTAGAGGGTGTTGAATTTGTGGAACGTATTACCACAGGCGGCTGTGGAGGCAAGGTCGCTGAATTTATTTAAACTAGAACTTTGATAGGTTTGTGATTTTATTCATTCAAGCTAGAAGGCAGTACAGGTGGCCCCCATTTTTCGAACGTTCGCTTTACAACAGCTCACTGTTACGAAAGACCTACATTAGTACCGGTTTTCGCTAACCAAAGAGGATTTTTGCTTTTACAAAAAAAAGATGCCCGCTTTATACATGTGTTTACCCTAAGAAAGACTACCATGACCCTGAAGCCTTGTACGGGCAGTTGTGTGCGTATGTGTGTATGTGCTGAATTTTTTCTCTCCAAATCGATTTTGGGTCGCTGTCTTCCCTATACTGATAAGTGAAACTACACCGTACATACAATATTTCTACTTTATATAGGCTGTATATTTATCATATCATTACTGCTTTTACTATATGTTTGTGTTATTTTAAGTTTTATGTGTTATTTGGTTTGATTTAGTAGGTTATTTTTTGGGTCTGGGAACACTCAAAAAATTTTCCCATATAAATTTATGGTAATTGCTTCTTTGCTTTACGAAATTTTGGCTTGCAAACAGTTTCATAGGAAGACTCTGCCTTCGGATGGCGGGGGAAACCTGTATTAGGGAACTATGCATTTGTTTTATGTTTCACTCGCACTTCAATCTGGGAAGAAGTTCTATTAGCTAATAATTATGAATTATTTCTGCCATTGCTCTGAACTGCTATGAAAATTGTAACTTTGCCATAAGTATGTGTTGTATCCTATAGGTTTGTGCCAAAACGATAATTGCAATAAGTAAACTATAGAAATGTAGTACTTTTGCAGACCAGCAGTACTTTTTTTTAATCATTGAACATTGCACTGCCTGTTTTTCCATAAATAATATTATATTTTTTGTATCTTTTGTATCTTTGTTACTTTTGGCTAGAAGGATTTAAGTAGAACCGTTATTCTAATGTTTGAGTAGTTGGTTTTCATTTCTAATTTTGATTAAAGCGTTTTAAAGCATTAATAGTTAGAGACTGATTAGTAAATCCCCTGAGACCTGTTTATCGTTTAAGCTCTACTGAAGATGGAGAATATGACATTTACTTTTTTTTTGGAGTTTTGGAGACAGTATGCAGATTAAACATATGTTTACTCCTTCAGAAATTATCTGTGCACTAAAAATAAAATCTCTGCAGTTTTTATGAGTTTGGGTGCTTCATCAAAGGTGTGTATTTACATTTTATTAAACATTTTTGTAATTCTCTTCCAGTAATTGACATGTAGTTGAAGGTTACATCGTAACAGTTAAAGTCATGCCCACAACTCTGTCGTTATATTGATTTATCAGGGCAACTGATGACTGACCATTATTAGTCTTATATTGCACTAATATTTTCAATGAGTTGTACAAATATTTCAGATTTTCCCAGGCAATATCTTTCCAAAGTGCAAAGCTGTAGTAATTTTATGAATATTGTCTCTAAACTTTGGGTTTCTTGCTGGCCTTTTTTCTTCCTCACTGAAGATTACCTTAGACCAGGGGTGTCAAACTCATTTTAGGTCATGGGCCGGATTGAGCAAAATGCAGCTTCATGCGGGCCGGATCAGTCGGACGCGTGCGAACGCAGCTTTCGTTGCCTCCGTTTTTTCAGCCTGCTCTCATGTGTCTCAGTCTCTGCTATAACTACAAAGTGTTTCACTTTACAAATTCTGTTTCTTATGAAGACTGCCGAATAAACACTAAAAACCCTGAAAACCTGGTACCTGAATAAACTCAGCATTAGCCATATCATACGCCATAGGTGCTTTGATTACTGGGGCCAGCCTTAATAGTAATTAGATATTATCTCGCGGGCCAAAGATAATTCCACCGTGGGCCGGATTTGGCCCGCGGGCCTTGAGTTTGACATATATGCCTTAGATTAGTGGAATTGTCATTGGTTAATCAAACCAAAGAAGATGCATGCCATAAATTTTTGTATGGACATGAGAACTTCTGTAGCTTTACAGAATGGGGAAAATAAACATCTCTTGCATCAAAAGGATAGGATATATCTCTTACATCACAAAGAAGTGGCATATTGGATAGAAAGCAAATGTTAATGTCCAAAGGAAGTTTGTAACTGGAACTCTGTTATTGGATTTGGCTTAATGTCAATCCTTAGCTTTTCATGGTGTCTTTTTTTGGCAGCATGGAGTGATGGAATGAATTTCTCATTTTGTAGTACAGTTCTTCAAATGTATCATAATTTGAAAGTTAGCAATAGAAGTTTCTTTAACTGTATGTTAAGCGTAAAACTAATCAAAGAACTGCTACAGATCTGAAATACAAACATTAAAAATGTTTAACAGATCAGACAACTGGAAGAAAAAACGGTCAATGTTTTAGCTGCTTTTTCCTTCACAGATGCTGCCTGACCCTCTTGTATATAAAACTCTTTAATTTGTACTGTCTATTACAGCTGTAACAGTTCCACGTAATTTTCGCCTTTTGGAAGAACTAGAAGATGGCCAGAAGGGAGCAAGTGATGGGACAGTAAGTTGGGGGCTTGAAGATGATGAAGATATGACACTTACGAGGTGGACAGGGATGATTGTTGGACCTGCCAGAGTAAGTAAGGTTTTAAAAAAAGCTTACTGATTGCAGTAATAATTATCTAGTTTCTTGGGATTCATATGATTTGAGTCTAATGTTTTGTGTAAAGAAAATGTAAGATTCTGAGTACAGGAGAAATGTACAAAACACCAGGTCAGGTTCTGTTCTTGTATTAAAAAAGAAACAGAAGTTCATTTTATTTGTTCTAGATTCATTTAAATTGTGGCTCATCTAATTCAGTTATGCTATTTGCATTTGTTCTAAATTTGCTGAATTTCTTGGTAATCTAGCATGTACAGACTCAAATTGATTCAGCCTTTATATACTTACGAAAAGTGAATAAAAATATGTAGCCCCCACCTTTTTAAGAATACAAATGCCTGAGATAATTGGCTTGAGTGATCATTTGTGCATATCATCTTTTACAAGATGCTGTTTAGCAAATTGTTTCTAGAAATCTGTTTTAGTTTTACAAACTAATGTTATTTGAAATGGATTTCAGTATTTGTGTACACAATTGTTTTATATATCATACTTGCCACATGGGTGGGGGCAGCTCAACCCATCTACTCCATGATTGCTCTCAGTTCAATCCTGTTCCTCCACTTATTTCCCTGACTTTTCTCAAACCCATCAAATTGCAATGATTATTTAAAATTTGGCTTTGGATGACCAAATTCAATATCAAATTAATGTTAGTTTGCAGTTCAGGTTAGTAAAGTTTTAAAGTGATAAAAGTTTTAATGAAATGATTCATTGAAGGAAAACTGCCAAAGTCAGCAGCAAATTGGAGAGCTAATTTATGCCTTGTTATTTTTATTTAGCTGTTTCAACCTTCTCAATGGTCAAAATGGAAGTATAAAATAAAAAATATGGGTTGAATCTTCTGTTTCTGAAATGGCAAATATTTGAACTAGAACTCTAGTTGTAGAAATAAGACGCAAGGTTCCAAACACTGGAATCTCAATTCAGCATTTCAACCCAAAACTCGACTGTCTCTCTACAAATGCTGCCTGACCTGCTGAGTTCCTCTAGCAGCTTGTTTGTTTTTGCTTCTAATACAATTACCTGTATTTGATTTATTATAGAAGTAAGTCAAGTTAAAACATTTTCTTTTTGCAGACAATTTATGAAAACCGAATATACAGCCTTAAAATAGACTGTGGACCTAGATATCCAGAGGTAGCTCCGCATGTTAGATTTGTAACAAAAATAAATATGAATGGAGTAAATAGTTCCAATGGAACGGTGAGTCTGTGTGCCTTTTGAGCATTTTTCACAACTGTCTCTGCAATCTCATTGTCATAATACTATTGTATTGAAAAAATCCATGGTTGTAAATTTTTGTACAGGAATGATTTGAAGGTGCAACTTTTGGATGCTTTATTTTGATTGGGAATTTAAACCTTTAGAAAAGTTTGGGTATCAAACAAAAACAAACCATTTAAAATGTTTGGCTTCTGAATCAGACAATTGTAAAACTATATGTACCAAAAGTTCTATTTTATTTCTGTTGTAATTTTTGGTCCATTGGAATTTGGCCCATCAAGAACCCCTATTATAATCCTATTTGATCATTGGAGGAGACAGTTCCCGATTTTCTTCCTCCACAAAGTATTTTCTGTTGCTTTCTTTGGTGCTTTAGCTAAAATTTCATAATTAAACGCAACTGAAAACTGGTAATCAAAAAGAGGGTTTGGAAAATTGAAGTAGATAGTAGATAGTTTTTAATTAATTTTCTGCACAATTACATTTTAATATCAACTTTTAATTATCCAGTTTAGTTGTTTCCATAAGTTGAATGGGTTTACAGTGTAGCAGACATGCAGTAACTTATACAAGATGATTTTGTGTTTCATTTCTACCACTGATTATACTGAAATTTGTCTTAACTGGACCAGTATGAATTGTTATTTTAGGTTATTCCAGAAGATGGAGCACTTAATATGGAGCATTTGAGAAGGATGCCCTGCACCAGCCTGCAGAGAGCATGTAGAATATTTTAATTTCATTCTGTTCATAGTATTGCACTTAAATTTATCTTTTGTTAAAGACAGTTTTTAATACACTACCTAATAGTAAGGTATTATTTATCAATTGACCTGTCTGAATTCATTTGGTAGTTTTCTGGATATTTTAAAGACATTGAACCTTGAGGCATATTTTGAAAGTCATTGTAAAATGTTGGTTCTCTGAAGCTTTTCATAGTGAGGATCACATGAAAGCACATGAAGGATTTTATCAAAAACATTGCTTAACATAGCAGCTTATTGACCTGATTTTGCTCTGGTATTTAAATGTACAAAATGTGAGATACCCATAGTTCCCTTAATTAAAAAGTGAAAATACGTGCCATTTTTGTAACCCGAGTTTATTTTTTTTTCAGGTGGATCCAAAAAGCATATCAGTTTTAGGTAAATGGCAGAATTCATATAGTATCAAAGTTATTCTGACGGAGCTTCGGCGTCAAATGATGTGTAAAGAAAACGGAAAACTTGCTCAGCCCCCAGAAGGACAAAGTTACAGCAATTAATCCGGAATCGTTCCTCCCTCAATTCAAGCTTACTTCATTTTCCACCGTACCGTAGTAATTTTTTTTTCTAGGCGCATCTTGTAGATCTCAAAGTACTGGAAAAAGAATAATTCCCATTAAAAAGCAATTAATCTTAATACTGTAAATGTAAGCCAATACTAATTGTTTTTGTTGGACAAAAGTTGTATGATAACACGAATAATCTTGCGCATAACCACTGTCTACACAATAGAATCTTTGTTGTCAGGAATTATCTATGAAATTAGTACTGTTGAGACCCGTGTGGCACATTTAGCTAAAGCTGTGAATATGCACATCACACAGACACTTGCTGCAGGTTTGCCCTTTAAATTATTGTCCCTTTGCAATAGTATTAAAGCTCAGGGCTATTTATTAGAGTCCAAACACAAAGGTTGGAATGATCAGTGCAGTGCTGTTTTCTGGTCTCCATCTGTCAATGGGATTTATCTTACTTTCAGAGCCAACTTTTCCTTTGTGCTGTCTCTAGTAAATGCTGAACACGGCTGATGTATTTTGGACCACTAACCTTAGTTTGCTGTATTGTGGATGCAAGCTACGTGTATAACTATTTGGTGCGTCCAGAAATTTTTTGACATTCATATTTGTACAAAGCCACATTTTAAAGCAGCGATATCACAACACTTAAAACAGCCATTGTTTCCATTAAAAGCATATTTTGTTGAAAAATGTTTAAGATATTAGATGTATGGATATAACAGTCTCAGAAATTAAAGAATTTAACATAACTTAATGGTATTCTATTGATAGCCTTTTATTGTGTCAACCTAATTTTGAAATATTAAAATTGTGAAGTAAGGGTAATACATGGATTATATTTAAGCTAAATTGTAAATGCATTAACTTTGATTGAATTAGAAGTACAAGGGCATATAAAATGGAAGACAAAAACATCTTAAGTTCATCATTAAGCTTTGACTTGTACTTTTTAGTGGACTGAATATTAGTGTCTTGTACCGCACTTAAGACAATTGTAATTGAAATAAGGCATTTAAAATATATATTTGGATACGTTTGGCTATTTGTATCTTTTGGAAGTTTGTCTGCATTAGTTGCAGAACTTGAATTGATTTCTGTGTTGCTGCTGAACAGAAGTTCAATAAGTTGGAGCAATTGCTTTGCTTTTGGGGCTTCAGCTATTAAGACAAAATTCATTGACCATTGCACAATGTGGCTTGATTTATATGAAAGCACAATCTGGTTCTCCGAGCTTGAATCCACAAACTGGACTGCTTTTTCTTTGTGTTAATTGTCAATAGTATAGATAGAAAATGATGCAGTAGTCCATCTAAAGGTGTACAATTTGGGTGAAAGCTTTTTGGTCCATTTATCCTACCATCTATCACCACCTCCCAATTTTCCTTAGTGCAGATCTCATCATTCTAAATTGGATAGCAGGGTTATTCTGGTTGTTCTGCACTATATGTCAAACTTCATGTTTCTATGTAGAGATCTGTCGTGAATTTTTGAATGCTATCCCAGATTTTCAGTCTTTCCACAGTCCCCCTGGAATGATATTTCTGCAAAGAAGGCAACAATGTTGAAAACTCCATTTTTTAAAATTTGAGATAAGAATTGGAAGCCAATATGCGGCACTGACTGTTCGTCATGTGCTAAAATTCTACATTAGTCCTGCTTTCCAATCCTATCCTCATTGATTGCCTCTTTAAAAAAAAATATATTGACCCCATTCTTGTAAAGATTCATTGCCCTTGAGGAATGAAATTCCCAGAAAAACAAAACTTTCTGAATGAAGAAATTTCTCCTCATCTTAGTCCAAAATGGGCAAGTTCTTATTCTAAGAATATTATTGTGAGTCTTAGATTTTTCAGTGCGGCAAATCAGCTTCTCAGCATTTACTTTGTCAAGCCTTATAAAATCATGAAGTTGGCTGCTATTGAGTTAGGGGAAAATAAGTAGTGTGTTTTTAAGGGTTTTCACATTGAGAATTTCTTCTAGAGAACTTTGTATTCACTTTCAGTGAATTTTCTGCCCAGTATCTTAAGTGGAGAATTCTGGAGGTCAAATAAAATTTTTAGTGTATACTCCAGTGACTGAAATGTTACTGCTTCTTCCAAAATCTGCGAAATAGATTATGTAATCCTGTAAGGCAGGCTGGAGTTTTGGGCCAGCAAGTGTTTTATTTGCATAGGGTAAACGAATGAGCAATAAAGAGTGACAGGTGAAAAACAGACTTGCCTGTCTCAATTTTCAATGCAACTCTTGTTCAAACATAAACATTAACATGAAAATGTGAACTTGTCGGTAAGCTGGAAAAATATTCAGCTGTAACTCCTGATTAACATCATCATTTTGAACATGTTCATTTGACTATAAGATTGGAATTAATTGTATTGAATAATTCCAGGTGAAATTGGTTTCCCTTATAAATAAAATCTGATCTTTGAAGTATCCTGTAAATGAAAGATGCAGCAGCAGTTACATTATCACATTTGTTCTAATACTAATTCATCACTGAAAAGAATTTGCATTAAAAGTGTCAAACAATATTTGCAGATATTGTCCCTGGGTTGATTAACCAATTAAATATATTGTACCACTGTGTGGGCTACAGCAAGAGCACCTTTTTGGAGTCCTTTCCAAGAAACATACTTAGTAATGCAAACTGCAGTTTAAATTTCAGTGGGTGTTTTTTTTTTAATGTTACCTGATGTGCCTAGGTGTATTTTATGCCAGGACTGGTAAACAAAATGATGTTCTATTATATAGCACTGAGTATACAATGTTCAGCATAAACTCCAGTCTTGTTTTTTCTGAAACCTATTCCTCTTTGGAAATATCATGCCCTTGTGTACATCTTGCCAAGTAGTTAGACGTCAGCTCATCAGTGTCTTAACCCTCAACATGCATGGAACAAAGAAAATTGATACATTTTGAAGTTTCCTGTTAATTTTTTTGGAACCCAGGGCATATTCTATAGCTTAATAGGAATTCTTGATCATTGTTAATCCATTAACATTCACTTTTTCCCTGAAAACACATTTGGTAAATCATAGTTCCGAGGTTGTTTTTATTTTCCAATTCAGTGCTGTATTCTTACAGTCTGCCCTCTGTGATATGATTCTCTCCATCTGCCTGGCCTATACCATCCTTGTGCTGTTACAGTGGCTTATTTCTACTTACAGCACAATCATTAGAGATTACTATGAAATTATTTCTCATTTATTCTTATTTGTCGATTGCTATTTAACATGAGGAAATACCAGGGTAAGAAATTAAAATTTGAACACAATGAAAGGAAGTTTTAAAAATAGTGACTAAATATTTTGACAAATAGTGACAAAATAAAAATATTCAATAATAAAGCCTGGCAACTTTCCATAACTAGGATGGTATATAAAGTTCACATTTAAAAAAAAAGCCCAAGGTGGGTTCCCATAACCTTCTCCTGATAGCAGTACATCAAGATTACTTGGGATGCAAATATCAAAATTGGTTTGGGATACTGGATTTGATGGTCTTTTTCATTTCCATAAATTGGGTGAGGACAATATGAAACTAAGCGCTACTTAGCCTTGTGTAATTGATTTTTTCTTTAGTTTTGGTTTCTTGTTTCATGTATGTGCTTAACCAAAGTGTGACCAAACAATTTGCATAAAATAGGCATGATGCTGAATATTAACCATGTGAAACATGAGCTGTGTTCAGATAGAATGTGGACACAATGTGCATTGTTTAAAATATCAACTTGCAGTAGAATAGGTAAAATGCAGTTTTATGAAGGGTGTCAAAAGTGAAATTAAAGAACTCACTGGGGCTACTGTTAAGTAGTGGCTGTAGAAGTCAAATATATTTATTACATCAGATTTAAATAATATTTTTCAAATCATAATTCCATTTTCCTGTAATGAGAATTTCAATTGATCCTCTGCATACATAACAATCAATATAATCAAAAGCCTTGCATATTGCACGTCAAATGCATTGGCAAGAAATGATAATGGTAGTTATTCCTTTTCCTTTGTGAACACTTGTGCCAGGTAACTAATGATGCTGTGGCTAATTCCAACTTTTTCATATTTTTCAAAAGGCTGTGTTCTTTTGCATACCGGTATCTATATAATTGAATGACTTGCATGTAGAATGTAGACTATATGACATTTCAAACTGTCAAATCTTAGTGTGCATGTGATACTTCTGATTAATTCACATTCACCAAATTACTATCAACAATGATACTGATTACCATAAATAAATTTTATTTGAAGGTATGATTGACATTTTAATTTAGTTCTGAAAGTTATTTTAAAATAATTTTGTATCATAAGGCATCTGCATTTTCTTTCATACGTGGTATGGGGTGCAATAATTTCTCTTTTTTTTACTTAGTCCTTAAAAGAAGTAACTACAACTTCAATTTGCAGCTTTTAGATAGCCGTATTGTAGAAACAAGAGCAAGAATTAAACTGCATTGTAGTTGCACATTGAATGCCCGATTGCTGAGTTTTAATACCATTGTCAAACTGCTTGGGAACCACTGGAGATAACATGGCCTTCCAGTTCTGTGCATTGGAGTTTGCCACATTATTATTTCATTTTAAGCAATTACATTTGGAGATAAAAGCACCAATTCAGTGCTTACTAACTGAAAATTATACAATGCTGTCGCCTGTTAAATGGAAGTTCAAAGTATCCTTTCTCAAATATAGGAGCATCCTGGACTTTAGAGTAATTGAAAGGACAAAGGTTTTAATCGTTAGCTACTTGTGCGTGTCTGTGTGATCCACGGTATGGTAAATGTTAAAGGAAGATGAGCTTAATGAGTTAAATGATTGAATGTTTGAACATAACATTAATAGAAATTTCCATCCCTAATTTACAGATGAGTTCCACTATGTCTTATTCTGTTTGTACCAGCAAAAGTTGCAACATTTTTTTGCTTAGGTTTTAGCAAAAATTTGGTGGAGCTGTTTAACTTTCGCTCCTAAATCTTGTTTGGGAGTAAAACTTTAGGTTCCTGAAGGGAAGTGAAAAAATACAAGAAGCAGGCAAAACTGGAAGATATTACCAAACCTGTATAGTTTTATTGACACATGGCCATTGGCATAATTCCAAACCAATAGGTCAAATACAGGGGCCCCACACCCCTTTTCAAAGGTAGATCGTTCCTATGAAACATTTCTTAAGCCGAAATGGCGTAAAGCGAAGAACCATTAATTTATATGGGAAAAATTTTCGTAAAAGCGAAAATCCTCTTTGTAATGCGAAAACAGGTTACTAATGTAGTTCTTTTGTAAAAGCGACGTGATGTAAAGTGAACATTTGTAAAGTGGGGGGTACCTGTAATTGAAAAAGAATTTTATTCTATGAAAATGGTATTAGAGTAAAGGAGCAGAATATTGCAATTTGCATGCAGTATACCAGCACCGACATTATTTGTGGGATCACAAGAATCAGACATGTATTATGAAACATTACTCTTAACTCAAATTATGGTAGATCACACGTGCTGAAATGTTTTGATGCATGAGCAAATAAAGGAGATTGAGCTACCAAATCTGGGGGGTGTGGGGTTTAGGGGAAAGACATTTTGTTATTTGTCAGATACTTAGAAGAAGATTAGTGGGGAGATGGTATTGCTCTGTGAGCCAGCATTGACTTGATGAACCAAAAAGCTTTCATCTATATCATAAGGTGAGGAATATACACAAGGATAATGCAGAAAGAAAGAAATTGTTATTTGTAAAATTTGTCCAGAGGGATAGGAACATCAATTTTTGATGAATAGTTTTGTGAAACTAAATGTGATGAATAGATTTACAATCTTAGTCTTGAAATGCATCGTGCAACCTTTATTCTGAGTTGAAATATATTCTAGTTCATGTTGTCTCAATCCTTTTTAAGAAACGTTTAGGTTCATGCTGAATATAGATGTGATGTTGGCGTTTACATGAGACTTTAAGCCATGACTTCATCTGCACTATTTATGTAAGAGAATTGTGTCTCATTCTCTGGGTTGTTATTCCTAGTGAATTGACTTGTATTATCTCTCAAATAATGTTTCTAAAGCATTATAGGCCCACTGTCATGTCTGCACAGATGTTAATTGCTGCATTTCCCAATTTGTAAAGTGATTGCACTTCATTGGAGGCAGAGTGTCGAATTAGACCATAAGATGTAGGAGCAGAATTAGCCCTATCACTCATCAAGTCTGCTCCACCATTCTATCATGGCTGATTTATTATCCATCTCAACCCCACTTTCCTGCCTTTTCCCCATACTCTTCGACACTCTTACTAATCAAGAACCTATCAACCTTTGCTTTAAATATACCCAACAGCTTCATATTCATCTGTATTAGTGGGATAGTGGGAACACACCATTGATGGCAATAGATTCCACAGTTCACCCTCTGGCTAAAGGAATTACTCATCATCTGTTCTAAAGAGACATTTTTGTATTCTGAGGCTGTGCCCTCTAGTCCTTTACTCCCCTGCTACAGAAGTACCCTTCCATGTCCACTCTGTCTAGGCCTTTCAATATGTGATGAGTTTCAATCAGCCCCCCCCCCCCCCCACAAACACACATTCTTCTAAACTCCAGTGAGTACAGGCCCAAAGCCATCAAATGCCTCTCATATGTTAACCCTTTCATTCTCGGGTTTACTTTGGTGAACCTCCTTTGAACCTTCTCCAATACCAGCCTGTCCTTTCTTAAATAAGGGCCCAAAACTGTTCAGAATACTCTCAAGTGCAGTCTGACCAGTGTCTTATAAAGGCACTGCCTTGGTCAGGTCAAGTTAGTGCACTAGGGCAAAATCAAAGAGCCTTGTATAAAGCTGCAACTCCAACTTTTTATGCTCAATGGCCTGTTTTTTTCATAAAAAGTACAGGTAAACCCACAAAATTTATGTTCTAATGTACTTAATCATCTATGAATTGGAATGGCAGGGTAGCATACTGTTTAGCACAACATTTTGCAGTACAGGTGACCTGGGTTCAATTCTCATAGCTGCCAGTATGGAATTTGTACATTCTTCCCTTACAGCACGTGGTTTTCCTCCAGGTACTCTGGTTTCTTCTCTCAGTCCAAAGATGTGCCAGTTGGAAGGCTAGTTGGTCATTGTAAATAGTCTCATGATTAGGCTAGAATTCAGTCAGGGATTGCTGAGCGTCATCGTTTGAAAGGTTCCATGCAATCAGTATATTGCTGAGAAAACAAAATTGGCATCAGCCTAATTAATTAAATATTCTTCCTTCCTGCTTGGATGATGTGACAAATCCAAACTATCTGTATTTGAGAGAAACATAGTAATTAAATTTTTTTTTAATCCTTTTGCCTTCATGGTTATGACCATTTACAAATGGGTCTGCCTGAATGTAGATGTGTTAATTGTAGTATTGAATGATTTTTCAGAATTAGATGACTTGATGAGGATGCTGAGAGGGATTTAAAGGAGAAACAGTGCAAGTGAAGAGTGGTGCTAAAGGTGATAACACTGATAGAGGGGAGGTTGGTCCAATTAGGAGCACCAGGTGAATGCAGACAGCAAAGAAAATTATCCAAGTAAATCTCTAATTGGTTTTAATCTTTGGGAGAACGCAAACAATTCTAAGCAGAAGCGTGGGAGTGTGAAGCAAATAGGATGAACTGAGATGATATAGGTAGCTTTGACAATTACACAATGAGTTGATAATTATGGACAAATTGGAATAATATATCGAGCAGCCAAAGTAGAACTTGGATAAATAATGCAAACATTACTAGTGCACAATGACGCAGAACATCATAATGTAGATGTTGATTTAAAGCAGTGTTCAACAGAGTCTGGAAGAAATATATTTAAAAAGTTGAGAACATGCTTAACATTAATGAGGCATCATGGAGAGAAAAACATAGAGAGCTTGTAATGCAGAACATGGGGAAAAAGCAGATAGCATGACTAAGATAAAGAACAGAATATGCCAAGAAAACAAGCAGCAAATTGAAGATGAATAATGAAACTAAATATTGTCAAGGAGCAAAACAAAATGGTAATGTGCTCCACCATGTAAGCAAATGAAGTCTATATGGTAATAATACACGACGGCTTGGAACAGGGTAAGGTTAGAAATGGTGCAAATGGAAAATAATAGCATTTTGATTTTTGTCAGATTAGGTAATCTAACTTCAGAAATGGAGATTAGAAACAATATAACCATTCTTAAGATAAATAAAAAGATGCAATCCTGGGAGTTTTTGAAAGAGAAGATGGAAAGAAATATATGAAAAACTACAGCATTCATTTATTATTAAGGTGGTACTGGATAAGGTGAGCTTCTTTGCCACTTCTATCAGATGTGAAGCTCAGGTTATCTTAGAAAACAGAACAGGTATTGAACACTATGTGGGACAGATCTTTCCTCTGGTTATGTATTTGATATTTAGATAGGCTGAGATTTCTTCCAATTGTAGGGAGCAGAGTCAGGAAGGCCTGTACCTGGTTAAAAAGTTGACGCCATCATCTCAAAGCGCAAAAGAAAATCCATTTGCATTGAGTTTTGTGAATAAAATAAAGGCTACAGACAACATAATTAGAAGAAAAGAAAGGGGTACAGGCCTGGAAGTAGGAATTAAAGGGGTTGAGTCTTGCTGATTAGGAGACTGAATATGGATTAGATTGGGCAATTGAGGGCATTGAGGCTTGGAAGCATGGGAGCTTCAGAAAAGTCAGGAAAATAAAGATGAAAAGAACATTAAATGTGAATTTCAAAAGTGGCAGCTTTGACAACACTGGGATAATGAAGAATAATGCAATAAGGCAGGACTTTGTGAAGCTTCATTGTAAATTAACGTACATGAAAGCCTATGGTTGGAGTAAAAGAAAGAGAATGGAGAACAGCTGCTTCATTACAGAAAACAGATTATGATTAAAACGTGTGTCTTAAAATAGATTGGTCCTCCAAGGACCGCTGCTGAGCTTGTTAAATTATTGGACTGTAAGGGAATTGAAGTTATGGAAGATTATTAAATTTTCACTAGTATGAGAAGATGCATTCTGGTTCTAGCAATCTATTTGGTTATGATCTTGCACCTTATTGTGTATCTGCACCATACTTTCTCTGTAAGCTGTTGCACTTTATTCTGCATTCTCCTATTGCTTTATTTTGGGCTACCTTAATGCATTGTTTAATGATTTCATTTGTATGAAGGGCATGAAAGACGAGCTTTGCTACGGTACCTTGGTACATCTAACAATAATGAACCATTTTCAGTTCAGTTCCAAATTGCAGTTGAGACCAAAGATCAGGTTGCTCACATTTTTTATTATATGGTAGAACAGAATAAGGAGCTCCTGGTCCTCACCTGTCAAGCTCCCTGTGTCTCTGCTTGTGGGGACAGCTGAAAACAAAATTCAGAAGAAAATATTTCACCCAGAGCATGAATTTGTAATCATATTATATCTTTGAAAAAAATTAACAAAATAGCATCTCAGGACAGGACTGATAAACATATGAGCAAAATGGAAATGGGATATGTAATCTGAGTTTGCTGTGGGGCAGGTGCAAGTAGAGCATAAATACAGGTTAAATGGTCTACATTAGTGCTGTTTATTGTGCAGATTGGTCATCGATCCACTAACAATGACGTTCATAAGTACAAATCTGATTGAGCATTCTAGTATCTCTAGGTGCAATATTGATTTTAAAATCAAAATTGAATTCATTGTCTTAAGCGCAAGTAGCTTTTCACGTGCAATAAAAACATTGCAGTAGTATCACAGTTGCATTGCATCATGTGGTGAGCATTCACAAGAAAAAAAAGACATTAATTACAGATAATTTTTACAGGAAAACACAATTAGAAGAAAAATGTATTTTAGTATAAGTGATAGTGTTGCTGAACTGTAGTAATTGGGGTTCTGCTGTTTGGTTTAAGAACCAAATAGTCGAGGGAAAGTACCTGTTCTAAAACCTGGTGGTGTGGGACTTAAGGCTTTTGTACTTCCTGTCCAGTGGTGGCTGTAAGAGGGTGGCATAGCCCAGATAATGGAATCTTAGGTGGTGGATGTTGCCTTCTAGAGGCAATTCTTACTGTAGCTGCTACCAGTGGTAGGGAGGGATGCGCCCGTGATATTGGAAAGAGTCTACACTGATATCTGCAGCTGCTTATTTTCCCGCACATTTGAATCGCCATTCCAGGTCATAATATAACCATTCAGGATAGTTTCAACAATACCTCTGCAGAAATTTACTTGAGAGTTCTACCACGAGCTGAATTCCTTAACCTCCTAAGAAAGTAAAGATGCAGGTGTGCTTTTCTGCACTGGACTTGAACAGGGTTGCACAGTAATGTAGCGGTGAGCATAAAGCTTTACAGTGCCGCTGTGTGGAAGGAATTTGTACTTTCTCCCTGTGACTGTGTTTCCTCCCACATTCAAAGACATACGGGTTAGTAAACTGTGGGCATGCTATGTTGGCACTTGTGGGATGTCCCTGGCATATCCTCAGAATGTGCTGGTTGCTGATGCAAACAATGCATTTCACTGGATGTTTTGATGTACATTTGACAAATAAGCCTAATCTTATATTAAGTCATCGGATATGCTGCCATCTGAGATTTTAAGTCTGCTGACTCTCTCCATCACCAATGAAGACTGCTCACTCTCCTTCTCTCCCCCCCCCCCACCAAATTCAACAATTAGCTCTTTAATATTGTTGATGATGTGTGAGAAGTTATGTGCCTGATCTCACTCGATAAAACTAACTCAGTGCCACCTGTGAGCCGTCCAACAACAGTAATGTCACTGGCAAATTTGAAAATGGAGTTGGAGCTGTGCTTAGCGAGTGTATGGAGAATAGAGCAGGGGCCTCAGCACACCTGAGGTGCACCTGTGCTGACAAATCAATGAGGCGGTAATGTTATCAATGCTCACTGGTTGAGATCTGCCAACGTGGAACTCGAGTATCCTATTGCAGAGGGTGGTATGGAGGCCCATGTCTTGATGCTAGATAATGAGTTTTGATGGGATAATTGTGCTGAATGCCAAGCTGCGGGGATGAACAACACTTGACATGCAAGCTCCTATTGGCCATATGGTCCAGAGCACAATGAAGAGCGAGATAACTCACACCTCCTTTTGACCTGTTGTGACAGTAGGCAAATTAGAGCAGATCAAAATAATCTCTGAGGAGTTAATTTTCCACTATAACCAACCTCATAACGACCTTCATTATGGTCAATGCAAGTGTCACCAGACAGTAGTTGCTGAGGCAGGTCACCGTGCTTTCCTTGGGAACAGGTACAATAGATGACTTTTTGAAGATGGTGGGAACATCACACTGTAGTAGTGAGAGATTGAATTTGTCCATAAATGCTCCAGCTAGTTTGTCTACACAGATCTTTAGTATTCAGCTAGATACACTATCTGGGCCAGATGCTTTCCTGGATTCATCCATATCTACCACTCTACCTTCATCAAAGAATTTTGTCAGGTGTGAGGCGTGACCTGCCTCTCTCAAACAGATGTTGACTATCCCAAATCAAGCTATGCTTCTCCAAAAGCTCATAAATCCTGCCTCAGGAAACCTCTCCCAATAGTTTGTTCACCACTGAAATAAGACTTACTGGTCTATAATTCCTAGGGTATTCCCTGTTACCCTTCTTGAGCAAAGGAATAACATCTGCCATACTCCAATCTTCTGCTACCACTCTTGTGGCCAGTGAGGATGCAAAGATCATCGCAATGGCCCAGCAATCTCTTTCCATGCCTTCAGGTGTAATCTGTAGTATATCCTATCTGGCCCCAGGACTTGCCTATCTTAATATTTTTTAAAAACCATGTCTTCTTACTTAACCTCAGCATATCAGTCTGTTTTACACTGTCCTCACATTCTTCAAGGTCCGTCTCACTGGTGAATACTGAAGTAAAATATTCATTAAGGACCTCCCTTACTTCCTCCAGTAAGGAGCACGTTTCCTCTTTTATCCCCGATTGGTTTACCTTATTCTTGTCATCCTCCTGTTCTCAGTGCATGTAGAATACAATACCTTTGTTTTTTTCTTTATTCTTCTTACCAAGGCTGTTTCATATCCCCCTTCTAGTTCTCCTAGGTCCATTTTTAAGCTCCTTCCTGGCTACCTTGTAACTCTCTAGTATCCTATCTGATCCTTGCTTCCTCAACCTTCTTTCTACCTCTTGACTAGATGTTCCACATCTCTTGACAACCATGGTTCCTTCATCCTATCATTGTCTTCCTGCTTGAAGGGACAAAGTTATCCAGAGCCCTATGACTTAATGACTCTGAATTATCTCATCTAAAATTGAACCAAGTACAGATGTTGAATCCTAAAATGAAGTTGTTACAGAGTTGCATCCAACGCAGGCTTCAGGGTTTAAAATGTTAAATATAAGCAAGTATGAAGAAATAACCTTCAAATTCACAACCAAGTAACATAACAAATAGATTTGACACATAAACATGCAGGGAGATCAGAAAAACTCCAAAAACTGTTCATTCAAGATTGCATATTGTCATTCAGCAGAATACAGGTGCAAAGGAGACTGAAATGGTTCAGATCCAATGCAAAATAAAATACAATAAGCATAAAGAACACAATAAATACTGTACATAAGATTGGCTTAAGTACATAGATGGACAGTATGTATGTGGCATTAGGTACAGGAGTACCTAAAAATAACATGGCTCAGACAGGAAATAATGGAGGGGAGTGTGGAGGGTGAGTTAATGGGTAGAGCTGTTGATCAGCATGATGGCTTGGGGAAGGGGATGGTTTTTGAGTTTGATGGTCCTGATGTGGATACCGTGTAGCCTTTTCCCTGATGGGAGTGGCCAAACTGTTTATGAGCAGGGTGGGTGGGATCCTTCATGATATTACTAGACTTTTTAATGGCACCTCTCTGTATATGGTGGTAGGCTGGTGCTGGCGATCTGTTGAGCAGTTTTAACTACCTGTTGTAGAGGCTTCCTGAATGCCACAGATTCAAAACCCATGTTACAGAGTATTCTAGAGTTATGTAAATGTAGCAGATATTAATTCAAGCAAGAACCAATCTTCAGATCTTAATGTAAATTGTAAATAAATTGAAGTTAAAAGCACATCTTTGCAAATAAACAATCTGTCTGTGGAGCACAGGCTGGCCGACAGACTAAGAGTAATGATTTGCATATTCATCAGCCAAATGTTAAGACAATGAGGCTATGTTAATTGGCCTGCATTAATATAAGCAGCTATGTGTTTAGTAATTTGAACATTGTAAACAAGTTCAAGGAAGCTTGCAAATTAGTTTATCCCAAAAAAGGTATTTGAACATTCAGAGGTATCTCCTACTGTGGATATGCGCTTAAAAGGAAGCATTGTCAACTCAAAGTACTGAAGTAATCAATAATCATTGTAACTAATGAATTGAGTTGAATCACCTACTCTTACCTTTGACTTTAAGGGTATAAAAATATGATGTGCTTTTGAGTTAGTGGGACTCTACCAAGATGGTTTCCAAGAGAATGTCTGTCATGATTAATAAAGTCTTTCATATCCACAACTTCACCAGTTTTTCCAATGACTTAGTCATGGTCACAACAGTCAGAATCTGAATCAGGTTTATAATCACTGAAGCATGTTGTGAAATTAGTTTTGTGGCAGTGTTCATAAAATAGACATACATTACAATAAAAATATGTATAAATTAGTACAAAAAAGAGCAAAACTAGTGAGGTAACGTGCATGGGCTCATGGACTGTTCAGAAATATGATGAAGGAAGAAGTCATTCTTAAAGTGTTGAGTGTGTGCATTCAGACTCCTGTACCTCCTCTCTAATAGTTATAAAGAGATGAGCGCATATCCTGGATGGTGGGGCCATTAATGATGGACAATGACTTTATGTGGCATCAACTATTGAAGGTGTCTTCGACACTGGGGAGGCTAGTGCACATGACGGATCTGGTGGGTTGGCTACGTTTACCACCCTCTGCGGTTTTTTTCCAAAACTGGACTGGTTCCTCCATGCCAGACAGTGATGCAACCAGTTAAATATTTTCCATGTTACATCTGTAGAAATTTGCTAGAATCTTTGGTGACATATAAAATCTCCTCAACTACTAATGAAATATTACCACTGATGTGTCTTCTTCATAAATGCATCAATAGGTTAGGCCCTGGATAAATCAACAGAGATGTTGACGTCCAGGAACTTGAAACAGTTCACCCTTTCCATGGCTGACCTCATGATGAGGACTGGTGTGTGTTCGTTTGACTTTCCCTTCCTGAAGTCCACAATCAGTTCTTTGGTCTTACCGACATTGAGTATATGGTTGTTGTTGTGACACCACTCAACCAGCCAGTCTACTTCAGTTATGTGTGCCTCCTCATCATTACCTTAGAGTTTTGTATTTCATTATGGTCTTTGTAAAACAAAGGACGTTTAATTTTCAATATGCATGTATCTGTTGTGATCCTATTGTGCAGTAGATGCCTTGTCTCAAACAATGTAAGAGTTTCACAGATGTTCAATTCTGTGGAAGTAGCTTAGAGAAAGATCATGTAAATAGTGCGGTGATTTTGTAAATAAACCTCTAATACAGGATATATAATTTCTCTGCCTGAATGGATTCTGAGCAAGTGCTTCCTGATTTGCTATCTGCCAGGCACATTGAAGATTTCACTATTGCTGGGATCTTTTATAACAGATACCTAACAAGAACCAGCATGGAAGTGACCAGTCCTTGCTAAAGTGATCGCTAAAACATTGTTGGCAGCTATAATCATTGCTTTGTTTCTCAGCATAAAATCTAATGCTTTGTAAATTATTATTTTATGCCTTTCAAAATGTAATGCAAACCAGGAATATGCACATCGTAAAGTCTTATGGACCACATTTTAGGGTTAAATAGGTTTTCTTACATCTTCAATTGTAAACCAGTATATTTTAACTGGATTTAAAATCAGCCTAGTGTGTATGGAGTATAAGATAAAACAGGACTGAACTATTACTTATTAAACAGAACTGCTATTGGAATTGGAAATAAATCATGGAGCATAGTTTGGGATACTTCTGCACTGGTATTATGTAAAATTGTTTTTTATTGGTTTAAATGCTATCTAAAAATAGAAATCTAAATAAGGCCTAGAAATATTTTCAACTATTTGCCAAAGTACATAGTTGCAATTAATTTAGGAATAAAAAAAACTTTATAGTAGCAAATCAATAGAGTTTGAAATAGGCAATACAACAGATCCTTAAACAATCTGATAATTCTGATCCCTGAATAAGCACCTCTTTTCATTTTGAAAAGCATTCAATTAATGACCATATAATAGGAATTAAATATATCATGTATGTTCAGCAATTGTAGCTTTTAATCAAAAACAATTTTGACATAAACACTTGAAGCGAGATCATAAACACCAGTTAATATATGAGGATAGAAGGCAAATGGATAATTTGTAGTAAACAGCAGAAAACCTCTTCTTTAACTAGATCACAAAATTTGTAAACCAAAGATTGGTCAGAAATGAATCCATTTGATCCAAATATATTTGCAATATAGCTGATATTATTTCAGCTGGAATGCAAGTAGAGCATGTGCTTCAAATATTCTTCAGAATTTAGTGTAAATTAGTTGATTGGCTATCAAATATTAATTAAATGTCTCATAAACAGTAAGTCTCCCATGTAAGTATCTAAGAAATGAAAAATTCACATAAAATTCATATCAGATGTTTGCAAGTGCTTAGGGACATTTGTATGTAATCTCTTTAGATCATATAACTATGATATACAAGAGGTCTAGTCCCAAACCATGTAAAACAACGGGATTGTTTCTAACTCTCTGAACTTCTTGGGAGATGTAAAATACTAAGAAGCAAAACCTGAAGAAAATGCAGCAGAAAGTCCCCAGATATTTAATTAATACAGGACATAGTAGAAAGGACAGGATTTATCCCCTTGCCACTTCACCCTCTCAATACTTTGATTAATCTTGACAAATTTAAGAAACTTCCATACAATGGTTTACATTTCAAGTGTTACTTCTGGCAAGGGCATCATCAGTAGAAGCCTTGATGTGAGAGGAGACAAATTTGAAATAGAGAATCATAGAGATATATGGCATGCAAGCCACTTCAGCCCATCAATCCATGCAGACCACCAATCACCAGTTCACAATACTACTACATTAATCCAATTTTTATTCTCCCCACATTCTCATCAGCTCCACTCAGCTACACACTAGGGCCAAATTACAGCGGCCAATTAACAATACCGACCTGCACAGCTTTGGGAAGTGCGAGGAAAATGAAACACCCATAGGGTCACAGGGTGTGCGTGCAAACTCCGCACAGGAAGTGCTTGAGATTAGGCTCAAAACTGTTCTTCTGCTGCTGTGAGGCAGTGTCTGTACTAGCTGCATCACAGTGTCTTATCAATCAGCATTTAATATTTAACAGACATTGCTAGATAATGCAACACACACAAAACACTGGAGGAACTCAGCTGGCCTGGCAGCATCTATGGAAAAGAATAACAGCCAACAATTTGGGTTGAGCCCCTCCTTCAGCAGAGAGAAGGAAGGGGGAAGGTGCCAGAATAAACAACTGCGGGAAAGGGAAGGTGGTTAGGTGATAGGTGAAGCCAGGTGGGTGGGGAAGGTCAAGGGCTGGTGAAAAAGGAATCTGACAGGAAAGGAGAGTGGACCATAGGAGAACGAGAAGGAGGAGGGGACCCAGGGGGAAGTAATAGGCAGCTGAGAAGATGTAAAAGGTCAGAGTGGGGAATGGGGGGGGGGGGGGGTGAGGAGGAGGAGGAATTATTTACCGGAAGGAGAAATCGACATTTATGCCAACAGATTAGAGGGTACCATGATGGAATAGAAGGTGATTCTCCTTTATCCTGAGTGTGGCCTCATCTTGGCAGAAGAGGCGGCCATGGACCACCATGTCAGAACGGGAACAGGAATGGGAATTAAAATGCTTGGCCACTGGGAAGTTCCATCTGTGGCAGATGGTACAGAGGTGATCAATGAAGCTAGGTAATGATCAAGATACATTGGTAAATTTTCCTTTTACCTGATGTGGACAGGCAGCCAATTGAATAATCTATGTTGTCACCTGGCACTGAAATTAGGTAACACGGCACTGAACTGCAATGAATCTTTACCCATTTTGGTTTGCAGGATTTCATAAATATTTGAGTGTACTTCATTAAGGAACAATATAATCTTTTATTTCCTGCTTTGAAGATAAAACATCTTAGCCTTAGCATTTCTCTTCTATGACAAAAATATAAGATACAATTTAAAGAGTATGTCACTTTGATGTACTGAAATAGGAAGCTTTTCAACTCAAATTATTATTATAAAAAGAGAAGATATTTGCAATCTGTATTGAGAATTTTCATTAGTTCTGCTCCATGGTTCTGTTTATACTAGGTGATTATCATAATCCTACAATTTAACAAAGTCTAAGTATATACTACTTTATCAAAAGTGTCCAAAAAATAATAATGTGAAACCAGTACTGATTCCAAATGATTCAATTTAAGGCTTCAAAATAAACCTGAACTAAAATGAAAAATAAAAATAAAACACAAACCCTCTTAAATCCTGAAAACTTATTCATAAAAATTCTAATCAGCTTCACCAAAACAAATGGACAAATATGTGTGTGACCCATATTATTTTATATATGCTAAGATCTGTGTCCGTCCGGTTGTTTCAGTTGGTAAAGTTAGAAGTTTTAGATAATGTTGGCTGCAGACAGCAGAGGGAGCTGCTGCCTTTTATCATCCTTTGCAGTGAAATCTGAACAGGGAATTGCTTCCTTCCCATGTGAGAAACATTCAAGTTCTGCTTAATTTCTAATGCTCACAGACCAGGCCTTGCCCTACAAATAATAAGGCTAAAATAAGGTTTCAAATGTGCTTAAGTAAATGCAAAGTTAGAATATAGGTCATTATTAACAATTTCATAACATGTGGTTTGTTTAATTTTGTGACCTGTTACATATTGTAAAAATCAATGCACAACAATAGAACTGACGACATTAGAAACTTCATTGGAGAACTAGTAAAACAAAACCTGTTAATAGTAATTAAAGGAACAAAATTATATATTTGAATTATAAATTCATATCAATATTAACATTATAATTTCAAAGGGACTTTGGGTAGTTAAAACAATAAATGATTTGGTGTTGAATAATAATTAGTTCACAAACAAGAGAAAATCTGCAGATGCTGGAAATCTGAGCAGCAAGGGTTCCAGGTTAAAACGTTGACTGTACTTTTTCCATCGATGCTGCCTGGCCTGCTGCGTTCCTCCAGCATTTTGTGCATGTTGCTAGTAATTATTAATTTTGGTTATATTTGGCATATTAAATGTAGAAAGAAAACTTCAGTGCATAGTTCTCTACATTCTGATGTCAATGTTAATGTTACCTTTGTATTGTATAAACAATACTCTCACTGTTCCTTACATGTAAGCAACTATATAGGAAGTACATGAAAAAGCTGACAAAATCCAAGGATTGATGAGACTGTTCATCTAGGTGCCATCATGGATCTGATGGACCAAAAGTCCTTCTTCTCTACTGCATTGTGCTGTAATCACAAGCATGAAGTTTAATTCTTTGTTCTCTGCTTCCATCCACCAGCTGAGTTTGTTTTAAATATACCATTGAAGCAATGCGTTTGTGTATAATTCCTGTCCAAATCACTTTTGTCACAATCTACTGCTTATATTTTTCTCTATTCAGTTTTTGAGATGTGGATGCGACTGGCAAGGTTGGCATTTGTTAATCATCGTGAATTGTCCTTCAGAAACAAAATAAGCTTCTGAAACATTGCAGTCCTTCTCTAGCACGGTAACAACATACATTCTGGTCAAACTGGAACTTAAAGGAACATTTTTGATATGCAGTTTGCCACTTTTATTTCAGTTTAATGTTGAAACAAGTTAACCTTACTTGTACCTGTGAATTAGTCATATATGTACGTTCTATAATCCCTTTCGGAACATGATTCCTTCTGTTCACCACTAAATTCAATATTATTGATTATTCTGTCCTTTGCTTTGAGGTCGCTGGATAATAAGTAAATATTGCATAAGTCTATAATTCTTACATTAAGGTTGTTACTTCCTTTAAAAGAAAGAAGCACGTCACATTATTTTCAAGTGCCAGGGACAAGTTTGGTAAGAACATCCTGATGTTATGTTTCTTCAAGGCAGTACCTAATTCATGATTAAGCATTTTAAAAATATAATTTAATGTACTATAAAATAAAATGTATGTTCTCTCTTGAGTACTTCTGTCTGAAATGTTTTTCTTTGCCCCTTGTTGCCTCTCAGGAATACTTTGGAAAACAGAAACACCATAACTGGCATAATTGTATGTAATATGATGGCTATTTAGTGTTCATTTTAACTACATTATTAGGCTTAGTGTAAAATGTAAAAGTCTATAAATTGATGTATCCTGAGTAAATAATACTTCAATAATATATTCTACTTTTTAACTTACTTTATCCAATAGAGTAATGATAGTTTTATGACAATAGGTAAAGATCATCAGTAACCTATAGCTTTGACAGATAGACAGGCTCAGTAATCCATGTAATCCTCTTCAAGTTTTACAGCCCTTAAAAAGGCTTAATGAAGACCTTAAGTAACAATGATGGCTGTTTGAGAAGAGAACAGAAAAAAAAGTTCTGGGCACCAGATTAAGTGAAATTTATTATGTTGTTTCAGGTTGTTTGCCAGATGTTCCTTAGATGCTTTTCAGGTTGTTTGATCAACAGCAAACAAGGTTTATTCAATTTTTTTAAATTGGCATTGTCAGCATTAAACTTTCAATTCTAACTTCCAGCAGTCTCTTAAACTGTAATGCAATCACTGGCAACTATGATATTTTTCTTTTGAGAAGAGGGGATCATTGATATTTTCTGTAGAATATTTCCATATCCTGCGTGGGCCAGTGTTGGATTGCCACCTGCTATTGCAGTGTACAACTGGTCCTCCCCCTCATTTCTCTGGCGCCAGAGCAGTGTGGTCCCTGCAATGTGATTATTTGTGTTAGCAGATAATTTAGCCCAGCAGACACATGTGCCAAAGCTGCCTGTGCCTCATAATGGTCTTCAACAAAAGCTACTTTTATGGCTCCCTTCTCTATATTTTTTTCCAAATTGTGTTCAGATTTTGTGTAAGGATATTATTTTTGTCTGTTGCTATGAGAAACTGTAGTGTTTATGTTGTCTTTAAGGGGATACCAGATTGATTCAATAATTTCGATAGAGTTTTGACGTTTTTTTAAGAGCGATTGCACTTCCTATTTAGTTACAATTAGCTGCAAAATAAGTTGATGTTGATTCTACTGCATTGCTTCATAGAAAGATATATTACCAGGTAAAGACCTGGGAGTATTTTGTAATGGAAGCCAATATACATAATTCTAAGGGGGAAAAACTTACAGCTTTCACTTAGTATTATTTCAGTAACTTTATACGCAAGGCCTGCGTTTAAAACCATTACGAGTTCATTGTGAAAAGTTAAATTGGAAAAACATTTAGAATGGAAAGAAAACTTGTGAGAGTAACACGGGCTCACTCAACTCTATTTATTTTTGTAGTTGCAAGCCTTAATTGATTGGTATTCAAAAATATTCCAAGGCTTTATTCCTTAGAAATTCACAATTTTTTTTTCAAATTATCTTCAGCCATTTTATTTTTTACTTTTTTTTTCTTACCGATTTTCTTTTCCCCCCGGTTTTCTTCTGACAGCATTTGCTGAGAGATTGAAAAGCATTTTCAGGTTTAGGTATGTAAGTTTATACCTAGATGATGATCCATTTGGCAGAAAGCTTGCTGCAGGGAAATTCATCAGGACATAAAGCCCAAGCTGTTCTCATTACTGACAAGGCTTTGTACAATTAAAGGTTCTTCAATGTGGAGCCTAAGAAGAAAATTAAGTTTGAGGCCGAGTCCAGGTGTAGAAGGTCACAAGGGAGAGAACTTAGAGAGAACTTAGAATAGGAAAGAGAAGTTGGAGCCAATCAGTGAACGGAACAAGCAGGTTTGGGATCAGCGTCGGCATCCGGCTAGGTGGTTGGTACTGATGGTCGGTGTGGGAATTGTCCACTGACAAATGGTATCCATGAGGACAGGGCCCTTTGTAGTTGGACTGGGGTCCAAGGCCAAAGCACGGAAAGGATAGTGGTGGTGGTGGTGCAGGGGGGGGGGCATAGTGGTTAGGGTTAGCAGATTGATGTGTATGGGGAAGTTATGTCAAGCCAGTGATAAGTGGGTTTAGTTAGATTGAGTTCAGCAAGTGGATGCTGGGTGGTAGTTCAGGCAGGGATCACAAGCTTAGAGTGCACTGGGAGCTGCCAGACTAAGTTAAAGGGTAGTGGAGTCCATGTTGGAAATGGAGTAACTACATTACTCTGACGTTTGCTATCTGAGTCCGGTTCCCAGCAGCAGGACAGGATCTGCTCAGTAAAGCTACAGCAGGAAATTCTGTCAAGTTTGCTTCTACATGAGTGTCCTGTGGGCAATGCAGATTAAAGGGAGATTTTAGTGAGATAAGGTTTATTTAACACATGTACATCAAAACATGCAGTGAAATGCATACTTGGCATCAAATCAAATCAGCGAGGATTGTGCACTGCAGCCTACAAGTGTTACCATGCTTCTGGCGCCAGCATAGCATGCCTGCAACTCACTAGTCCTAACACAACAGATCTTACAAAAAACAGCAAGAAGGCATGGGCTTTCATACGCAAACTTGGAGACGATCCCAAGAAAGCTGCCCAACATCCCAATGTGTCTGCTAACCAAGCTGCACACCAGTTGCTCCTAAATGGTAAAACCAACAAGAAACAATCAAGAGCACAACTAGATGGGAAGAAGTACAGTGATGACCCTGGCTTCACTGGACCATTCACCATGGAAGAGCTGGAAATTGGTATAGTTAGTCTAAAACATGGGAACGCAATTGGTCTTGACAACATAGCATCGGAGCAGATAAAGTATTTTGGACAGCAAGCAAAGAAGTGGCTCCTACAATTGTTCAGCCACTGTCTGGCAATACACAAGCTACCTAATATTTGGCAGAAGTCACACGTAATAGCACTATTAAAGCCCGGAAAAGATCCCTCGGATCCTAAGTTTTTGGCCAATTTCACTGCTTTGCCACATCAATAAGCTGTTGGAACGCCTGATACTCAATAGGATAGCACCAACTGTAGACGAGAAGATCATTCCAGAACAAGCAGGTCTCCGCTCCAGCAAATCAACAACAAGCCAACTGCTCAACCTCACGCAATGGTTTTGAGCAAGGGATGGTAACAGGTGCTGTTTTTGTAGACTTGTCAGCAGCTTACGCTACAGTGAACCATAGGCGTCTCCTCTGCAAGGTCCTAGAGATGACCAAAGATATCCACTTTACAGAGCTGTTAAAGTGCATGCTTCAGAATCGCCGTTTCTGTGTTGAACTAGGTAGAAGCGCAGCAGGCGGCATTTTCAGAGGAATGGCCTTCCTCAGGGAAGTGTGCTCGCTCCGCTGCTGTACGACATCTACACAAATGACCAACCTATAGGTGATGTCACACGCCATTTTATATATGCTGATGACTTATGCATCACTGCCCAAAGCACTGATTTTAACACCGTGGAGAAAACACTTTCTGAGGCCTTGGAGGGACTCACATCCTACTTTGAAGAAAACCACCTCTGCGCAAACCCATCAAAGACGCAAGTTTGTGCATTCCACCTCAGGAACCATGAAGCCAAACGACAGCTTGAAGTGACCTGGTGTGGAGCAATGCGGACGCAGTGCGAGCACCCTATCTACTTAGGAGTCACCCCTGACAGATGCCTCACTTTCAAGAACCACATCAATAAGACAAAGGCAAAAGTGAGAACACGAAACAACATCCTGAACAAGCTCACTAACACAGAATGGGGAGCAAGCTCGAAAACGTTGCGGGCCAGTGCACCTGCTCTTTGCTATTCCACCACTGAATACTGCCCTGCATGGGAAAGATCTACTCACGTTAAGAAGACGGATATCTTTCTGAATGCAAGCTACTGACTTATCGCAGGTTGTTTAAAACCAACAAACACCAACAGCCTATATATCCTGGCGGGTATCGCTCCTCCGATATAAGAAGAACGGTAGCCAGCAAGAAAGAACGACCACATCAAACATCAGATGAGAGGCACCCTCTACATTAGTGGTCGCCAACCCGTCGATCGCGATCGACTGGTTGATCTTTGAGACTTACCCAGTAGATCCCAAAAAAAAAAGAAAAATAAATACAGAAATACTGTTGAGAGATTGTTTCTGGGTTGCGGGGTTTTAGTTCCGTTCTTTCTGCCCAGTCCGCATGTGTGTAGCTCCCCCACCACACACTACACAGTGTACTTCAGTGGTCCCCAACCACCGGGCCGCGAGGAAATTATATGATTTGTCGATATGAAATGATATGAGTCAGCTGCACCTTTCCTCATACCCTGTCATGCCACTGTTGAACTTAAACGCACGTGAGGTCATTACGCACGTGAGGTCAGTCACCTAAATGCAGTGATACCCTCGCACCAGGGATCACTGGTTGGCCTCACGCGGCCGGCGTGAAGTGCCGTTGTTACTGGCCTGGAGCGCAGACAGGTGGGTGCCGCCTCTAAACCTGTTTACCATACCGAATATTCGTGGGGAACCCGGTGCTAAAATATCCGCAGACGACCTAATTCAGGCTCAGGGTTTCATAAGTAGCAGAGCAGCTACCTCGCTGCGATCTACTGAAAGTCAACCCTCGAGACAAACTTTTCTCGGCCGATAGATCCTACAAGGGGGGGCGGGCGTGCGCCCTGTCGCACTCCTCGCTCGGTCGGTTGCTCTCTCCAGACTGCGACCGCCGTGGCCCCGGCACAGGGACCTCTGGCCCTGACCTTGTCCTCTTACCCCACCCACGACCAGCCACACCTGGCCAAGGCATCTGGCGGCGGGCAGACGGGAGGCCGGAGTTTGGGCCCGGAGGCTGTCCAATGAGGCAATGAAGCCCTCAAAACTGCTTCGGTACCCTGAGTCCAAGCACCCTGCACTTAAAGACAAACCCGTTGAGTTTTTTCAGTGGAAAAACCGTGAGCAAGTGGGACAGAAGCTAAGTGCTGAGAGCCACGTAAACTAAATTGTGGAGTAGACTGAACGTAAGGAACCTGCTTCAAGTATCGCTGTATTCTGATCGTGTTTAACACACCACCCTCCCACTGGCCGGTCCGCAAGAATATTGTCAATATTAAACCAGTCCACGGTGCAAAAAAGGGTGGTGACCCCTGGTGTACATACATTATTTCTACTTCCAGGTTGCGGGGTTTTACTTCCTGTCTTTTCTGCCCGGTGTGCATTCGTGTGACTAACTGATTTAGTAGGTCGATCTTGCCTTTCACTAAGGCCGAGGTAGGGGATCTTGGGCTTAAATTGGTTGGTGACCACTACTCTACATGGTCATTCACCTACACCCAGCAGCCTAAAGTCAAGGAAGAGCTTCGTGAACAGTGTTGTTCCATTACAATCAACCCCATCTGAAGCCTGCATCGCCTTGTGGAAAGACCGGCTCGCCAGTCTCAAACAACCCACAATGATGGAAAAAGCCTTCCCCCGGGAGCTAATTACAACTGGGCGACCTGGAAGTGCCTTGACAGACTGAGGACTGGTGTAGGTCGTTCAAAGGTGTCACTAAGCAAATGGGGATATACAACCAGCCCGACAACTTGTGAATGTGGAACTGAGCCACAAACTATGCAACATCTCCTGCAATGCCCATCGCTAGAGGAACCCCGTACTGTTGCAGATCTTGCTGAACTCAACAACAAGGCGCAAAAATGTGTCCATTTCTAACTGGGCCATGTATAGACTGTCTGTGGACATGGTAAGAAGAAGACTAGTCCTAACCCATACGTGTTTGGAACGTGGGTATCAACTGGAGCACCTGGAGGAAACCCACACAGTGATGGGAGAACTTATAAACCCCTTACTGGCAGCAGCAGAAATCGAACACCATGCTTATAGCTGGTACTGTGAAGCGTTGTGCTGCTGTGCCAATGCAGGCCAATTGTGTATTTAAAATAAATCCCTGGAGTAGCAGCTGCCATGCACTGGAATCGGCTGAGCAACTGCATCACTGCCTGGTTCGGTAATTGCACCATCTCGGATCGCAAGACCCTGCAGCGGATAGTGAGGTCAGCTGAGAAGATCATCAGGGTCTCTCTTCCCACCATCATGGACATTTACACTACACTCTGCATCCGCAAAGGAAGCAGCATTATGAAGGACCCCATGCACCCCTCATACAATCTCTTCTCCCTCCTGCCGTCTGGGAAAAGGCTCCGAATCATTCAGGCTCTTAAGACCAGACTATGTAACAGTTTCTTCCCCCAAGCTATCAGACTCCTCAATACCCGAAGCCTGGACTAACACCTTGCCCTACTGTCCTGTTTATTATTTATTGTAATGCTGGTACTGTTTTTGTGCACTTTATGCAGTCCAGTGTAGGTCTGTAGTCCAGTATAGCTTTCTCTGTATTTTTTTATTACGTAGTTCAGTCTAGTTTTTTGTACTGTCATGTAAACCATGGTCCTGACAAACGTTGTCTCATTTTTACTGTGCACTGTGCCAGCAGTTACGGTCGAAATGACAATAAAAGTTCACTTGACTTGACTTGTCTCAGCTTCACAAGGCAGGTTCATACTGGCATCTTGCCTACAATGTGAAAGATTGTCCACATGTATCACGCTCACACAGAGCAGGTCAAATTCAATCAAGTTACATCCACCCAATTGATCTACTCTCAGTTATCAGCTGACGGACTATACTTTCAAACAACAGTTTCTCACAAAAAATCTGCAAACCAATGTTCAGATTAGGTTTTCCCAGATGTATTACAATCACAGCCTGACTCCAAATATAAATCTAATTCTGGAATTAAATTCTGAGATGAATTGCCGTGGAAAAGTTGAAGTAAGTGGCCATCAAGGGGGAAAGTTCCCAATGGCTGGACTGTCACATTGTGAAGAGGAGGACTGTTGTGGTTTTAGAGGCCACCTATACTATTTCCAGGACCTGAGTTCCTCAAAATCTGTCCTGAGCCTAATCACGATCAGTTGTTTTGTTAGCAACCTCACTTCCCTAATAAGGTCAGAAGATAGACTCCACAATGTATAGTTCACAGTTGATCAGAAAATGAAGCAGTCCATGCATGCAAACAGCAAGATGACATAACATTAAGACATCTGTTGATAAATGACAAACAACATTCACATGCATTTGCCAGGAACTGGCCATCTCCTACAAGATTCTAAGCACTAACTTCAGATGTTCAATAGCATTACCTTTGCTTATTATCCCAACTGGACCATCCCTATAAGTACTGTGGCTACAAAGAGCAGGTCAGAGGCTGAATGTCCTGTGGAAAGAGACTCACCTCTACAAAGTTCAAGCCAGAAATTGGTGAAATATTTGCCTTGTGCTCAGATCAGTTGGGCTCAAATGCCGAAGTACCCTTACACCTCTGAGGTCAAAACAGCTCATTTGATTGGCAACCAGTTCACCCTAAAAATTCATTCCCTCCACCTCTGACATGCTGTAACTGTACTGTGTGCCATATGCAAGATGATCTGCAACTATTTGCCTAGGCTATTCTGCCAGCTATTTCCAATCCTGTGACTTCCACCATCAAGAAACAGTCACAGGTAGTTGGCACAAAGAACCTGAAGGATCTGCTCTTGGGGAATCCCCTCTCACACATCATCCCAACATGTAGGTATGAAGTCATTTCTTCAAATTCTGGATTTAACCTTTGGAATTCCCTCTCCAACAATATTGTTGGTGTACCTCCTAGAATGACTGCAGTAGTTCAGGAAGATAGTTCATGAGTATCTTCTCAAGGGCAGTTATAGATGTAACTATAAGTGCTGATGCTTGCCAGAAAATCTTGATTTTAAAAATGAGATTTAAAAAAAAGATTTCCAATCTCTATGATTTGCCAAGAGGAGTTGTGGTTTCTTGTTTATACACAATAGCTCAATATTATATTTACTTGACCTTGACAGTATATATTCTTTTGTTGTTTCTACCTTTTTTGTATTATGTGTTTGCTAAAACTTCTCCTCTGATTTGTATCTTTTTCTCTGTTGGAAAATTAATTAAAAAAAGATTGAAAATGAAAATGAAATGAAAAATGAGTGTATATATTTTCTGATTTGCCTGCTTTGGTTAGCTGGAGATGTGCTCCAACATCATGTTGGTAAGTAGTAGGTCTTATCTTAACCTTACATCTGTCAATGTCCAGCTAAAATGGCATGATGAGCAGGTGGAAAGAGTTCTACATTATATAATAATTGTTTAGTTGTCATTCCTGGGAAGAGTCATTGTACCCAAGTTCAAGATGACACCTGGCTTTTAGGTTACATTTTATTGGTAAAGGCTAATGTTACAGATACAAAGGAGTCCAGAATAATCATGTATCAGTGAATTTTCCTAAAGTGGCCTTCTACTGAAAACACAAACTGTTCTTTGGATAAATGCTGAGTTACTGGAAATAGTAATGGAAAGTTGAGCAGAGCAGCTGGATTTGGGGCGGGGGGGGGGGGGAATAGGAGCTGCTGCTGAATAGAGGGGAGAAGCATTGTTTGCACTCAACATAAGTGAGAGTACTCCAGTCTTTTGAAGATCATGATGAGTGGTTTAGAAGTCTTTCTAGAGAGTGGGGCTGACTGTAGTCTTCTCTTCAAGTTTAATTGAAACAGTAGATGCTTTTGAAACCTGGTGGTTTTATGATTTACTGAGCAATCAAAAGTGTTTGCAGACCAAATTAATACACAGGCATTTTGTGAGAAATTTATTAAAATACCATTTATCTTTGCAGCCCAAATTGAAGCGTAGGGGTTTGGAGCATTTTATGAGAAGTTCATTGAAATAGTGTTCTTCGTGAACACTGAGCATTTTGTTTTATTTGCGTACCGGAGTCAGCACTGATAGGGACATCATGTGTCGTCCAGCACCGTGGAGGAATTCTTCCACTTTGAATCTTGTCGCAGCACTGGCCTACATCCTGCTGAGCTGATTAGCGTCTGCTATGCCCTAAGATACTGCCTGCGGTGTAGTATAAAGGGAACAGGACGTGACCCCTTGATGCTGCGGAATTTGTTAATCCAGTTGATTGTCATATGACTTGTTAAGATACTCAGTTTTTAACCCTTTAAATTGTCATTTTGCACCATGTGACATGTCTTCACAGCACATAATGAAGAAATAAACGTGGGGAATGAACTCCTTACAAAACCTCACTCAACAGTACAATTAGCATGATAATATAAGATTGCCTGTGTTGAGTGGTGTACCTTGATCACTTTAGCCTTGCAAGTATCATGTGAATTTTTGTTTATAAAGAGAGCTAAGACTTTTCAGAATATGGAAGTGTGGCCCGTTATTGGGTAACTTGAGCTAAGTGTGGAAAAGCTACCAGGTGTATTCACCCAATCCCTTGTAGGAGCTGTGTTGTCATTTAACCTTGCTTTTTGGTTGTGAGAATTTGGAATTTCAGAATATTTGGATCAGCATATCTGTAGAAATGGATTCTCATCAGATTTCAAAGATACATGTTTTGCTGGACAGTGAAGTAAAGTTTAGTTTGTCTGATTCCAACGGACAGATGGCTAAAGAAATCAGTATGCGCCTCGACCAGTTGCAGGTTCTCTAGTTAAAGTCAATGACCTTCCAGTGAATTACGGTTCTCTGCAGTATGCCTTCCATTCACTTTCTGATGTGCACTGTGACCCTTGGACTTGCTTGCCTCCCAGTGTGCTTTCTCTTTGCCTCCAATGAGTCATTCCGCCCACTCTCAGTGTACCTTTGTCCAATATGACTTATTTTCTCCTGTGTTGCATTTTTATCCACCTACATGACCTTCTATTCCTCCCCTGTCAGTGTTTTCAAAATTCCAGGCCACCGTGCCTCCAATTTAACTGCCTGCCCATCCTTGACTTTGCCGGTTTCTGCTACATTTCATTACCTCTATATGCCCTCCCATTTCCCCAATGTGACTCCTCATTTCACCTTGAGTGTTAACATCGAAGGGACACATCCTATACCCTTCTGCTCCAGTATGTTTCCCATTATTTAGACATCTTCCCACCAGCCCCCGCCATACTTTCAAATCCTTATCCACGTATAGTGTTTACCTTTCCTAAATATGATGCACAAGTTGAGCTGAAGGCCGTTTCTGTGCTGGGTTACTCTATGGCCCTATGATTCTGTGTTCGGATCCTAAGCGGCGCCCAGCCGATGATGTTGCATATCTCAACCATCCCACCTTAGATCTGAGACATGTTGGTTCTGACTCTTGTGTAAGATGTAGTCCTTGGAAAAGAAAATTTGCAGGCAAAGGAGATAGTGTAGATTGGCAAAAAAAAGAACGGTATGGATTTGAAGGTCAAAGGGCTTGCAACTGTGTTGTACACCTCGATGACTATGACTGACTGAGATATCAAGCTAAGGAACGTATGAGAACAAGATACGGGAAGAGTGAAATGTATAGTGACGCTAATTTGTGAATAAATGATTCAAAGTACATTTATTATCCAAGTACGTATGCAATATACAACCGTTAGATTCGCCTTCCCACAGACAACCACAAAGCAAAGAAAGAAAACCATGGAACCCATTCAAAGAAAAACATCAAAACCCCCAACCCACAAAAAAGAAAGGGCAAATCACCCAAATGGCAAAAAAACAAGCGAAAACCACGGAATATAAAATACCAAACCAGCCCAGGCATATTCGATTCAGCTCATTCAGTTCAATCTAGCTCTGCGATGTTTGTTAACTTAAGGCCCTGATCAAAAACGCACAAAATAGCAACAAAAAAGGAACAAGCAGAAACCAGAAACATGTCATAACATGAACTCCCGTGTTCAATCCACAAACCACATTGATTAAACCTTGCCCAAGACCTAGCACTCTGGCAGCATTCTCCGAGAGAGAGAGAGAATCATATGCAGACACCCTCCTCCAGTAGCAGCGAGTGAGAGGCTAGTAGACAGCGCTGAACACCCACTCGCCTTCTGCTCTTGCCTCGATGATTTCAGTCTTCCTTGATATTTTAATTGGCGAGATCGGCGAGAAATGGAGTTGACCCCGTCTCCAGTTTTCTTGACCTCTAGGCCACATACTTCCCTCGAGACCTCACGGAACCTCCTTGGAGATGGCTAAGCGCCAGACCGTTCAATCTGCCCAAAAACATGCCACCAAAATGTAGATCACAGGCTCCAATAGTAGCAGCACCACCTTTGAAAGAAAAATAAGTGAAATTAGTAGTTTTGTGGACCATCTGGAGGATGTCACCCTTGTCTGCACCGTTCACTGACCCTATCTTCTCCAGATGCACAATGTGAAAAATTGAGTGATAGCTGATTGGAGAGGAAGGGAAAGTAAAATGATAAGGAAGAAAAATGGAAAATGGGAGAGACTAAGGAAATCAGAAAAAAAAAATTAGCAATTGGAACTGAAATAGCGACAGGCTGCTAATTTGTCTTTGATGGAAGCCGACAGTTAACATGAGTTCCTGTGTTACACTTTAGCAGAAAGAAGGAAAAACTTTGAATAAAAAAATGGAACATGTTTTACTCGTTTTTCCTTCTTCCTGCTAAAGTGTAGCATGTGCTTTTAAGTATTGGACAAGTTATTCGTATGAGCTGTATGTAGATATTGCAGAAAATAAATTGAATTCACCTTCTGTGTATGCTTATTCAATAAATTGAATTCACCTTCTGTGTATGCTTATTCAATAAATTGAATTCACCTTCTGAGTTGTTTTTACAATTGCATATTTTTAATTCAAAATTTTCACTAGCGCATGGAGGTTTTCGAGCATTTTGCTTGTGTCAATCAATTTTTATCTGAACTAAATGATTTCCTCTCAGTGATTTAAAAGGAACCTGCTAGATTTTGGTCATCATTATTGAACCAATTCTTCTACCTCCTTTGCAACAGTTTTTGTTTGTTGCTAAGGTGGATCACTACACAACCCAGGCAACTGTTGTTTTATGTGGGATAGGCATTATTTTGTGAATAAAATGATTGTGGTTTCCTTCTTTAGGGATAAAAGTCTTGTTGTCCATTTCTTATTGCTTATAACGTGCCAATGTCAATTGAACTGTTAAAGATGCCATTTTGCTGTAGTTTGCAACAAACACATAATGGAGAAAGGATTAGCTTCAAACTGTGTTACTGATTGTACAAACCACAAGGCATGATTACCAGGATAGCATCTAGTCTCCTGGGTCCCTACTGAGCTGGTGTTGAGGTCGCTGACCTTACAACAAATTAAAGGACAAAACACGTTTTATCCAGACCCTCAAACTGGTGGCAGCCCTTTGAATAGATTCTTTTTAAAGAAGTAACTGAATAATGTTTTACTGCTGTTGAGAATGACTTTAGAACCCATCCAGTCTATTGGAGTTGTACATGCTGTTGCAAAGAAAAGGACTGTGCACGTTGAATTTGATTACATTTCACAGACTTCTGAAATTCCAGTGATAGTTCTGTGGGTTTGATCCAAAATAAACACTATATCCTATTTCATTCAGAAGCATAAATATAATCTTATATATATTTATCTTAAGTACAAATATAAGGTTAAATTTGATAGCACACTGTGTCTCCTCCCGAGACATGCCCCCACTAATGTGCTAGTGTCTATGCACCTTGCACTTTTGATGGCATTGTTTCTATAGGCGATAAATTAAAATTAAGTGAAAGGTAAAAACCTTGATATATTTAGAATTCAAATCTAATGTAAGGCTTTGTTTTACCACTCATTTTACATAACTCACCACACGTGCAGGCTGATGCCACTCTTGGCCATTTTGTTTTGTATTTATGAGTTGTTTAGTCATACAACATGGAAACAAGCCCTTTAGCCCATCAGCTGCCTGCTGTTAATCATCCAACTATATTAATCCCAATTTCTTTTCATTCTTCCCACATTCGCTGCAACCGTTTCCAGTTCTACCATTCACCTCCACACTCAGCATAATCTACCAAACTACACACCCTTGGGATGTAGGAGGAAATTGTAGCGCTCAGGAGAATCTCAAACAGTCATGGGGAGAAAAGGAAGTCGGATTGTAGTTGGACCTATAAAAGCAGTAGATCTACTAGCTCAGCCACTGTGCCTAGCCCTTCTTGTTCTCAAACCAGATGCTTGGCATTGTTAGTGTGAATGTAAGTGTCAATGCCATTGCCTTTCCTAAATGAAAATGCAGAACTCTTTCTTCATGAGGATTTGTTAAGCAGCCTCACAGAGGTTCATCACATATTTCATGGGAAATTAAGATCAAATTTGCATTGTTCAATACATAATGAAGACTTTTAGTCATGAATAAACTGTACTGCCAAGCAACCTCATTCTTTTTATTTCTGGTTTTATTATCAGGTCAATATTGTAGGCAATTACTTCCAATAATGTGAGGACTGCATTATTGTAGAACTAAATAAGCAAATTCTTCAGTCTGAAAGATATTTTGATGAAAGATCTCCAAATTCTATTCTGATGTACTTGCTGATTGTGGTCATGAAGTTTAAAGTAATGATGCTTTTGTAATGCTTGTAATTCTCTTGTTGCCATCTATTTTTATATTTAATGCACCCCTCTCCCTCAATCACTCCCAGTGGAAATACACTCCATGCCTTGGCTTTAGATTTATAAACTCTTTCACCATTCTTGTGTTAAATGGTTAGTAGTTGATTCCTTGTCACTGATGCCCCAATGGGATTGAATTTCATTTTCCATTCTAAATAAATTTGCCAATATAGAAAGAAGTTGTACACAATTGTTTTTTTGCAGATCCATGCCTACTAGAAACACGTGTGAGCCTGCCTAAGCTAATTTAACTTAGAACTCTTGCAGTTGGCAGAACGGGGAAGTATTCATCCCAGGTCATGATTCAATCCCAAACCTTAAAAATTGACAGAGTAATGGGATATATTTTGTGTGGCATGTTTGGCAATGCAAACTGGAAGAATTTCCAAAAATTAGCTAACTTCTGAAATTACAACAGCACAGATACTGCCCAACATTTAAATGTGACTAATGTCACATTACTAAAGTATTACCATTACTGATGTGAAAGCTGGAGACAGACCAATTTATAACACAAGCCCAATAAGGCCAGAGAACAATTATCTTGTCCACCCCCTGCAGTGGGAGAAAGCCCTTACCCCCTCACAATGGCATCACTTTGCTTCACAATCAATGGGGTGTAATGTGCTTCTCTTTCTTCCGATTCTCAACAGTTTCTCTTTGTTCACCTTTGCATCAATGCAACTCTTTCTCCTGCTCGGTCATCTCTCTTTTTCATTCTTTCTCCGGCTGTCTCTGAATAGGTCTTCTTCATCCACAGAAGTTCTTCATTTTCTCTGTAAAGCTGTATCTCACTCTTACCTTCCCCCAGTGACTGCCTCTCCTTTTCTCATTTCTGATACATCCTCAAATCAATATCTCACATTTCGCTGCATCTGCAAGACATTGGTTTCACAGAATTTTATCTCTCTTTCCTCCTAGTTCCTTAAAAGAGAACAGATGAAAATAATAAATTTGAAGAGAATTGATAAATTTTTGCAAGGTTAGTTTTGGAAAAAAACTGCTCTCAGCAAGACCCTTCACTAAGAAAAAAACATATCAGTGTGGAAGCCAAGACAATGAGATAGAAATTAGTGTGGGCTTAATCAAAATGATCCAGGAGAACCCCAGAATTCAGCCTTGATCCATGTCTCCATCTTGGAACAACAGCTGATACCAGTTGCACTTCCACGTGCTGATGAGAGCAACACTCCTTGATTGTGTTTTGGAAAACAGCTGGATCAGTAAGTAGCAACAAACACAACATGCTGGAGGAACTTGGCAGGCCAGGCAGCATGTATGGAAGTGAGTATAATCAATGTTTCGAGCCGAGACCCTTCATCGGGATTGGAGAGAAAACGATGAGGAGTCAGTGTTAGGTAGTCACCACTCCACCCCCCACCCCATATTTCACCTATCATCTTGTGTTTCTTCCTCCCCTCCTCAAAACTTCTAACTCTGACCCCCTCATCTTTTTATCCACTCCTGATGAAGGGTCTCGGCCTGAAATATCAACTGTACCCTTTTCCACAGATGCTGCCTGGCCTGCTGAGTTCCTCCAGTATTTTGTGCTTGTTGCTTGGATTTCCAGCATCTGCAGATTTTCTCTTGTTTGGGATCAGGAAGTTGGGTGTGATTTTGCACAGCTTGTGGAATTAATGCCATAGAAACATTAACACTAAAGAAAAATGCATCACAATTTTGTTTGTAAGTTATGTAGAATACTGAGCTGGGTAAAGCTGATGTGTTCCAAAGATGTTACATCCACTCCATGGAGTAAAAGTAGTGGAATCAGCACTTGCCTGTAGTTGATGCCCTCCTGTATTGTGCCTATTTTGCACCTGAGATCCAGTGGCCATGAACTCCAACACCTGTTCTCTGATCCAGGACCCACATTGACAATTCAGTGCACATGTTATATGTTTCGGATCTGTTGCTTCAACCACAGCTGGCACTTTTTTTAGTCCATTCTATTGTAAGTATTTGGATTAAAAAGTCCTTATTGGAACTTGCCTTGCCTGTAGAAATATCCCGCTTCACTTGTTGGAATATGTGACAAATTTAAGCAAGATGTTGGAAGCACACAGCTGATGAATGAAGTCCTGTGATGTGTCGGCAATCAGAGGTCAGTGCTTCCAGCATGATATATCTGCATGACCTCCTTTAAGATAAGACATTCTGAAAGGTCATAACACTGATACCTTTGCACGCATTTCTTTTCTGGTATCAGAAACACTGCAAGAAGAGAATGTGACAGGCCTTTTACAAATTTCTCGTGTTTTTGTGAACTGCATGGCTATTTGGATTGTGATCATTCTGCACTGAAAGAAGCTTATCTCAAATTGACCGGAATCTGCCTAATTGAGTGTCACCAGCAGTAGATGCCTTTCTTGAGGATTGAATTTTACTATAAACTATGGAAAATTGGAGCCTGTCTTTATAACATATATATTAATGTAAATGATATTCAAGCAAAAATGACCTTCTGACTATCCTGAAAGATGAAAAGGAGAACATTTCACTACTGCTTATAATGAAGTTAATGTCATGTCTGTGTAATGTAAATGAAACAGTAAAGAACTGAATAAATGTAGGCTAGAATATTCAAGTCAAGTGAAGTTGACTTTATTGTCATGTACATAAGTATGTAACATACAGGTACAATAATAAATGTTCTGTAACACATCATAGGCACATAATAATAATAATGATGAGGAGGATTATGATGACAATAATAATGGACCAATAAAAACAGAAAACTACCATGTTATTATATTGACTACCAAAAGGAATTTGACTCTGTCCCACACTCATGGTTAAAAGAAGTTCTTAATATATATATATATGAACTACACCCAATACTAGTGAAATTCCTGCAACATCTAATGAAGCATTGACATTCTATAATTTCCTCAATTAACAACCCAAAAAGAACAACCACCATTATCAAAATAAACCGTGGCATTTTCCAAGGTGACTCTAACTCCACTATGGTTCCGTCTAGCTTTAAACTGGCTTCCTAATTACTGAATCGGACAAAAATTGGGTATCAAATCAGAAACAATGAAATGAGCTATACCTGATCACACCTTCTGTACATGGATGATTTGGCATTATATGCTTCTTCATCAGTAAAGCTAAAGCAATTAATTCAAAAAGTTGAACTATTGTATTTTCAAAGATATGAACATGAACTTTAGACTGAATAAATGCAGAACATTAAACATGAAGAAAGATGCAATAGAGCTAATGGAATACAAAGCAGAGCAGCAGGATACAATACAACTGATGAATGAATATGAGACATATAAGTTTCTGGGATATCAACAAGGAAAGAAAATAGATCATAGTGCGATGAAGGAAAAACTTTTGACAGAATTTACTTCAAGGCTTAAGAGAATCTGCCAAACACAGCTCAACAGCAAAAATATAACAGAGGCAATAAACACTTTTGCTATCCCTATATATTTACATATTCTTTTTGCATAATATCTCAATCCTGGAAAACTTACAAAGAAAAATAAGAACTGAAATGACAAGTTTCAGCAAACATTATGTACATTCAAATACGCTTAGATTAACACTTCCTATGACCGAAGGGGGAAGAGGAATCACAGACATTAAAAGTCTACACAACAGTCAGATAAAGCTTCTAAGGACATACTTACATTAACAAAAACTCCAGCTGAGCATAGGCAATTCTGGTAAGAAATATACACCACTAAACTTAAATGAGAGAGCAACCCAGAAAAATGAAGACATTATCACTACTGAAGAAAAGGTTAACCAATAGAAGAGCATGACCCTCCATGGAAAACAGCCCCACCATGATCTAAGCAGACCAGATGTCAACAAGGACGTGTCAAACGTCTGGTGCAGAGATGGAGATCTCTTTCCAGAAACAGAAGGGGTCCTTGAGGCAAAACAGGACCAGGTGGTTCACACAAAAAATGATCAAAAATACATTATAAAAGACCAACAAATTCAAGATGATATGTGTAGAAAATGCCGAGTCAAACCAGAAACACTCCAACATGTTACAGGATCCTGTAGCAATTCAACAAATCAAATTACCTACACAGGCACAATTACGTGGCAAACATCATTCACCAAAATCTTGCTTTAACATTCAAACTCATAAAGGAAATCACACCTTACTATAAATACAAGCCTGATTCAGTTTTAAAGTCAGACACCACAAATTATATTATGACCAATCTTATTAGGATAAATGGATAGGGTAATCCATAATAACCTTCTGGATATAATATTACAGGATAAACAAGTAAGAACAACTTACTTAATAGATATAGCCATTCCAAACACACATAACATACAGAAATCACCAATGAAAAACACCAGGAAAATACTGAATTAAAAGAGGAAATTGAAAGACTATGGGACATGAACAGGGTATATATTGCCCCAATGGTAATATCTACAATTGGTATCCTGCCAAAGGCACTACATAATACATAAAGTAAACAGGCGGATGCAACAATATTTAAGTAGATCTCCAGAAAGCTACAACACTAAACACCACTACAGTAGTTGAGTGAACTCGGCCTTTTCTCCTTGGAGCGAAGGAGGATGAGAGGTGACCTGATAGAGGTGTACAAGATGATGAGAGGTATTGATCGTGTGGATAGTCAGAGGCTTTTTCCCAGGGATGAAATGATTGTCACAAGAGGACACAGGTTTAAGGTGCTGGGGAGTAGGTGCAAAGGAGATGTCAGGGGTAAGATTTTTACTCAGAGAGTGGTGAGTGTGTGGAATGGGCTGCCGGCAACGGTGGTGGAGGCAGATATGATAGGGTCTTTTAAGAGGCTTTTAGATAGGTACTTGGAGCTTAGTAAAATAGAGGGCTATAGGTAAGCCCAGTAATTTCTAAGGTAGGGATGTGTTCAGCACAACTTTGGGCTGAAGGGCCTGTATTGTGCTGTAGGTTTTCTGTTTCTAATGGTCTGAAAGCTCCTAGCAATTGAGAAAAAAATGTGTGCGCTTGTCTATGTCCCTACCTCAGGATTTAATAGCGTGAGCTAAAAAAAAAATAATAAAAATAATACTAACAATATAATGTGGTGGCATTCCCTCCCCAAACTGAATGGTTTCTGCACTGTGCCAGTGAGTAAACTTCAAACTGCTTAGTTGGTAAGAGACGCTTTGTGTTGTCCTGAGGGAAGACAAGGTGCTAAATAAATATGTATATATGTATTCCTGAAGAAGGGTCTTGGCCCAAAACATTGACTGTTTATTCCTCCAGCGTTTTGTGTGGGCTGCATATTATCTGGGCAGTGAAGGTGCATACATTCGAATGTTCTTCATTGATTACAGCTCAGTATTCAATACCATTATCCCCTCAAAACAAATCAATAAGTTTCAAGACCTTGGCCTCAATACCTCCTTGTACAATTGGATTCTTGATTTCCTCACTTGCAGACTCCAGTCAGTTCAGATTGACAATAGCTTCTCCTCCATACCATCAGCACAGGTACAGAGGCTTAGCCCCCTGTTCTACTTGCTTTATACTTATGACTGTGAGGATAAGTACATCTCCAATGCCATATTTAAGATTGCTGATGACACCATTGTTGATGGCCAAATCAAAGGTGGTGAGAAATCAGCATATAGGAGGAAGATTGAAATCTGTTTGAATGGTGCCATAACAACAAACTCTCACTCAATGTCAGCAAAACCAAAGAGCTGATCATTAACTACAGAGGAAGAAATTTGGGGTCATGAGCCAGTCATCATTAAGGGATTTGAGGTGGAGAGGTGGATTTGGGTCTTGTCATATCGGACAATTCAACTATCAGGCTCCTGAACAGTGTGGATAACTTACTACAACACTGAACTGATCACTGAAGGTAACCTATAGACTCACTTTCAAAGACTCTACAACTCATGTTCTCAGTACTTTTTATTTACTTATATTGTTTATTTTCCTTTGTATTTGCACAGTTTGTCTTCTTTTACACACCGGTTGCTTGTCAGGCTTTGTGCGTAGTTTTTCACTCTGAATGCCTGCAAGAAGATGTATCTCAGGGTTGCAATATGGTGACGTGCTCCCAATGACCAATTCATTAGATACCAGCTGTACTAATGAAGTGGCCACTGAGTACATGCTCATGGTCCTCTGTTTCTGTAGTGTGATAGATATTCACTGTCGAGGGCTTGGAGCCCTTCTTATTTACTCGCACACCTTTCTAACATACAGCTGTGAGCTTCCAGAGATTAAAGAGTTGTTTTTGAGTAAGTTAAACTTCCAACCAATATTCTTTGTTCAGCTTCTTATTATAGCTGGGAGTCGGTCTTCAGCTCTTAATGCAAATGGCAAGCAATAATCAGAAGTTACAAACGAGAGAAAATGTGCAGATGCTGGAAATCCAAGCAACACACACAAAATGCTGATGGAACTCAGCAGGCCAGCAGCATCTATGGAAAAAAGTACAGTTGATGTTTTGGGCTGAGACCCTTCAGCAGGACTGCAGGAGTTAGAAACGTAGAAACATAGAAAAACATACAGTACAATACAGGCCCTTCGGCCCACAAGCTGTGCTGAACATGCCCCTACCTTAGAACTACTTAGGCTTTACCCATAGCCCTCTATTTTTCTAAGTTCTATGTAGCCACCCAGGAGTCTCTTAAAAGACCCTATCGTTTCTGCCTCTACCACCGCCCCTGGCAGGCCATTCCATCCACTCACCACTCTCTGAATAAAACACTTACCCCTGGCATCTCCTCTGTGCCTACTTCCAACCACCTTGAAACTATGCCCTTTCATGTTAACCATTTCAGCCCTGGGGGAAAGCCTCTGACTATCCACATGATCAATGCCTCTCATTATCTTGTACACCTCTGTTAAGTCACCTCTCATCCTCCGTTGCTCCAAGGAGAAAAGTTCCTCCAGGATTTTGTGTGTGTTTATCAGTCTGAAGTTAAAAGGGCAGCTTTTCAAACAAATAATCCTGTCTGTGGAGCGCAAGATGCTGGCTGAATGCATGGGACTGACTACTCAAGAGATGCAGTGTAAAACAAAAGGGATTACGTTAATTGCCTTGTATCAAACCAGACAATGCTGGCTAAATTATTTAGTTCAAGGAAATTTGCAGACCAGATTGGTACAATCACTTTGCACAAAAAATAGATGATCTTTTAATAGTTGGAAGATTTATGTACTCAGACAGTCACCTCTCACAGCATTAACTGTGGGTTTCTGGGAACTCTCTCCCCAGAAGCTTTTAGAGCACTTGTGTGAAAAGGTATCTGAAATAGTGTCACATGTGTGTAAAGACATGCAAATTGCAAAAGAAGAACAATACAAATGTAAGGCTGCAGTCAGGATTGTTAGGAATGGTCAAAGAACAACATTCCTCTGCTTTGACTTCTGTGAATAAAATCCCATCCTGCTCAACCTCTCTCCTCAAGTTCTTTACATATCTCCTCTGCAATCTTTCCAGCTTAATAACATCTTTCATATAGTAGGATGACTAAAAATGAACACAATATTACAGGCAACACACACAAAATACTGGAGGAAATCAGCATGCCAGGCAGCATCTAAGGAACAGAGTACAATTGACGTTTTGGGCTGAGTCCTTTCGTCAAGATAGGAAGAAAAAGACGAGGAGTAGATTTAAAAGGTGGGGGAGGGGAGACAGAAACATAAGGTGATAGGTGAAACCTGAAGGGGGAGAAATGATGTTAAGAGCTGGGAAGTTGATTGGGGAAACAGATACAGGGCTGGAGAAGTGGGAGTCTGATAGGACAGGACAGAAGGCCATGGAAGAAAGAAAAGGGGGGGAGGAACACCAAAAGGAGGCAAAGGGCAGGCAAGCAGATAGGGTGAGAGGGGAAAGGGGAATGGGGAAGGTGGGGTGGGGTGCAGGGTGCCACTACCGGAGGTTCGAAAAATCGATGTTTCTGCCATCAGGTTGGAGGACAAGGGGAACTCTATCCCTGGTAGGGTGGCAGGAGGATGGGGTAAGAGCAGACATGTGTGAAATGGAAGAGATGCGGTTGAGGGCAGCGTTGATGGTGGAGGAAAGGAAGCTCCTTTCTTTGAAAAAGGAGGACATCTCCTTTCATTCTGGAATGAAAAGCCTCGTCCTGAGAGCAGGTATGGTGGAGATGGAGGAATTGAGAGAAAGGGATGGCATTTTTCCAAGTAACAGGGTGGGAAGAGGTATAGTCCAGGTAGTTGTAAGACTCCGTCCTGATAGACATCAATAGATAAGTTGTCTCCAGAAACAGAGACAGTGAGATTGAGAAAGGGGAGGGAGGTGCCGGAAATGGACTAGGTAAATTTGAGGGCAAGGTGGAAGTTAGAGGCAAAGTTGAGGAAGTCGACAAGTTCCGTGTAGGTGCAGGAAGTAGCACCAATGCGGTCATCGATGTACTGTAGGAAAATTCTATGTGCTGCCTCACCAATATCTTGTACAACTGAAACTTAACATCTCAACTTCAGTACTTGGTGCCCTGACTGATGAAGGGCAGATTGTCAAAAGCCTCCTTCACACCCTGTCTACCTGGGATGCCACTGTCAGGAATCCATGTACTTGCACCCCAGAGTCTCAATATTTTAGAACACACTCCAGGCCCAAACCATTCACAGTGAACTTCCTACCCCAATTGTCTTCCCGAATTACACCACTTTGCTCTTACTTAATTCAATAAGTTCCATTTGTCAAGGTCCCTTTTTAAACCACGATAACTGTCAACTGAACACTGTTAACTGTTTCACTGTCAACAACACCATCTATTTTAGTGACATTTACAAACTAATCATCCATGCCTTGTACATTCTTGTTTAAATCAATGATTTGGATGATAAATAGCAATTGAGCCTAGTATCGATCGCTGTAGCACACTACTAGCCATAGGCCAAAAATCAAATTCCCCATCACCCTTCAAAAAAGAACCAAATTCATGAGCATGATCACCCATGCACCAAGCCATGCTGATTATCTCTAATTAACTCCTGTTTTTCCAAATGCAGGTACACCTTATTCCTCAGAATCTCCTCTCTACTTTCATGGTTACAAGCTTCGTACCTGTTATCAGATGCTAGATAAGGAAAATGAGAATTATAATGTCATTCTGAGGAAATAGGCAGTACAATTTTGGCAGTTTCTAAGATAGAGTGTTGAAGAACAGATCAATGTGTGGTTTAAGAGGTAACATTGGTTCAAGCTCTTTAACTTATTTTCGAGAAGGCAGTGCAAATTCTGGATATGGTGAAAATCAAAATATGGAGCTTCAGTCAGGTCAGTACAGTTATAAGCTTGTGGAGTAAAGCAATGGGGGCAATAATGACTGTGACAGCTGCATCTTCTCCAATTCTGTTCAGTTAAAGTTGTTTTACTAAATTTGTAAAATGTTTGTAGAAGAGAGTAGAATGTAACTTACACAAAGAACTGCAATTCATCGTTTGCTCAAATGCAAGGACATACCATATGCCTATGAATACAGCCAAATAAGTGTTTTAAATACTACCAAGGTTAGCAATGATATATGCCGAACAATGGTCTCTACATCACAAATGGCAGTGACACAGCAGTCTGTAGCACATTCCTAACTGCCATTAAACTACATATTCAGGAGGATATCTTCCAGGAGGATGTAGCAGCAAACTTGTTTAGCAATAGGTAAGATACTCACAGATGTTACATGCAAGTCCTACTAAAAGGGAGTAAGACCCTATTACATACTCACCTGGGAACATTATGGGAAATAAGATGCCTTGAAGGTCAGTTGGGGAATAGTATTGCTGATGGTTGCACTGGAGTTTACTTAGAAACAGTGCTAGGAATATTTGGATTGGGGAACAGGGATTATGTTTCTCATTGAATTTGCACGCAAAAGTAGAACGGAGTCAGACGGGGGTACCATGATTTTAATGTTTATCGGTATTGCCATCAAGTAGACTACTTAGATAGCAGAGGGAAGCACCAGACAACTCAGGTTGGCAAATGCTGCAGAAATGTTTGCTGGAGGAAATAAGTGTTGCCGATGCGTTGTGAAAAACATATATTGAATTCAAGATACATTGAATGTTGGAAAAGATATATACCAGTTGCACCTATGGCATATACTTCCAAAACTCTGCCACCATTGCTTGCATCACTTCATTTTCTGTGAATTGCCTTCAGATACTTTTGTACATAAAAACCACAATACTTGACAAAATCTGCTTTCAGACTATTTTTTCCCAATGATTCATATGTGTAATTTTTATACATTTGGCATCTCGCCCTTCCTTCAGATTTCTCTAATATAATGTGTATGTGAGTTTAACCATACAATAATCATTCTTTGTGGAAAAACACTTCATCTTTCAGTCACTTCTTGTAGAAATCTCTGCTTCGCACATGGAAACCTTTAAGGTTGAACATTTGTAGTAGAAGTCATGTAAATCAGAGCATCATTTTCCCTCTGACAATTTTTATTCCAGTAACAGCAGAGAACAGATGAGAGAATAATTCACCAAAAGCCTAAATGATAACTCCATAAAAGTTTGGCAGAGGTGACATTAATACTTAATATAGGCAGTTAAATTTCTCTGTTGCGTTCAACATTATTTATTAATATCAACATCCCTCTTCCCATCCCACTAAGTATGATTAATCCTTTTGAAGCCAAAATAAAGCTAAAGACTTATCCACTGGAATAGAATCAGTCACACTAATATACATAAGTGCCCTTCTGTTTTGAGAAGCTCTCAGATGTATGGACATGATAAATGCATCTGAGATCTTCATACAGCATGACCCCAGATTAAATTAAGACAAATGGTGGTGGGAGAAGGATGTTGTCTGGAAAAGGAAGGTAAAAAGAAATGGAAGGAATTTATGGGACATGTCAACATGCAAGATATGATCCAAGGGCCAGCTTTATTGGAGTGGATATCATATTGGAATATTGAAAGTACAGAATCCGGCAGATTTCCAGGGATGGGAAGTTTAAACCTTGATCATGATCATCAAACTATTGGATGGAGAAGGAAGTAAAGCCAGAATAGCTTGTTTCATCTTTATCAGAGGCATATTCTAATCAGGAAGGAAAATGAATGCCAAACAAGACTCAAAAAACACAGGACAGAGTTTGCCAAGGAAATGTTTAAAGCTCATCCTACTGATGGTTAGCTTTTCTATCTAATGAAATAATTCTGCTGAGTCTTGTGTAAAAACGTATGGATCTTTCAGAAACTTTTATTTTGATCCTTGGAACCTGCCATCAGCCAAAGGAATGCATGTATTGGGAATCAGTATATCTTTCTGAACTGAAACTCTGGAATTTAGTGATCATTTGTGGTATACTATACAAAATCATTGGAGCAAACCAACAATTTAAGCATCATGTGGACTTAATGTTAATAGCAATAACTTGCACGGTTATATTTTCATTCACATGATAAAAAATTCCCAGAGAACGTTGTGGGAAGGTAAGTGGACCCAAGTAGGTAAATAAAAAGAAACTGCTTGTAAGTAAAAAGCACCACAGAGAATTAGATGACAATGATACATTTTGAAGGTTGTGAGAAGGATAATGTCAATGAAACATAAACCTATATTTCTTCACAAACAAGAGAAGATCTGCAGATGCAGGAAATCCAAGCAACACACTCAAAACGCTGGAGGAGCTCAGCAGGCCAGGCAGCATCTATGGAAAAGAGTACAGTTGACATTTCAGACAGGACCTGCTGAAGGGTCTTGGTCTGAAATTTAACTGTACCCTTTTCCATAGATGCTGCCTGACCTACTGAGTTCCTCCAGCATATCGTGTATGTTACCTACATTTCTTCAACTGTGGAGAAAGTTTTGTGCTGGCTAATAGCTTATGGCCATTTTTTAAAAGGACAAGATATCTTCACAGCTGTTAAAATGTAAGGGCTATTGATTCCTGTTGTTGGCAAAATATAGTTATACCCCTTCATTGCTTCAAAATTAACTTGCTTATTGGATTTGAAATGTTTTTAACTGTGCATAGTAGTCAGAGATGCACCAACAAAAAATCTGCAAAACAATGAAATTTTGCCACGTGCAAGCCCTCAAAAAGAAAATAACCTTTTTTTTTCTCTTTGTACACTTCTTGGGTAGTTGTTATACTTTGTTGTTCAATCAAACCAAGAGGGTTTCAAAAGAACATTTCAGAAGTTACAGATGAGCTGGCTGGAAATCTTTACTCCTGACAATGGAGCAAGAGGATTGCATAACAACATAGGGAGGTAGGACATTTTTAGCCATTGGAAGATACTATTGTGGAGGATGAATGTGGCTTAATTGTGGGGCAGAAATGGGGGACCAATATAATGGAAGGAGTGTGACTATGAAGAATTTCAAAATGAGGACAAATGTTTTATAATCAAATATGCAGGTGTGGGCACTACATAGAAGTTGGTATAGAGATATATTCTTGGTTTAGATTGTTGCTAAACGTACAAAGTTCCAATAAAGGAATGCCCATGATTAATCAGCAGATGCCATCAGAGAACACCAAGAAAATAAGGAATTTGAGAGGGAAGGGAAACATTATCAGGACAATTCATGCTACATTTTTATATTCAGCATTATTTTGAAATATGGATGGAAGATTATGAAACATTGATACAATAGTTCTTTTGGGGGGAAAACCCTTTACAGTAACCCTAAAAGCAATCACCAAATATATTCTGTTATAGTTAAGGGATTTGATTGCTTAGAATCAGATGAATACTTGCAAAGGCATATATGAAAATGATTCAATGTGACACATATTGGAACAGAGATGCGGAGAAATTACTTTAATCAGGGATGGTAAATCTGTGGAATTTGTTGTCACCAGCGGCTGTGAAGGCCAAGTCATTGGGTGCATTTAAGGCAGAGATAGATAGGTTCTTGATTAATCAGGGTATCAAAGGGTATGAGGAGAAGGTAGGGGAGTGGGGATGACTAGAAGAATTGGATCAACCCATGATTGAATAGCGGAGTAGACTCGATGGGCTGAATGGCCTACTTCTGCTTCTATATCTTATGGCCTCATGGTCTTATTTTCTTTGTCTGCAAATGGGAAGATGTTGTGGATCTTTCTTTATCACTTCATTCATTTATTTTGCTCGTTGAGGTAATCATGTGCATAGCCCCATTGATGAACTTTTCCTTTTCTATTAGCCTTGACAATAAAGAGCCCTGGTGGTAAAATGTTCCTAGGCAGAGAGCAAAATGAATAGTCTATAGTTGTTACTAACCTGTGTTTTACTTTATAGTAGAATTTATCCAGAATTGACCAAATTAGCATAAAAGATCGAGAAATTTTGAGTATCAATTATGTGCAGTACAAATTAAGTTTTTGTGAACTTTTTCACTATTTTCTCATATTGTACAAGAAAATGGGCACTCATAAAACTGGGAATGCCCCCAGTTGAAGTAGGTATCATGTGGACTATTTGCTAATTCCACCAGTACCAAGAGACTTCACCGCCATGATCCTGACTTCAGTTTACATACTGCCAAAAGCAGACATCAAGCACGCACTTGATGTATTGAGTGCCATGATTAAGAAACAAGCAACAGCCTACCAAGCAAAGAAATGATCACAGGAGGCAGAGGAGTGGCTATGGGATTGCTTTGGGTTTATGCACTGAGCATTGTTCAAGGTCTCATTAAATGAATGTGCAACAGTTGTTACGGACTTTATAAAGACACTCACTTTATACCAATGATTATGTGTCTGAATACAACTCCAGCATTGTCAATGATTCCTCCCAGCTGTCCAACAATTTCTTTGATCCCCTACCATCAGGCAGAGGGTACTGCAGCATTAGGACAATGTCTTTTACGATGCAATACAGCTTCTTCCCCAGGCCATGAGACTACTGAAATCCTGCCACCACCCATGTCTCACCAGGTATGAAGTGCCAGGAGCGTTGTACTATTTACTATTTAACTTGCAATATAAATGTTCATTTATTTGTGGTAATGTTACTTTATGTGCTGTGTGTGCATTATATGTACTTTGTTGTGCACTTTGATCTGGAGAAATGTGTTCTGTTTGGCATGTATGTAGTTGAAATGACAATAAACTTCAACTTGAACTTTAAATTGAACTACAGGAGGAGGAAATCAGAGGTCCATGAATCAGTCCTCATGAGTGGATCGGAGGTGGAGAGCGTGAGTAACTTTAAATTCTTTTTCATTACCATATATGAGAGCATCTGTCTGGGACCAACAAGTAAGTGTCATCACAAAGAAGGCAGGACAGTATTTCTGCTTTCTGAGAAGTGTGCATAGATTTGTCATACCATCTAAAACTTTGACAAACTTCTATAGATGCATAGTGCAAGTATCCTGGCACATCATGGAATTGTATGGAAACACCAATGCCCCAGGAATGGAAAAATCTACAAAAGGTGGTAAATTTAGCCCAGTCTATCACAGGACAATTTACAAAGACTAATTAACCTACTAACTATACGTCTTTGGACTGTGGAAGGAACTCATGTGCACACGGGAAGGAACATACAAACTTGCTTACAGAGGACGCTAGAATTGAACTCCAAACTCCAGTGCCCTGAGCTATAATATTGTCACACTGGCTGCTATGCTACTGTGGCATCTATGAAAGTTAGGAAAAATGCATTCTGAATATGACTTTTAAATATTTATGAGTGCATGCTTCAAAGTAACCATTCATGACCACACCTGTTCTGAGCAAGGATCCTGATCTGAAACATTTACTAATTTCTGTTTCCAAAGATGGTGATTGACTGGAATTTTTGTTTTGTTTTTTTGAAGATGCCAATGCTTAGCATTTTATCTTCTGGTCTTCCTTTTCAGAAAATGCAAATGGAGGTGTATTCATTGGAAAATCCCTGGTTGAGCTTAGCAAGCCCAAGATTAGAGTTTTACTAACAATCCAAAAGACAAGTTAGTGTACCTTTAAGCATACCTTTAAGAGTACCCTTAGAGTATCAATTATTACCTTATCCAACATGACTTCAATCTTCTGGAAGCAGAATGTTGCTAAGAGCATCATGTTACAATAATAAGAGACGCTTGCATCATACTCCAGGGTGCTCTCTTCAGCTACCTTTGGCCAGGGACAAATGTAGTCAGGTGGTGTCCAACCTTCATAGGGTGTTTCAACCTTAACCACTACACTCTCGCCTGCTCTATTTCCAGTAAGAGGATCTTTCTATTTCCTCTCCCATCCTGTGAGCTGCTTGGTTCTTGCTCTTTTCATCAAGGCCCAGTGCAGACAGCAGCCTCCATGCTGATCCTGCTGGGAACCGTCTACAGCCTATCTCCACAGGGAATTCTGCCATTCTTTATCCCTTCATTCCAAGACTAAGGACTGGTACTTCAGGGCCTTCCTCTCGTGAGCCTCCTCGCATCCTTCCTCCCGTGGTACTGTGAGCTCCACCAGGATGACTTTCTTGTCTTCAGTGGACCATAGTATGATATCTTGTTAAAGTGTGATTTGCACCACCTCCAGGAACTGCAGCTTCCTCCCCACATCAACCCCCATCTTCCATGATTTGGCAGTTTGGATTTAGGCCTCTTTGATGTGACTGGCGTGGCCCTCTCCTTGATGAAAATGACTGCCGTATTTGCCTTTCTGCCAGCTGGTCTTTTTTTACACCTCTCCCACTCCAGTGTGTCAGCAAGGGACAGCAGGACCTTCTCGTGTCGCCACCTACACCGTCCTTGTTTTGCATCCTGACAGTATGTGTGCCAGTGAACCACAAAGCTTGCGGTTAGGGCCCTCTCTCAGCCCCATGTGTGCAGCTGTGATGCCGTAGGGAGAGTGTCATACATGGACCGCAGGAGGAAAGAAATGCGGAAGGGCTCCAGCCTCCAAAGCTCTTACCAAGTGATCTTGTGCTTGGGAAGACCCCATTTTGTCGGGGCACCTAACTCCACTGCCTTCGATAACGGCCTTTTGTCCTTGCAGTTCCATACCTCTGCCTGGAACATGTCCCGCCTATCCCTTGCATTTGCACTCCCCCATTGGAAGTGTGCAGAGCTGAGGCCTTGCCGCCCCAGGCATGGGTTGCCAACGACGTCTCTCATTTGCAGGGAGCTCACTGCCTGGTCTGTGGCCAAGTTGGCGGCCCACTATGGCAAGTTAGCGACAACCGAACAAAATGAAATCTCTTTAGTAGTGCCTACCAATTAGGATGCTTGATCTATTAGGTGAGACTACTTTCTTCCTGATAGTATTATTAGAACATCTTTTACCAAAGTAAAACTAAATTGAGCCTTACGTATAGTTTGCACTTAAGGTCCAAATGTGTGCTGAATTATTAAATGGTATATGAGTCAGGCATAAAGTAAAGGTTATGCAGCTGTATGCTAATGTGGGAAACCAATACACATCAGCAAATTGGATGCAGCCTAACATATAAATGGCCCCCATGTGTCTTCCTGCAAATACTTAGCATTTCATATGTTTATAAACTGTATTTTCCAAGTTATTTCAATTAAGATTAATTGTGAGAAAACCTTGACCAATGCAATTAAATAATTGTACACAGTCTTTAAACAATGGGTGGGATCTGAGATAATTAAAACCAATCATGTTACATTGCATTAAATTGAGTGTATTGTTTCCTTATTTGATCATCCTGTTCACTGTAGCAATTGATAGCTAACAGGGGCAGAGATCACTCTTGATCCTTCCCACTATTGTTCTTCACTACTTCATCCAGAACAATTTTAATTTAAGATAAGCTTTATTTGTCAGTTGTACATTGAAACATTTTTCACTGAATAAAGCATCAAGGAAGATTGAAATATCAAGGCAAATGCGGAGGAGAGTGAACGCCTTGATATATCAATCTTCCTGCCGGATTGGGCTGCTGGATTCAAGTTGCCCTTCTCAGAGAGGCCACTGGATTCGAGTCGCTTCCCTCAGAGAGGCCGCTGGCTTTGAGTCGCTTCCCTAGGAAGGGCCACTACGTTCGAGTTGCTTCCCTTGGAGGATGAGGGGCCAATAGGTTCGAGTCCCTCTTCTCGGAAAGGAGGCTGGGTTAAAGTCCTTCCCTCAGAGGGGCTGCTGGCTTCGAGTCACTTCCCTCGGAGGGGCTGCTGGATTTGAGTTGCTTCCCTCAGAGGAGCTGCTGGCTTAGAGTCGGTTCCCTTGGAGGGGCCACTGGCTTTGAGTTGCTTCCCTCGGAGGAGCAGCTGGCTTAGAGTCGGTTCCCTTGGAGGGGCCGCTGGCTTCAAGTCACTCCCTCAGAAGGGCCACTGGCTTTGAGTCGCTTTCCTTAGAGGAGCCGTTGGCTTTGAGTCGCTCCCTTTGAAGAGGCCACAGGGTTTGAATTGTTCCCTTCGGAAAGGCCGCTGTCGTTTCCCTCAAAGGGGCCACTGGGTTTGAGTCGCTTCCTCTTGGAAAGACCGCTGGGTTCAAACAGTTGCTCCAATTCCAGTCAAGGTGGCAGCAGTAAACAGCAATTCCTCAGGTGACATCTTCCAGGTAGTCAATCATTTCAGTTTTTCCACGTCTTCTACTGAATCTTTCTATTTTAATTTTGAGTCTGAAACTGTTGGAGTCTGTGACTTTAGTTTGATCAAGTGAGCTAGTGTTCTGCTGTCCTGAGAAAACTCCAGGGGAGAAGTGCAAGCACGAGCCACCACGTGGAAACGCTCGGAAACAAGGCGACGGGCCATGATTGACTGCACTTCTCGCCTGATTAAAGCATCAAGATTGAAACATCGAGGCAAATGTAGTACTCTGAGATGTTATTGAAATTCTGAGATTTACGGATTGGACTGGAGTTCACATTGGTCTCTTCCAGTTCTATTTTTTTCTTGTATTCTCATCTATTTTTTCTTGTTGCCGACGGGCAGGCTGGGGGTTGTAGTTTAACGTTCTTGTTATTGTTTCTATTTATGCGATGTGGATGTCTCTAGTAACTCCATCCTTGAACAGTCACAGAGACATATCCATAAGACATGGGAGCAGAATTAGGCCATTCAGTCCTTCGAGTCTGCTCTACCATTTCATCATGGCTGATCCATTTTCTTCTCAAACCCATTCTCCTGCCTTCTCCCCATAACTTTTCACGCCTTGACTAATCTGTCAACCACTTTGGTGTGACTGCAGTCAAAGGAATGATAGGCACACAAGAGATACTGCAGGTGCTGGAAATATGAGCAACACATACATGCTGGAGGAACTCAGCACGTCAGGCGGCATCTATGGAGGGAAATATTATTTTCATTTTTAACTTAGAGATGTTGCACAGTAACAGGTTCCACTAGCCCAACAAGCCTGCACCACCCAATTACACTCATGTAATCAATTAAAAAGGACAGTTGATGATTCAGGTCAAGACCCTTCATCAGGGCTCGGGGATGGCAGATTTCTTTCCTTATGTTTAGTGTTCCAGATGTTTTATTTTATGAGAATCCAGTAGTGTCATGATTGCCAAGAAAAGTTTTTTTCCCAAAAATTCCAGATTTATTTTGATACTTCAATTAAAATTCCTCTGCTGCTAAAGGGAATCGAGAGCCATATTCCCAGGTTAATTGTGGTGATTAACCACTCTACTACCATGTTCCTAACTGGATGATGGTAGAGAAGTGTGGTGGAAGATAGTATTGTTGGCCATAAGAAAATTAGGAAGTCCTGTGAGAGATGTAAAAGCAACAGATGATTTATCTTCTCTTCCTTGATCTTCACTTAGATGCCCCATAAGTTTGAAAGCAGAAGCTTTCTAATAAGCAAATGCCATTAATTTTCATTCTGCTTCATCTCTGCAATATTCTATTAGAATAATGCGATAAGTTTATAACAAAACCACGTCTGAAATGGACGATTTAACATGCAACCATGGCAACACTCTTATTGACAAGAAAACAAAGTAGTCTGATACAGCTAGGAAACTGGATACAAGCTCGGTGACCTGCAGCATAATTCCATCTCAGAGGCACATGCAGGCTAGTGGGATTTCATATAGGATTTTGGATAACATGGGAAAAAACATCTTGGAACCCTGCAGTTAAGGAACGTGACAACTTATCAAACACCCAATGACTACAAAAATAATATAGTTCCCACAAAGAGTGACCCTCAAGGTTGTATGATGGAAAATATTTTGCTTAGTGGCAAACTTAGATAGGTAGCGTGAGAGCCTAATCTGTGCTAATTTCTTTTCTGTGCCTTTATTCTTACTTTCTCTTCTTTTTTTTTGCTGACTGGAGAAATAATCAGGAGGATGTTATGTATGATCCCACTTTTTTTTTTTTAGCTTAAATAGCCTTGAGAACACAGATTGTTTTACATGTGATTTCACTTACTGTACCCTAAGGTTCTCCTTGTTCCAGATGCAGTGTTGAGAAGTAGTTTTAAAATGTACTGAATTTTTATGACTTTTGTTTGGAATTACTGTACCAAATATGCTAATGGTTTCATTACTAAAAAAAGATATAAAAATAAGTACTGTGACTGTTTTAAAAGACTCCTTACAAAATTATTATTTATAGAAAAAATCTATTGTGCATTATTTTATAGCATTGCTCTTGGCAATAGCATTTAATAAGTTTTGGAATCCAGATAGAACATTAAATCCCCAGCCGAAAAATGAAGCTTGAATCCTAGTCTTGGCTGATGATCCAATTCAGGTTTCCTAGGAATAATGGTACTTAACACTGTTTGTTACTGGTCCTGTGTCATACAGGGGATGGTGGCTGGCTAAAGATTAAAGCCACAAATTATTTTGTTTCTTTTCTAAAAGCAATGGTGGTGTTGTACACTCAAATGGGTGTCATTTTGTGCAAAACAATTTGCTGAGGAACTCGGACAGCATCTGTGGGTGGAACGGAAATGTTGACTTTTCAGGTCAAAACCCAGCATGGGAGTAGAGAGAGGAGATAACTAGTAAAAAAGAGGATGAGGAAAGTGCTGAAATAGGAGTTTGAGGTGATTGGTGAACTGAGGAAGGCTGATAGATGACAGGCAGGTTTCGCCCCGTAGAAGAGGGGAGAGGTGTGGAGATGGAGATGGTGTCCGCTGAATGATAGGTGGAGGCAGACAAGGAGAGAAAGACAAAAAGAAATGTAAAAGTGAGATGGGGGCAAATGACTTTGGTGGTTGTTGGTAGCAGTTGGAGGGGTATAAAGCAGGATACAAAGGACAACCATTGCTATAATCTGATAAGAAGGCTATTAAGTTTTGTAACTCCAAAACATAGAACTATTCAAAAGAAAAACACAAAGCCAAGGATAACATGAATTTAGTTTGTTTTATTTAGTGCTTCAGACGTGGTGGCGAAATGAGGTATACCATTCATGTAATTTTACATATACACCGTAATGAAATATGTAAACAACAAAGAATACTTAATCAAAAATGTGATTACAATGTTGCTCAAATATTACTGAAATATTAAATACAAAACACTCCTCCCTTCTTAGCTATAAACTCCAACTCCATATAAAATGCATCTCAATTATATACACAATATGCTATATAATACAACTACTATACACACACCTACAGCGTAGTAAATTTTAAATTGTCCCATTCACGTCTAAAGTTTTATTTGCTGTAGAAGATTTCCTACCCTTGTGGGATAAAGCCCTTCCCATCCAGGGAGGTCACTCTGCTCGGCAGATGAGACTTGAGGCTGTGAAACAATCACAGCCTCTGGGGCCTCCTCCATGGTGGTTGCAGGCGTTAACTCCAGATGGCAAGAAGTGGTCCTGGCAGCTCGGAACACCTTTCTTCTGAATGTGTTAGCATCCCGAACAGTGCATGGTAAGCTGTTCAATCTGCTGAACTACCCCAGGCCACCAGATGAAGCTTTGAGCCAATGCTTTTATTTTAACCGTGTCTAGATGACCTGCATGTAGTTCTTCCAGCACTTTAGCTCTCAGCTTGGATGGTACAACAACTCTCAGTCCCCACACAAGGCAACCCCCATCAAGGGCAAGTTCATCATGGCACTGGTAAACTGGGGGAAATGGGATTTCTGCTATTTTGGGTGTCATGTAGACCTGAGACAGCTCGGGATATTTTCTGGTTTCCTTTTAGATCATCTCTGCTGTAGTGGGTAGACTTTTGATTTGCATTAGGGAGAATATGTTAAGAGGAGTTCAAAGTTCAAAGTAAAATTTATTATCAGAGTACATACATGTCAACACATACAACCCTGAGATTCTTTTTCCTGTGGGCAATCTTAGCAAATCTACTGAACAGTAACTGTAAACAGGATCAACGAGCAACCAACTGGGCAAATGCAAATATAAATAAATAGCAATTAAATAACGAGAGCATGAAATAACAAGATAAAGAGCCTGTAAAACCATTAAAACCTGTAAAAACCTGTAAGACCATTGATGTGGGACCACCAGAAATAGAATAAGTGTAGTTATCCCTTTTTGTTCAAGAGCCTGATGGCTGAGGGTTAGTAACTGTTCTTGAACCTGGTGGTTTGAGTCCTGAGGCACTTGTACCTTCTAACTGATGTCAGTAATGAGAAAAGAGCAAGGCCTGGGTGGTGAGTATCTTTGATGATGGATACTGCTTTTCTATGGCAACATTTCACGTAGATGTGCTCAATGGTTGGGAGGGTATTGCCTGTATTGTACTGGGCTGAATCCATTACCTTTGTAGGATTTTCTGCTGAATAGATTTGGTATTCCCATAGCAGGCTGTTACGCAGCCAATCAGCACGCTTGCCACTGCACATCTATAGAAGTTTGCCAAGGTTTTTGTTGACAAGCCGAATCTCCGCAGAACCCCGAGGAAGCAGAGGTGCTGTCGTGCTTTCTTTGCAATTGTATTTATACAATGGGTCCAGGACAGATCCTTTGAGATAATGACACCTAGGAACTTAAAGTTACTGACCCTCTCCATCTCTGATCCTCTGAAAACTTGCAGCTCATGGACCTGTCCATTCTCCCTGCCCTGAATTCTACAATCAGTTCCTTGGTTTTATTGACATTCAGTGAGAGGTTGTTGTTATTGCACCACTCAGCCAAGTTTATGATCTCCCTCCTGTATGCTGATTCATCATCACCTTTGATACAGCCCACAACAGTGGTGTCATCAGCAAACTTGAATATGGTGTTGGAACTATACTTAGCCACACAGTTGCAGGTGTAAAGCAAGTAGACCAGGGGGCTAAGCACACATCCCTGTGGTGCTCCTGTGCTGATGGAGATTGTGGAGGAGATGTTTTTACCAATCTGAAGTGACTGCTGTCTACAAGAGAAAAAATCCAGGATCCAATTGTGCAAGGCCTTGAGGCACAGGCCTTGGAGTTTATTGATTAGTTTTGAGGGGATGATGGTATTAAATACTGAGCTGTAATCGATTATTATTATGTAATGCATTATTAGGGTGCTCTTTATCGATTACAGCTCAGTATTTGCTGTCCAGATATTCCAGGATTGTGTGAAGAACCAATGAAATGGATCCATTGTAATCCTGTTGCTTCATTAGGAAAACTGGAGTAGACCCAAGTCATCAGTCAGACAGGAACTGCTATGCTTGAACAGCAGTATCTTAAAATACTTCACCACTGTGGCTGTAAATGCCACTGGGAGTTATTTATTGAGGCAGGTTACCACAGTCTTTTTAGACACTGGTATGACTGAAGCCTGCTTGGAGCAGATGAGTACCACCCACTGCCAGTGTGAGAGGTTGAAGATATCCGTGAACACATCAGCCAGTTGGTCAGCACAGATCTTCAGTATTCAGCCAGGTATTCTGTCCATACTGGATGCTTTCCTTGGATACACTCTCTTGAAGGCAGGCAGCCCACACAACTTCAAATACTGAGTCCAAAGGATCATCAGGAGACATGGGGGTGCATAATGGTTCCTCCCTGCTCTGGTGGTCAAAGCGAGCATAGGAAGCATTGAGCTCATTTGGAAGTGAAGCTCTGCTGTTTTCCATGTTGTAAGATTTAGCTTTGTTGGTATTCAAATCAACCCACAGCTGTCAAGCATCCTCTTTGATTCCTGTTGAGTCCAGAATCTCTACTTTGCCCTTGAGATGGCTTTCCAGAGATCATACCTGCTCCTCTTCATCTCCAGACTTGAATGCCTCTGATCTGGCTGTCAGCAAATTCAGGATTTCATTGTTCATTCAGGGCTTCTGATTGGAGAAAACCCTGAATAATTTCGTGGGGACACCCTCATCCACAACTGTTTTAATAAAGTCTGTAACAAACCTGGTGTAGTTATTCAGATCCTCAAATGAGTTCTTGAACATGACCCAACCCATTAATTCTAAGCAATATTGTAACTGTTCCCATGACCACCTCTACTACCATATGCAGGTAGTAGAAGTACAGTGATCGACATTCCTTATCATAGTGTAGCAGTGGTCTAGTGTCTTGGGTCCTCTGGTGCAACAGGTTACATCCTGGTGGTAATTAGGCAGGGTTTTCTTCAGACAGGCCTGGTTAAAGTTGGTGACTATAATTTGAAATGCATCGGGATGGGCTGTTTCTTGCCTGCAGGTGACATTGTGCAGTGTTGCAAGTGCTTGCTTATAATTGTCCACTGGTGGTATATAAACTGGTGATACATAAAAACTAGTGTCGTCTTATGTAAAATTTTCAGATATATTCTTTTCCAAAGATAAACAGGACAATCCGTCAGCGTTTCCATAATTAGTTGTCCTCTTGAATTTGATCTTGCAATTGTGCCCTCCGAGAACTAGAGACCATTTCTGCTTTCATGCTGCTTCTGTTAGTAGTACACCCTTCAGTGGATTGAAAATGGACTCTAGTGGTTATGAGGGTAAACTCCCACCCATACAAGTATAGGTTGAAACATTTTGCACCACAAACTAGACTCAAGGCCTCTCTCTCAATTGTACGTAATATTTTTCTGCAGCGGTAAGAGAATGTGATGCAAAGGCTATGGGCCTTCACTTCCACCACTCATAACATGTGACATGAATGCACCTATACCATGAGGTGACCTGTCACAGGCAAGCTTCACTGGACGATGTGGATCATAATGTGTGAGTACAATGTCTCACGTCTCCATTTCATTTGTCTTTTGGAAAGCCACCTCACACTGCTTTGTCCATTGCCATTTCTTCCCAATCTGCAGTAATGATTTCAAGGGGTGCAGCACAGTAGCCAGGTATAGCAGGAACCTGTTATGGTAATTGATGTATCCTAAAACGTACTGCACAGTGACAAGTCCTTTGACCTTGGGGCCAAAACTTGAATTTTCTCAGTGTACTTGTGTCAACTTGTGCATCAATGATATGACCTCAATAAGTGATGCTTGGTTTAAAGAATTCACACTTGTTCTTTGTGCTCTGAGCCTATAATCTTCTAATCTTTTTAACACTGTTTTGAGATTTTGGAGATGTTCCTGTCATTCTTACTGGTAACAATGTTGTCATCCAGCAACATTGAGTGCCTGGACAGCCTTGTAGTACCTGGTCCATAAATTTCTGCCAGAATGCAGGTGTAGATTTTACTCCAACAATAATTCTATCATATCATATCATTTCGGCATGGATTGGAAGTGCAGAGATGGCTTGTTTCCGTGCTGTAATTGTTATATGGTTATGGTTATATATCAATAAAGTCCTTTGTGAGCGCTTATGGTGAGAAACACTTTGGACTCTTCTTCCATCTCTTATTTCCCTTCAGAAAGATTTGCAAAGATATCGTCTATCCTAGGCAGAGGGTATTGATCTACTGTCAGTACTGGGTCTATGGTAACCTTAAAAGCATCACAGATTCTGATGGACCTATCCTTCTTGGCTACTGAGACCACTGACATTGCCCATGGGCTCCACTCGGCCTTGGAAATAATTCCTTCAGCATCCAGGCAATCTAGCTCACTGGCTACTTTATCATGGATGGTATAAGCAACCGGATGGTCTTCGCAAAACTTGTGTACGGCATATTCATTAAACAGTCTTTTACCCTTCATAGGTTTGTGTTTACCAATGCCAAACTTAAGCATTGCTGTGGCATCCTCCATAAACAAGAGAAAACCTGCAGATGCTGGAAATCCGAGCGACACACACAAAATGCTGGAAGGACTCAGCAGGCCAGGCAGCATCTAGGAAAAGAGTACAGTTGACGTTTTGGGCCAAAACCCTTTGGCAGGCCCTGAAGTATGTAAACAACAAAGAATGCTTAACCAAACTATATATTTACAATATTATTTAAATATTACTGAAATATTAAATACACAACAAAGTTGATCGTGGATATTTCTATGTACCTTTGGGGTTGTAAGTTTTTCAGGGGAAAAGATTCGACCTGATAGCATGCTGAGATATAATGTACGGTGCCCATAAAAAGTGTTCACCACACCTGCCCCACCCTTGGAGGTTTTCATATTTTATTGTTTTACAACATTGAATCATCCTTGGCTCTTTTGAGACTGATCAACAAAAAAAGACTCGTGTCAAAGTGAAAACAGATCTCTACAAAGAAATCAATATTAATTACAAATATAAAACACAAAATAATCGATTGCATAACTTATTCACCCCCTTTAATATGATACACTAAATCATTAATGGAGCAGCCAGTTGGTTTTAGAAGTCATTTAATTAATTAAATGGAGATCACCGAGTGCAGTCAAAGTGTTTCAGTTGACTGTAGTAAAAATACACCTGAATCTGGAAGGTCCAACTGCTGGTGAGTCAGTATCCTGGCAAAACTAAACCATGAAGATAAAAGAGCACTCCAAACAACTCCACAAAAAGGTTATTGAAAAGCACAAATCAGGAGATTGATACAAGAACATTTCCAAGCCAATGAATATCCCTTGGAGTACAGTTAAGTCAATCATCAAGAAATGGAAAGAATATTGCACAGCTGTAAATCTGTCTAGAGCAAGACCTCCTCAAAAACCGAGTGACCGTGGGAGAAGGGCATGAGTGAGGGAGACTACCAAGGTACCTGTGCCAAGTCTGGAGGAGTTACAAGCTTCAGTGACTGAGATGGGAAAGACTGCCCATGCAACCGTTGCCCAGGTGCTTCACCGGTCACAGCTTTATGGGGGATTGGCAAAGAGAAAGCCACTGTTGAAAAAAACTCATGAAATCTCGGCTAGAGTTTGTCAGAAGGCATATGGGAGACTCTGAAGTCAGCTGGAAGAAGGTTCTATGGTCTGATGAAACCAAAATAGAGCTTTTTGGCCATCAGGCTAAATGTTATATTTGGCAAAAGCCAAACACCGAACATCATCAAAAATACACCATCCCAATCTTGAAGCATGGTGGTGGCTGCATCATGCTGTGGGGATGCTTCACTGCAGCAGGCCCTGGAAGGCTTGTGATGGTAGAGGGTAAATGAATGCAGCAAAAATACCGGGAAAACATGTTGCAGTCTGCAAGAGAACTAAGATTTGGGAGAAGATTCATTTTCTAGCAAGACAATGACCCCAATCATTAAGCCAAAGCTACACAGAAATGGTTTTAAAACAACAAAGTTAATATCCTGGTGTAGCCAAGTCAGGGTCCAGACTTCAGTCCAATTGAGAATTTATGGCTGGACTTGAAAAGGGCGGTTCACTCATGATCCCCATGCAATCTGACAGAGCAGTTTTGTAAAGAATGGGGAACAATTGCAGTGTCCAGAAATGCAAAGCTGATAGAGACCTAGCCACACAGACTCAAGGCTGCAATTGCTATCAAAGATGCATCAAAGATATACTGACCAGAAGCGGATGAATACTTATGCAAACAATTATTTTGTGTTTTATAGTTTAGATCACATTGTAGAGATCTATTTTCACTTTGACAGGAAAGAGTCTTTTTCTGTTGATCAGTGTCAAAAAAGCCAAATTAAATCCACTGTGGTTCAATGTTATAAAACAATAAAACATGAAAACTTCCGGGGGGGTGGGGGGTGGTGGTAAATACGTTTTATAGGCACTGGAAGTCTACAGATAGGTGACTTATAAATTCTCTTCTGCAAGTCTCCTTATTGATGAGTTCTTCATTTGAAGAAACAGAATCCTTCCAGAACAGACGAGGCAATTCAGTCCACTGAGATTGTTCTTTTCTTTGTGAACAGAGAACCAGGCAGGTAGATCATCAGGGCAGTCCTAAATGTATGTTGGATGTGGGAAGAATGAAATAGGCTAGAGCAAGTCCAGTGTAAAACTTCAGTGCTTATTGGTTACCATGGACTCAATAATCCAAAGAGCCAGTATCTCTCTATTAGTCTATCTGTGTTGATGATGGTGAAATCCTGCGAATGGATTAAGATCAAAGTTCAAATTAAGTTTATTACCAAAGTACATATGTCATTATATACTGCCCAGAGCTCATTTTCTTACAGCCATTCACAGTAAATACAAAGAAACACAACAGAATCAATGAAAACCCACACACAAGGCGATCAACCAATGTGCAAAAGGCAACGAACTGTGCAAATACAAAAAAACGCACAATAATAATTATAAATAAATTGGAAATAAATATCAAGACCATGAGACAAAGAATCCTTGGAAGGTAATCCTTCAGTTATGGGAACAGTTTAATGTTGGTTTGATTGAAGTTATCCCTGATGGTTGAGGTGTAATAACTATTCCTGAAGCTGTTTGGTGTGGGTCCATAGGTTCTTGTATCTCCTTCTTGATGGCCACAAGGAGAAGAGAGCATGGCTGGATGGTGGGGCTCCTCGATGATGAATGCTGCTTTTCTGTAACAACACTCCTTGTAGGTTTACTCATTGGTGGGGAGGGCTTTACCCATGACATACTCTGCTGTATCTACTACTTTTGTAGGCTTTTCCATTCAAGGGTATTGGTGTTTCCATACTAGACTGTAATGCAACCGGTCAGGATATTCTCCAATGCGCATCTATAGAAGTTTGTCAAAGTTTAAGATATCTTGTTGAATCGTCACAAACTTCTAAGAAAGTGGAGGTGCTGCCATGTTTTCTTTGTAATGGCACTTGCGTCCCAAGACAGATCCTCTGAAATGACAACACTGAAGAATTTAAAGTCCCTCTCCACTTCTAACTCCCTGATGAGGACAAGTTCATGGACCTCCAATTTCCTCTTCCTGTAGTCAATAATCAGCTCTTTGGTTTTGCTGACATTAAGTGAGAAGTTGTTGTGGCACCACTCAGCCAGATCTTTCAGTCTCCCTCCCGTATGCTGATTCGTCACCACCTTTGATTTGGCCGATGACAGTGGTGCCATCAGCAAGCTTAAATATGGCATTGGAGCTGTGCTTAGTCTCATAGTCCTGAATATAAAATGAATAGAGCAGGGGGCTCACACAGCCTTATGGTACACCTGTGCTGATAGAGATTGCGGAGGAGATGTTTTTGCCAATCTGAACTGACCGGGCTCTGCAAGTGAGGAAATTGAGGGTCCTGTTGCACAAGGAGGAACTGAGGCCTAGGTCATGGAGCTGATTGATTAGATTTGAGGGGACAATAGTATTGAATACAAAGCTGTAGTCAATGAAGATCATCCTGGCATATGCATTTCACTGTCCTGATGTTTGTGAGAGAAGAGCCAATGAAATGGCATCTCCTGTCGACCTATTGTGATGGTAGGCAATTTGGAGTGGACCCAAGTTGCTCCTCACATTATCCAGTGCACATTTATTACCGAATGGATCTCTTTCAGATGTTTCTACAGTAGACTTTTAATTCTCTCCACCAATTAATCCATTCTTCTGAGGTCTGATTTTCCAATGCATTGTTGCTTCCAAGCTGTTACATGGAGACCCAGGTACAGCATATATATCACATCCTAGGCTTGGCACTACATCCTCTCTGGTTTCTGCTGAATATAAAGACTCAGAAGTGCCTTTGCAACACTTGGACTGGATGTACTGCGAGACTGATCCTGGCTCTCTCATTAACGGGCTGTAATCATTCCTGTAAACCCAGGGGATGCCAGCAGTGTTAATAAGGAATTCATTAAATTAGTGGAAACATTCTGGCATCATGTGAAATTAGAACCCACTTTTCCCGTGGATTCCCTATAGCAGTCCTGCGCAGCTTTATCCAGGTTTCATTACTTGGTTTATTCTGAGAATTTGATGTTAACTTGGATAATGAGAGATGTATGTCAGCCTCTGGGAATGTCAGCATATGCAGAGTGTATATGAGGTATTCTCCCACTTAATTATTGGGACATCTACTGCAGTCCTGGAAATAGTGTCACTGTGGAGCATGGAGAATTGCTTGCTGTTTCTAATCAAAGCTCTGTTGAAGATCTTCCAGCCTATGGAGTTCCCCAAAATCTGCTCTTTTCTTTCATTGTCCAGAGATATGCAGAGCTGGAAATTAAAAATAAAATGCAGTTTCAGGAAATCAGAACAATAGGAAAACGCAGCAGGTTTAGCAGCATCTGTGGAAAGACGAATGGCCAAGGTTTCAGGTCTGTGACCATTCATCAGCAAACTGCTGTAAGAAAGGGACACATAGCTGAAACATCGACTGCTTCTATTTCCACTGATGCTGCCTGACCTGCTGAAATATTCCCAGCTTTTTCTATTCTTTATATTTTGCTGGGATACTAACAGCTTTAATTCACCCAGGACTAAAGGTTAACTGATGTGGGATCAGAAATATTTTCATTTGCTGCCACAAACATTCAGGAAGCTGTCTTTGTCTTTCACTTTTTTTTGCATTAATTCCCTTAGATCTTAAAATAAGTACTAAATTTTAGAAACAGCAAGAAGTTCTTTCCATTAGTCAGTGTTACTGAGTGTAGGGGGTTGAGAACTCAGTTCAATTCAGCTGAGGAATACATGTGAAAAAAGATCATTCATCAATGTTAGTGGAACTTCAAGACTGAATCGTGGCAATGGACGTACTGCCAGTTATTTGTTATTTTATATATCTATCTGGTAACATTTTATAAAGTAAAGTTAGATGCTTACAGAACTGAATGCAGTTGCATATTCATGCTCTATAGTAGATTAGTAAAATGCAGGTAATTTCAGAAGCCCTGAATGTTCCATCTCAGCTGTATGTCAGATTGGGAGAGAGAGGAGGAGAGTATTTAGAGGGGGGTCATGCCAGGGAAACGCTGATCAAAGAACTGTCACTTCTCACAGAGAGGGAGGGCTGGACCCTGAGTCTCCTGGGTTGCTGTCTCACACTTCAAGCAGCCAGATCAATAAAGGGGGAGGATTGGTGTGTGAATGTGCTACTGCTTGCCTGAGTAATTGGTTAAGCAAAACAATCTTTTAAAAAAGAAAAAAATCAATTGTCTTAAAAAGTAGACATTGACAGTAGCAATGTCATTATTGCCAATTAAGATTTGTCTGGAATCCAATTGTAAACGTAGTTTCAGGAGATTTTATGGATGAAAAGAGTCCCAATGTTATTAATACATAATATAAATACCATGAAAGCCATTAGATATAATCAGAATACAAAGAATAGGTTTGTCTGTTTTATATAGAATTCTATTCAAATATTGTGGAACAAATCTGAATTTTCTTTGCACTTAAAAAGACGAAGGAGGAGGAAACACAATTTAGTAATGATGTAAGAAATTAAGATTGATAGCAGTTAGATTATTTCTAAAACTATTTTCCTCAACATATAGCATGTACATTTGTATAATATTTGGAGGTCATTTATATTTACATTTATGCAGAAGATCCCAAAAGCATTAAAATCCACAAGCGTAAATCCCAAATATTTTATAACCTCCTTGCCATGATTGTAATTCTGAAGAAAATGCAGATTAGGTGGCAGGTTTTAGTCTGGGGCACCTCCAGGCCCGGTCACTGTTCGGTGACTAGAATGTGCCCAAACAAGAAAGCTGAGGATTGATGGACATTCATCATGTCCTTATGTGTACTATGAGTTGCAACTGCTGGTCATTTCTTGGCAGTCAGCTTGTCCGAGTGATGAATTCAATGTCAGGTATTCTGTCTCATTGGCAATGGATTTGGGTAGTCCCACTAGAGGGCAACTGGGGATGGAAGACTATAGCACAGTACTTTATCGCAACTCCAGTTGAAACAGTGGAGTGCGTAGTCTCTTGGGTCATTAGAAAAGAGTCTCTAAACACAAGTCCAATGAAGTTGCCATTCACCACTCTCTGTTATTGAAGAATTTGTTCATTTATATATTTTACCCAAGAAAGAGAAGAAAACATTTCAAAATATATCTACTACTTTGTTAGAAATACATTGTGCAGGAAAGACAACTGGTGCAGTAGAGATTAGACCGGAACTGCAATTTGTAAATGCAAACTAATAATGGGATGTTCATATGTTTCTACGTGTTCTCTGGCAGTGGGTTTAAACACTAAAGGAACAACTTTGTATCTTAGGGAAACTCATCAATAACTAGGACCAAAGCTATAGCTATTCTGTAACGTAACTGGTCTTCTGTGAGCTATGAGAAACTATTTGGTACTCACAGGGTTAACTGAGCCTTTTGTCTCAGAAAATTGAATTTGAAATTTCACAAGGAGTGAAAACACAACATACAACTGAAAGGTTTTGCTAGAAGAATTAGAAATTTGAAAAAAGAACTAATCCTCGTCTCAAACCACGAAGTTATTCACTAACTCCTTTACATGGCTGGACTATTTCTCTGTTTCAATGTCTCATGCTGTTATGCATAACACTAATCATGTGAAATGTACTCAAGTATGTGAACAACCAGAGTGCTGTGTGATTTACAGACGTTTCAGTTTAAGCCAGGCAATAAAAGTGACATTTATTCTATGAGAATTTCACAGTGCTTACCAGCATCTCTGGAAGCTCTGAGACTGAATATCTGTGCTCCTTCCTGTATCCTGAGCCAAGAGCACCACTGTGGCGATCTACCCCACGGATTGATGAGCCCTGGGATGCCAGTTCACTGCGCTTTGCAGCCACTCTGGAGCCAGCACACATCTGGAGTGCAGTAAACGTACCCAGAAGCAAAAAGCAGCTCTGTAAGGGTCATCAGTACAGAGAGCGGCCGCTGACAAGAGGCGCCATCCCAAACCCACATGCATTTCCTTATGTAAACACATGTGGCCAAAAGGCATCCATGGTCACCCTTTCCTAACTGGGTTATATGAAACGGTTAGAACAGCTCGAAACAATGTCACCATTATTGTTCAAACATTCCTGCAACCAAAAAAACCTCTTTTTCACACAACACAAAAACTGTTCTTTAAAGGGAACAATTGCACTCATTGTAGATTCAGGATAATTAAAACAAAAGGTGCAGAGCATCACAGCAGTAACTTTTAATGCTATTATGGGGCAATTTTAAAAGAAAATATTGAATTAGTTTATTTCTTTTTCTCTGTCATTTATCTCTTTTCCTTTCTTTCTCTCTGCTTCGGCTTTTCACCACAGCTATAATTATATGTTTGTGATAACTGTCCAGGAAATAATTTTTTTCACACAAACCATCAACTAAATTGGCTGTCTCCAGAGTGCAGCTGGCAAACCCTTGAAGGAAGTGCTTGTAGTACTGTGCGCAGTTCAACACACCACCATACTGTTTTAGACTCCTTATAAGGACTTGTGTATGTCTTTATATGCTTTTTATTGGTCGCAGGAGGAAAGGTTGTCTGATCAACATAAATCAACAAAACGTAAAATGAACTTTTAAATGCAAAATTTTAACAATGTAAGCAATTTATTAGAATTACAAAACAGTGGGGGATAAATTCTCGCCTAAACTGCCTGTTTTTGTTCGGCTCTGAGTCAATGGATATCTTAGAATGGAATCTTTTATGATTGCACATAAAGTAGTATTTGACTTACACTTTTAGTTTACATTTCATTAGTGCTGAATTACTGTGCAATACTTGAACTCAGGGATTCTAGACAATTAATGAGCTTCTTAAATAATAGGTTTTAACCCCTTTGTTCCCAGTGCTGTATGTATTCATCCACACCTGAAAAATATTACAATATGTAATGTAACTCCTGCATTGCTATGATGAAATCTTTGTTTGATCTAGTGAGGGTTCTCACAGCACAAACTTGCATTAATATTTATCCTCTTCATTTCAAACAGTGGAGTAAAGTTTTATGAAATTTCATAAAAATGAAAGCTATTCGGAAGGGTTTAGATCAGAAAGGTTTTATCCTATGGATCAGATCTCTAGATGTGCAAACTCTTGATATGATTTATTTTATTCCTATCATTTGCACAGTTTGCACAGATGAGCATGTATCAGTCCAGTGTGCCACACAAAGCATTTCTTACAGAAATATAAGGCAGCCATGTTACATGAGCATAGCAGAATAATTTCTAGCCTTCATTACACACGATTATTATAACACAAATAGCAGTTCCACCTTTAAAATAGTCACTGAATGTACCTTTGTAATGGCAACAAAACTGTCAACACTCATGGTCAGGGCTGTGTAAAACTGACAGCGACATCCTGAGTACAATGCAGAAATCCGGATCTTGCTGTCAGTACACTGCCCTCCACAGGTTGTGCTATTGCCGTCTGTACTGATGCAATAAACAGGCAATCAGTGGTATGACATGAAGCTCAACGTTAAAATGCTGTTGAAAGTGTTCCATCTTGTTGGACTGAGTTTTTAGCATTGTATTCATAATTGCTGTTTAGTTGCTGTTCTGCTCTTGATAAGCTATTTTATTAAGTGTCATATCTTCTCTTAAATCACAAAAATCCCAGATATTGTATATAAAACAAATTACTTTTCATTCATTTAAAATATTACTGTTTTTATTCTTCAGACTTTGCTGTCTGCAGTGTGAGTAAAAAGTGAATTAGAATCAGTGCTTTGAAAACTTTGCGTCTGAGAGAATTCTTGTTTCTGATTGGCTACTTACCCTCCTTGATGACGTCATGGATCCTAGAGACAGCAGAACTTCTCAAAGTAGCACCAGGTTGTAAGCCAGATTGGATATCAAAGCATCTTTGAGTTCAAGGGATGAGTCTGAGCTATTGTTATCACTTAGCAAATTCTGAACCAAAATCTCAAGTTGTTGAAGTTATATGAGAAGAAGCATGTTATGTTTAAGTCAGTAAAAAGCAAACAAGAATGCAATGCTAGAAATTTGAAATAAAAGCAGTAAATTGCAGAAATACATATCAGGCAACATCTGTGAAAAGACCAGCAGTGAATGGGTCAAGACAATGGCACTTCTTTACCTCTGCTTTTCCTTCTTCAGATGCTGCTTGATAAGGTTTTCAAGCATTTTCCATTATTATTAAGGCCAGCTAGATATGGCACAGTCAAGAATTGACAAAATATTTGAATAAACTCTTCTCAGGTACCAATTTTTCAAGTTCAAACTTTGCCATCTTCATCAGGGATGATGCCTGGGCATGGCTAGTCGATGCCTATATATACCCCCTTTGCCTGTCCCTCCTGATTGGTTAGTCCTCATCCAATCAGGTTTCTGCTGCCTCATCTTGTTTCATTTGAATTCCAGTTCTTATTTAGAGTGAGACCTTCATCTTCATTAAAATTCTGTTTCTCTAGTTTTACTTCAATGGCTTCCTTCACCAGACTGTCCCAAAAGCCAATGGGGTATCACAGTAGTTTTGTACCGTCAAAGTCAATCCTATGGCCATTGCGAATGCAATGTTCTGCTAACGCCGATTTCTCCAGGTAACCCAAACAGATACACGTCCTGTGCTCTTTGATGTGGGTTTCCACCGTGCATCCCGTCTGGCTAATTTACGCTGCTCCGCCTTCACAGGGAATCCTGTAAATGCCAGTCATCCTGAATCCTAGCTCATCTTTGACCCACATAAGCTGTGATTTGAGATTCCTTATGGGTTTGTAGATGCTATTAATCTGGTATTTCTTCAGGATCCTGGTGATCCGTCCAGAAACCGTGGAAATATAGGGAACATAGGTGGGTTCCTCCTTGTTTTTAGGTTTTCTGGTTTTTCTGTCAGCCCTTCACCTTGAAAGATTTCCTTCACCTTGTAGCCATTCTGTAGGAACATCGTGCATAATCGTCTTATTTCCTTGTGGAGACTCTTCGGATCAGAAATAGTTTTCACATGGTTAATCAAAGTAGCAGGAACCGCTTTACCTTGGGAGGAGTGATGGTGGATGTTATTGTTGAGGTATAAGTCCGTGTGAGTGGGTTTCTGATAGACAGACAGACAGACAGACATACTTTATTGATCCCGAGGGAAATTGGGTTTCGTTACAGTCGCACCAACCAAGAATAGTGACGAAATATAGCAATATAAACCATAAATAATTAAATAATAATAAGTTAATTATGCCAAGTGGAAATAAGTCCAGGACTAGCCTATTGGCTCAGGGTGTCTGACACACCAAGGGAGGAGTTGTAAAGTTTGATGGCCACAGGTAGGAATGACTTCCTATGACACTCAGTGTTACATCTCGGTGGAATGAGTCTCTGGCTGAATGTACTCCTGTGCCTAACCAGTACATTATGGAGTGGATGGGAGTCATTGTCCAAGATGGCATGCAACTTGGACAGCATCCTCTTTTCAGACACCACCGTCAGAGAGTCCAGTTCCACCCCCACAACATCACTGGCCTTACGAATGACGCCATGCCTGAGTCTACAGTCCAGTTTCCATAGTATTAGAATGTCCAGGAACAGGTGTGGTGGAAACCCGCATCAAGGAGTACAGGAGGTGTATCTGTTTGGGTTACTTGGAGAAATTGGCAGTACAAGAACATTGCATTTGCAATAGCCATAAGATTGACTTTGATGGTACAAAACTATAGTGCCGTGCCAATGGCTTTTGGGATCATCTGGTGAAAGAAACCATTGAAATACAACTAGAGAATTTTTTAACAAAGACGAAGGTCTCACTCTAAGTAAGAACTGGAATTCGATTGTAAACAAGGTGGGACAGTGGAAACCTGATTGGTATATATACCACTGGACTAGACATGCCTAGGCATCATCCCTGATGAAGATGGCAGAGTTTGCCATTGAAACATTGGTTAAAATCGATACTCGTACCCAGCTGGAAGCCCGAGAACAATGTACTTGTCATAAATGCCAGGGGACCATTAGATCCTTTGTTTTTACAAAATATTTATGAACAATATCTTGCTTGATCAAGGCTGCACATTGGTGCAGCTGATAGTGCTGCGGTCTCACAGCCTGAGCAATCTGGAATCAATCCTGACCTCCAGTGCTTCCACGTGAGTCCACTATGGTTCCACTGGGGATCTTCTGGTGGAACTCAGGTTTAAGATGGTGCTGCTGAATGTGTGTGACAGCTCATTGGTAGTTCAAAAGGCAAGAAATTTGACTAAAAACATTACTGAAGTAAATGGTGATAAATTATCATCGCAAACAATGAAGAGGTCAGCGAAGGCAGAGCGAAGGGTTAAACCATATTGCAGAATCAATGCAGATGGAGTGAGCCATTCGGAGAGGGGAAATCGAGGAAAACTGGTCTGGGTGTGAGGTTAGATCGTGCTGGGCGCTGAGCTGATTTGGAGAAATCATGAATGTGAGAGGCTTTGGGTTGGGTGAATGAAATCTAGATCCGGAGTGAGTCCATTGGGCGTGTCTAGGCCCAATGTATTTTGCAGTGCTATGGCTCTGGTCCTAGTGTGAGGTATGATACGCTGTTTGGACCATTTAAAAGTCAGCCCAGATAGACTGGAAGAACATCGATTGGTCTTTTGTGGTGTTTACTCCTCTTTCCATGGCCCCGAGTCTATGAAGACTGTCCCTCTGCTGTGCTCCGTGCCTGCTAATATGATGGCCTGATATCCAGGCTTTGGCCTACTCTGGGTTGCTCTGGAGTTCAGATCTAAGGGCTCATCCTGGTTCAGAACGTTGTTGCTCACTTCTAGTGTTTTCATGATTTGCGTTTTGTTTTTGCCCTTTCTCTACGCATTCGGTGTTGGTCTTTCTTTTTTTAATGGGTTCTTTCAGGTTTCTTGCTTTATGGGTGCCTGTAAGCAAACAAATCTCAAGGTTGTATGATTTCTGGTTGCTTCGGTTCTCCAGTTTCCTTCCACATTCCCAAAGATGTGCAGGTTGTTAGGTTAATTGCCCACAGTGTCCTTTGTGTGTAGGTAAGTGGTGGAATCTGGGAAGAAGAATATGGGTTGATGCGGATGATGATGTCACAGACTTGGTGGGCTGAAGGGTCTTCCTCCATATTGTGTGAGGATACTAGTCTTGCTAATGAGTACTTCGTCCAATATGGCCTGACAGTACCATCTAAATATTTGTAAAACTTTAATTCAAAGTCGATACGCATTTGTTTTCGTCATAACAGTGATAATCTGGAATTCTAGAACATCAAGTTTACAATATTTGTCACAAATATTCTGGTGCAGTTGTTTAGTAGATTGTTAAACATGTGGCAGTATTTTGCAGAAATTCTCAGTAAATATTCTTCCATCCGGCTTCTGGAGCTAAAAAAACTGAGATTTTGGTTCCACTGTTTTAAAACAGAATAGATCACAAATGGTGCGGTGGATTCAAACTGAAAGTTGACTTCAGATTAATGATACCTTGCTTTGAAAGAAGTGCAGGGTTGAAGACTGATAAAACCTCGTTTGAACCTTTTTATCAGGCTGCAGTGCACATTGCAATGCTCCTGCTGTGCTTTTTAGAACCCTTGTTTACTTTGTGACCTTTCTGTTTTAAGTGATTGTATGGTCTTTATTGAAATGCATTTGTTTGATGTGTCCTTCAAAGATTGCCGCTAATAATTGTATTGATAGAAGTGAAAGAAATTTAGTGTTGTAAGTCTAAATATGGAAAGGTAGCATCAGAAGAACTTTTGCTTAAGTCGATGATGCATACCTTCTGTAGAGAGTGTTAAAGCATAGAGACTAAAAGCTAAATTGGCTTCCTGTATGCTTACGTCGGTATCTGAGATTTAGAAGAACTAATGATAAACCTCAAATTTCTATTAACTATGTGTTAAATACAGATAGCAGCCATTTGTTGCCACATTTTAAAAACCATTTGGGGTTGTTTCTCCCCAGCAGCTCCAGAGTGAGTTTTCTCCACCTTCAGGTCTTCTCATATCACACACAGAGGATATGGTCCACTGCTAGGTGCAATTGACTCCCAAGTCTTGACCTGTTTTGTCACAGGAACGTGACTGATAGTAGCCTCGGGCAATGCACCAGTTGTCTTCACTGTCTGCCCCAGGGGGAAAATGCCTTGATGTTTCTCTCTGAAACAGGACAGAAAAAGAAAAACTTGCCCAGTGTGTGTGATTGAATTCATCTCCCTACTGCTTGTCAGTGACAAGCATCCGTGCGTCAGCTGGTGTCACCTCCAACTGCACACCATTCCCTTCTAGTGGCTTGGTTTGAATTCAACAAATTAATTATCGGTTAACCTGAAGACCTCATTGTTGGATGCAGCAATAAAATTAGCCTCCTTTCCATAAGCCCTCCTTCATAGAAGCTGAATCAAGCACTATAAAATACTTGTATCCTGTCCTTTAAACATCTTATCCTCCACTAATGTCTCAGTTAATATTTGTCCAACTGGACCACAACAAAAAGCCTTATAAGCAGTCTGAATCCCAGTGACTGTTTGCTGGAGGCCAATGAAACAAAGAAAACAACTAAATACTTTATTAATCTCTCTTTTTCTGGTAAATGATCATTGCAAACAATAGCCTGTAACTTTCCTTTAGATTTGGAGGCAAGTTGTTTCATCAGAGCTGGGGCGAGGTGAGGTAGTGAGTGCGAAGACCCAAGGTTCGATCAATTTAAGCACCAGGCCGAATTGGAAAGGTTGGGTTCAGGCTGAAAAAGGCAGCTGGGTCCAGGCCCCAGAGCGTATCGAAGTGACTGAACTTGATACTTGGCCAACAATTTAACTGCCAGGCCGAATAGCAAAAGTTGGGTACAGGCCGAATCGAGGCAGCGGCATCCAGGCCCCAGCGCATATTGAAGTGACAGAATCTGATGACTTAAGGGCTGGGCTGAATTGGAAAAGTTGGGTACAGGCTGAATCGAGGTGGCGGGGCCCAAACCCCACAGGGTATCAAAGCCATTGAACCCAATGTTTGGGTGACGATTTCAACTGCAAAGGGCCAGATTGTAAAGGTCAGGGTGCCAAAGGCTGAAGTGAGGGACTGGCCAGTTCAGCTTGCTGATGCGTGGCATTTACTCGGCTCCGCGCTAAACTAAGGGTCTCTGGACGAACTTTCTTTGCAGACTTCAGTTCTGAATGCTCGTTGCTTCCTTTTATTGTTTACATGATTCATTTTTTATTTGCCTCTTGGGTGTTTGAAAATCTTCTTTTTAATGGGTTTCTTTGTTTTGTAGCTGCCTATAAGGAGGCAAACCTCAAGGATGTATAGTGTATACATACTTTGATAATAAATGTGGTATGAACTTTGAACTTTGAACTGTCATCCTCTCTTCTGGCTTCCTCTCTTACATCTTTCATATACAATTACTTATCTAAGTTTTAGCTGTTTGTATTCTGTTTTGCTATTGGGTCCTATCTAGTTATCATCTGGTTCCTGGGGACACCATATTCCTCAATGCATTGAACTTAAATTCTTTACCTTCATCCTTAATTCAGTATTTATGATATGATTACTTAGTGAGCTTCACATGAGTGAGGAATTTCATTGTACCCTGGTGAATATAACAATAAACTAATCTGGATCTTCTCAGGCAGTCCCTGAAGATCGGGAACTCTTGTGGTTCTGTGTGGGCTGACGAGTCCAATGTGGTAATGATAGGTAATGACTGATGGGTAGTTTCTGAGGTGGCATGTTTCCTCCACCACTATGTTGGACTTCTGTGTGGCTTTGGTACATGGCCTTGAGGTACTCAAAGTAATCCTAAATGCTGCTTGTCTGCTTCAAGTGTTCATGGACTGGAGGCTCCTGTGAATCATTGTGAAAACTGCATTTCTTCCAGGATGCTTTGAGCATGTCTTTGAATCTTTTCGTCTGTGCAATCTCCTCCCGAAACTCCAAATTTGAAATACATCTATCATGGCCTTATGCCCAACAATCCAACCTGCTTCATATTTTAATCCCCTGAATCTGATATTTTAATTTCCGTTCTATTCTTCATTGTTTACAATGCTATCTAATGATATCGGGTCCAATTGCTTGGATCTTCCCCAAGCACTCCATGATTTCCTGCATTCTCCAACACTGAATCCTTTTAAAAATAATAATTTAATCAATTTTTGGTCACAGCCATCAGCCATCATTCTTTTTTTATTATTCTTTTTCCTTTGGTTTAAGTTCTTGGGCATTTTCCAAGTTCAAGGAACATGTAATTGCAAGAGTTTTGTTGCTTCCAGTATACTTGTCTCCAGAGAAGGAGAACCTAGAATACACTGTTTCCTAGTCAAGAATAAGAAAAGCCCAGAGAATAGATGAGGTTGAGCATGAGAGTACAATTCATGCTCTCCTACATATTTAAGTTTAGCTCTATGCATCTTGAGGCAGTGACATTGTGCATGATTCTTCTTGATAACACTGGGGCTTACTGCTGGATGTATAGAACCAACTGCAGAGACAAAGGAAAAACTAACAAGGTTCTTGACTCCAAACCAAAATATGTAGTGCTATTTGAGTCATTATGCTGTTTATTTGAACCCATTAAAGTGTTCCCAAACAATATCAGCTTTAGTGTGTCCAGTGTGCTGTGAGAGCTCATTAAATTGACAGGCCCGAGATAAACTGAGCACTGTGTTGTGGCTGGGAAGCTAGAAGAGGCAACCCCACAAAGAAGGAGCATTGATCAGCAATGAGACATATTTTTGATTTTTGGCTTGCTGCAAAATAAGAACTAAGTATTTCTTCCGGCATGTTATAAGTGATCTGCCGTGGTTCCTTCAGATAACACCGGCCAGTCCACTTTCTTGCTATAGATGTGGAGAGCCTGTGCAGCATTAGTTCTGCCCATTGTTATTTCACAATTATAATTGGGCTGCCACAATGGCCTCGGTGTTTGACTTTGCCTGAAGCAATCAATCAACCTGAAAATTTGTATGAGATAGATCTGAGGCTCCCAACTAGTTCTCAACTAGCTCTCTACTAGCTTTTGGGAATCTATTCATGTTACCTCATACCAATGAGCTAGGAAATACTCAAAAGTACATTTCATTTATTTGCATAGCAATTGCAGTTCAGTGCTTCATTGTTATGGTCTGAATTTAATGGAATCACTCTTTTTCTGACAACAAAACTGACAAATGAAAAGGTTAAACCAGGCAGAGGCGGTTTCAGCTCTTGTAACCTATCAGTACCCTTTTATAAAAGAACCCTCTGTAAGGGAGGAATCCATTAGCAACACTAATTATACATTTTAAATAGTTGGGGTGTAGTATGGGTAAGTGATTCAATTATTTTATAACTGAATGTTAACCAAATACACATCTGAATATTTGTTTTGAAATGCTATATATCTGACCATGTGATATATTGGATTCACACTAGAATTTTGAAACTACAATTAGCATTCAGTGCTGGGATGACTGTCTCTGCCTGGTCATTATTACAATTCTCTTGCTGCCAGTCATTAGAACATTTTCAGTAAGAACTTTTGATTATTCTTTTTCAGTGGAAAAAGGCCAGCATTAAGTGGCAAGGGTATACTGCAGAAACGTAGTACTTTGCAAAAAATATAGAAAATGAGGTTAATCAGGATTATACTGTATGAGTTTTAAAGGAATGACATGTGCAGACTTCAGAGTTCAGAAACATGAGAAGTGAAGTATACTGAAGTTGCTTGACAGGGCCAATGCAAGGATGATGATTGCCCTGGTAAAACGTTGAGGGATTGTAGTCTTGAAAGACGGGGTCAGCTACTCAGGACAGAGCCAATAAAGGACTCTATTCTTGTGGATGCTGATGAGTCTTTGATGTTATCCATCCAAATGGACTTTGGAGTCTCCGTTGCAGAGTAAATTCAAGGCTGAAAGCAAAATATTTTTCAATAAGGGAATGAAGGACTATTGGGTTGTGATACCAGGGTGGATGGTAATTCAGGCCTAGGAGACTGAATGACCTGTTCCTGCGTCCACTACTTAGTTTTCATGGCAAGAGAATAAAGCACACTGTCCAGTTCATAACTCTGACTTGGAATCAGATCCCAATAATGAAGAGGCAGGCTGCTGTGAGTCAGAGGAGCGACATCAGGCTGACATGATTATCCAGTGAAAGTCATCTGGAAAGGGAAAACAAGTCAGGTTCCAAGGGCCTGATTGCTCCTGAGTGACTTGTGTTGGATGTGTGCCAAAGAGAACGTCAGCAAAGAGCTGAATAGTCTAAGAACACTCATTAGGGTTAAACTGAATAGGACTGGAAATAGATGCTGGGATTGCAATGTGTGATTAACCCATTTGATGCAAGTCTACAATGCACACAGAATTCTTGCAAGGCCTAATAGCCCACTGTCACCAGCTGAGTTGCTGCAGGTCTTGGTATTTATCTGTGTGGTCCAATATTGTGAGTGGCCAAAGCTAGCTCAGGCACCCCCTACGTGAAGTTCCTTCCTTATGTCAGTGTAAAAGAACTACCTCCCAAAGATACAGTAGATAGGCATCTGCTGTAAATCTACCTCCCCATCTCCTTCTCTAGCATATAGACTTTCTTTACCAGCCCTCTGCTCATTCACCCAACAATGTTATGATCTAAAGAAGTAACTATCAAACACACAATGTCCACCAACAACAATCTAGGCTAAACTTGACATCCTCCCATATCCACTCTATCAAGGCTCTTCCACATTTAATAGGTTTCAATGAGATCCACTATCATTTTTTGAAATTCCAGCAAATATAGGTCCAGACCTTCTTCCAAACTGCAAACAGTTCCATTTCTCCAGAGCCAATTCTCCTTTCAGCAGTCACTAACATATCTGCAAGTAATTGTTGATTCTTTCGCATAGGGCTGATACATAGATTTTTAATAACTGAGAAGTAGTACACCATTGACAGGGAGCTAATATCATGATCTGTATACTTTTGGTGGATGTGGGTGTGAAGAACCAAATATCATTCCAAATGTGGCTGGCTTTATGAGGAGCTCTATAATCATGAGTCTATGTGTGTCATGCATGGAATTGCAGACAGAGTGGTAACCATAATACCCAAACAAGGTATTTTATAGAGCCCTACTTCATGCTTAGTGTCTCTGAGCTATAATATGAAAAATGATGCAAGCTAATGTTGAGATTCCACTATATATGGAATTGGATGCAGAAGAACAAAATGGAAAATTGGATTGAAATTAATAACTTGAATGTGAGCTCCACAAGACACCAGGCAGTCATAAACAACTTACTTTGAGTGCAGCTGATATAATATCTCTTCCAAAAACAAAAATAATTGTTCTTAATTCCATTGGCTCACAACAGCTGTCTGGAAGTGGAGAATGGTGGGTTGCTGAGGTCTAGGAGGAAGTTGAAAATGAGGGCTTTAATTTTGCTTTCAGCCTGTTTTGGAATGCAGAGATGGGTGATGATACAATTGAAGGTGTCTTTGCACTTTGTATGGCTGCGATATAGATTTTAGCAATTTGAATGTTTAGACATAAGATCAGAAGACCATAAAATGTAGGATCAGAATTAAGCCATTCAGCCCATTGAGTCAACTCCACCGTTTCATCATGGATGATCTACTTTTCCTCTCAATCCCATCCTAACTGTATTCTCCCTATAACCTTTCACACACTGACTAATCTAGAACCTATCAGCCTTTGCCTTAAATACACCCAATAACCTGGTCTCCATAGCCACCTGTGGCAATGAATTCTATAGATCTACCATCTTCTGGCTAAAGAGATTCCTTCTCATCTCCCTTCTAAATGGATGACCCTCTACTATGAGGTTATGCCCTCTGGTCCTAAGCTACCCCACCATAGGAAACATCGTCTCCATGTCCACTCTATTGAGGACTTTCAACATTTTATATGTTTCAATGAGAACACTCCCCCCCCACCCCCCCCCCCCCACACACACACTTTTTTCTAAATTCCAACAAGTACAGGCCCAGAATCATCAAACACTCTTCATGCAATAACCCTTTTATTCCTGGAATCATTCTCGTGAACCTCCTCTGAACCCTCTCCAATGTCAGCACGCCCTTTCTTAGATAAGGGTCCAGAACAGCTCACAATACTCCAGGTATTGTGTCTCTTCAGTGCTTTATATAACCTCAGAATTCTATCCTTTCTTTTGTATCCTAGTCCTCTCAAAATAATTGCTAACAATGTATTTGCATTCCTCACCACTGACTCAACCAGCAAGTTACCGTAGATTCCGGACTACAGAGCGCACCTGATTAAAAGCCGCTGGCTCTAATTTTAGAAATAAAATCAATTTTTTACTTGTAAAGGCCGCACCGGATTTTAGGCCGCACCGGATTTTCGGCCGCAGGTGTCCCACGTTGTAATATGAGATATTTACACAGAAAGATATTACACGTGAGGATTTTTTAACTTTTAATTAAATCCATATGGTAACATAAACAAATACATATTGCAAATGCTTTTTTTCGAACCGTGCCTGTAACGCGGCTACTTTTAAATATACGTTGCGTATACTTTTTTACTGAACAACATTCCAATATCTCCTAATGACTGGTAAAAAATATATATACTGCAGCCTACCAGGAAAAGTTATTGATCGCCTTTAACTTAAAAGCAGCGTTTTGGCTCCGCCACTCTGCCGCTCGCCCCCCGCCTTCCCGTTTATCGCAAACCGGTATTTTTCCCACAAGACGCAGCGAAACCGGGTGTGACGTCATAGCATCCCGGGATGTAGTACAGAAAACAAATATAGTTAAAACACTTCTAACTTTAACTAACAAATGAATTACTAAGCGAAAATATTATAAACTAAATAACTGCCATAAAGGCAGCACAATGCTTTTCTTCGAGTGTTTTCCATGTTGATGAGGGTGAGTACAAATGACTGATTTACAATAATTTAATTGTGAAAGTGCGCTTGATTTATCGTACAATTTCATTGGACCTCTGTGAACTACTCATCAATTTTATTGGTCTACTGTTACGAGGCAAAATGTTTTTGGCGACATGAAAAAAAAATCATGCATTAGCCGCACCGTAGTAAAGGCCGCAGTGTTCAAAGCTGTTCAAAATGTGGGAAAAAAGTAGCGGCTTATAATCCGACATCTACGGTAATCTTTAGAGCATCCTGCACGAGACTCCTAAGTCCCTTTGCACCTAAGATTTTTGAATTTTCTCCCAGTTTAGAAAATAGTCTATGCTTTTGTTCCTTCTACCAAGGTTCATACACTTCATGCACTTCCCAACACTGTATTCCATCTGCCACTTCTTTGCCCATTCTCCTAAAGTCTGTCTAAACCTGCAGCCTCCCTGCTTCCTCCACACGACCTCCACCTCCACCTATATTTGTATTGTCTACAGACCTGGCACAAGGCCATCAATTCTGTCATCCAAATCATTGACAGATTACTTAACAAGAAGCAGTTCCAACACTGACCCTTGTGGAAAACTTCTAGTCACCGGCAGTCAACCAGTAAAGGCTCCCTTTATTCCCACTCTTTGCCTCTTGCCAATCAACCAATCCTCTAAACATGCTGGCATTCTTCCTGTAATACCGTGGGTATTACATCTTATACCATCTTCTTAAGCTGCCTCATGTGCGGCACCTTGTCAAAGGCCTTTTGAAAATCCAAGTATGCAAGATCCACTGACTCTCCTTCGTCTGCCTTGCTCATTATTTCCTCAAAGAATTCCAACAGATTTGCAAGGCAGCATTTTGCAGCAGACCCTGCTAGTGTCTTCCACAGTAAAGACAGATGCAAAATACTTATTTAGTTCATCCGCCATTTCCTTTTCCCCCATTACAACCTCTCTAATGTTATTTTCCAGTGGTCTGATATCATCTCTCACTTCTCTTCTATACTTTATATATCTGAAAATATTTTGGCGGCCTCTTTGATATTAATGGCTAACTTACCTTCATATTTCATGTTTTTCCTCCTTATTTCTTTTTTAGTTGCCTTGTGTTGTTTTTTAAAAGCTTCCCAATCCTCTAACTTCCCACTAATTTTTACTCTATTATTTGCCCTCTCTTTTGCTTTTATGTTGTTTTGACTTCCCTTGTTAGCCATGGTTGTGTAATCCTACCTTCAGAATAGAATTCTACAGTGGCACCATTGAGAGCATCCTGACCAGCTGTATCACCATCTGGTACGGGAACTGCACTAATCATGATCACTGGGCACTGAAGACTGTGGTATGGATAGCCCAGCACATCTGTGAGTGTGAACTTCCCTCCCTTGAGGACATTTACAGCAGCAGGTGCATAAAGAAGTCCTGGAAGATCATTGGGGACACCAGTCATCCCAACCGTAAACTGTTTCAGCTGCTTCCATCTGGCACATTGTACTACAGCATTAAAGCCAGGACCAACAGGCTATGGGACAGCTTCTTTCTACAGGCCATTAGATTTATAAATTCACATGTCTGTACATTGTGATGGAGTCATAACGCAAAGATCGTTACTCCCTCATGTTTTGGGATGGATGTAAGATTTAAATAAGTTCAAATTCAATTTATCCTGTGCCTTCTGAACTGTTCCCAGAAATCCCAGTCATTGCTGTTCTCGCGTCAACCCTGCTGGTGTATCTTTCAATCAACTTTGGCCAGCTCCTCTCTCATGCCTCTATAATTCCCTTTACTCCACTGTAATACTGATACATCTTACTTTAGCTTCTCTCTCTCAAACTGCAGGGTGGTCGACCGTATTATGATCACTGGCTTCTAAACGTTCCTTTATCTTAAGCTCTCTAATTAAATCATGTTCACTACACAACACCCAATCCAGAATAGCCTTTCCCTTTGTGGACTCATTCACAAACTGCTCTAAAAGGTCATCTCACAGGCATTCTATAAATTCTCCCTCAAGGAATCCAGCACCAACTTGATTTTTCCAATCTACTTGTGTATTGAAATCCCCTGTGACTATCATAACATTGTCCTTTTGACATGCGTTTTCTATCTCCCGTTGTAATTTGTAGCCCATATCCTGTCTACTCTTTCAGTTTGATTGATATTGTTCCTGTAGGTGGGTGACCAGAAATGCACACAATACTCCAAATTTGGCTTCACCAACATCTTATACAATTTTAACAGATCATGCCAACTGCTATAATCGATACTCTGATTTATGAAGGCCAATGTGCCAAAAGCTTTCTTTCTGACCCTATTTACCTGTGATGCCACTGTCAAGGAATTTTGGATGTGTATTCCCGTGTGCCTTTGTTCTTCTGTGCTCCTCAGTGCCCTACCATTAATTGTGTAAGCTTGTCCTCCAAAAGAGCGACACCTCAGACTTGTCTGCATTAAATTCCATCTGCTATTTTGACTATTCCTAATTTGACCCTTTTGATTCAAATACTTATATATCTTATCCCTTAGAATACCTACCAAAAATTTACCGACTGCTGATGTTAGGCTTACTGGTCTCTAATTCCCTGATTTTAGAGCCTTTCTAGAACAACAAAAGAGCATTAGATATCTTATGGTCCTCTGCCACTTAATCCGGATTTAAGGATATTTTAAATACCTCACCTGGCCTGTTTCTAATAGCTCTCTCCCTTTTCTCAATCTCTCTGTCTCCATCTCTGGAGACAAACTACCTGCCGATATCTTTTATAAACCTCCTGATTCCTGCAGCTATCTTGACTAATTGCTCTTCCCACTCTGAATCATGTAAAATCCATTTCCTTTTCACAGTTGTTTTGTCTCCACCCAGGATGATGCTTTCCTTTCCAAGGAGTCATAGATGTCTTCCTTCTTCAAAGAATGGGGTTTCCCTTCCTCCACCATTATTGCTGCCTTCACCTGCATCTCATCCATTTCCCAGACATCTGTGCTTACCCTAACTTCCCCCCACCTTGCGAGGTATAGTATTCCTCTTGTCTTCACCTACCTCACATGAACCTCCACATCCAAAACATCATTCTCCACAATTTCCACCATCTTCAATAGGACCCTACCACTAAATACATCTTTACCTCCCACGCCCCCACTCTTCATTTTCTGCCAGAATCGCTCTTTCCACGATTCCATTTTCCATTTGTCTCTCCCCACTACTCTCCCTGTCTCCCTCCTGGAACTTATCCCTGCAAGTGGAAGTGCAACATCTGCCCATTCACCTCCTCCCTCACTTCCAATTAGGGCCCCAAACAGTCCTTCCAGGTGAGGCAACACTTCACCTATAACATTCTGTAGCTCTGTAGTGGCCACTCTATAACAGATGGTGATGCAACCAGCTTGAATGGTCTCCTTGAATGATACTTCTATAGAAATTTGTGAGTGTCTTTGGTTATATGCCAAGTCTCCTCAAAGTCCTAATGAAATATAGCTACTGCCATGCCTCCTTTGGAATTGCATCAGTATGTTGGGCTCAGGATTGATCTGCAGAGATGTTGACTCCCTAGAACTTGAAAATGCTCACCCTTTCCACTGCTGATCCCTCGATGAGGACTGGTGTGTGTTCCTTCGACTTCCCCTTCCTGAAGCTCACTACCAATCCCTTTGTCTTACTGACATTGAATGCAAGGTTGTTGCTGCAAGGCCTCTCAAGCAGCTGATCTATCTTGCTCTTGTATGCCTCCTCATTACCATATCAAAATCTGTCAAGCAATAGTTGTGTCATCATCAGATTTATAGATGGTGTTTGAGCTGACCAGGGTGTAGAGAGAGTAGAGCAGTGGGCTAAGTGTGATTCCTTGAGGGCTAATGTTGACTGTCAGCGAGGAGGAGATGTTAATTCCGATCTGTGGTATTCTGCTGAGTAAGTCAAAGATCCAGCTGCAGAGGGAGGTACAGAAGCCCAGGTTTTAGAGCTTGTTGATTAGAACTGAGGGTATGGTTGTGTTGAAAGCTGAGTTGTGGTCAATAATCAACAGCCTGATGTAAGTATTACTACTGTCCAGATGGTCCACGGCAGAGTGGAGAGCCATTGAAACTGTGTCTGCTGTAGACCTATTGTAACGATAGGCAAATTGCAGTGGGTCCAGGTCCTTCCTTAGGTAATAGTTGATTCTAGCCATGACTAACCTCTCAAAAGCACTTCAACACAGTACACGTGAATGCCACAGGGTGATAGATTACGATTTGTAGCTTTGGAACACCTCAGTAGTAAGAGATGCTGTTTATAATATTTTTCAATAACTGCCATCACAGCATAGTTTCCTGTTCTGTTTAAAAACCAAGTAAAGTATTTCCCCAAATAATGTTTTATGTTGATGACAATATCCCTATAATATTGCAGGTAGAGTAAATTAAAGGCACTACACAGATGTAAAACATGATAACATCTGTGACACATTTTGTGGTAAATTACTTTTATAGCTCTAATATTTATTAATACCATTCACTAAAGCTACCACTTGAGTTCTTTGCTGCTTAGAAACAGTACTGTGAGGGAAACTTAGTGACCTAGAAACTTTCCATACTTTTACCAATGGATATAAGTAGTTGCAGCTAGAAGTTCGTTTATTATTGCAAAAGATAAATCTTACGTTCGCATAAAAGTTATCAAAGAATAATTTTCATTTGCATTCATTATTAAGGAAGCAAATTCAATATTTTGGACAATATTGCATGAATGAATACTGTTCCCATTTTCTGCACTGCAATATCCCACTAGGGAACTGTTTCTGGTAGTGTTGGGCACAGGAGAAAAGCTGGCAGGGGAGGTTCGCACCATGGTACGTACAAGTGACATCAGAGTCCAACTGCTTGGATTACTGATAGGAAAGCAAGAAACCTAAGGAAGTGAGCAAGTTTCTTATAAACACTGACTCAGTTATTGCTCCACTGAGCTCCTACAGTGTTGTGATATTTAAATGTCAAAACTCTTTCCCAGCTCCTGGCTGCTGCTGTAAGGTTTAGACTGTAACACTGTATTTAAAAGAAACATCTCTCCCTCTCTTTACTAAAAACTTAAATGTTTACTCAACCCACTCCTTCTCAGAGACATCAGTATACTATCCATCAAATTCTGGGCAATGAATTACCGTCTGAACTAATCACTAGGCTAACTGTGTTCAGTTCTGAGCAATTTGGATTTATAATATTTTACCATCATACCTTCGTCAATTTTGCTGCGTAGGATCCACAAATCACAGGGTGATCATTTTCACAACTGATACTACTGGCATACCTGGAGCTTTCAAAAATACTTTAGAGCAGTTTAAAATTGATTGAAAACTATATCAGACTCTGGTGCTAAAGCACCTCTTTATTCAATAGTGAACTCCATTTGACATTAAACTATTTCAAATAAATACATTTGAAATGCTGATTTTGTGTTTCCATTCTGATATGCTTAACCCCTCTAATCAAAAGTTAATTGTTTTATGTGGGTTGCCAGGAGGTGGGAGAGTTGGGGTGGAGGGGGTGGGGGAGGGAGAATGTGTCGAGCCAGAGCAATCCATAGCCTGTTCTCCACCTGTTGTTATTCTGGTCTGGCCCAATCAACCTGCTAGCCAGACTGGAGCCAGCGACCATCTGGAATAACTGCACTGTTTATAAAATTGACATGGAGTGGCACCCCAGGGCCCTGACCTCCCACACAAATCTGGAAATGATTAAAATGAGCTGGCTACCTAGTCACTGAGAACTCCATGCTGAGAAATACCCACTGAGGAGATTTGGAGTTTCTTGTTAGTCTTGTTGTAAATTAAATACCTCTGATTTGTTGAATGACTCAGTCCTTCTGGGAAATGTTATCTTTTTATTGGAGTGGTGTTCCTGACGTTTATTTCCATTTTCTTTTAAATTTGCTAACTGTGTCTGTGCACTTTCTTTTCCCAGGATCTCTTCCAGCAACTATTTCAACAATAATTCTAGTATCATAAACTTAATTTTTGCACATATTCCCCAAGGCACTGTAAAGGCTAACTCTTGCAGAGATCCATAGGAATCAGTCAGACTTGGGTTTGACTGCTCAGAAGTTTATCAAATTTAGGAAATTGTATATTCCTTGTGCGGTGGTTTAATCTTTTCCTCACACTTCAGGAGTCACTGGCACAGCTGGCATCTCATAGATTTTTCCACCATTTTATATATATGTTACAAAGACAAAATGGCAGATTTGAGGTGATGAAGGTGGAGATAAAATGTAGTAAAGCTCCAAATAAAGAAAATGATTAGATTATTCAGTGACCTCTGAATATTTCCCGTATTTAAAGTTCTCTGTCATCATCACAGAGCTTTCATTTATATTTTAAAAGAGATTGTTATTATACTCTGTACCTCAGTGATAAAGGAAAATGTTCTCTCTTTCTTTTTACCTTTTTATCCACTTGTCCATCATCTTTAAGGATTTGAAAACATATTCATCCCTCTGTTACTCCTGAATGGTTAAATTCCATTAACAAGTTTCCGTCCTAACTGAACAGACCACTTACGTCCTCCTGAAGTTAAACATTTTCCTCCTCCTGGCCCACCACATGGCCACCATGTGTGGCATCTACAAACTTATTTATCATGTCGACTACACTGGGTACTGAATCAATAATACATATGCAACCCCTTTTTACAGGCCTTCTCTAGAAACACGACTGGTTAGCCCCTTGCTAACAAACCAATGGACTCAGCGGCGAGAAAACCACCTTCCTCAAATTCTGTATGTCTAGGGTTGATATGACTTGTGTCCCAGCAGACCGGGAGAGCCGGAATTTTCCAGCCACCCGCACCCCAGTCTGAGTGAATACTGTGCACATGCTGCCCACTTGCTATTACCTGTTGGCAAGAAATAACAGATTATTCACAGTACACAATTATAAGAAAGGTGTATTTATGAACGTTACTTAATCAAACTGAAGAAAGGGAAAAAATGAAAAAAATAAAAGGGCCCCTTGTAATTAAAACAGACGTATGTGCGCAAAGGTGGAGGTCAGGTCTTCCAAAAGCTGGAGGTGTCCATGTACTCATGGCACCAATAGAACTTCACATCATAGACTCTATCGAATCGTGTATTCTGGTTGTATTGAATCCCACCGCTGGTTCTCTAGATCTTCTTCTCTCTCCATCTCCCCCCCGAAAAGGACGTTGCCCCTTTAATGTGTGTCACACTGAGCTTTCTCTAGAACCCAATCCCACCTTCCTGATTAGCTGAACCAATATTCCTAAACTGAACAGCACAACCCCTTATCTTTAATGGTAACCCAAACACTACCATCAAAACACTCTACTTCTACTGAGAACTATTAAATAAAATACCCTACAGCATTAGCAGTAAAATCTTAACCAGGGCATTACAGAAGGACGGAGGGCAAAGATGCAATTTTGTGAGCTGCAATGGAGGCAGGCTTCTGGTCATATGCCTGTCAATCATTTCCCTCTGCTACTTAGGGCTGAGTCACTTTTACAGATTTCCACAGCCACTTGAGTCTATACATCTTCACAGTCTTGATCAGCTTGCCATGCAAGAACTTAGTCAAAAACCTTGCGAAAACCCATGTAAACTGTATCAGATGCACTGCTTTCAGCTACCCTCCTTTTTACCTCCACAAACAATTCAGCCAAATTAGTTAAGTACAAAGTTCAAAGTAAATTTTATTATCAAAGTGCATATGTCACCATATACAACCCTGAGATTCATTGTCCTGTGATCATACTCAGATAATCCATAGAATAGTTACTATAACAGGATCAATGAAAGATCAATCAGAGTGCAGAAGACAACAAACTGTGCAAATGCAAATATAAATAAATAGCAATAAATAATGAAAACATGAGATAATAAGATGAAGAGTCCTTAATGTATGACCTCTCTTCAATAAATCCATGATGACTGTCTCTCATTAATCTTTGCCCTTCTGCATGAACAGTTAGTGTTGTTCAGAATCAGTTTCCTGGTTTTCCAATGACTGATGCTGAACTGTCTGGCTGTAATTATTTGTTTTATCCCTTCCTCTTTTGAATAATGGTTTGTGTCAACAGTCCTCTGCTTCTCTAGAGCCATTCCTGTAGCTCGGAAAGATGGGAAAATGAAGGTCATAGCTTCCGCAATTTTCTCACTTGTTACTTTTAGCACTTAGTTTCATCTGGGCCTGGAGGTTTGTTTGCTTGCCATTTATTAAAAAACTAGGTTTATAAGATTTAGGTCAACTATGTCATTAATTCCTGCTGAGACACCACTTGGAAAGTGATTCCATGTCTTTCCCAGGTTCAGCAGTGTTCCGTTCCTGTGAGCTGTTCATAACCTGAACAATGTGCAAGTGGAAAATGCAGCCACAAACCGAGTTCCCAGGTGGCAGAAGACGCCTGTAGCCCTGCAGCAGCTGACAAACCCAGACTGCTGGTCTCCCGAACACTTGCTCGTATATATGGCTATACACAACTTCTGCGTTCATAAGCTAAGGAGGACCTGTACTATGGTACCTCTTATTTCCCTAGTTGCTGTGCAGTTACTGAAGTAATTTGGAAGAATGGTTACTGTTGTAATTTAGGCATAGAAACAGTCTATTTATACACATCAAAGTCCGATAAATAGCCGCATAATAATGATCAAACTAGTCGGCTTGAATGATCATGTTGTCTGGTGAATCAACAAAGTGAAAGAAGCACAGGAGAAATTTTGAACGAATATCTGGGTATCTGTGCAACACTCCTGTATTATACTGGAGTGCTCATATAAATAGAACAAAGAAGTTAAAACATAGAACAGTACAGCATAGTCCAGTCTCTTTGGCCCACAATGTTGTGCCACCTCTTTAACCTTCTCCAAGATCAATCTAACCCTTCCCTCCCACATAGCCCTCCATTTTGTTTTTCATCCATGTGTCTATCTAATTGTCTCTTAAATGTCCCTACCACCATTCCTGGCAGTGTGTTCCATACACCTATCACTCTCTGTATAAAAAGACCCTACCTCTGACATCCCCCTATACTGCCCTTCAATCATCTTATAACTATGCCTGCTGGTATTAATCATTTTCACCCTGGGAAAATGTCACTGGCTGTCCACTCCATCTATGCTTTTTACCATTTTATACACCTCTATCAAGTTGTCCCTCATCCTCCTTCATTGCAAGGAAACAAAAGCCCTAGCTCACTTAACCTATCCTCATAGACATGCTCTTTAATCTAAATTATATATGTATTGTACAGATGTGTGTGTGTGTGTTTCTAGAAAAACGTAGAATAAAATATTTGTGCTCATGTTTTGGAATGAGACTTGAATCCACAAATTTCTGACTAAAATATAAGATTGCCACTGGCTGATACATGAATTATATGTTGCAGATGAAAGGAAAATGACCTACTGCTTAATTGTATTTTGATCCAATCCACACATTGAGGGAAACCAAATGTGCAATCTCGGTGCTATCGATTACCAGATTTGCACTTGAACAGTTTATGAACAGTGTCGAAGTTACTTATTCATCCACCTTTTACATGCTTACGATGTGCAGAAAATAGTCACTGCAATTCTAGTTAAATTTAACAAAAAGGCTTTTGTTATAAGATATTTGAGTTTTGCATTTTGGGGTTTAGAAGAATTATCTTGGTGGAATCCGAAAACGAATTAATGGCTGACCTAATGCATTTTGCCAGGATAAATTTTCTATCTACGCCTAATGCGGCTTTCTCATGCTGTGAGCTCAGGGAGACTGCCAAGTCCAGATTTTGACATCTTGAAACATTAAATATTTATCTGCAACTACCATAGAATCTTCAATGTACTACACAGTCCAAGAAAATGCATAGGCTCAGCACATTGCTTAGGACATTTTTTCCATATGCCTCAATGTGAGGTGACACATATCAGAACATATGACAGAGATTCTATAACCCTGCCTGCACATGATACTACTGTAACATCAACTTTAACCTTTTTCTGCTCCAATATTATAAGCCACTATTAAATGAAATGCAAATTGACTTTTGAGAGGATAGAGTTAGCTTCTTGCTGTGCCTGCACTGAATTCACTGGAACCAATTCATAGAAGTGGGGTTACATTCACACATTACTACACTGCAGGTTTAGCAGACACCTCAGGGGCAAATGTCTTTATGTGGAAGATAAACAATTCACACTCTGATAGTGGCATGGATGGTGGGATTCTTTAATTGGGAAATAAGGAAGGAGACATCTAAGATTGCTGGCTGAAATGAAAAGATTATTTAGAAATGGAACGAGATTGAATGAAAACTGTTGTAATTATACCACTTATGTTAAATTTAAAGAAACAGAATGCTGGTAGAAACTTAGCCACAGAAACAAGACTCTTAGGCTAAATTGGATGGCCACCAAAAATGGGTGCGGTGATCATGACTTCCCTACACTTGTTCATTGTGATATAGAAAACGTGTCAATTTAATAACTCCTGCATATTAATATAATTTCTCTCTACAGTTAAAGCTAACAGTGAGCAGGGTGGAGGGAATATTGTGAGTGAAATGTTAGCCTCTACTGATTAAAACACCTTTTAAAGGGGATTGCGCTGTAGGTGGAATAGCTGTGGCAGGGGAATCTACTTGGGAGGTGACGAAGAGAGACAATGTACAGGAGTGATGGGTGTCCAAGTGCAGACAGTAGCTGATACAGCCCACTTCATCCTGGTCATGCCATTTGGAACCACCTTGGACTTGTCTCTGTTTATGTTTAGTTTTGCACTAATGTCTTATTTTGCACTGTCTTTTTTCAATGTCTTGCATAATTTATATTTAAGTTACTTCCTGACTGTTGTCTGAATGTACATATCCATGACATTGATATAAGCAAGTTTTTCATTGTATCTTATCTCATTGTAATGGACAGCAATCAATGATCAACTTTATTCACCGGATACTGTACATTTACATGTATTAGGAATTTGCTATGGTGTGTTGGTCAGGGTGTGTCATGCAACAAAAAACAACAGCGTTCTACAATTACTGTATAAAGAGTAAAGAATTATATATAAATAAAAAAGATAATAAAGCTAACAAATGGATGTGGAATAAAATGCCTATAAGTAAATAATGTGCATGTATTGATAAAGTAAACAAGATTATGAAAAGTGATTTAAAGTGTCTACAGTGTGGTGCAGTGATGGTGATAATAGATAGAGGGGGTGGGGTGCTAACGAGAATGGTTGATGAGATTAACTGCCTGGGAAAACGTCTTTTAAAATGGTGGGAAGTTTTTGTTTTAAAAGCCCTATAGCTTTTTCCAGAAGGGAGCTTTTGGAAAAGACAGCTTGCAGGGTGGTAGTGTCCCCACTGATTTTGTTTTCCATTTCTTTGTCCGGGCCACATACAGGTCTGCAGTCAATGGACTTTTCTGCTGCTCTGACAGTTTGTTGTGGCTTTTGTATATTGTGAGAGGATACAGCAACCAGGCAGCACTGTGTATATGACAATAGATGCAACCTGACAGGTATTCGGTGCTACAATGGAGATTTGAGAGTGTATCTGAAAGTTGGAGACGTTACCTCAAGATGTGGTGGGGGAAGGGGCAAGAGATGGTTAAGAGTAAAACGCTGCAGAAAGTCAAAGTAGGCTTCAGTTCCAGAGCAACTGGATACAGTGCTGGAAGAAGTTCAGTGCCCTTAGGGAATAGTCAAGGTCTGTGAATACACTCTCAAATGGCATACTCGACCAAATGTACCACTAATCTCACTCAGTTATCACTTCGCCACAACCTCATCACTCATGTAAACCTATCAACATTATCTTAATCAAACGCACTTAATGCTGCTGCAAGTCTCATACCCTCATATCACATCTTGTGCACTGCTAACAGAATTCAGTACGTTTGATTAAGATAAAGTATTCAAAATTAGGAGTGAGCCTTGACTATTGGGGATTATGGGTACATGAATAGTGAGGCAGTGGCAAAGTGACCAGAGTCTGATGGCAGTGGTAGTAGATGCCATTTGAATGCCCATTCAAAAACCTCGACAATTCACTTGAGATAGATCAACTACATAATCCATCTCAACTAAACAAACTGCATAATGTTCATGGCCATAATTCCCCCCTCTTGAAAAGATGGCAAAAATCAGAGTCAATATAAACTGACTGGAGGGGGAGGGGCACTGCAGAATGTCTTCATCACATCATGAAGAGTCAAATTGCTGGACCTATCATCTGTAGTAAGATTGCACCAACTGAGCTATTCCTAATATCCCACGCATAAATTCCTCCTCATCCTAAAAGCACCTCTTATTTAAATGCACCAATTGGTCAAATCCTACTGGTCTTACGTCTCCTCCGCTCCTCTTCATTGCTCTTCCTATTTACATGCTCGAGTAGAACCATCTAGCTAGGCAGTCGAAGAAAATCACGAGGAAGCTCAGAACCAGACCCTAATGACGTTTGGAGGTAACTGCAGGTGGGATCTGCAAAGGTGCAACTCCAGGCAGGAGTAGTATGCAGCCAGGGCAGAAGGCAAGGTTAGCACATGTTCCAACCGATTAGATGGTGAGGTTGCACATGAGGTATGCTGCAGAGGACATAGTGACCACTTTAACAGAGAAGCATGCAGAAGACACTGTTGTATAAGCAAAATGAAATTCTTGGAATACTGGAAAGACTCCTGTAAATGCCTATGATCAATGTCAAGAAGCATGGAAGAGTCCAGCACTAACTTGGCAGAGAGCTCGGAGCCTTCCCTTCCTGCATCAAAGAGTCGGCCAACTTCATTCATATGCCTGTGTACCCAAACACAACGGAATTTTTCATTTCGAGCAACACCAGCTCAGCATCGCTGTGCATATACCGCCACAAAAGCTCAGATAACTATTATTCCAGGTCAGGTTGTTGCCATTGTACAGAAGAGGACTACAGGGATTCACAAGGATTCAGGATCAGCTTACCAGGATGGCTGAGGTGTCTGTGAAGTGAGTGTGGAAGAGACTCCATGGAGTTTATATTTGAGTCTTGTCTCAAAAAGACTACTTTGCCTTTTCCCTATTACTCTATGGACTCCTGCTAATGTAATCAGTCCAGTACTCTGCTCACCACATTGAGATTGTGTGGTCTACACATGGATCTTTTGAGTCCAAAACTGTGTAAACTTGCTTCCAAGTGCTGACTACTAAAATACGGCAACCCTCAACCAGCTATGTTGCATGTAATAGGGTGGGAGCACACTGGGACCTCAATAATAAGAGGAGCTGCGCAGAAAACACAGTTTTGTTTTATGTGAAATATGACATGATTCCATTTTGAACCGACTTTGGAATGCTCTTTGTTAAGTTTCGTAACTCCAAAAACGAATTGAAAGAAAAACACGGAGGCTGCCAAAACATGTCTACTTCATTTTACTTTAATGAGGTGCACCTTATGATGTAGTGGCGTAATGATGTATGCTATTCATGTACTTCTTACATATATCCCATAATGAATTATAAAAACAAAGAACGCTTAATCAAATATATTTAAAATATTACTCAAATATTTTGAGTACACTACACTCCTCCATGCTTAGCTCTAAACTCCAACTCAATATAGAATGCATCTCCACTCAAATATGTAACGTGTTGCTCTCTACTCACCTTATATATACATTATACTATATAATACAACTACTATATGGACATCCACAGCATAGTAAATTTTAAATCATTCCATTCAAGTCTAAAGGTTTAATTCCTGTGTACGATTTCTTACTCTTGTGGGATCACGTCTTTCCTGACAAGGGGTGGGAGGGGTCTCTCTGCTTGACGGGTGAGACTTGTGACTGTGAAACAATCTCAGGTTCTGGGTCCTCCTCTGTGTTGGTTGTAGGAGTTGACTCTGGGACTGCAGGAAGTGGGTCTAACAGCTCTGAACACCTTTCTTCTCTAACAATTGATTCTGCTCTCCTCAACTGATCAATCTATTGTCACCTGACTACATCAGATGCAACCTCCACTGTGTAGGAGAGTGGTCCTGTCCATAATCTTTCCAGGTACACACATTTGATCACCTCTGTAGTTCCTCACCAGGACTGCTTGTCCAGGAGTGAAACATCTTTTCCTTCCTAATGATTCTTTTAGTTGCTCTCTGTTTCAACAGCAGTGCCCTCCTGCTTCAAATTATCCCCATTGTCACTGTACCAAAAAAGACCAAGGTAACATGCCTGAAAGACAGGCGTTCTGTCGCACTCACCTCAATAATAAGCAAATACTTTGAGAGGCTGGTCAAGGATTACATCTGCAGCTTGCTACCACCCAAACTGGACCTCCTACAATTCGCCTACCGACACAACCAATTGACAGATGACGCAATAGCCACTGCTCTACATACCATCCTTACACATCTGGAGAAGAAAGATGCTTATGTGAGAATGCTGATTTTGGACTACAGTTTGGCATTCAACACCATAATCCCATCCAGGCTCGACAGGAAGCTCAGAGACCTTGGCCTTGACCCTGCCTTGTGCAGCTGGATCCTGGACTTCCTGTCAGATTGCTGGCTCCCTCATCTCCACCCCTCTGACTCTCAACACAGGAGTCCCTCAGGGCTGTGTACTAAATCCCCTCCTTTACTCCCTGTATACCCATGACTGTTGTCACCACCCACAGGTCTAATCTGCTAATTAAATTTGTCAATGACAGTACATTGATTGGCCTTATCTCACACAATAACGAGGTGGCCTACAGGGAAGAAGTCATCTCTCTGACACAGTGGTGTCAAGAAAACAACCTCTCCCTCAATGCCGCAAAAACAAAAGAGCTGGTTGTGGACTACAGGAGGAATGGAGATGGGCTAACCCCTACTGACATCAATGGATCTGGGGTTGAGAGGGTAAACAGCTTTAAGTTCCTCGGCATCCACATCACCGAGGACCTCACGTGATCTATACACACCATCTGTGTGGTGAAAAAGGCACAACAGCACCTCTTTCATCTTAGACGGTTGAGGAAGTTTGGTATGGGCTCCCAAATTCTAAGAACTTTCTACACGGGCACGATTGAGAGTATCCTGACTGGCTGAATCACTGTCTGGTATGGGAACTTAATCGCAGGATTCTGCAGAGAGTTGTGTGGATAGCCCAGCACATCTGTAGTTGTGAGCTTCCCATGATTCAGGACATTTACAAAAAGACAGGTGTGAGAAAAGGGCCTGAAGGATCATTGGGGACCTGAGTCACCCCAACCACAATCTATTCCAGCTGCTATCATCCAGGAAACAGTACTGCAGCATAAAAGCCAAGACCAACAGGCTCTGGGACAGCTTCTTCCACCAGGCCATCAGACTGATTAACTCACGCTGATTTGAGTGTATTTCTACACTATTCTATTTATTATAAAGTATTATAACTTATATGATTGCACATTACATTAGACGGAGACGTAATGTAGAGATTTTTACTTCTCATGTATGTGAAGGATGTAAGAAATATAGTCAATTCAAATCAATTGTAGATTTTTAAAATCTTCCCAGTCCTCTATCTTCCCCCTATTTTTTTGTTGTTGTTGTATGCCCTCTCTCTTGCTTTTACATTAACTTTGACTTCCCTTGTTAGCCATGGTTGTACTATTCTGCCATTTTGTATTTCTTTAGAAACATAGAAACATAGAAAACAGGTGCAGGAGTAGGCCATTCGGCCCTTCGAGCCTGCACCGCCATTCAGTATGATCATGGCTGATCATCCAACTCAGAACCCTGTACCTGCCTTCTCTCCATACCGCCTGATCCCTTTAGCCACAGGGGCCATATCTAACTTCCTCTTAAATATAGCCAATGAACCGGCCTCAACTGTTTCCTGTGGCAGAGAATTCCACAGATTCACCACTCTCTGTGTGAAGAAGTTTTTCCTCATCTCGGTCCTAAAAGGCTTCCCCTTTATCCTTAAACTGTGACCCCTCGTTCTGGACTTCCCCAACATTGGAAACAATCTTCCTGCATCTAGCCTGTCCAATCCCTTTAGAATTTTATACGTTTCAATAAGATCCCCCCTCAATCTTCTAAATTCCAGTGAATATAAGTCAAGTCAATCCAGTCTTTCTTCATATGGAAGTCCTGCTATCCCAGGAATCAATCTGGTGAACCTTCTCTGTACTCCCTCTGTGGCAAGAATGTCTTTCATCAGATTAGGGGACCAAAACTGTGCACAATATTCTAGGTGCGGTCTCACCAAGGCCTTGTACAACTGCAGTAGAACCTCCCTGCTCCTGTACTCAAATCCTTTTGCTATGAATGCCAACATATCATTTGCCTTTTTCACCGCCTGCTGTACCTGCATGCCCACCTTTAATGACTGGTGTACAATGACACTCAGCTCTCGTTGCACCTCTCCTTTTCCTAATCGGCCACCGTTCAGATAATAATCTGTTTTCCTGTTCTTGCAACCAAAGTGGATAACCTCACATTTATCCACATTAAATTGCATCTGCCATGAATTTGCCCACTCACCTAACCTATCCAAATCACCCTGCATCCTCTTAGCATCCTCCTTACAGCTAACACCGCTGCCCAGCTTTGTGTCATCCGCAAACTTGGAGATGCTGCATTTAATTCCCTTGTCTAAATCATTAATATATATTGTAAACAACTGGGGTCCCAGCACTGAGCCTTGCGGTACCCCACTAGTCACTGCCTGCCATTCTGAAAAGGTCCTGTTTACTCCCACTCTTTGCTTCCTGTCTGCCAACCAATTCTCTATCCACATCAATGCCATGTCTTTGTTCTCTATGATCAATTCACCCGTTTCTGACTGTAAAAGACCTACATTTGTCTTGACCAATCTTTTTCTTTTCACGTATCTATAAAAACTTTTACAGTCAGTTTTTATGTTCCCTGCCAGCTTTCTCTCATAATCTTTTCCCCCTTTCTTAATTAAGCCCTTTGTCCTCCTCTGCTGGTCTCTGAATTTCAGCCAGTCCTCGGGTGTGCCGCTTTTTTTGGCTAATTTATATGTTTCTTCTTTGGACTTGATACTATCCCTAATTTCCCTTGTCAGCCACGGGTGCACTACCTTCCCTGGTTTATTCTTTTGCCAAACTGGGATGAACAATTGTTGTAGTTCATCCATGCGATCTTTAAATGCTTGCCATTGCATATCCACCATCAACCCTTTAAGTATCATCTGCCAGTCTATCTTAGCTAATTCACATCTCATACCTTCAAAGTTACCCTTCTTTAAGTTCAGAACCTTTGTTTCTGAATTAACTATGTCACTCTCCATCTTAATGAAGAATTCCACCATATTATGGTCACTCTTACCCAAGGGGCCTCGCACAACAAGATTGCTAACGAACCCTTCCTCATTGCTCAATACCCAATCTAGAATGGCCTGCTCTCTAGTTGGTTCCTCAACATGTTGGTTCAGAAAACCATCCCGCATACATTCCAAGAAATCCTCTTCCTCAGCACCCTTACCAATTTGGTTCACCCAATCTATATGTAGATTGAAGTCACCCATTATAACTACTCTTCCTTTATTGCACGCATTTCTAATTTCCTGTTTAATGCCATCCCCAACCTCACTACTACTGTTAGGTGGCCTGTACACAACTCCCACCAGTGTTTTCTGCCCCTTAGTGTTATGCAGCTCTATCCATATCGATTCCACATCCTCCAGGCTAATGTGCTTCCTTTCTATTGCGTTAATCTCCTCTCTAACCAGCAAAAATTCTTTGTTTTTGGAATACATCTATCCTGCACATTCCTCATTTTTTCCAGAAACTCATGTCATTGATGCTCTGCTGTCATCCCTGCCACCTTCTCCTTGCAATTTACTTTGGCCATCTCCTCACCTGTACCACTGTAATTTCCTTTACTGCACTGAAATACTGCTACTTCAGACCTTGCTTTCTCCCTATCAAATTTCAAATTGAACTCAATCATATTGTGAACACTGGCTCTTAAGGGTATTTTCACCTTAAGCTCCCTAATTGCCTCCGGTTCATTGCCTAACACCCAATCCAGTGTAGCTGGTCCCCTAGTAGGCTCAACAACAAACTGCTCTAAAAAGGCCATCTCATAGGCATTCAACAAACTCACTCTCTTGAGATCCATTACCAACCTAATTTTCCCAATTGACCTGCATGTTGAAATTCCCATGACTATCCTAACATTGCCCTTTTGACATGCCTTTTCTATTTCCTATTGTAATCTGTGGTCCGCATCCCAGCTGCCATTGGGAGGCCTGTATATACCTGTCATCGGGGCCATTTACCCTTGCAGCTTCTTAACTCAACCCACAAGGATTCAACATCTTCTGATCCTAAGTCACATCTTTCTACTGCTTTGATGCCATTCTTTACCAGCAGAGCCACGCCATCCCCTCTGCCATCCTTCCTCTCCCTCAAATACAACATATAACCTTAGACATTCAGCTCTTAATTACAACCATCCTTCAGCCCAATTCAGTGATGCCCACAACGTCATACCTGACAAACTGTAAACGTGCAGCAAGATCATCCACCTTATTTCTTATACTCTGTGCACTGAGATATAACACTTTGAGTACTGTATTTGCTACCCATTTTGACTCTGCATTCCTAATGCACTGATAGACACCCTGCTGGCTGCAACTTTGTCCTATCATCTGCCTGCCCTTCCTGACAGTTTGACAGCACGCTATCTTTGTTCTTTTACTATCCATCCTATCCTGAGTCCCTTCACTCTGGTTCCCACCACCCTGCCAAATTAGATTAAACCCTCTCCAACAGTTCTAACAAACCTGCTTGCAACACGTCACTTTATCCCAGACCATCAGACAAAACCTTGAGCCAATGCTTTCATTTCGATGTCTAGATGACCGACATGTAGCTCCTCCAGTACTTTAACTCTGGACGGTACAACACCTCTCGACTCCCAGTAAGGATAAGTTCATCCCAGCACTGGTAAAAATGGGGGATATGGAGTTTCTGCTGCACATTCTAGCCATTTTGAGTGACCATGTAGACCTGAGAGAGCATGGGGTCTTTTCCAGTTTCCCTTTGCATCATCTCTGTTGGTAATTTCCACTGTTGGAAATTTTACAGGTATTTCCTTTATCAAGGGTAAACAGGACAATGCATCAGCATTTCCATAATTAGTTGTCCTCTTGAATTTGATCTTGCAATTGTGTTCGTCAAGAAACAGAGCCCATCTCTGCATTTGTGCTTCTGCTGTTAGTGAAACAACATTCTGTGGACTGAAAAAGGACAATAGTGGTTGATGATCAGCATCAAGGATAAACTTTCTCACATACAAGTACTCATTGAAAAGTTTTATACTGCAAACCAGACTCAAGCTTCTTTGTTAATCTGTGCGTAATTTTTCTTTGCTACAGTAAGGGAACATGATGTTAAGGCTATGGGATGTTCACTTCCATCACTCATAACATGTGGCATGACTGCACCTATTCAATAGTAGACCATTACAGGCAAGTTTCATTGGTTGATGTGAGTTATAATGTGTGAGTATAGTGTCTGATGTCACCATTTCCCTTACCTTTTGAAAAGCCACTTCACGCTGCTTTGTTCATTGCCATTTCTTACTGATCTGTAGTAATGACTTCAAGGGTGGAGCACAGTAGCCAGGTTTGGCATGAGCCTGTTACAGTAATTGACAAATCTTAAACTTTGCCACATCCTTAGTTTTGGGCATTTACCATTGCTTGAAATTTCTCGAAACACTTGTGTAAATTTTGCACATCAATGGTGTGAACACATTAAGTGATGGATGGAATAAAGAATTCACACTTGCTGCATTGTACTCTGAGAACATAATCCTCTAATCTTTTTAACACTGTCTTTACATTTTGGAGGTGTTTCTTATCTTCCTCACCAGTAATAATGATGTCATCCAGGTAAAACTGAGTGCCTTGTACTACACGGTTCTGCCAGGGTGCAGGTGCAGATGGTACTCCAGAAATAATCCTATTATAGCAGTAACACCTTTTGCGAGTATTTATGATGAGAAACACTTTGGACTCTTCATCCATCTCCATCTGTAGGTCACTTTACTGAATTGTTGCCCTCCAGAAAGGCTTGCAAAGGTATCCTCTATCCTGTGCAGAGGGTTTTGCTTTACTTTCATTACTGAGTTGACAGTGACCTTAAAAGCACCACAGTTTCTGACAGAATCATTCTCCTTGACAGCTGAGACCACTGGTGTTGCCCATGGCTCCACGTAACCTTGGAAAGAATTCCTTCAGACTCCATGCTATCTAGCTCACTGGCTACTTTATCATGGATGGCTTTAGGAACTGGTCAGGCTTAGTAAAGCTTGTGTGTGGCGTTTTCACTTAACATTATTTTACCTTTGATAAGTTTTAGTTTTCCAATGCCATCCTTGCTGTGGCATTGTCCAGTACCTTCCTTAATTCACTTTCAGTTGACACTATTGCAGGGCATGTGGCATGCAAATGGTGGATGGATGTTCAATCAATTTCAAGCAATTTGTAGTTGTCTCAGCCACTCATGTCCCCACAGTCCTGGCCCTCTGGCTTTTACCAATGTGGCTTGTTGTATTTCTCTGTTACAAATGTCATTCCCACGGGAATTATCTTTTCTCCAGTATAAGTTCTTAGTTGCATATCTGCGAGCTTCCATTCAGTATCTTTGAAATGCCATTCAAATTTATTTTGTGTAATGACTGAACCAGCCAAACCAATGTCCAATTCCATTTTAATGAATTTGCCGTTCACTTCTGATGTAAGCCATACTGCTTGTCTTTTGTAAGTTTCACATATCTCAAGGCTAACCAGTCTTGTGTCACTTTCATCATTATTCCATTTTTCATCAACAGCATGCAGATTAGTGCTTTTTAAAAAAATGCAACTTGACTTTTTTTAATCTTTGTCTCTATCTTGTGCAGTCAATTTATTTTTGTCTGCCCAACATGCTCTTTGTATGTGTCCTAGTTTGTTTCATTTTTTGCAAGTTTCCCTTTTAAACCTGCTTCAACGGTAATCCAATTTGTTCAGCCAGGCAGGTTTCTGCTCAGGCATTGCAATTTAGTTCATGCTCACTTTCATTCCTGACGGCAACTCCGTTGCGTTTCTGCTTGTTTCCATTGATACAGTGATTTCAATAGCTCTTTTAAATTTGAATTGTGCTTCAGTTAGGATCCATTTTTGAATGCTTTCTTGTAGATTCCACAAACTAAACAATCTCTCAGTACATCATTAAGCCCTTCACTGAACTCACAGTGCTTGGACAGCTACGTAAACTGAAATAGACTTCTCTTCCTTTTGATTCTGCTTATAAAACCTGAAGCATTCTGCAATCAGCAATAGTTTTGGTTCTCAATGTTCCTGCATTACGTTCGCATATTTTCAAAGCTCTTTTCAGCTGGTTTGATTGGAGCAATTAAGCTTTTAAGCAAACTGCATGTCTTTCCATCTATTACACTCAGTAACACTGGCACTTGATTTTCATTGGCTTTTTCATTTGCTTCAGAATACTGCTCAATTAATTCAGTATATAAGCCGACTGGTGGCGTAGTGTCATCCACACGGGACTTCGAGGTAAGTGGTCCTGGGTTCAAATCCATCTGGCCCCTTGCACCATTTCTATCTGTGCTGGGTTGAGCGTCAAGCTGGCAACTTGACCTGGTAAAAAACAGACAATGCTAAAGAAATGGCAAGGTGGCTGGCCGATGAGCACCAAGTGCAAAGAGGAACAACACGTTTCAGTGTACATCACCCAGTTACCTGTTGTGCAATCCAACATGTCTATCTCTCTGATATATCCAACCATTCCTGCTTATTTATTTATTATTATTATTATTATTATTATTATTATTATTATTATTATTATTATCATTATCACCCTGTACTCACTGTTTATGAACCAGTGAATATTGTCCATTTTCTGTCTTTTTTTTAAACTCAGCTCTGTCCCCTTCTGAAGAATCATATACTGTGCTTTAAAAAAAACTCAAACATCAGTCTCCTCTTTTGAAGAAAATACGTGCTGTACTTCAACAGATGGGAAGTAATCTTGAGTTAAGTTTAAAATTTACTCATTGACACTGTTATGTTTTGTAACTCCAAAATGTAATCAAATGAAATCATGGGAGCCTGGGAAAACATGTCTACTTCATTTTATTTTAGTGAGTCACTCCCTTTGACATGGTGGAGTCATGATGTGTGCTATTCATGGACTTCTCTAAACAATTATTAAAACATGTAAAGAATGCTTAGTTCAACAATATTGTTACAATATTACTGAAATATTATATACACTACACTCTTCTTCTACATTGTGGCTAAATGGATGTGGTGGAACTCACACAAGAGAAGAAAAAGTGTGGAATGAATGATGAACGAAGGGCCCAATGTTGAAGTCAAATATTTTCTCTGTAAGCCAAGATTTTATGTGCCTATATCTCTTTCTCTTTTTCTGTTTCCTCTTTCTGTTTCTAACACTGCTCTTTGGGAAATGTAAATGGGAAAAGCAGAGTACTTTTTATAAAATTACCAGAGAAAAAATTTTGAATTCTTAAATGAAAACACTTGAAATGCTGACTGTTCGTAAGGTTTAACTTGTGTTGAGTGTGGGGTTTTTACTGTCTGGTTAAAAAACTATCAGATAGTTCTTTGAATTTATGCTGTGCTTTGTTAGAAATATATTGGCAGCACAGTAGTGTAAGTTTAGAGTGGGAAAAGGATGGAGAATTAAAGTGACAGCAGTTCAAAGCTTAGCTTTATGTTTGATTGAATGGGTGTCTCCCAGTGTCCAGGAGAAGACATCATGAGTTGTTAAAAACAAGTTAACAGAAATACAGGTACATCAATGTCTCATCTGCAATGGATGCATGGGTTTGGATGATGGGAAGGGAGGTGGCAAAAGGTCAGGTGCTATGTTATCCATGCTTATAAGGGAAGGTTTTGCAAAGAGGGTCGATGATGCATACATCGACCCAAATGTTTTTTCTGAATGTTGACTGGGGAGGAGAGGAGGAGCTAAGTGGTATTATGTTAAATCTGCCAAAGATTCTGGAAGGTTATTCATCAAATATGAACAATAGTGGAGAGTTGGGACAAAGGGAATTCTCTCCTGATTCTGTTCCAGAAGAGGTGGAACTGTGGTCAATAATTGAGGCGAATCTATAGCTGAGGAGAAATGAAGAGATATCAGATGTATGGTATTGAATACATTATCATCTGAAGAGAAACAAGACAGTTGATTCAGTGGAGAAAGGAATAAGCTCCTTATTGAAAGCAGAGTATGAGGAAATGTGTAAAGTGATTAATGAGAATCAGCTGTCTTGAAGTAAGTGCTGGTCTCTAATGTAACCCTTTAAATAGCAATGGACAAGTCAACAAGAAAAGGGTAGAGAAAGAACAGATAAAATTGAGAGGAGAATAGGGATGGGCATAGTAAGTGATGAAATAAGGGCATAATTTGAAATGCTGGTGTTTCACATATTGTTCATTGCTTCCTAAGGAAGTAGGGTTCCTACTTCCAGGCCAGACGGTGTTCTGATGCATCCTTGTCTGACAGCAACTAGCTAATGAAAAACTCTTTGAACTGGAGCCTTTTATAACTTGAAACAAAGTTATAACCCACCAAATATTTGGAAAGTATTATAAATCATCAAAATAGATCTACAAACTACTGGCATATACAATAAGTTGATACAGTATCTTCCAGTGAGGCGGTGCTTGTGGGTGGTTCTTTGTACATTGCACATTGACAATATCTAGCTTCTCTGCTTTTTCTGATTCTTGGCTTTGCAAATGGTTTGCCCTTGCCAGTCTGATATCCTACATGATTAGTTCTACAAACATGTGCATGCACTACAGATATTCTCTTGGCACTCTAAATACATTTTGTCCAAAGTGAGTGAGGTAACAGCCCCAATTTATTGCCTCCTTTGTTTAATAACACTTCATTATATTACTTCTACTAGTTCATAAGCCCTGCCCTACACATTTCTGCAAATTTTGTAAATTGCAGCTTTTCCAGTACCAGTATCCCAGGGAATGGACATGCCATTAACACTTATGCAGATTGTGCAGTATGAGAATTTGGAACATTTTAATGGCTTGAGCAATTCTAGATTCCGCACTAGGAGCACCTGGAATAAATTTTAATGGCTCATTTCCTATAGTGGATTTAAGCTGAAGGACATTAACCATTAATATTTATTAAGATGACATTGAAGATAGAGTTGAACATTATCATTTTAAGTTTAGACACTATAAGAAAACAATAAATCTGCTTATATACGCCCAACATACAAAAGAAATATTACGGAGATGGGTGGCACACTGATTGTAATGATGTAGTGGTACGAAGTCAAATCCTGCCAATGCATCTGGGAGTTTACATTCATTTAATTAAATAAATCTGGAATAAAGTATTATGCCTTGGAATTGGATTGCAGAACTCTGTCTTTATGGTCTAGGCAATATTCATTAGCATGTGCCAAATATTTGGCATTTAGGGTAACCACTGATTGACATCACCTCTCATGGAATGCTTGTTTGGAGTGCTGACAGCTGAAATTGCACACATTTCAGAATACTTGTTGGCTTTTCATGGAGAACCATGTTTTTATAGCATTATATTCAATGCAGCTATCTCATCCACTTGACCTTTCTGTAGTCTATTACAGAGTTCTCAGGCCATTGTTCCAGATGCACAAAACTGCTGTGAAGTGAGATACTCTGCTGGTACTGCCATTTCTGACCTTAGAAATGTAGAATGCTGCACAGAAATGGCCTGGGACTACAACAGAAGAATGCTACAGTTCTGCAGACCCACCACAAGAGAATGATCAGAAACGCACTAGCTCTGATTCTTTGTGTTGCAATGGACGTCTGAAGGCTAAGGGCAGTTGTGATGGAGATCTGTAACTGTTCCAGATATGCATTATAACCTGAACACTTCAGCCTATAAAAGCCAGCACCAAACTGAGCCTCCTTGCATCTGGACTATTCCAGGTAACCTTAGCCTTTTTTCCCATTTTGTTGTACACCACAGATTCCTTAAGGTTGTTATAGTCAGGGGGTGGTAATGGGGGCAAGCTGCAACTACCTATTAAATGCTTCCAATGGCGTGTGCCTCAAATAGCCTTTGAAAACCAAGTCCAGCTCCTGGCCTTCATGCGTGGCTTAGCTACTAAGCCCGGTGGAGCTGTTTCTATTGACAGGGGAAGAGGCAAAGGCAGGTTACTGGCACGTTAAAACCACTTACTTTGGGCAGATAGGGGCTCGTCAACCGTGGTTGCCAGCTCATGTTGGAGAAGGAAAACTCTGATCTCAAACCTCTGCTGACTTGCGGCTATACCCACTCATGGGGAAGGCTTCGGGAGTAAACCCTGAAGGGAAAATCCAGAGCAGGAGTCCCTAAGACAGTCCTACATTGAGTTCAATACTGACTGGCAACTCCTGTGACACTCTTGGTACCAAACTGTATCTGTCTCTGCCGTTCCTTTGGGTTCATCAGATGCGTGGAGAGGGGGAGCTTGATACATGGGCAACAGCTTGCTCTCCATATCGTACTGCTCTGGCTTGAGTATCTAGACAGTTAGGATGCAATATCCATGGTCAGCTCTGACCAATGGAGGCCCTCACTTGTACATTATGTCACTAGGGAGTTGGCTCTCTTTTCATGAAAAAAGGGAATATTGTCTCCTCTTTCTCAAGCAGAGACCATTAAGTTAGTAGACACATGAACTTGTGAGGTTTGAAGTCTTAAGCAATGATAGGCTGCCTTTGTTTTGTACTAATGTCCCTCTACAGAGCCCAGAGGATAACCAAAACCACAAGAATAATCACTTTATGAACATACAGCTAGCTTGCATTCAACAATGAGAAAAAAAATCACCTGGTTGCATTCTACAGAGAAGGCTGTATCTTGGGGGAATAAGATTTTTTCCATCTTTTCTTTGCTTCTGTTTAATGTCTGTAATCTAGCTCACAGTCTTTATATCAAATGGCACAGTGATACCGGCACAAACTGCCATCAGGTGCTGTCTGCACCTCTCTAGAGACACCTAACAGCACTTGTCAGAGAGGACTGGACAATTAGTTGACATCTGGTTCATGCTGTCAAATTCTCTATCATTAGAGAGACAACATTTTGCCTTAGCCTCTCTGGTGGGAGGACAAAAATGGGGAGGAGGATTGGTGGAGGTGGTGAAAAAGGTGGTGGAACACTTGTCAGAGCAGGAACTTCTTGGCAGATCAGCTCCTATCTCTGGTTCCCCAGAGATTTTGTTAAGGACCAACTCTCATACATTCCACATGCAGGCAGTGATGCTGGTTTATTCTCACTGGAATTAAATAGCTAATATCCCATGTCAAAATATTGCAGTCTGACCCACTCTCTCACAGCAGTAAACAATTCAGTAAACTATGAATCTGCAAAAATCTTCTATAATACTGATAACAGTATCGTACTGTATAAGCATTTTGCATATTCAGAGGTGATAGTAAACAATGCCTAATGCATTGTTTAATGTTGTCCAACTTCCACTGAGGCACAGATGGATCGTGTCAATGATGGAACGATGATGTTCTCACCTTGTAAAGGATCCTCTCCCTAAAACAGCCAATTACTCCTGATAGCTCTGAGATAATGAAAGTCTCGGTGTTCCGCAGAGCAGGTCTCGCACCTAGTACTGAAATACTTTTCACAAAATAGCCAGTTTTTGCATCAATGATGCCTGGAAAACTTTAAAGCAGCAGTCTCTTGATTAATATAGCAGAGTTATCATCTTTGCTGCAGTGCCCTTGATTTGCGATTGGGGTGAAGCGGGAACGTCTTATCCGAGTGACCTAGCATGATTACATGGCCAGCTGTATTTTTTAAATCTCTATATCACCATTTTGTTTCCATGTGACCAAAGGAGTTTTTCAAAAATGTGAAGGTAGTTGACCCTGAGACAATAAAAGACGGAGGAAATTCAGTTGATTGAAGGGCAATTGACTGACAATGAGTAATTAGCTCAGTAGGGAATTCTCTCTAATGACTCAGTGATGTATGTAACTTTGTGCTAATAATTGACTTTGGTAAAATTCCTTTATTCAGTAGACTTGACCTGGTCAGAATCAAGTAGACTTGACCTGCTGCCTGTGGTCTCCACCTTATTTAGACCTGGTGTGGGGGCTGTCCTTAGTCGTGAGTAGGTCTCAGATGATGGAATGCTGAGACCATCCCAGTATGCCAAAGAGCCTTTAACAGGAGACAAAGCTGTCAAAGATTTTCAATAGCTTTTTGACATTCATAAACTTTTAAACATTATTAAAATAATAATATAAAAGCAGATGTATTTAAAATATTAAAAAATAAAAGTTCCATAAAATGATATGAAAAAATAAATTAAAAATAAAATACATTAAAAATAAATGACAAGTTACCTTTTTCTTCTTATCTGCAGGCTGGGAATCCCTATTCAACTGAAGTGTCTCCAACTTGACTTCAGATCTATCTTGTTTAGGATTGGAGTGGCTGAATCCTTAGCATAATAGTGGGAAATCGCAGTACAGCTGGGCTCTGTTGCTACAATACACCTGGAGTCCAGACAGATCGACCAGTGCCAACATGATTCAGCCCAGTGACACAAGTCAGTGCCAAATATTTGTTGGCACTATTATAAGGAGTGGTGATAATAAAATCCTTAACCAACAGGACATCGTCAGATATCTTTGCTGTAGATTTTCCAAATCTAGAGTTATGAGTGCAAACTGCATATGCATTATTATGTGTAAAAGGTCAGAAGATCTACAGTAACTACAGTGAGGAAGGGTGCCCTTTTCATTAAAACTTTTCTACACCCTGCCGAGGAATCATTTACAGTGCTTTTCTGTGGTCGAGCATGAACTGGAAGAATAGTGACAAGATGTGCATCCTCTATAATCTGATTGAATATCTTGCACCACCCATCAGATTGCTTTGATAGCCTCTGTAATCTACCCCTCCATCAGAATGGCTTCAACTCTACATCTCCGAGCTTACACGTGAATTTCCAAAGAGGTCTCAACAGCAGGTCTAGCCTGAAGAACATGGTTCTTCCTTGCAGTATGAAGAATTTGCCCCTGAGAAAAATAATAGGGCAGGAAGAAACATTGTAGGGAATGAGAAAAATATGTGTATCTGGTATAAACAACTGGTAGAATGGACTGTGCGTTTTTCGCGTTAGAAATTTGAACCAATTACTGAGGGCTGACAAGTGTGTGACATTAAGCCACTAATAGTTACAATTTGTACATTAAGAATTTAAAAGCAGTGTAGCATCATTAAAATGCCCACTAACGATTTCCTCACTGCTGTGTCTGAGCTGCATCCATTTGAGTAGCTGTAGGCTGTTGTGCAGTGGAAATTTAATGTTCCTTTTTAGCTGTTAGTAAATTTCTAGAGTCATAAAGTCACAGAGCAACAGAGGCTCTTTGGCCCAGGGAATCCATGCTAACCATGGTAGTGCCAATGTCCTATGTTTAACCCATATGCCTCCTAGCTTCTCCCCTCAAGTCAAGTCACTTTTATTGCCATTTCGACCATAACTGCTGGTACAGTACATAGTAAAAATGAGACCACGTTTTTTCAGGACCATGGTGTTACATTACAAAAACTAGACTGAACTATTTAAAAAAACAACACAGAAAAAAACTACACTAGACTACAGACCTACTCAGGACTGCATAAAGTGCACAAAACAGTACAGGCATTACAATAAATAATAAACAGGACAATAGGGCACTAAGGTGTCAGTCCAGGCTCTGGGTATTGAGGAGTCTGATAGCTTGGGGGAAGAAACTGTTACATAGTCTGGTCGTGAGAGCCCGAACACTTATCCCGACCACTCCATATACTTATCTAAGTGTTTCGTCAATGATACAATTGTAATAAACACTTCCTCTGTCAGCTTTTCCCATATACTCACCACTCGCAGGTCTGTTTTAAACCTTCTCCCTCTCACCCCAAATTAATGCCCCTCACTTTAAACTGCCCTACCCTCATAAATTTTGTTATTCCGATCATTTGGCATATAAACAGAGGCTAAAGATAGATAGATAGATACTTTATTCATCCCCATGGGGAAATTCAACATTTTTTCCAATGTCCCATACACTTATTGTAGCAAAACTAATTACATACAATACTTAACTCAGTAAAAATATGATATGCATCTAAAATCACCCTCTCAAAAAGCATTAATAATAGCTTTTAAAAAGTCCTTAAGTAGTTTACTTAAATACATTGAGTCCTAACCCCGGCACTTTAACATATCTTACTCCTGGCGGTTGAATTGTAAAGCCAAATGGCATTGGGGAGTCTTGATCTCTTCATCCTGTCTGAGGAGCATTGCATCGATAGCAACCTGTCGCTGAAACTGCTTCTCTGTCTCTGGATGGTGCTATGTAGAGGATGTTCAGGGTTTTCCATAATTGACCGTAGCCTACTCAGCGCCCTTTGCTCTGCTACCGATGTTATACTCTCCAGTACTTTGCCCACGACAGAGCCCACCTTCCTTACCAGCTTATTAAGACGTGAGGCGTCCCTCTTCTTAATGCTGCCTCCCCAACACGCCACCACAAAGAAGAGGGCGCTCTCCACAACTGACCTATAGAACATCTTCAGCATCTCACTACAAACATTGAATGACGCCAACCTTCTAAGGAAGTACAGTCGACTCTGTGCCTTCCTGCACAAGGCATCTGTGTTGGCAGTCCAGTCTAGCTTCTCGTCTAACTGTACTCCCAGATACTTGTAGGTCTTAACCTGCTCCACACATTCTCCATTAATGATCACTGGCTCCATATGAGGCCTAGATCTCCAAGGCTCCAGAGATTAGGATGACAAAGAAGTGATCATGGGAGGAAGAGGAGCAGCTACGGGATTGCTTCAAATTGGTAGACTGGGCCGAGTTCAAAGACTTGTCTGTGGATCAGAATGAACACAAAATGGTTGTCATGAATTTTATTAAAACAGTTGTAGATGAATTTGTCCACACAAAATCATTCAGTATTCCCCAAACAGAAGCCCTGGATGAAACATGGGGTCTGCAATCTTCAAGCGGCATTCAGGAGGGCGAACCCATTAAAGCCATCTGATCCACATGGGGGACCTGGCTAAGTCTTAATGACCTTTGCTAATCTTTAACCATTCACTTTGGCAGCCTGAGGTACCCACCTGCTTCAAGCAGACTTCACTTATACCTAAGAAGAAGATGGAGATCTGCCTCAGTGACTGTTATCAAATAGCACTTAGATCCACAGTGATGAAGTCTTTTGAGAGGTTGATGATGAAACATATCAATTCCTGCATGAAAAATGACTTGGATCCACTCCAATTTGACTACTGGAGCAACAGTTTGGGTCAACTACAGTATCTGATGCTCCTGATACAGTTTCCTCTCCATTGGTGAGATCCAATGTAGATTGGGGGACTCCTTAGTCAAACACCTTTGCTCCATCTGAAAAGAGCAGGATTTCCTGGTGGCATTTTGACACCAATCCCCATTCCCATTCCTCTATTCCCTCGATGTGGCCACTCTCAAGTTGATGACATTAACATTGATTAATCCATCTTCCACTAACTTTTACCCCTCTCCCTTCCCTCTTCTTCAAATGCCCATTCTGGCCCCCTATTACCTTTTCTCTTCATCACCTATCCCTGGTGCTTTTCCTCCTTTCCTTTTCCCCTTTGACTCCTCTCCTCTTCTATCAGATTCTTCCTTCTCCAGCCCTTTACCTTTTCTGACTGTCGCCTCCGAGCTTCTTACTTCATCCACCCTTCGCCCATCCAAATGGCTTTATCTATCACCTTCTAGCCTGAAATCCTTCCCTTCTCCACACCATCCCATTCTGGCTTCTTTCCCCTTCCTTTCTGGTCCTGAAGAAGGGTCTCAGCCTGAAACACTGACTGTTTAATCATTTCCACAGATGCTGCCTGACCTGCAGAGTTCCTCCAGCTTTTTGTGTGTGTTGCTCAAGAATCTGAAGGAACTATTCTGAACGAACTTGATAACCGGTACCTGGAGCAGGAGGCAGTTAGTAATCATCATTATGTTTATAGTTTAAAAAAATGGTTTTTAAAAAGAATTTTTTTAAATTAGTTTTTCAAAACATTTTACAAAATTAAAAACCCCAAATCCCAATGAGGAGCATTAATACAGTGCAAGATTAGGCATACAATAACAATGTGCTACAAAGGAAGAGAATTTAACAAAAAAGCACCTAAATTAAAGACAAGTGAGCTTAGTGTCCTCCCCAAGCCACAACACAAGAAAAAAAACAACAACAACTCCAGACCAACCACCACACAGTATAAAGAGTATAAGTCCGGACAGTCAAACTCCCAGACTGTGAATACACTTAGCAACAGAGGATAATAATGCCTACTACCAGAAAAAAAAGGGAGCTGAAAGCAAGGGACCGAAAAGAAGAAAAAAAAAGAAAAGAAAAAAAAAGCCCTAGTCAAGAGGAAGGTTATGAAAGTACTCGATAAAAGGTCCCCAGACCTTATGGAACTTTAGATCCGAATTAAGAACTGAATAATGAATTTTTTCGAGGTCCAAGCAGGCCATAATGTCGTTAAGCCATTGCGCATGAGTGGGCGGGGCAACATCTCTCCATCTAAGCGTCTCGCCAGGAGAGAGGCAAAGGATAGTATTCGGCATTGGGTCGGACCCAGACATAAATCTGTCTCGCCCCAAAAACCGAACAGAGCAATTAAGGGGTTAGGTTCTAGGTGCTGATTCAGAATACCCGATAATGTAGTGAAGACATCTTTCCAAAATTTCTCCAAGCTAGGACAGAACCAGTACATATGGATGAGAGAGGCCACGCCCCTCTTGCATTTATCACAGAGCGGACTAATGCCAGGGTAGAATCGAGATAGTTTAGATTTAGACATATGGGCTCTATGAACAATCTTAAACTGTAAGAGGCAATGGCGAGCACAAAGGGAGGTTGAGTTAACCGATTTGAGAACTGAGTCCCAGCTCTCCTCGGATAAGGAGATATTTAAATCCTGCTCCCAGGCCATTTTAATTTTATCTACAGGGGCCCGTCGTAAGGCTGCTAGTTTATCTCGGATAATTGAAATTAAACCTTTGCCTAGTGGATTAATGGTAAGAAATAGGTCCATAGCATTTTTCGCAGGCATTTCAGGAAAGTTAGGAATTAAAGGAGCAGTAAAGTGTCGGATTTGGAGATATCTGAAAAAGTGAGCGTTAGGCAGGTTGAATTTAACGGAGAGCTGCTGAAAAGAAGCGAAGCGATTATCAATGAAGAGATCTTCAAAATGTCTAATGCCCTTCCTGTACCAAACATGGAATGCTGAATCGTACGTAGTAGGTAAAAAAAGGTGATTATGTGCGACAGGGCTAGAAACGGAAAACCCCTGGAAACCATAGCATTTCCTGAACTGAGCCCATATACGCAAAGTGTGTCTAACCAGAGGGTTAGCTATTGATCTGGGCAGACTGCTAGGGAGTGCAGAGCCAAGAAGTGCAGATATAGATAATTCTTTAGTGGAGCTCAACTCCATTGCCACCCAGTTAGGGCACTCGGGTTGACCGTGGAAGAAAGACCAGAAAGTGGCACAACGTATATTAGCTGCCCAGTAATATAAGCGAAAGTTAGGTAAAGCCATGCCACCCTCTTTTTTAGATAAAAAAACGGTTTTAACAGGAGAATAACAATAGTAGTGAGTCAAGATAAATATGATACTTAAGAAGGGAAATATTTTAGGAATAAATAACAGAAGCTTTCTAAGAGCCAGCAGGCAATCTATACTGATAGACAATACTGATCTGCATGTAAAATGCTGATGTGAAATATTCACCTATGGCAGAAAAAAGGATCAATTACTTCATTTGCATAAGTTGAATGATCATTGAATCCGAGTCCAAGTTCCTTGGCTTTTGCAACAGCCTGTTGCATAGAACACCTGTGTCTGTTTAGGCTATGGGCTCGAAGAATTCCAATACTTCTTAAATCTTAAAGTGTCAGATGCTATTGAGTTAGTCATACATGGTCTTGCCTTTGACCACTGCAGATCCTGTAAAGGAAATGGAGTAAAGTTGGCTGCAGTCCATTCTGTGCTGAAGTTTGGAGTGGCCTGGGGGTAATGGAGAGGGTAGACATTGGAAGGGGGTTTAGGGCAAGGACTGTCTAGAGCTTATCAACAACATAAGACCATAAGACATAGCAGCAGAGTTAGGCCATCTGCCCATCAAGTTTGCTCGGCCATTCAATCATAGCTGATCCTTTTATTTTCTCCTCCTCAACCCCAGTTTCTGGCCTTCTCCCCATAACCTTTGATGCCATGTCTAATCAAGAACCTATCAATCTCTGCCTTAAATACACCCAACAACCTGGCCTCCACAGCTGCATGTGGCAACATATTCCACAAATTCACCACCCTTTGACTAAAGAAATTTCTCTGCATCTCTGTTTTGAAAGGACTCGACTCTATCCTGAGGCTGTGCCCTCTTGTCCTAGACTCTCCCACCATGGGAAACATCCTTTCCACATCTACTCTGTCTAGGCCTTTCAGCATTCGAAAGGTTTCAATGAGATCCTCCCTCATTCTTCTGAATTCCAGGGAGTACAGACCCATCAAATATTCCTCTCCAATGCCAACACATCTTTTCCAAGATGGGTGGCCCAAAACTGTTCACACTACTCAAGGTGAGGTTTCACCAGTGCTTTATAAAACCTCAGCTTCACATCCCTGCTCTTGTGTTCTAGATCTCTTGAAATGAGTACTAAAATTACATTTACCATCCTCGCCACTGACTCAACCTGCAAGTCTACCTTTAGGGTGTTCTGCACAAGGACTCCCAAGTCCCTTTGCATCTCAGATTTTTGGATTTTCTCCCCATTTAGAAAATAGTCCACACATTTATTTCTACTGCCAAAGTGCATGGCCATGCATTTTCCAACATTATTTTTCATTTGCCACTTTCTTGCCCATTCTCCTAATCTGTCTAAATCCTTCTGCATCCTACCTGTTTCCTCAACACTACCTGCCTCTCTACCAATCTTCATATGATCTGCAAACTTGGCAACAAAGTTTACTATTCCATCATTTAAATCATTTATACACAGCATTAAAAAAAAGTGTTCCCAACTTGGTGTCCCAACAAGTGGAACACCACTAGTCACTGGCAGCCAACCAGAAAAGGATCATTTTATTCCCACTCACTGCCTCTTACTAATCAACCAATGCTTTAACCATATTAGTAACTTTCCTGTAATACCATGTGTTCTTAACTTGGTAAGCAGCCTCATGTGTGGCACCCTATCAAAGGCCTTCTGAAAGTCCAAATATACAACATCCACTGCATCTCTACTTGTAATCTCCTCAAAGAATTCCAACAGGTTTGTCAGGCAGTATTTTCCCTGAAGGAAAACATGCTATCTTGTCTCGTGTCACCAAGTACTCCATCACCTCATCCTTTACAATTGACGCCAACATCTTCCCAACCATTGAGGAACTATGTGCTAACTGGTCTATAATTTCCTCTCTGCTGCCTTCCTCTTTTCTTAAAGAGTGGAGTGACATTTGCAATTTTCCAGTCTTCTAGCATCATGCCGAAGTCCAATGATTTTTGAAAGATCATTTCTAATGCCGCCACAATCTCTAATGCTACCTCTTTCAGAACACTAGAGTGCAGTTCATTTGGTCGACTAACTTATGTACCTTTAGGTCTTTCAGCTTTTTGAGTACCTTCTCTCTTGTAATAGTAACTGCACCCACTTCTCTTCCTTCACACACTACAACATCAGGCATACTGCTAGTGTCTTCCACAGTGAAGACTGATGCAGGACATAGGGAGAGCCAGTCTTCAGAGAAGATTGGGTCTGGTAAATGATTTCTGCTTGGTCAGGTCACAAAGGAGTAGGAATATTTGGGTTTGTTTATGGGTTAAAGCTAGTCAGGTGATCATCCAATGGAGATGGTGAAGTCAACAACGTGGGGTAAACAGTGGAAGGGGAAACAGGACACGTGAGCATTGTGAGACAACCATGGGTGGAGATCGGGTATTGTGATCAGTATTGTGATGGGTTGCAGAACCAGAAGGTGAGATGCCAAGTAAAATGTTTAATAGTGACCTCATTATTTTGTTCATTACTTTGCTTCCATGTTGGAGCATGGCCAAAAAGATCCACTTTAATTGACGAGAAACAAGCCTTGCAGCCACTGTGAAAGCTTCCTTCTGCAGTGTGGACTTACCAGCAGCATGGACCATTTAATTACAAATGTCCAAAGATCCATTTTGTGTCGCTGGGCACCACTCTTCATATCTAGTTTTCTTCATATGTCAATACAATAGACATTCAGAGGAGCATGGGAAAAGGTCAAGGCACGCTACAACTCTCTACTCTTTGTTCACATTATTTTTTCAATGGAAAATGGAGAGTGTACCATACATGAATGTGGCTCTACATTGTCAATTTTCTAAGGAAGACAATGGGAACAATATGGAAGTAATCTATTAAATGTTTGACTTTGTGTGAACTCTACAAAAGCAGACCAGCTAGACACATTCCACTGTCCTTTCCAGGCATCACTCTAATTACCAGTATTTTATCGTACTTATCTGTCACAGACTGCCTCCTGGTTCCTTGTCCCCACTGAATGTAAGCAGGGACACACTGACTTGCAGATGTGCTCCAATTTTCTTCGGTACCATTTTGCTGAGTAGCTTATCTCTAAACAAATTCAAACGTTTCTGTTGTTCTTTCCTCGGATGCCGGGGTGAATTTTCCAAACCAGTGTAATGCAGCACAGATGGATAATACTTAAGTTTGTCCCTTGCAGTTGGAAGAGATTTATGGACCATCTTCTAGCTTGAAAATTTGATGGAATTCTAAGGAGAATTTACACACAAATGCTTGGGAAGAAAGACCTCTGAACTCCAGATTCTTGAGAGAGTGATGTAGATGGGAAGTAGAATATATTCCCCTGGTCTATTAACCACAGAGCATAGACTAAAATTCACCCAAAAGAAAGAAAAAGCATTTTCCAGTTAAACAATTTAATGTAGCTCATGAGTATAATAAAGGAAATTCTGGCAGCTAGCTTCAGCATATAATTAGAGGACTAATGATAGGCTTACTGTAGAAGTAAATCCTGAGTGTGCAATAATATTCCAAGTTGATGGCTTCAATCATATTGCAAACTGCATCATTTCTGTAACCTTCAAGGTAACAATAAAGCCCTTGACTCTGCTCAGTGTTTCCATAACATTCTGTAATATTCACAAGAGCTTGCATGTCCAATGTGTGTGCATTGATACCTTTTAACATTTTTAATGCTTGGTAGTTATAGGCTTGGAGTCTAATCATAAAATTAGTGCAAATTTCAGCAGTGTTTTTGATAAAAGCAAGGGCGCTGGTTTCTTGGTTGCTGTGAATGTGGCGTGTGAAAATATGGTGGGAAAGCTGGTTTTCACAGGAAGAGCAGTGCTGCCTACTAAGTGGCAGCAGCTGGTCTCGTTGATGTGCTGCTGTACATAAAAGAGAAGCATGTTTAAAAAACGTTTGTGACATTAAAATTGTTCTCTCTCCCTGTTTTATGAACATAACATAGCAGTACTTTACAATTTTGGCTAATTATGAATGAAGACTAATCAGTGGCTCAGAATGAATTACAAGCATCGCCAGTAACAAAGGGCTCAGCCTTTGTCCTCAGGAGAAGGGCCTCCATGGCTGATGTCGTCTGGATTTTTTGGTTATGTTGCACTTCCTTCTGAATCATTCGATGAGCGTAACTCTGGTAGCTTTAGATAATTTTGGGATCAAGTGTAGATCAATCACTTTTGTTAAACATTCTTAAATATACAGTGGAGGCTGTCTGCAAAAAGAAAATCTGCTGTAGGAACTCAACAGGTCAGGCAGTACCTGTGGAGGGAAATGGACAGCTAACATTTCAGGTCATGACCCTTCATCTGGACTGGAGTTCTATGTTGCTTGAGTACTCATTGTAGAGTTAAGCCAGGTTAAAGAGAGGGACAGAAATATGGAAAGACTCAGTGATTTTCTTTAGAGATTGGAAAGAACTTTAGAAAATTCTCTTCAGAGCTGTACTTAAATAGACAAAATTAATAGTTTGCTAGCTAATGTTTGCCTTTCTAGAAGAGCATGGCTTTGAGTACTTTGTTGTATTTGTATGAGGGCAGGGAAAAGTGTAATGAATTTTGGAATATAGCCTTATAATTGCATCTCATAATTGCATATTTTAAGAGAACCACATTGTCTTTTCTGCATTGTGTGCATTTTCTAAGAGGTTAGCTGCTGATCTGCTCCTATAAACAAAGCAACTGTTGCCATGTCATTGCTTGTCAGAACTTGAGACTAAGGCACTTGTTGGGAATGAGTGGCCTTTTTCTTGGGCAGACCTTTGGGATAAAGGATGAGTCACCTCTGTTCTAGTTTTTGTGGGGAAATTGGCTAATTAAATATCACTCACACTCCCTCCACTGTTGCAAAAAGAAAGCAAAATCTTTTTTTTTGATTGAGTCTTTTGAAGTAGAAGAGAAGATAGCATTGTTACATAGTCTAGGAAGAATTCTGGAGTCAGGCACCAGTTAGGACAAATCATTGGTTCAATTAAGGAATGAAGGATAAAGAGAGGAAGCAATCATCAAAACTCAGATAAAGTAAAATCTAATCTAATAAAATCTAGAACCTGGAATGTAAACTTCATTTCTTTTTCCATGGACTCAGCCTGATCTCTTGATGTCTAGTAATTTTTGTTTTTATTAATTGAAGGGAAGATAGCTGATAGAAGAATTTTAGACCGAGAGGGCTGATTTTAATTTATTAGCACATAGGGACCACATGGAATTGAGGAAGTGTTGGTGACATATGAGAAATGAACATGAGATAATGCTATACAGGTTGTACAAGCATAAAACTTTTGTCCAAGACCCAGGTGCATCATCTGCTAAAAGGATTGATGCTAGATGTAATCTTGGAAGGTTGTCTAATATCTTCATGTATTTTCCTGCCTCTAACTGGGATATATTGAATACAAATGATCAGCAACAGCTGAATTTTGGAATTTCTAATCCAACAATTTAAAATAGAACCATAAAAATGACAGACTATATGACTTTAAAATGGAAGTCTAAACTTATTTGCATGCATAGATTTGCACAGTTATTTTCCTTTAAATCCACTTCGCAAAAGAAAAGCATCTGAGGGAAAGTTGAAGAAGATATAAAGCTAGCAGGAATAAGCACCAGTTTGGCATTGTTTCGCGAACTTCCGGTCTGATCTCTCATTCTGTTAACACGCTCAATGGCGACTTTATTTGGTACTCCTGTACACTTCCTTGCTAATGAAAATATCTAACCAATCATGTGGCAGCAACTCAATGCATAAGAGCATGCAGACATGGTCAAAAGGTTCAGACCAAACATTAAAATGGGGAAAAAATGCAATCTAAGTGACTTTGACAATGACTGTAAACACTAGATAGGGTGGTCTGAGTATCGCATAGACTGGATTTTCACACACAATGGTCACCAGAGTTTACAGAGTTTGGTGCAAAAAATAAAATATATCCAGTGAGCGAAGATGCCTTATGAATGAGAGAGGTCAGAAGAGAATGACCAGACCTGTTCAAGCTGAAAGGAAGGAAACAGTAACTCAAATAACTGTCACTCAAAGGTGGACAAGCTAGAAGGTGATAGGTGAAGCCACATGGGTGGGGTTGGGGGGGATGGAGTAAGAAGCTTGAAGGTGATAGGTGCAAAAGGCAAAGATAAGAGAGGAGAATGGAGCATGAGAAAGGGACAGGGAGGGACACCAGGTGTAGGTGATAGGCAGCTGATGAGAAGAGGTAAGAGGACAGAGTGAGGAATTGAAGAAGAGGGAAAGGGGAGGTGAAAAATTGCCGGAAGCAGGAGAAAACAATGTTCATGCCATTAGATTGGAGGCTGCCCAGATGAACTATGAGGCGCTGCTCATCCAATCTGAGAGTGGCCTCATTGTGGCAGAAGAGGAGGCCATTGAACAACATGACAGAACAGGAAGAGGTATAGAAATAAAAATGGTTGACTACTGGGAAATTCTGCTTCTTGAGGAATGGAGTGAAGGTGCCCAACAAAGTGGTCCCCTATCGACATCAGGTCTTATCAATGTAGAGGAAGCCACATCAGGGTGACTGGGTACACCAGATGACCCCAACAAATTCATAGGTGAAGTAATACCTCACCTGGAAGGATGGTTGAGGGTCCTGTATGTACTTGAGGGATGAGGTGAATGAGCAGGTGTAGCATGTTGGCTTCTTGCAGCTTTAAATTCCAGGAGGGAGATTGGTGGGGTGGAATAAATGGACGTGAGGCACGGAAGGAGTGATCTCTGCAGCAAGTGAAGAGAGGGATAAAGATATATTTGGTGGTAAGGTCCCATTGAAGATGGCAGAAATTGTGGAGAATGATGTGTTGGAGGAAGAGGCCCTTTCGGTGGTAGGTGATGACAAGAAGAACTCTATCCCTGTTAAAGCAGTTGGAAGATAGGGTGAAAATGGATGTCTGGGATACAGAGGAGATGTGGGTGAGGGCAGCATCAATGGTGGAGGAAGGGAAACCCCATTCTTTGATGAAGGAGGACACCTCTGATATTCTGACAGGAAAGCCTCATCCTGGAAACAGATACTGTCGAGACGAAGGAACTGAGAAAAGGGAATGGCATTTTTACAGGAGACAGGGTGGGAAGAGGTGAAGACAGCTATGGGAATTGGTAAGTTTATAAAAGATGCTGAAAGACAGTTTGTCTCCAGAGATGGAGACAGAGAGATTGAGAAAAAGGGGAAATGGATGTCAGAAATGGACAAAGTTAATTTAAGGGCAGAGTGGCAGATGGAGGCAAAGTTGATGAAACTGATGACCTCAGCATGTGTGCATGAAGCAGCAGAAATGCAATCATCAAGGTAGTGCAGAAAGAGTTGAGAAGCATTATCAGCGAAGGCTAGGAACGTGGACTGTTCCACGTAGCCACCGAAAAGGTAGGCATAGCTGAGGTCCGCATGAGTGGCCCATGGCTACATCTTGAGTTTTGAGAAAGTGGCTGGAGCCAATAAAGGAATTGCTGAGGGTGAGGACAAATTTCACCAGATGGTGAAGGGAACTGGTCAGGTCTGTTGTCGAGAAAGAAGCAGACAGCTTTAAGGTCTTCTTGATGGGGGATGGAAGTGTATAGGGAGTGGACATCCAGGGTGAAAATGAGGCAATCATGGCCAGGGAATTGAAAGTTGTTGAGGAGACCAAGAGCATGTGAAGTGTCATGGATGTAGATGGGAAGGGATTGAATCAAGGGGGATAAAATAGAGTCATGGTATGCGGACATGAGTTCAGTGGGGCAGGAGCAGGCAGAAACAATTGCCTTATCCGGACAGTCAGGTTTCTGTGGCTTGGGTAGGAGGTAGAAACGTGCAGTGTGGGGTAAAGGGAATTATGAAGTTGGTGGCAGTGGATGGGAAATCTTCAGCGTTGATGCGGTGTAGGAGACAATGGCTTGATTGTCCCAAATGGGTCCCTTTTTATGGGGTAAGTAAGACTAGGCGGCTGAGAGTGGTTGTCTGGCCTCAGCAAGTAGATGAGCGTTCACTGCTCTACAACAGCACCCCCTTTCTCTGTGGGTTTGAGCGTGAGCTTGGGATTGGTGTGGACAACTAAGGGCATTCTTTCACTTATGTAGAGAAGAACACAGCACATCTTGCATAGCTATCAAAGGGAAGGTGAAGTTCAGGTCATGGTTTTCTACATTAAACAATGAAAGTCTTTGATACCTATGACTTAATCAGAAATATCTCAGCATAGGTTAAAGCCCTGCAGTTAAGGTCTGCCAGCCAGTTCAGTATCAAATCCCCTGAATACCTGCCACTCTGGGTTGTCTCGGAGCTGCCAGATTTTTCAAGGTTCCAGAAGTCTAAAACCTGGGAATTCTGATGTCATCATTCACAATTCTCATTTACAATCTTTATTATCTTACCTATAGCAACACACAATCTGCTGGAGGAATTCAGTGGATCGAGCTGCACCTGCAGGAGGATTGGGAATGTCAATCAAAATTATGACAATTTCTTTCCTTCCACAGATGCTGCTTGACCCAGTAAGTTCCTCCAGCAGATTCTTTGTTGCTTCAGATTCCAGCATCTGCAGTCTCTTGTGACCCCATTGTACCTTTTTCATCATGTCCTCTCATTCCTTCTAATTTCTTTTATTTTAGCTTGCCATACATTGTATTTCTCACGGACCTTGAAGTGGCTTCCTACATACATGCATTTGTGTTTATTGTCATCCAACTGTTCCTTTTAAAATCACAATCTGTGCTATATCCCAAGTAGTGCCAAGTGCTTCTATGCTGAAGGTATGTTTGTAACGATACACAAATTTCTGTATTGCCACTGGTGTCATGCAGTACTGATGATTTTGTCAGTTTAGTATTTACGCCCACTATCCTTGATGGCATATTTTTATGGATGCCATTCTTATAGCCCTTCAGTTAGGTTTCTCAACTAAAAGGCAACACTCCTTGAACATATCTACAACAGCTTCTGATCCTAGAACCAGCAATTGCAAAAAAGAAATCTTCTGAAAACTTTATTATCAATTTGACTTATGTATATCATTAAATATTAACATGTTAAGGATCTGAGCCTACAGTAACATTGAACTCCAAGAACAAGGCCCAACATTTGCTAGTGACATGATATGCAGCAGATGCTGGGATCTTGAGCAAGAAACAAACTTCTTGAGGAGCAAAGATCTAATTCGATAAGTTGGAAGTGACTATCAATAGAAAGCTAAATTAGAGAGAATCCAAAAATATGAAGAAAATTTCTCTATCATCTGAATTTGTTAACAAATCCATGGTATTTCATAATATGCTAAATAACATTCAAAATACAATAGCCAAGATGCACCTGAAGGTAAATCATCAGATCTGTATGAATATGTCACAGTCATCACCAACTTTATCAAGACCTGCACGGATGAGTGTGTGTTTTCAACAACATATTGAATATACCCAAACCAGAAGCTTTGGATGAACCAAGAGATTTACAATCTGCTGAGGGCTAAATCTGTTACATTCAAAACCTGTGATCGAGAACCCTACAAAAATACTAGATAAAACCCAGGGAAGGTCATTGTGAAAACAAAAAGGCATCCTGTATTAAGTTAGAGATACAATTGGATGCACAACAGGTGTGGCAGGAATTGGGTGTCCCTATAAGGCAGAACCTGACAACATAAATGCTTCACTCCCTGATGAGCTCAACACATTTTATGCATGCTTTGAAAGGGAGAATAAAATTACACCTGGCAAATTCTCACAGCTTCTGCCAACTCTATGATCTTAGTCTTGGAGGTCAACATCAGGACATCCTTATAGAAATTGAACTCACACAAGGTGTTGTCCCAGTGGTACACCTGGCAGGAAAACCTGTTCTGATCAACTGGCTGCGAGTGTTCAAGGTGCAGGACTGTACAATCTTTCACTGTTGCAGTTAGAGTATCCTGCCTGCTTCAAAAGGACATCAGTTATATTGGTTCTCAATGACAATCTACCTCAATGACTATTGCTTGGTAGCACTCAAACCCACTGTGCTTTGAGAGGTTGGTCATAGCTAGGATTAAATCCAGCCTGTGCAAGGACCTGGACCTGCTGTAATTGTCTATTGCCACAACAGGTATGTAGCAAATGCACCCTCACTGTCTCTCCACTTGCTCCGGAACATCTGAACAGCATGAATACCAATGTCAAGCTGCTGTTTATCAACTACAGATCAGTGTTTAGTATCATCATCCATCAGAACTAATCAATAAGCTTGAAATTCTGGGGCTCTGTACTTCTGCAATTGGATTCTTGACTCTCTCATTGGGAGATCACAGACAGTGCAGATCAGTAATAACAATTCCTCCTCAACAGCAAATGAACACAGGCACAGCTCAAGGATGCATGCTTATCCCACCACTTTACTCTCTCTATGCTAATGACTATGTAAGAAGTGACTTGGATCTGCTTCAATTTGCCTTCTGGAATAACAGGTCCACAGCAGATGCCATTTCCTTGGCTCTTCACTCAATCCTGGAACATCTGGACAGCAAATGTCCATACATCAGGATGCTCTTCATTGACTACAGCTTGGCATTCAATACTATCATCTCTTCAAAACTACTCAGTAAGCTTCAATACCTCCTTGTGCAATTGGGTCCTCAGTTTCCTTTACTGTAGACCACAGTCAGTTCAGGTTGGTAATAACATCTCCTCCGCAATCTCCATCAGCACAGATGAACCAAAGGGCTGTGCGCTTAGCGCCCTGCTTTACGCAGTGTGACTACTCACAGATCCAATGCCATATTCAAGTTTGCTGACAACGCCACTGTCATCGGCCAAATCAAAGGTGGTGATGAATCAGCATATGGGAGGGAGGTTGAAAATTTGGCTGAATGGTGCCACAAGAATAACTTCTCACTGAACGTCAGCAAGCCCAAGGAGCTGATTATTGACTTCAGAAGGAGGAAACCAGGTATCCATGAGCTAATCGTCATCAATAGGTCAAAGGTGGAGAGTGTCAGCAACTTTAAATTCCTCTGTGTTATCATTTCAGAGGACTTGTCCTGGGCCCAGTACATAACTACAATTATGAAGTACAGCAACGCCTCTATTTCCTTAGAAGTTTGCGAAGATTTAGCATGACATCCGATACTTTGACACACTTCTATAGATGTGTGGTGGAGAATATATTGACTGGTTGCATCTCAGCCTGGTGTGGAAACACCAATACCCTGAATAGAAAATCCCACAAAAAGTAGTGGATATGGCCCAGTCCATCATTAGTAAAGCCTTCCCCTCCAGTGAGCATATCTACATGGAACACTGTCACAGAAAACCAGCATCTATCATCAGGGACCCCCACCACCTAGGTCATGCTCTCGTCTCATTGCTGCCATCTAAAAGAAGGTACAGGAGGCTCAGGACTCACACTAGCAGTTTCAGAAACAGTTATTACCTCTCAGCCATCAGACAATTGAAACAGTAGGGACAACTTCATTCATCTTTGCTTGCCAATCACTGAACTGTCGCAACAACCTATGTACTCACCTTTAATGACTCTTCATGTTCTCAATATCTATTGCTTATTTATTTATTAATGGTTTTTTTTTCTCTTTTGTATTTACACATTTTGTTGCTTTTTGCACATTGATTGTATCTCCGCCTTGTTTGGTGCAGTCCTTCATTGATTCTATTATGGTTCTTGGATTTACTGAGAATGCCCGCAAGAAAACAAATCTCTGGTAATCCCTCTCCCTCCCCTTCTCTGTTATTACATTCCCCATTTTGTCTCCCTTTTTACCCCTTCTCTTCTCCTCACCTGCCTATCACCTCCCTTTTACTTCAGCCCTTTACCTTTTCCACCTATCACCTTCCAGCTTCAAACTTCATTCCACATCCCCTACCCACCTACCTCCGCCCTCACCTGGGTTCACCTATCACCTTATAGCTTGTGCTCATTTCCTTCCCCGTACCTTTTGATTCTGGCTTCTTTCCCCTTCCTGAGATCTGATAAAGGATCTCAGCCTGGAATGTCAACTGCTTATTACTGTTCATAGATGCTGCCTGATCTATTGAGTTTCTCCAGCATTTCATGTGTGTTACTCTGGATTTCAAACATCTGCAAAATCTCTTATGTTTATAAAAGTAGATCCCTGCTAGTTAATGCACTGCGCAGAACACTTCTGTTTTGTCTCTTCTCTTTCTGGCTGTGATGTGCTATCAATTTTACTATATAATTCTGTAATTTTACCTGACTATATTCAAAATGTTAAAGTTAACTGGGATTGTAGTAATTGAACCTGAAGTTAATTGTTTATTGCTATCTTTGTGTTTAAAAAATATAGAACATGATGTCAGGGGATTCTCTCCTGAAGGTTCACTGTGTGAATAAATACTTTTGTATTTCCCAGTACAGCTCAGTTTTAGTTCAGTCACAAGTGCACCCCCATCCCCCCTCTCTCTCTCTCACACACACACACACACACACACACACATACACACACACACACACACACACACACACACACACACACACACACACACACACACACACACACACACACACACACACACACACACACACACACACACACACACACACTATTACATACAGTTCTATTTCCTTAATTTTGTATAGCTGAACATATGACAAAGTGCATGAAATACTGACCAGTATTTTTGAATAGAACTATCAATTATTTTTGGATTAATTGCAGTTAACCTGGCTGGTCCTTGGATAATGAGAACAAGGCGCCCCTTGAATTTTTATCAAATTGCTACAGACCGTATTTGGCTGGTGTGGAACCCTGCCTAGATTTCAGTACTTCTGCACAAATTAGCTGCTCAAAGACATGAGTGCATTAATACAAATTCCTCTTGGAAACCAGTTTTAATGGGAGAACGAGCAGAGTAGTGCACACTGGAAGATAATTGGGAAGGAGAAGGGGAGAAGGGGTCTTTTTGGGTGCATAATGTGTCCAGACAGTAGCTTTCCTATCTGAAACGCAGGGAGGAGTTCTGTAGGATTTTGTGTTCGGTGAAGGAAATGCTCATCTACTACAGCTATGGACAAGAATGGATTTTTCTAAATCTAGGTGATGACAGTCTTGAACTTTTAAGCACCTGATTTTTTCCAGACTGAAATATTTTCAACAATTTTGATGAATTAAATTGGTAAATTGGTTTATTATTGCCACATGTACCAAGGTACAGTGAAAAATTTGTTTTGCAAACTATTCTTGCAAATCAATTCATTACAACAGTGCATTAAAGTATTACATGATAAAATAATAAGAGAGTGCAGAATGAAGTGTTACAGTTACAGAGAAATTGCAGCGCAGGTAGACAATGATGTGCAAGGTTATAATGAGGTAGACTGTGAGGTCAAGAGTGACTCTTATAGTACTAGGGAGCCATTCAATATTCTTATAGCAGTGGAGTAGAAGCTGTCCTTGAGCCTGATGGTACATGCATTCAGCATTCTGGATCCTCAGTCTGATGGCGGAAAAGAGAAGAGAGAATGTTTGAGGTGGGGGGAGATCTTTGATTATGTTGGCTGCTTTTCCAAGGCAATGATAAGTGTAGAGAGAGTCAATGGTGGGGAGCTTGGTTTTTGTGATGTGCTGAACTATGTCCATAGTCCTCTGAACTTTCTTCCGGTCATACGAACATAAGAAATAGGAGCAGGAGTCGGCCATCTGGCCCGGCAAGCCTGCTCCACCATTCAATATGATCATGGCTGATGTGGCCATGGTCTCATTTCCACCTACCTGCCTTTTCCCATAACCCTTAATTCTCCTACTATGCAAAAATCTATCCAACCTTGTCTTAAGTATATTTACTGAGGTGGCCTCCACTGCTTCTTTGGGCAGAGGATTCCACAGATTCACCACACTCTGGGAAAAGCAGTTCCTCCTCATCTCCATCCTAAATCTACTCCCCCAAATCTAGAGGCTATCTCCCCTAGTTCTAGTCTCATCAACTTTCCTGCCTCTATCTTATCTATCCCTTTCATAATTTTATACGTTTCTATAATATCTCCTCTTATCCTTCTGAATTCCAATGTGTACAGTCCCAGGTGACTCAATCTCTCCTCATAGTCTCATCCCTCATCTCTGGAATTAACCTGGTGAACCTCCTCTGTGCTGCCTCCAAAGCCAGTTTATTCTTCCTCAAGTAAGGAGACCAGAACTGCACGCAATACTCCAGGTGCGGCCTCACCAGTACCCTGTATAGTTGCAGCATGACCTCCCTGCTCTTAAATTCAATTCCTCTTGCAATGAAGGCTAACATCCCATTTGCCTTCTTGATAGCCTGCTGCCAACCTTTTGTGATTCAAGCACAGGCACTCCCAAGCCCCTCTGTAGAGCAGCATGCTGCAATTTTTTTGACCATTTAAATAATAATCTGATCTTTCATTTCTCCTTCCAAAGTGGATGACCTTGCATTTACCAACATTTACTCCATCTGCCAGACCCTTGCCCACTCACTTAACCTATCTATATCTCTCTGCAGACTCACCATATCTTCTGCACAATTTTCTTTTTCACTTTGTCTTGGGCAGAACAGCTGCTATACCAATCTATCACGTATCCAGAGAGGACATTGTGTATGGTGCATTGATAGAAATTGAAAAGGGTCAAAGTGGTCATGCCAAATTTCTTTAGACTCCTGAGGAAGTAGAGGTACTGGTAAGATTTCTTGGCTGTGACATTAACATGGCTGGATCAGGACAGCACTCAACCGCAGCAGGCATGCTGCCTTCATTTTGTGGATGAACTTCATGCCATCTGCACCACAGCTCTAAAAACCTTTTGAAATGAAATTAGAGATCTAAGAATATCTAGATATAGGGATAATTTGTATTGAATTGCATCTTTGAATTTACAGGTTTTTCAGGGACTGTTTTCACTCTAATCATGTCCTCAACTGTCTGGAAAGGATGTAGCCAATCATGTTAGTAAAATTTTCTCAACGCAGAGCAAATGTATGTGTTGACATGTTAAGAAGCTGTTGATATGAATAAGAAACTTGAAAGTCCTCAGAGAGGGACATTGCATTATGGATCAACTCACTTGCCTGGTGGAAAATCTTTAAAATCATTTCATTTTATTTTCATGGGAATGCTCCACTAGGGCATAGCAGAGCTTGAATCAATTCTGGAACAGTTAAATGAAGAGCAGACTAAGAAGGGGTCCTGGTTAAAAAGGAAGGGGCCTTACAGTCCTTTGAATGGCCTATAGGGTATCAGAGTAGGAGAGTAGTGATAGAATCGATTTTCTGGGGTGAAGAACAAATTGTCTGATTCTGCCCCTACAAAACTTATTTCAATATGCCTTTTTAACTTTTTGTGCTCTGTACTGTTCTCTTTAAGGATTGCTAATCAACATTCAATTGCCCATCCCTAATTGCTCTAAATAAGGTGTGGTGTGGTTCCTTTCTGTACCAGAGTCCTTGATTCGTAGATATACTCAAAATGGTGTTAGGGGTGGTAAGTTCCAGGAATTTGACCCAACAACACTGAGCAGTGGCAATATGTTTCCATCGCAGGATGGAGAGCAGCTTCCAGGCCATGTTTTTCTCCCCCTTGTCCTTTGAACTTGTAATAGTCACAGGTCTGCAAGGTGCCTTTTAAAAAATCTTGGTGAGCTGCTGCAGGGCATCTGTAGACACTACAGTGCTTTGGTGAGTATATTTCAAAAGCTTTGCAGTGCAATCAGTCAGGAGGCTGGCTAATTGAAATCCTGATATGTGGATTATTCCTGGCCTTCAGGGATCTGGCATCCAAACTAGTCTTCCTGCTGCCCTGATTGATAGCCATTTGTGCCCAGTGGTGCTGGCACTGATAACATCCTGCTGCATCTTGCAAAGAGAGGGAAATGTCTATGTGTTGTTCTTAGTCTTTGGACTATGAAACTATCATGGCCATATACAGGACACAGTGACACCAGACACTTGGCTTCAGTCCTGACTTTGGGTGCTGTTTGTGTGGACTTTGAATGTACTTCCCGTGGGGCCCCTTTGTTGCTCCTGTTCCTTCCCACATCCCAGAGCCACATAGGGTGGTAGGTTAATTAGCCACAGTAACTCGCCCCAAGTGTACTGGGATCTGGAGGGAGCTGATGAAAATGCTTGGAGAATTAAAAGTGACAATAATGTATATAAGGTGGCTGATTTTTAGCATGGCCTCCGTGGATTGAGTGTCTGTTTCTGTGCTTGATAGAATCTCTATGACCTATGAAGAGCTGGTGGGATTTTCTGTCAATGACATGGTAGTGAAGCTTTGATAAGTACATAAGGTTGTGATGGGGTTTATGAATTTAAACCCAAGTCTTTTATAGAAATTTTATTCTTTTGAATATCTTTTAAAGGGATGGCTTCAAATATATCTGATGTTCTATCTTGGATCCTGGATTTATCAGCCAAACATCAAAAATATATCCATATTAATTCAGAAATATATATTTATGAATATTTCAAAAAGCACAAATGACAATAACCAAAATTATTGACCAATTATTTTAAAGTGGATTGACGCTCGCCTTTGGGTATATTTAAAGCAGAGGTTGGTAGATTCTTGATTAGTAAAGGTGTTAAAGGTTACGGGGAGAAGGCAGGAGAATGGGGTTGAGAGGGATAGCAAATCAGCCATGATGGAATGGCAGAGCAGATTCAATGGGCCAAATGGCCTAATTCTGCTCCTATGTCTTTTATAGCCTTAATTGACTTGTAACAATTCTTATGATAGTAATTAGCCAGCATATCAATGGTTATTTTAGCTTAATGTTACCAGAAGGTAATGTCTGTGAAAAGTGAATACCTGGGAAATATGGAAGTCTGGTGACTGTTGGGAAACTGTGCTGTATGCAGGGATTATTACTGGCAAGTATGATATCAGTGTTGCTTTCTTTGAGTGCATGTGTTGTGTACAGTGCTTCAACTGGAAAATACATTCAAGTAGTTTTATCTTTAAAATGAGGAAGAGGAGGTGGCATCTGGCTCAGTAGCAAAGTAGTCTGAAATTCCCTCCTGATTGGCGTAGATTCACATGGCTGGAGTCCTGCTCATCTGAGGACGTGATTCCAGATGGTATGGGTAGGGAGAATTTTTTTTAAAATCATACACAATATTGCATGGGGGATGATTCCATTACCCACACCTTAACTTGTCTGTTTTAATGATCTGTAGCGGCAAAATGGGTGAAAAAAACAGAAACCAGCATGCATAATCTCATTATGTCCTGCAATTAAAGATGAGTATTCTTCTAAAAAGTTGGGTGCTTAAATTTGGCATCTGAGCAAAGTGAAATCTGGTACAATGTACAACACTAAATCTAGCACAGTTCGTGCCAAGAATGTGCAGAATGGAAAGTCTAATTTCAAGTGGTTTGTGTTGTTTTGGCACGCTGGGGAAAATATCTCCTGACATAGATAAACAGGACCAAAGAAAACCTGTCAGCTTGGCTCAATGGTAATATTATAAACCCAGTTTCAGAAGGCTGAGGATTCAATTCCAAGTCCAAGGACCTGAGCACATTACCTGGACATCTACCTTAGTGCAGTATTGAGAGAGCAGTGGGTGTTTAGAGTTACTGGAGTTTGGAAGAGGTGCTAACCCAGAACTAAGTCTGTCCTCTCAGATAGACGTAAGAGATTCAAAGATTCAAGGTAGTGTCAAATGCAGAACAGAAAACTCTCTTCAATGTTCTGGTTAGGATTTGTTCTTCAGGCGCTGTCACTAAATAGACCATCAGCTTCTTGCTGTTTATGAAATCTTATGTATGTGTATTGGCTGCAAGGTTTCCTACTTTAAAATAGAAGACTTCAATGGCCTTCTACCCTTTCCAATCAGATTCTTCCTCCTCCAGCCCTTTAACTCTTTTCACCAATCAACTTCCCAGCTCCTTACTTCACCTTTCCCCCTCCTAGTTTCACCCGTTGCCTTGTACTACTTCGCCTCCTCCCCCCACCCTCTTAGCCTGACTTCTATTTTTTTCCAGTCCAGTTGAAGGGTCTCGGCCTGTAACGCCAACTGCTTTTACACTTTTCCATAGACGCTGATGGCCTGCTGAGTTCCTTGGGTGTGTGTTGCTTGGATTTCCAGCATTGCAGGTCTTCTTGTGTTTGTTAAAATAGAGTTTCATTGATTAAGAAATGTATGTGGATACCCTGAGCTTGTGAAAAATTACCATATAAATGCAAGTCCCCATTTTCTCTATTGCATATTCATTCAGTTGCCACATTATTGGGTATCTCCTGTAAAGTAGTACTGAATGCATGTCCATAGTCTTTTGCTACTGTAGCCCATCCATTTCAAAGTTCAATGTGTTGTGCATGTGGAGATGCTCTTCTGCAGCACCACGGTAGGGGTATTAGTAGTGGTTGGCTTCCATCTGTCTTGAAGGACAATGGGTGATGATGATCATCATCACAAGCCTGGGCAGAAGGTATAAAGTTCCTGAGATACCCAGCCATCAAGCTCCCCCTCTCAGCCTCACCATTGTAGTCCAAAGGAAAGCTTATGAAGCAATATGTTTGGCACCAGCTTGGCTGCAGGAGCTGCCAGAAGGATGTTCAAAAACATCCATCCGCCTTAGAGTCTTCATTCCGGGTCTGCTGTCTGGGTTTACTTGGGGAGCCTTCGGGTCTCCCGAGGCTGCCCGCAAGGCAGTGGGGCTATTTACCCATAGCTGGGGATCTGGTTCACAAGCTCCAGGGCATGTCCACACAGTGGTGGGCCTGTGTGTGATGTATGCAGGGGTCAGATCTCCTCCCTGTCCTCTGTAGTTCAGCCTGAGTCCAAAAGGAGTTCAGTTTCCGTGTGCTGCCATTGAGGAGGACCTACACGAAGCTTGCTGATGGAGAGGCTATGTACTGGCAGGGAGAGACTTACACATTCAGCTGTCCTTTTTGTGAGGCTACTAGCCCGTGGTAGAAGCTGAAAGTGAGAGCAACAAGTACGACCCACTACACTACCACGCTAGACACATCACAACAACCATCTTGACACTGTGGTAATGCATGGTTATTCGAGTTACTGTTGCCTTCCTGTCTGCTTGAACCCATCTGGACATTCTCCTCTGTAGCAAGGCATTTTTGGCCACAGGATGTCTGCTCAATGTTGTGCATGAAAATCAAAGGAGGCTAGGACTCTCTGAGATACTCAAACCTCTCCATCTGGCACCAACAATTATTCCACAGTCGCCTCGATCACATTCCTTCCCCATTCTGATGTTTAGTTTCAACCAATAACTGAACCGCTTTACCATGTCTGCATGCTTTTATGCATTGAGTTACTGCCTCATGATTGGTAGATTAGATATTTGTATTAACAAGCAGATAATTGAATAGCAATTGCAGAGGTAGGTGTAAGTAGTCAAATTTATTGGTCTTTGTAGGGATATGCACAGATATTCAACTAATGAGCAAATGTCCCAATGCACATTCATTTTTAGGGAATGGCTGTATTACCCTGGCTTTTGCTAGCACACATATTGCACACTGAATGTCTGAAAATCAGGTTAAATTTGGCAGCCTATAGGGACAGGGCTCCCATCCTTCCAGTCTGAGGACTCCTACCTATGTAATTCCATCATGCCTAACACTCACATAGACTCCTGCTGAGCACCTTTATGGAACTATAAAATCAATCAGGCTATGGGATAGAGGAAAGATCAGCTAGGGGGAAGGTGAGGAAGAAGGGTGGGGTAGAGAGAGGGTCAAGGGTAAGTTGTGGACACGCTTACCGACAGAACCACTCTACAACAGATGCCATAGCATCCATCATGCACCTGGCCTGACACACCTAGAAAACAAGGACACTTATGTCAGATGCTGTTTCTGGATTTCAGTTCAGCATTCAGCACTATTATCCCACAGACCTTGGTGAAGAAACTTCTACTCCTCAGTCTAAATACACCACCGTGCAACTGGGTGTTAGAATTCCTAACCAATAGACCTCAGATAGTCAGGATGCACAACCGCTCCTCCCTCCCCATCATCGGGAACACAGGTGCCCCCCGGGGCTGCATGCTGAACCCATCGCTGTACACTCTGCACGCACACCGGCCGAACAGCTGAGTAATCATGTTGTTGAGTTCACCAGTGATACAACAGTGGTGGGGCTCATCACCTTCGATGATGAGATGGCCCACAGTAAAGAGGTGAAAGAGCTGGAGGCCTGGTGCCAGGCGAATAGCCTCTTCCTCAATGTCAACAAGACAAAAGGTAATCGGCTTCAGGAGAACTCGCAACACTCTTTATATTGGCAGAGCAACAGTGGAAACTGCAGTTTCAAACTCCTGGAGTGCAGATCTCACACAGACTCTCAAGGTACCATACAACATGCTGCACAATTGAGAAAACTCACCAGGAGTAGAACTGAATTATGTACATCTATACTCAAGTCATTCTATAGCTGTGCAGTAGAGAGCATTGTAACATCTGCATCACTGCATGGTATGGAAGCTGCACTGTGGCAGACAGGAACGCTCTACAACAGACAGTCAAAACTGCCCAGCGTATCATTAGTACCAGCGTACCCGCCATCAATGTGCTGGAAAAGAGCCAGTAACCTCATAAATGGTCCCACTCACCCTACTCATGGACTATTTATCTCACTGTCATCAGGGAGGACGTTACGTAGCATCCATGCCAGGACCACCAGAATCAAAAACAGTTACCGTATTTTCCCCAAGCAGTGATGCTGATCAACAGCTCCACCCACTAACCCACCCCTCCACAACCCAACCACCCTTATTTATCATTTCCTGTCATCACCTTACATACAGACACCTCTGTGCCTATACAAACTCTTATATATTTATATTTATTGTGCTTTTATTATTATTGCTTTCTTTATCTTATTGTGTTTTGTTTTAATCCTGCATCGGATCTAGAGTAACAATTATTTTGTTCTTCTTTACACTTGTGTACTAGAACCTCCCTTGAACACTACGTTGAGCACATTTGCAGGCTGCCCCTAGCATTATTCTCGTGGATTTGATTTGACGTAAACGGCACATTTGACTGTGTGTTTCAAAGTACACGGACAAACAAATTAAGCTAAGCGACATTGGTCACTGACAGATCAGATGGTAGCACTGATAATATATTTACCTCCAGCTTAAAAAAAAGGCACATCTTCATGAAAACAAATAGTTAAGATTTTTGCGACATCGGGCTAGCAGCAAGGATCCTTTCTCGCTGGAGCACACTGGGATATTACAGGTGCACTTCCTCTGCAATCAGTTTTTATAATTAGTGGATGGAAAGAACAGTGAGGCTGGTGCTTGCAAATTCTCTGTGCCTGTGCAAAGAACGTACATTTGTTGTGAAAAAATTAAGATTATCATGTCTCGTTTCTAGAAACTGATCAGAGATTAATCAGTGTTACTTCATGTTGCAAAAACTGCAGAAAAGCAATTTTGTACTTTGTTGAGGTGAAAGGGTATTGCCATATGTAACACCCGAGTCACTTCATAATTTAATTCACTGTGCTTCATTGCTAATTCTAGTCAGAAACAACTTGTCAGGATCTAATAGAGAAGAAATGGGTCACAGTGAATTAGAATAATGTCCTTTTAGCTTTGGCAGCTGGATTCTGATCCTCCCCAGAAAGAAAGAAAGCGAGCTTTTCAAGCTGATGTAAGTAATGCTTGAAGTGGAGTTTATTAAAACATTGTACTCCTTCCTGGCTCTTTGACCCTTACTCCATGACATTCGACTCCATTGTATAACCTTGGCCCAATATTGCAACCTCTCCCTAATTTAATGGAAAAATTAAACCTCTTCAAATTGAATAATCATTAAGTAAATATACTCAAGCCAATCTCAGACCCATCAACAACGGGACTGAAGCAAAAGTGAACATACGAGCTTTGTAGGTTTGATGACTTCTTGGTTTGAACTTTTCAAATAGGCAGGAAATTTTCTACCTAATTCTTTAATCATGGTAATAATTTCTCCTTTTGCAGCACAAATATCAGGCAATACAAGTGAAAGATCATAGATAAGAGAGTCAAAGAGATAAGGGAAAACAACTAAGTCATACTTCAATTGGAGACGGTCCCGGCCCAAAATCTCAACTGTTTATTCTTTTCCATAGATGCTGCCTGACCTGCGGAGTTCCCCCAGCGTTTTGTGTGTGTTGCTTTGGATTTCCAGCATCTGCAGACTTTCTTGTGTTTATACTTTCAATTATTTAATTAGCTCACCTTATTACACGTCTATCCTGTCTGAAGGAGCAGACCTCAACCTTTTGCATCCTACAACCCCTTGCTCAGAGAAGGTCCAGTACAAATTCATCTTTTGCAGTTGCTCTCTCACAGAGGATTAACTACTCTCGCTTCCAAACTCTGTTCAATGGTTTTCATTCCCTCCTCCTACAAGTTTGTCCTGACAACAGAAAATCAAATCCCTCAAGAGGCTCAAAAGAAATCTCCGATTTTAAAATGTATACAACAAAATAAAACATTTTATAATGGTATATCCAACATTTTTTAAAATGTATATCCTTGTGTTAGCTAAGTATTAAGGCTTATTTACCTCAGGTGTATTCTGAATAAAATGAGGAACTACTGGATGCAACAGAAGAAGAAAGCGCACAACTGCATCAAACTATTTCAGTGAAGTGAAGAGACAACAGCAAATGAAAGACAAGTAAATCACTCAAAGACTACCAAAAAGACCAAAAAAGGACAAAAGGTATTGCTGACGGTGCTGTATTTTCAAGAGAAATGGAAGCAGCTTTTATGTGTATTTAAAAAAAGAATAAACATGCAGCATTACACATTGATGTGTACTTATTTGGGCTTTATTGACTTTGGTTCTCAATTTATTGAGACTGAATCTAAAAGTGTGTACACTTTTATATGGACATCAGCTAGCATGCTTAAAGCAATTCTCCTAAAGTTAGATTCAGGGTCAGTCTTATGGATAGCTTATGAAGTGACAAATTTGTCCATATTTGCTCATCTGGGAGTGCCTGTAGGGCCAGTATATGCAAAGGCAACACGGTGCCATATTGCAAAGTTGCCCTTTGTACACTGCTTTATCTGCAGTGTAATGACTAGACAATTTCACCCTGACTATTGCAAGGTATAAATACACAATAAAAACAGTTGCACTCTAAAAGATTTGCTAGAATGGTTCCAATAAGGTGAGACAATAATCTTTCTTGTAACTGACTCAAAATTCCAAACCAAATTCACACTGAGCTTGCAATGATAATTGTTATGTTTCATCCATGGAAAAGTTAATTTTCAATTGTTTAATGCAGGAATAAAATCCAAAATAAAGTAAATGACTTGGCTCAACAACAGTGGACTGTCCACAACAATAGAATTCAGCAAAGGTGGACTTTCAGTAAGAGTGGGAGTGAGCTGAGTGTCATGTGTTTAATGGGAGCTTAGTAGTGTATTATACAAGCTAAGAAGAAGGAGATCTGAAAAGGTTAAGGATTTCATTGTACAAAATTGACGTTTATTTTTATCTACTGAATTTTTTAAAATTTATTTTCTGCAAGTGGCTTGAAGACCCAAGTTAACTGTGAATTAATGATAAGAATCTCTTTCTTATGTCACCATGTCTCCCCCTTTGACGTCTACTTCAGTAAAGTGCAGAGGTGTTATTTTGACTGGGGTCATTATCGGTAGGTGCAAGTGTTATTATTAAGTGAAGGCTCCGTCACAAGCTTGAGAAGACGGCACAGAAATTATAATGATTACATTCCTCCTGCCAACTCTACACAATGTTAAGAATTTCCATTCATTTATACACGCCAGATTTGATAACAGTTAGAAATGGTATCAATGAGACCTTGAACTAAAACTTACAAGATATTCAACAGATATCATGTGTGTCCATGTCATAATAATGTTCTAGCCAATGTATTCTTCAACATTAAGTTCTATTGATTTGGAACAACAGCCGTTAGCCCTTGTACGTTATGAGGCAGAATATATCTAGAGGGTGATACATAAGTTTGTTTAGATATATTATGCTGTTCAGTTGCTATTGTAAATCAGGAATTTGCTGCCAGGTTGCATTAGAAATGCTTGTGTGCTCTTTCACTGCTTTATAACTTTCCAAGCCAACAACATTCCACAGCTAGCAAATAAATTTGCTCCCAATGGTCAATGCCCTATCAGCTGAATTAAAATCATGTTTCCATATAATCCAGTGAAGGAAAGAAAGTCATACATTACCACGCCTCTCGGTTCTAAACAAAAGATCCCCAGGGGAATAAATAGCAAAGGCCAGAAAACACATACAGTGCCCTCCAGAGAAAAGTTTGTTTTTAATTATTGTTGTGAGCCAGCATGACATCATCATATAGAACCTGGACGTAGACCAATTACTGTTCCAGCCAAGTGGGGATTAAGTATCAAGTATTCCACTACAAAATTACCAGGATGGTATGCATGGTGCCATCACATAGCCCTTGTCTACTCACTTCTGTGATGTTCAGGAAAATCTCTGGAACAACAACAAGGCTCTTCTAATGTCCATAGAAATACTGCATATATTTTTGTTTTACTCTCAATGAAAGGAAAATCGTATAGTAATTAAACTTGATAGCGACCATATCCTTAGGTGGGAAGAATTGGGGCGATGCCCTGAGTAAATCCTCACATTTCCTGTGTCCTTCCTGTAGAAAGTGCCTTCTTCCTAGTGGGTTTGGCAAAGGATTTCGTTAGTACAGTTTAGTTAAATAGTAAACAGGAAAAATCCCTGCGGTTTCTCCCACACTGATTCAGCACATGATGTTTAAATTGGAATGATTTTTATAGGTGACTGTAGCAGTTTAATTTCACAGAATTTTTAAAAAGTGTCCAAACAGAACATAAATTCTATTCCTTCAATTTTTTTTCTATCAGCTTTAATTAAATTGAAGAAAGCAAGATGAATGTGAAAGTGCAACCTGTTGAATATTAAGGAAATCCAAAATACAAGTCTTTAAGTGGCATTTCACTACACCTGACTTTGTGTGCGATAGAATTCTTCCATTTAGTGTTGATACCTAATTGAAATCCCCACAAAAAATATGAAATCTTTCATAAGGATATCAAAAGCAGTAGTATGGAATTTTATTCCAGGATAAAAAAAGCACTTCTCAAGACAACCAACTCAACTGACCACAGCTACCAACATTTTGCTGGGCTACACGGAGAGGCATCACCCCTTCAAAGGCACACTCACAACAGCAATACAACATGGGGTACAGAGCAGAGGGAGAGAACTCCCAGATTTCCAAATGTCAAAGTTCTAATAATTAACATAGGTACCAGCAAGAAAGACTGATGCACCAAGGGTCACAGGAAATGTGCCTGGACCACAGCCAGAGATGTAAAAGCTGGAGTCATCACCTCTGGGAGTGAGAACCCATCAACAAGGAATAAAACTGAATTAATATATGGCAATGTTACGGTACACTCACCACACACACGTGAACTGACATGGATATAGGAACAATGTAGACATGCACAGCCACATACACATGCATCAGATGCACACATACTGTATGAAGACACACACACCCAGATATGCATGCATACAAATACACACAAGCACACACACACCATACATCTCATTCTCCGAAGAATTGCCACCTATTCCACTCTAACTCCGTTTCAGACATTCTACCCTCATACATAATGCCATTCTTGCTTACCGGTTAGCCTCCAGAGGATACAGAACTTTATTCATCTCCATGAATAGGAGGGACAACTCCTACTCAAGAGGAAAGTTCACCTCAATAGGCTGGAGGACTACATGATCCTAGGAGCAGCAGAATTAGGTTATTCAGCCTATCAAGTCTGCTCCGCCATTCCATCATGGCTCACAATCCCATTCTCCTGCCTTCTCCCAGTAACCTTTGACACCTTGACTAATCAAGAACTAATTGCACAGATTCACTAACATCTGGCTAAAGAAATTTCTCCTTATCTCTGTTCTAAATCGATATCCCTCTAGTCCAGGTGTTTCTAACCTGGAGTCCATGGGCCCCTCAGTTAATGGTAGGTGGTTATGGCATAGAAAAGGTTGGGAACCCCTGTTCTAGTCTGAGGCTGTGACCTCTGGTCCTAGACTCACCCACTATAGGAATTATCCTCCCTACATCCATTCTATCCAGACCTTTCAATATTTGATAGGTTTCAATGAGATTCCCCACCCCCCTCCATTCTTCTGAACTCCATCAAATACAGGCCCACAGCCATCAAATGCACCTTGTATGTTAACCCTTTCATTCTTGGAATCATTTTCATGAATCTTCTTTGGACCCTCTCAAAGCCAGTATATCTTTTCTTAGATAAGGGGCCCAAATCTGCTCACAATACTGCAAGTGCAGTCTGACCAATAACATCCTTGCTTTTAAATTCGAGTTCTTTTGAAATTAATACGAACATTGCATTTGTCTTCCTTACCACTGACTCAACCTGCAAGTTAATCTTTAGGGAATCCTGCACAAGGACTACCCATTTAGAGAATAGATTACGCCTTTATTCCTTCCTCCAAAGTGTATGATCATACACCTCCCTACAGCGTAAACTATCTGTTACTTCTTTACTATTTTCCCAATCTAAGTCCTTTTACAGACTCCATGTTCCCTCAAAACTACCGTACTTGATCCTATACCTATCTTTGTATGTGCAAACTTGCCCACAATGCCATCAATTCTGTCATTTAAATCCTTGACATATAATGTGAAAAGAAACAGTCCCAATACCGACCCCTCTGGAACACCATCAATCACCGGCAGCCAACCAGAAAGACCTCCTTTATTCCTAGTCTTTTCCTCTTGCCAGTCAACCAATCTTCTATCCATGTTCATATCTTTCCTGTAATACCATGGGCTCTTATCTTGTTAAGCAGCCTCATACGTGACTCCTTGTCAACGCTCTTCTGAAAATTCAAGTGAAGAGATGGTCCTCCTGTTTATGTGTCGAGAGGGAACTGAGTCCTATACATTCTCATGTGCAGAGGATGTAAGAAACTTGCCAGGATGGCTCACTAACACTGTCTCCTCCCCTTGGATTTGCTTTGCAACAGGCTGTCTCATTGCCATCTGTTTTATCGAATCTCCGTGTGCGTGGTTTGGGCACAGTCTACCAGTTCACTTCCTTGGGTTGCAGAGTATGGGGAGATGTACCTGCTTTCCCTTCCACAGAATACCAGAGTGCAAAACAAGCAAAAAAGGTGAGATTGCTGAGGAGAATGGTAATGATGAGCAAAGGGTATCACAGTATCACACATCAACTCAAAGCCAGGTTAGATTTAAAGAACATATAACAGCAATGACCAGATTAGACTCACAGGACGTATATCACAGGATGATGTACCAGGCCATTTGCCGTTTTTAGTCTGTCAGAAAACATAGGGAATGTGATACAACAACTCCTTAGAATGAAGGTTTCTTCATGTGCCCATAAAAAGTGTTACCTTGACTACCATGGGAAGCATGCCTTTAAGAGTTTACAAAGAAACTGGTCCCATCAAGAATCATTCAGACCACATTATCAAACTCTTTTCTGGGAGAAAACAATCCCGGCGTTTTCTAATTATCATTCTATTCAATTTAGTGATTTTATTTCACAAGTTATCCAATTTGCCTCCTGCAATATGTCCAAAATGTTTTTGTGCCCCAAAAATAGATATAAAGCAATTATGGAGATAAATTACCAATTTTATTCGCCAGCCGTAAATATTTACATATATTGGAAATTTTCTGTAGTGTGTTAATCAGGGTGTGGCATGCAACAGGAAACAATGACATTCAGCAATAATAAAAAAATAAAGAATTATGTAAAAATAAAGTTATTGGTTAAAGTATGGATATGGAACAAAATGTGCATAAACACATAAATACCAACATGTATTTACAAGGTAAACAGATGATTAAAAAGTGTTTACAGTGCAGTGCAGAGACGGGGTTAATAGATAGAGGGGGATGGGGGTAACTAACTAGAATGGTTCATCAGACTAACTGCCTACGTTGAAGAAACTTTAAAGATGGTGTGACGTTTTTGTTTCAATAGCCTGTAGTGCTTTCCAGAAGGGCGCTTTTGGAAAATCTTCCAACCAAACATTCCAATAATTGGGAATATTATTGTTTGTTTTTTGATTAGCTGTTTTAAATGTTTTTCTTTAACCTTTTTAAAAACTTCTCAAACTATAAAGAATTAAGAAAAGTATCCTTTTTATTTGTTCAGCAATTTTCAAAAACGTTTGAAGAGTTGCTTTCATTAGAGCTGCCAGAGTCGTTGCCGAATTCATGACAACATCAAAATAACAACAGCATTGTGTCAATAGACCTAAACAAGGATGGAAGTTCATAAATGGTTGAGTATCCGAGGCAAGGGTCGAGGCACTGTATGCAACTGAGTACAAAACAAAACACTAGATGATATCTCCAATTGAGCTTAAGATTGAGCACTGGGGCTCCATTCAGGTGCTCTTTAAATACTGAATTCTTGGTGCCAAAACATGATTGCCAATCAACAGGATGGTCCTGAACCCGGCTACCCATACTCTGGGGAGTCAGAGTGTCTAATCCCCTGAAGCTGGCATGCTTGGGTGCGTCTCATAACAAGCATGGATTGATATAACATACTAACAGTCAGAAGCCAATAGTTTTCAAGACCATTTAAGGGGGGAAGGTGTGGGAAGGTGGCTGTGACTTGGTTACTGATGCCATGTGCAGTGCAGGGCCTTGGGGAACTTACTGTAAAATCTTCAGGTGCTGGGCTTGGAATAAGCCTTACCCTCAGAAATTCTTTAGCACTAACTAATGCCACATCCCCAATTTAGAAAAATAAAAAATTACATTCCTTTTAAAAACAGAAACAAATAACACTCTTAAATTACTAGAAAAATATTTGGAACAAATATACACATTTATTTAACTTGATAACTTAAAAACAATTTATATTACACGAAAATTACTCCTTAATCTTACAGTTCTCTTCATTACAATAAAGAGAGTCACGTAATCTGTGTCAGAGTTAATCCAGTCTGGATTCATTGGGCAAATAAGTGCCAGGAAGTTGGTCCTCTGCCATTTGGACTTCATAAATGATGCAACACTGGAATTCTGGAGAAAAATTGCTGGTGAATACCTGACAGGAAATGCTGGACTTCCATATTTATACATGGGACGTTCAGCATTTATACAGGCGATATGGGAAATTACTTTACTTCAGTTTGCTGCAGTACCCATTGCAAACCAATACTATTGGCTAAGTTAGCACCCGTCACTTAACCACAAATTAAAGAGACCGAACTGCATGAAATGACCAGAAAGACAGGAAAATATAACACACAAGATGAAATGCTGCTTTATATATTGAGGATGTGTCTTCAGGTTTCGGTACTTCCTCCCGATGGTAGTCATGACAAAAGGGCACATCCCAGATGTGAAGGATTCATTGATGGATACTGCCTTCTGAATAGTCTGAAAAGTGAAAGGTAAATAAAGCCCCAATTACCGAGGGCACCACAGTAACAAGAGGTTAACGAAGGCTGTCTCTACAGTCAGTTAATACTGCATTATGCAGAAAGCTGAGGAAAAGTGAAAACTAATGGATAATGTTCAAAGATCATGAAGCTTTAGAACAACCTGAAAACCACATTGATATAAGGGAAATAGATAACTGTTCGAAACATTCAGAAAATTAGATCTAAATGACAGAAGCTTTTCTGTAAAGTTGTAGGTCTCCAATAATAAATATTATTGAAAAGATTAATGACAAATGAGATTTAAGATAAAATTCTGTGACACAGTCATGGTGTTTATATGGTCTGAAAGGTTATCAGTGCCCCTGGGGATTTAAATACCAGCAAAAAAACTCCATTAAATGGTAACTTAGTAACTTGTCTCATTGACAATGAAAGACCCAGACTTTTAATTTAATGTGAGCACTTGTCATCAAAGTGGGATTTAGTTAGTAACATTGTACTGATTGAAACATCAAAACATGTGGTACTTGATCATTCTTCTGTGCCTGCCAGTGGGCTCTTCAACTTTATTGTATTAACTTTGATATAAGCACCACAGCAGCCCACACTTGTGGTTACATCCGTGACTATTTTGTTTATTCTATGCTACGTTAAAGTCACAGAGAAATCTGTAGTATATGATTACCTTGTGCTACCTAAAAAATTTTTAGAATAGGATCAGAGAATTTTAGGAGTCATACTGCAGGGAAATAGGTCCTTCGGCCAAACTTATCCACGTTGTCAAAGTTGTGTGGGTGGGTAGGAGGGAAGAAAAGGCTATTGTTGCTTTCTTGCTTTCTGTGTTCTTTTTGTTGTGTTTTGTGTGGTTCTGCCTAGCGTTGTGGACGTGTCAAGTTGGTGCCAGGATGTGTGTAACACTTGTAGGCTGCCCCCAGCGCATCCTTGCGTTATGCTAGATGTTAGCGCAAGATCACGGTAGTTTTTGATGTACGTGAAATAAATAAATGAATCTGAGTCTGAGATAAGAATTTCCTATGCTGTGAAAACTTTTATTAAGGATCAGGTCAAATTCTAGATCTTCCATATCCTTAAATAGTGTTTTCCAACAAAATGTATGTGAAGCAAACTTTTATCCCATCACCCTACAAATGTGCAAAAACAATTATAGTTAATCAAAACTGACACATTAGAGTTCTGTTTCCATTCTTTAATAGAGCAGCTGCTTGTGGCCAAGAAATCAATTTTTTCTAAATATAAATCTTGATAATTTACCTCCTTTCTGGAATATATCCATCTGTTGCACTTTAGGACCGATGATAGTTCAGTTGTCATGTAGCTGTCAATCAGCGCTGCCATCAGGAGGGAGTGTGGAAGGGATATTAGGCACCCGTGGGTTTAATCTATCATTGTTATTAGTCCATTTCTTTTTTTTTCGTTTTAAAGCTTTCTCTGTTATAGTTCAGAGGCACAGTGAGGTAATGTACAATCATCAACTATGAAATCATCACCCCAGGGAACATTATAGTGAAGTATTTCAAACTTATTAGAATTGTACCATGAAACATATGTATGCGAATATATAAAAGAAACATTTTTTGGAAAGAGAATTAAAATAAAAGCTTTATCAACTTGGTCAATGAATTTCCTATGGACTGTCTTGAAAAATTCATAGCTGTTATGCATGGAAGATCTTTGTTTAGTTTAAATTGATCCCTCAAGATTCATTCTTCTTCCACATACGTGGTAATACGGTGCCATTATATGTTGAAATATTTATCTGTTCTCACTGATCATTTTCTCTGTGACGTATTGGTCATTTAAAAAGAAATCCTTCCTTTTCAATATCCTACTCCTTTCCTGAAATGTTAAATTCATTTTCTTAGTCAGAATATTGACCTTATCCAGCGCCACCTGGAAAAATGGTCAAGCATGGGAAAATCTATCAGCCTTCCCAATTTTATCTTTGCTCAATATCATCCACGCCGTACATCAATGATATTTGTAATTATTTACAAAGGCTTTATGTTCAAGAACACACCAACCAGCCTACTACCCATTCCAATTAACCCCCACCCACTTGCTCTATCCCTATGCTTTGCCTGTGGTTAACCCTCCTATGTCCAGTCAAGTGGAGCTCTAGATGCCACTGATGATTTCAGAGGGAATGGTCCAAGAGAAATGATTAGGTCTTGTTAGAACTAGGCAGGTGATCATAAGACTTTGTCCCAGATCATCTTGATAATTTTAAGGAAAAAAGGCTGATTTGGTGATCTAACAAGCCTTTGAAACGATGCAAGCTTTTGACAGGGTCTGTTTCCACTTTTCAGAAAGTGCATACCTGGAGGCTATCAATACAATAGCCCCTGAAAAATTCATTAAAGAATTCAGAAGTAAGTTTTTTTTTTACCCAAAAAGCAATGAAAATGTGGAACTCTTTACAACAGGAAGTGGTGGAAGTGAGTAATACAGATTCATATAAGGGGAGACTGGACAAGCCTTTGAAGGTGACATAAACAGAGGTGGAATTAAGGTAATGGTGGAGGGTGAAAGGGAGTATGAAAACAGGCAGGTACAGGTTGTTCTGAAAGCTCTGTTCAGTGCTGCTTGCCTAGCATAATTCTTCATAGATCACTGCTGTCAAAGACCTTTGAAATATTTATAATTGTTTCTTAACAATAGAAATGACTTACAGTATTTTAAAAAGGTTTTAAAATATAATAGTACTGGAAATTTTATCATAACGATAAAGTATAGGTATACTTACCACTTATAGTACTTGCACAAAATGTATTGGAGAATCACAGTTGGTCCAGTCCAAAGGAAGGTCTTGACCCAAAATGTTGATTGTCCATTTCCCTCCATTGATGCTGACAGAGTTCCACCCCACACCCTACCACACCCCTGAGTTTCTCCAGCACCTTGTATGTAGTTCCAGATTGCAACATCTTGTGTAAGCCACTTACCTGTACTACTTTTGATTCAAGGTCAATGCCTTCATTCAGACAAACTGAGTTACACTGTATGCACGAGGCATGGTTGGTGTAAAGCTAAGGGGTCAAATGCAACAAGTATCCAGGTGCTCTACCTACAACACTTAGATTATCTTCCTGGACTCAGAGCTATGTTTAGTGATGGAGTCTGAGGTGAGATAGGACAGCATTATGCTGAAGCCATAAACTACCAGGAGGATTTCAGTGGTGATTCTCTACAAAACTGCTGGCAAACAACAAGTACAATTAATCCATGCCAACATGATAAGTCCACAGAAAAAGTGATAGTTGTTAGGTTACTTGGCTACCCATATTGTGCGTGGCTCATGGGAGAATTAGTGTCATAGAGCATCTCAGCACAGAAACAGACCTATCGGACTACCTGGTGTGTGCCGAACTGTTATTATGCCTTTTCTCATCGACACACACCTGGACCATAAGCCTCCATATCCCTCGAATCCATGCACTTACCTAAACTTATCTTAAATGTTGCAATCAAACCTACATCCACCACTTTCACTGGCAGCTCAATCTGCACTTGGACCACCGTCTGAGTGAAGAAATTTCCCCCTCAGGTTCCCCTTAAATATTTCATCTTTCATCATTAACCTATGACCTCTAGTCCTACTCTCACCTAACTGCAGTAGAAAAAGCCTGCTTGCAGTTACCCTATCTATACCCCTCATAATTTTGTATATCTCTATCAAATCTCCCATTGTTCTCCTATGCTCCAGGGAATAAAGTCTTAACCTATTCAACTTTTCCCTCTAATTCAGGTTGTCAAGTTCTGGCAACATCCTTGTAAATTTTCTCTGTGCTCTTTTAGACTTATTGATACCCCTCCTTTAGGCAGGTGACCAGAACTGGACACAATAATCCATATTTTCCCTCACCAACATCTAATACAACTGCATCATAACATCCCAAATCCAATATTCAGTATTCTGATTTATGAATGTGCCAAAAGTTCTCTTTATCACCCTATATCTACCTGTGATGCCACCATCAAGGAATTATGGATCAGTATTCCCAGATCCCTCTGTTTCCCCATGCATTCCTCAGTACCCTACCATTCACCGTGTAAGTACTACCATGGTTTGTCCTTCCAGAATCAGAATCAGAATTAGACTTATTATCACTGATGACACCTCATCCATGCCTATGGATATTTTTAGTATCTCTGCAGGGTCCCTGCAATTTCTGCACCAGCCTCCCACAGGGTCAAAGGGGTTGTCATTCGCTCCAGACTTGGCAACCATAATTTGCCTCAAGGCAGCAAGCACCTCCTCTTCTGTAATCTGGGTATGGACTGTGACCTCACTGCTATTCTGCCTCAGTTCTATATAGTCTGTGTCCATCTCCCAAATAGATACAGGCAAAAAAAAAATCCATTTAAGATATCCCTTTCTCTTTCGGCCCTATGGATATTGTGGATGACCACACTGATGGCCAATTTTATTCCTTGCTATCCTTTGTCTGTTTTTCAAATCTGTAGAAGACCTCAGGATTCTCCTTCACCTTGTCTGCCAGAGCAATCTCATGCCTTCTTTTAGTGTCCAGAACCAGAGGCCACAGTTTAAGAATAAGGGTAGGCCATTTAGAATGGAATTCAGGAAAACTTTTTCACCCAGAGAGTTGTGGATCTATGGAATGCTCTGCCTCAGAAGGCAATGGAGGCCAATTCTCTGGATGCTTTCAAGAAAGAGTTAGATAGAGCTCTTATAGATAGTGGAGTCAAGGGATATGGGGAGAAGGCAGGAACGGGTTACTGATTGTGGATGATCAGCCATGATCACATTGAATGGCGGTGCTGGCTCAAAGGGCCAAATGGCCTACTTCTGCATCTATTGTCCTGATTTCCCTTTTAAGTGTTCTCTTGCATTTCTTATACTCTCAAATACCTAATTTCTTCCTTGCTGCCTATACCTAACAGTGCACCTCTTCTTCTTAGCCAGGCCCTCAATATCCTTTGGAACCCAAGATTCCCTAATCTCTTAGTCTTGCCTTTCATTCTAGCAGGAACATACAAACTGTACTCTCAATATTTTACTTTTGAAAGCTTCCTACTTACCAAGTGTCCCTTTACTAGAAAACAGCCTACAGTATCCCAATCCACACCTGCCGGATCCTTAATGACATCGTCAAAATTGTTTTTTCTCCAATTTAAAATTTCATTCCTATCCTTCTCCATAATTATCTCAATCCTCCATCACTAGGGCTGTGTTAAATAGCATCTGACTGACAATAGCTCACAAGGGAACTATATGAGGGAAAAATGATTGATGGGATACTTCTGAGGGCAGGTAGAGATTGAAAGGGCCAAATGGCTTCCTTCTATATTGTAAGAAAATGTATTACATGAAAATATGTAATCTTCAACTAGCTAGCTGACAAGTATGTGCACATATGCTTAGCACTATAGAAGGTCACTCCAGTGAATTAGACTGATCCTTTGAGGGCAAACAAATTCCGAAGGAAGCAATGTATCTTCGGAAATGTCCTAACAGTTTATATTAAGCTTTACTAAATAGCAGTGTTTTTTTTTCTGGTGAGTTGTATTCTAAACTTTAAAAGTTATTAATAGTATTAACCATTTAATTGCAGATATTCTTTATAATTTCATTCGGAAATGCTTGATCTCCCTTCTAACATGTGTCATTTTCTTTTTGTTGTGATCAGAAGTACTTTAAGAAAAGAGAAAGAAATAAATCGTGTTCATAAAATATGTTTGTGAGCAGGATGTCCTTTCCTACATATGAAGAATTTCTAATTTGGAGCTATTGGAATAGCAGTTAAAGCGCGCAGAAAAAGGATCCACCATTGTAATGGTAACAATGTAGTAACCGGCTTTAATAGTAGCTTAGGATAAGCGTAGTTTAGTGTGCCAAAAGAAGTCCCTTGTTGCTTTATTTGACAGATAGACCTCAGTATGTGCGGTTGGGAGACTGTAGGTCTGACACGGTGGTCAGCAGCACAGGGGCGCCGCAGGGAACCGTACTCTCTCCGGTCCTGTTCACCCTGTACACATCAGACTTCCAATATAACTCGGAGTCCTGCCATGTGCAGAAGTTCGCTGATGACACGGCCATAGTGGGGTGTGTCAGGAATGGACAGGAGGAGGAGTATAGGAAACTGATACAGGACTTTGTGATATGGTGCAACTCAAACTACCTGCGTCTCAATATCACCAAGACCAAGGAGATGGTGGTGGACTTTAGGAGATCTAGGCCTCATATGGAGCCAGTGATCATTAATGGAGAATGTGTGGAGCAGGTTAAGACCTACAAGTATCTGGGAGTACAGTTAGACGAGAAGCTAGACTGGACTGCCAACACAGATGCCTTGTGCAGGAAGGCACAGAGTCGACTGTACTTCCTAAGAAGGTTGGCGTCATTCAATGTCTGTAGTGAGATGCTGAACATGTTCTATAAGTCAGTTGTGGAGAGCGCCCTCTTCTTCGTGGTGGCGTGTTGGGGAGGAAGCATTAAGAAGAGGGACTCCTCACGTCTTAATAAGCTGGTAAGGAAGGCGGGCTCTGTCGTGGGCAAAGTACTGGAGAGTTTAACATCGGTAGCTGAGCGAAGGGCGCTGAGTAGGCTACGGTCAATTATGGATAACTCTGAACATCCTCTACATAGCACCATCCAGAGACAGAGAAGCAGTTTCAGCGACAGGTTACTATCGATGCAATGCTCCTCAGACAGGATGAAGAGGTCAATACTCCTCAATGCCATTAGGCTTTACAATTCTACCGCCAGGACTTAAGAACTTTTTAAAAGCTATTATTAATGCTTTTTGAGATAGTGATTTAGATGCATATCATATTTTTTACTGAGTTAAGTATTGTATGTAATTAGTTTTGCTACAACAAGTGTATGGGACATTGGAAAAAAAGTTGAATTTCCCCATGGGGATGAATAAAGTATCTATCTATCTATCTATCTATCTATCTATCTATCTATCTATCTATCTATCTATCTATCTATCTATCTATCTATCTATCTATCTATCTATCTATCTATCTATCTATCTATTATCATAGAATCTTCTGCTTTCAGCTCCACCAGTGTAGAATTCTTTTGGCAATCCTAGGACAACTACTGAATGTTCTCAAAATGCTGTTGGAGCAGTTGGAATCGCAGTAACCATGAGGGTGCTAACACTGAGCCAAGTATAGCACACAAATATTTCCTCACGTAGTGTTTAGGAATGAATAACTAAGGATAAATAACGTCAGAAGAAATTGTTTAAAAAGGCACTGCCAGTAGCTGAAATTTTAAAGCTTGCATTTTGTTGTTATGCCCATGCATTGAAATAGTAATGAAAAGATGAGGGAAATGGTGTCTGTATACAGCAATATCACCAGTACTATTACCAGGATCATTTTCAATGTTTTTCTTCTCGACTGACAATGAGGTTCTTCTTGACTACCATTATTGTCAGATGGATAGTCGTACTGATGAAAGAAAGAACATAACCGGTTTGAAAAGCTCTATAAAGGTAACATTTTTATATGTAACATCATTGCATCAGTTGCATCATTCTGAATCAGCATTCCCTAACTGCAGCGTTATTACTGAGTGTGCAGTGAAGGGTAAATGTGTGGCAGGGGACGTGCATGATCCTGCAGAAGGAAATCAGGCCATAATGGAAGCAGGAGGGCCACTTGAATATTTCTTGGATAGTGTTTTCCTCATCTGTTGTAGGTGATTCCCAACACAGATGATATCACTGGTTTCTCATCCAGTAAGTCAGAACTCTTAGTGAGGCCAGTGAGGCCTTCTTTTAGTTAGGTGGAGCCCTCATCCCAGGTATCAACATCCGTCGCCATAATATGTGAACAAGGATCATAGGGATGAAGTGCCTGTGAAGATTTATTTTTATTGAACTTAGTATTAGGTGACCAAAATCTGTCTATGAAATATTCAAGAGGCTCTCCTGTCCTCCATTAAGGCCTGATTTCATAATAGAGGACCATACACTTTCCCTGACACATAGTTATCCTTCTGTGATACAGCAGCATTTTAAAGAATAATGATTTAAAGTCTCTAGCTATGTGGGAATATTGCACAAGTAAGTTTGCATTCCCCATGTGATAATTATTATGTGTGAATGAAAAATCGTTCATACAAAGCTCCAGATAAAACTGGTGGAGTCTGTCAAATGTGTCATTTTACTAGACAATTCTCTGCCTGATAATTGGATCACATTGCAGTGCATCTGTATGTTACTATGGTTATCATCACAAACTGGTTTTGTTTCCTTCCACGTTGTTAATGCGAACTTATTTACCCTGAACAGAAGTTAAAACAAGTTCAAAGAGTTCAAAGTGAAATTTATTATCAGGGTGTATACATCTGGCCACATACAATCCTGAGACAAATCTACAGAACAGTAACTGTAAAGAAGATCACTGAACAAAAAACTGTACAAATGCAAATATAAATACAAAGTAATAAATAATGAGCATGAAATCATAAGAGTCCATCAGTTGTGGGAATACCAGAAATAGAATGAGTGTAGTTATCATGTGGAAATCTGCAGATGCTGGAAATTCAAGCAACACACACAAAATGCTGATGGAACGCAGCAGGCCAGGCTGCATCTATAGGGAGAATCACTGCTGATGTTTCGGATGACAATGTAGTTATCCCCTTTTGTTCAAGAGCCTGATGGTTGAGAGGTAGTAACTGTTCTTGAATCTGGTGGTGGAAGTCCTGAGGCACTTGTGTGTTCTACCTAATGGCAGCAGCGAGAAAACAGCATGGCCTGGGAGATGAGGATATTTTATGAATGATGCTGATTTTCTATGGCAACATTTCCTGTAGATGTATCACTTGGATGGACACAGATCAATGCCGGTTTAAAAAAATAAAAAGGGGAATATCATGAACTAAAACTAGGAAAGGTTCTTTTCCTTCGTTACTGTACTTTTGTTCAATGAATGTGAATTTTATGTTATTCAGTAAAACTTTGGCAGATGAATTCAATCTGATGAATTGTCTATGCTATTCTTTCTTCTTTTTAAAAAAAAAATGTTTTTATTAGTTTTTCGAAACATTTTACAAATTAAAAACCCCAAATCCCAATGAGGAGCATTAATACAGTGCAAAATTAAGCATACAATAACAATATGCTACAAAGGAAGAGAATTTAACAAAAAAGCACTTAAATTAAAGACAAGTAAGCTTAGTGTCCTCCCCAAGCCCCACAACACAAGAAAAAAAAACAACTCCAGACCGACCACAACACAATATAAAGAGTATAGGTCAGGACAGTCAAACTCCCAGACTGTGAATACACTTAGCAACAGAGGATAATAATGCCTACTACCAGAAAAAAAAAGGGAGCTGAAAGCAAGGGACCGAAAAGAAGAAAAAAAAGAAAAAAAAACCCTAGTCAAGAGGAAGGTTATGAAAGTACTCAATAAAAGGTCCCCAGACCTTATGGAACTTTAGATCCAAATTAAGAACTGAATAATGAATTTTTTCGAGGTCCAAGCAGGCCATAATGTCGTTAAGCCATTGCGCATGAGTGGGCGGGGCAACATCTCTCCATCTAAGGAGGATCAAGCGTCTAGCCAGGAGAGAGGCAAAGGATAGTATTCGGCATTTGGTCGGACCCAGACATAAATCTGTCTCGCCCCAAAAACCGAACAGAGCAATTAAACAGTTTGGTTCTAGGTGCTGATTCAGAATACCCGATAATGTAGTGAAGACATCTTTCCAGAATTTCTCCAAGCTAGGACAGAACCAGTACATATGGATGAGAGAGGCCACGCCCCTCTTGCATTTATCACAGAGCGGACTAATGCCAGGGTAGAATCGAGATAGTTTAGATTTAGACATATGGGCTCTATGAACAATCTTAAACTGTAAAAGGCAATGGCGAGCACAAAGAGAGGTTGAGTTAACCGATTTGAGAACTGAGTCCCAGCTCTCCTCGGATAAGGAGATATTTAAATCCTGCTCCCAGGCCATTTTAATTTTATCCACAGGGGTCCGTCGTAAGGCTGCTAGTTTATCTCGGATAATTGATATTAAACCTTTATCTAGTGGATTAATGGAAAGAAATAGGTCCATAGCATTTTTCGCAGGCATTTCAGGAAAGTTAGGAATTAAAGGAGCAATAAAGTGTCGAATTTGGAGATATCTGAAAAAGTGAGCGTTAGGCAGGTTGAACTTAACAGAGAGCTGCTGAAAAGAAGCGAAGCGATTATCAATGAAGAGATCTTCAAAATGTCTAATGCCCTTCCTATACCAAACATGGAATGCTGAATCGTACGTAGTAGGTAAAAAAAGGTGATTATGTGCGACAGGGCTAGAAACGGAAAACCCCTGGAAACCATAGCATTTCCTGAACTGAGCCCATATACGCAAAGTGTGTCTAACAAGAGGATTAGCTATTGATCTGGGCAGACTGCTAGGGAGTGCAGAGCCAAGAAGTGCAGAGATAGATAATTCTTTAGTGGAGCTCAACTCCATTGCCACCCAGTTAGGGCACTCGGGTTGACCGTGGAAGAAAGACCAGAAGGTAGCACAACGTATATTAGCTGCCCAATAATATAAGCGAAAGTTAGGTAAAGCCATGCCACCCTCTTTTTTAGATTTTTGGAGGTGGATTTTATTAATTCTAGAGCGCTTATTCTGCCACAGATATGACAAAATAATAGAGTCTAAGGAATCAAAAAAAGATTTAGGAATAAAAATTGGGATAGATTGAAATAAGCATAAAAATTTGGGGAGAACATACATTTTAACAACATTAATACGACCTACCAAAGACATAGATAGAGGTGACCATTGTACCAGACTCTGTTTCATAGCATATGAAAGATTGACAAAGTTTTCACGAAAGAGATCTTTAAACTTCCTTGTGACTGTAATTCCAAGATAAGTAAATTGATTATGGACTACTTTAAAAGGGAGATCACGAAATATTAGTTCTTGTGCTTCTTTATTAATTGGGGAAAGTTCACTCTTATGTAAATTAAGTTTATAGCCAGAGATCTGGCTAAACTGGTCAAGAAGTGAAAACATTAGAGGTAAGGATGTAGACAGATTTGAGAGAAAGAGTAATAAGTCATCAGCATAGAGAGAAACTTTATGCTCAACACCCCCTCTCCAAATCCCGGTCAATTCAGGACAGTTTCGAAATGCTATCGCCAGAGGTTCTATAGCCAAGTCAAAGAGAAAGGGACTTAAGGGGCATCCCTGACGGGTGCCACGTTTGAGATTAAATACTTGGGATTTCTGAAAATTAGTTAAAACTGAAGCAGTAGGACACAGGTACAGCAATTGGATCCAAGAGATGAAACTTTGGCCGAGGTCAAATTTTTCTAAGACTGCAAAAAGGTAGTTCCACTCTATACGATCAAATGCTTTCTCCGCATCGAGGGAAATAACACATTCAGGAGTCCCAGTTGGAGCTGAGTATAAAATATTAAATAGACACCGAATGTTAAAAAAAGGGAGACGGTTTTTAATAAAGCCTGTTTGGTCATCAGAGATAATGGAGGGAATAACGGTTTCTAATCTATGAGCCAACACTTTAGCTAAGATCTTTACATCAACATTGAGCAGAGAGATCGGCCTGTACGAGGAACACTATGCTATTCTTTCAGAGGACATTGAATTGCATTTCCAGCTTTTTGTGCCAATCCCACCTTCCAAGCAGGAATCTAATAGCCTCCATATATCTTAACAGGCAAGGGTAACCCACCACATTATTTCTCATGGTGTCTTGGTGAGGCCAAGACAGCAGACAGTGCTTTACCCAGTATTACATTTCTATCATCCTAAACAAGTTCACAGACACTTTCTCTCCCACCCTAATGCTGTGCCTGATGATCAAATTTATTATCTTGTGGCTAGATTTACCAATGAAGCTATTGCTTAAATTCAGAAGGAAGTGCTTCAGGCATCAGTTCTTTTCCCTGGTTATTATAACTTTGCTCAATCAAGGTGAATTTTGAGCTCTTCAGTCAAACCTCAGCAGATGAAATATCAATTTGGAATGACTCGTCTCTGCTTTTCTTTCAGCAGAAGGCTAAATAGCTTTGACAGAATTGTGAGTCGAACACGTGGTGAGGGAGAGCCATGGATCTCCATCCTCAATGGCCATTCAATGCAGAAGTTTGGAGATCTTGGTGCAATTGAATTCACCTGTAATGAAAACAAATTCTTTCCCTGTATTGTGCTTGTCTAGAAACGAACTGAGACCTTACATATTTTGATTTAGTATTTAATTCCATGAGATCTAGGCCATTTATCTTCATGCTATTGGATTTCCTTGGTGTATAATGGACAGGGAGGAGGCTAGGCTTGTAAAAGGACTTGTCAGATGTTCTGTCCAGTTAAATTGTTGTGCTTTTGCATCTAACAATCAGAAGCAGGAAATGGCTGATTGATGCAATTACTTTTGTAGAGGAACAACAAAATGTTCCTTAATAGTTCTAAAATTTTTGCTCTCTCAAAAACATTCTTAATCTTTTGCTCAAACATTATTATGTACGGTAATTTTGTTTGATTAATTAGATGTTCAAAAGTGAAAAGTTTTCATTTGTGTATCAATCCTTCATCGGCATGTGGTTCACTTTTGCTCTCAGACTTCTTTCAAGAGCTGTTACATAATTTATATTACGCACACAAATAATATTCACAGCTTATCTTATGCTTTCAAGAAGGTACCTATCTTCATTGAGCCTGACCTTTCTAAAGGTCAAATGTAATGCATGAAAGTTCAAAGTGAATGTATTGTCATAGCACGTATATGCTATATTACCATGTACTACCTTGAGATTAATTTTCTTGCAGAAAAATAGAAGTACAATAGAACTTTATGAAAAACTACAGATAAACAAAGACCGACAAAGATCAGTGTGCAATCAAAGACAAACTGTGCAAATAAAAATATTACTGAGAACATGAGTGGCCCAACCAACTCAGCAATTACAATCCAGTTGTCAATGGTCTTTAATGACTTTAACTATTTATTCTTTTCTATCCTCTTTCCCTATCCGGTCATGTTTGTAATGACTAATGACAGGCAAAAGTTAAACTACAGAAGAGGCCATGATTCCAACTTGACTGAATGAAGGAGGAGTAAGTGGGGGTGGGAATTGGCTGTTTAGAATAGAAATCAATTTTAGGTCATTTTATTGGACTAACTTAATTTGTATAGTAAAAAGGTTTTTTTTTGACAGTTAACAGGAGGCAGGAGATACATTGCCAAGGAATGAAAGAGGAAATGACTCAGAATCACTGGCCTCTGCCCTACCTGTTTTATCCATCAGGGAAATGTAAACTGGAAAAGAAGCTATTAACTCAGAGAGCCCAAAGGAATCTGAAAAAGCTACATATTTTTCCTATATGAACTTTTTATGTTGTTTTTATAACATGATCCTATCTTTCACCTGGCAGAAGAAAGAGGATGGTATACTAAATAATTGTAATTAACATTCTCTTCACTTTGGCTTGGTTTGGACTAGGTGAAATTTTCACTGCAGATTTCTAAAGCATTCATAATGAAATCTCAATGTGGTCTTGCTATGAATCACAATGACCATTCACTTAAATGATAGGGGTAAAAAGCTTGGATGACATCCAACCATTCTTGCTTGAATCCATCTGACCCCATACAGGTTTTCTCCAGATGTGTTATGTTAAACTATTCCTTTTAAAAAAATGTTATGTTGGCAAGTCTCCAATGTAACTATTTACTAAGCGGAATTAAACTGAAATGTAAAATGTTAGCTTTAAGACAACATGCTTTAGTAAACAATGATAATGTTGAACATTCAAGGAAAAATATATTTCAAAAGTAAAAAGCAAGAATTGAAATTTTGTATTTTTGGAGTGGGACATACATATTGAATATCAAAGGACATTTATTCTTCTATGGCTCAGAAGGTAAATGCATTGTTTAATACACCAAAAGGGTCATACAAATTAGAGAAGGGATAAGGTTCAGTCTCTGGCCTGTTCTGAGTTAGTTAATTTCTCATACAGGAATACTGCAATTAACCTTAGAATTATCATTCTCAAGAGAGAAAGAAATCAGCTTGGTCATTGCTCCTCTATGCAAATCAGCTCCCTCTGATGAGTGGTTGGGAACGTTTGATTCCATGAAACTGATTCCCTTTTTACATTGCTGGCTTTCTGCTTCTAATAAATGGTTGGAGTCTAATGTACAGGGCAAAGCATTGATGCTGTATCCTCTAAATTTTGGTATTAACATCAATTTTCTGCCAACTTATATATCTACCAATATTAGAATGAAACATTTAATTGTTTTATTGTTCATATTTTGTCTATGTTTTACTGAATTAGTCGTTCAAGACATCAAGAATTGTGTCGAAGTACAAAAAAATACTTGAGGCGCTCAGCAGGTCAAGCAGCATCAATGGATGGAAATAAGCTGTCAAAGTTCCAAACTGAGGCCCTTCATCAGCACTAGAGGATGAAGTAAAAGGCAGGCAGGTGATAAGTAAGAACAAGTGAAGAGAAAAGTGGATGAGTGGGGAGGGGGGGATGATGTGAGAAACCGGGAGATGATATGTGGAAATGGTAAAGGGCTAAGGAAGAAGGAATCTGCTAGGGGAGGATATTGGACCATGGAAGGAGGTAGGGAACGAGAAGGGGGTGATGTTCAAGTCAAAATGGTGGAGCAGGAGAGGAGAAGATGTGAGAAGGCTACCAAAATGGAGGGAAAACAAAAAGGGGGAAGGGTTAAACAGAGCCCGCTGGAAGTTGGAAGAATCGAAGTTCATGCCATGAGGTTAGAGAATAACCAGACGGAGTTTGAGGTGGTTGTTCCTCTAAACTGAGTTTGACCCCATCATGCCTGTAGAGGAGACCATGGATAGACATGGGAGTAGGAAGTCACCAAATTGAAATAGATCGTCAGCAGGAGATCCTAGCTGTTACAGTGGACGCTGTTACAGTGGACACTGTTACAGTGAAGTGTTACACTGTTAAAGTGAAGGTGCTCGACAAAGCATCAGTTCAAACATCAATCTGCATCAGGTCTCACTGTTGTAAGGAAGCTGCACTGGATATAATAAATGACTTTCAAGTGACTACTGGAAGGACTGTTAAGAGCTTTGAATGGAAATGAGAGAGGACATGCAGGGGCAGATATATCATTTGTCGTGGCTGCAGGGATAAATGCCGAAAGAGAGAACAGTGGGGAGGAATGAGTGGACAAGGGAGTCGAGTAGAGAATGATCCCTGCAGAAAACAAAGGGATTGAGGGAAAGATGTGCCTGGTGGTACGTGATCCGGGTTCAATTCCTGTCACTGCCTGTAAGGAATTTGTACATTCTCCCTGTGACTGCGTGGGTTTCTTCCAGATGCTCCGGTTTCCACCCACAGTTCAAAGACGTACCAGTTGATAAGTTAATTGGTTATTGTAAGCTGTCCTGTAATTAGGCTAGGACTAATTGGAGTTCTTCGGGGCAGCTTGGCTCGAAAGTCTGGAAGAACCTACTCCACGCTGTATCTCAATGAATGAATAAAGAAAGAGTGGTTGGTGAGGACTAGGGGAACCCTATTCCTGTAATGTTGGTGAAGGATGGCATGAGGGTGGACATGCAGGAAATGGAGGAGATGTCTGTGAGGGCAGCATCGATAGGAGTGGAAGGGAAACCCCATTTTTTGAAAGAAGAGGATATGTTGGAAATTCTGGAGTAGAAAGCTTCATCCTGAGTACAGATGTAGCAGAAGCAGAGGAACTAAGAAAAGGAATAGCATTCTTACAAATGACAGGGTGGGAATAGCTATAGACAAGATAACTGTGAGAGTCAGTGGATTTGTAAAAGATGTCAGTAGGAAAACTATTGTATCTCCAGAGATGGAGACAGTGAGGGCAAGAAAGGAGAGAGATGGGTTAGAGATGAACCAAGCAAATTTGAGGGCAGGTGGAAGTTGGAGACAAAGATAATGAAATTGATGAATTCAGCATGGGTGTAGGAGGCAGCACCAATGCAGTTGTCAATGCGGGGAAGAAGGAGTTGGGACAGATTACTGGTGTAGTTGGTAAAATTAGCAAGCTCTATCATGAGCACTAGCCTCCACAGTATCCAGAACATCTTCAAAGAGTGGTGCCTCAGAAAGGTAGCATCTATCATTAAGTACCTTCATCACCCAGGACATTCCCTCTTCTCATTGTTGCCATCAGAAAGGAGGTACAGAAGCCTGAAGGCACACACTCAATGATTCAGGAACAGCTTCTTCCCCTCTGCCATCCGATTTCTGAATGGACATTGAAACCATGAAAACTACCTCACTAGTTTTTTTTTATTATTTTGTATTTTTTGCAATACTTATTTAATGTGAACATATATACTTACTGTAATTGAATTTTTTTTCTATTTTATCATGCATTGCATTTTACTGCTGCCAGTAAGTTACCAAATTTCTCGACATATGTAGGTGATATTAAACCTGGTTCTGTAGGCTTAGACTGTTCCACATTGCATCACATCAGAAGTATGCAATGCTGCTCGTAAGCTGTAATGCAAGGAAAGCTTCAAATATATCTGTGTGGTGTAGGGTTGAAGGAAGATCCAATGATAACTATTACATGATTCAAGCTACCTCCACTGATGTGAGCTCCTCAGCATAGACATGGTTACCAGCTGGAGCTGATTAAAGAAAGCTCCTGAATAGATGGAGGAGCTACTTTTAAAGGTGCTTTTTGAAACAAAGAATACCTCACCACCCAATTGGGTGCCAACTAAAGTGGTGAAAAACCAATGGTGCCTCAGACACAGAACTAAATGACATCATCACTCAGAGCCTACTACATAATAAAGAGGAGATAAAACTAAAAAAAGTATTGTTTCCCTACATTCAACATCTGATTGACTCACTTGATTACATGCTAATTGTTTCCACTTGGGGCATTTGCTTGTCTACAATTTTCTTCAGTATATACAATCCTTTATAATAGTTATAATTTGTCATGTATTATTTAAATTCTTGTTTTCACAATGTGCAAAAGCTTCCTGTATTTTCATGACAAAAAGCTATTTCATTTCTTTGTTGGTCTCTCTATCTTTACTCATCTTGAATCATGAGAAGTCTTAATGACAAAAAATTCAGCTTAATTTTTATTTTGCCTAAACCTGCCAAATTTCATGTTGCAATTGGCTTGTGATATATGAAACCAGATGTCACATAGACTAGGTTTAGGACTGTTTCAACATCCAAATTCTTGGCACAATTTTAGAAGTAATTAAAATATTACCACATTGATAAAAATCTATTTGCATGATTTTAAAAATCAGCCTCAATGTTTCCTAGTTTCAGAGGACCTTGAAGTATTTACCTTAAATATCCGTTGTGTGTGTCAGTTTAATCAGTTTATTGTTATTTGAATATAAACCCAGTGTTCTCACTTGGTGCATTTGCTGGTGAAGTTCCTTCAGGAATGAAAAATCTCTTTGGTTTAGGTTTGAAAAATCTTTTAAGGAAGCAGGTGCTTTAAATTTCACTGACAGATGTTACCTGTTTCCTGCCTGGGGACAAATTGTTCACTGCTGTTAACAGGAACGGATCAGAACTCTTGTCAAGGATAAGACAGCTGTGGATCAAACAGTACAAAGTGAGGAAGAAAACTGGGGCGGAGCAAACTCGATCACGCTGAATAGGTGTTATCTTTACCAACCAAATGTAGTTTTACGGTCATTGTTCATTTCACACATATGAAGCTTTCTCTAAACAAGATTGTTAATACATACAAGGACATAATTTTGACTGCAGTCTAATGTATGGATTATCATATTTCATTCTTCAAAGTGTAAATTTTTCTCCTTTTATAATGGACTCGGTTAAGACTTGATGTGAGATCCAGAGTTTTACAATGGAAAGTGAAACTCCCTTTCCTGTCAGCTCTGAGGTTCAGTAACCAGTGGGGAGTTCACTCAATCATCTTCAGAGATTTTCCTTTTCGGGCAGGTCAAGAATTTTGCAGTCAAAAGAAGATAGCTCCAGGTTTTCAGATATATACATTAAAAATGGTATTAAAAGCAGAAATGGTTATTTCATAGCTTTGCAGAGAAACCATCTTCTTACATTCTGATAGTGCCAGGACTGAGAATGATGCCCCCACTCCAGTTTTCTGGGTTCTATGGTGAGTGATGAGGTCAAGGAGGGAACTGTATGTTTCTTCACCTCAGACAGGAGGTGCCTGATGGGACAGTCAGGTCTGTAATTTTTACATGGTCCATTCCTTCTGTTATTTACAAGGGAAACAAACATCATCTGAATGCTTTTTTCTCTGCTTTGAGGGATCGTGGGCCAGAGATTCTCAGGAGTCAGTCAGGATTTTACAGTTTTCCAAGACTATTTGCGAACACTATTGAATTGTCTTCTCTGTGCAATTGGTAAAATCTGGAGTAGAATATTTGCATTGGGAGTCTGGGTTCAGGCATGCAAAAGATGACACTTGCCCAAAAGAGCCAACTGAGTATAATTTGAGTCTTTTTGCTGGGACTATTGGCCTGAGAGAGAATACTAGTATATATAGCTAAGTGGATATGGAGAATTTTATGGCAGTAGCATTGGTGGTATCCCTCCAGTGACTAAACACTGAAGTAGTCATAAGAATAAAGGTGGTGGACACACCAATCTCACTTAAAGTTCAAAGTAAATGTGTTATCAAAGTACATATATGTCACCATATACTACCCAGAGATTTATTTCCTTGTAGGCATTCACAGTAGATATAAAGAATAACAATGGATCAATGAAAAATGATGCACAAAGACCGACAATGTGCAAAAGAAAACAAACTGTGCAAAAATAAGATAATAGTAATAATAATAACAGATTAATTAATAAATAATATTGAGAGCATGAGTTGTAGAATCATTGAAAGTGAATCCATAGGTTCTGGAACCAGTCAGTGTTGAGGTGAGTCAAGTTATCCACACTGGTTCAGGAGCCTGATGGTCGAAGGGCAGTAACTGTTCCTGAACCTGGTGGTGTGGGTCCCAAGGGCCCTGTACCTCCTTCCCAATGGCAGCAGCAAGAAGAAGGCATGGCCTGGATGGTGTGGGTCGTAGATGACGGATGCTGCCTTCTACTGGTGGCAGTCCTTGTAGATGTGCTCAATGGTGGGGAGGCCTTTTTCTGTGACAAACTGGACGGTTTCCACTACTCATTGTAGGCATTTTCATTCATGGGCAATGGTGTTTCCATACCAGGCCATGGACCAACCAGATGGGATACTCTCCACTGTGCATCTCTAGAATAAATAAATAAGTAACAAATAATAATAAAAATTTAATTGAAGATCAACTGCGCTTGGAAATGGAAAAGTGTATGTGTACATAGAAAAACAGACCTCTAAAGTTTCACATAAATTCAAAGCAATATTTTAAACAGAAGATACAATAAATTCTCAACAGATCAGCTAGCAGTTGTCGTGTTTCACACGTCTGGATAATTTTACATCAACTCAGCTCAGTTTTAGTTTGCCGTTAAACTTTATCAATTAAGCAATTATAAAGAAAGCTATGCTATACTAGTGGAATCTGTATTGTGTAATGTAATTACTTCTGGAGCCCTAACAATGACAAACAAAGCACAAAATGCTGGAAGAACTCAGATGATGTTTAGGGCCAAGACCCTTCTTCACTGACAAAAAAAGCTCTTTGCTACTTTGTATGTTGAAACTGCATCAAAGATTTTACTAAGGTCACTTGAACATCATTGCATGGATGAGTATAAATGACTTTCTATCTACTCTTGGACTTCAAAGTGTACTCTGTGTGTTACTTTACACAGCAGCACATGGTTGTCTGTATCAATTATACAAACTGATACATTTAACGTATTTTTTCAGTGTATTTGTTTCTGTGTAACTTGGTCTGAAGATTCCAACATTACCCAGAAAACAGCCAAAAATCAGATTTTTTGGTAAGCTAAAAGAGGCCGAGACCTGCATAATGAAAACAGGCTAACTTAATAATCGAGTGAGCTGCTGCTGGAGGCTCACAATTTTATTGTGTAAAGAATCTGGAGGTATTTCCTCAGATGAAAAAAAATGGAGGATCCAGTCCCGAATGTGTTAATGTCCAGTCCTGCTGAAGGGTCTCGGCCCGAAACATTGACTCTACCTTTTTCCATAGATGCTGCCTTGCCTGACGAGTTCCTTCAGCATTTTGTGTGTGTTGCTTGGATTTCCAGCATCTGCAGATTTTCTCTTGTTTGTGATATTACTGCTGATGTTTACATTGGGTGAGATCATGTTTGTCATGACATTTCAGAACCTTTGACATTATGTAATATATTTGGAGTCCAGAGATTCTTGCTGTAATTTTTTTTTGCATACTCCTTAAGTTTCTGCTGAAATATTTTGACAAGCAAGGGGGAAAATTGAAGGTAGCTAAATAGTTTTCCAATTTATTTACATTTGTTTTCCCTCTATATGATTATTCTTGATATACGTCAGTCCATGTGTCTTCTCAGATATTAGCACAATTACAAGCCAAAATTGATTATCTGTACTCATCTGTTGTTTGGTATTAAAATTAAGAATATGAGGTAAAATGTTAGATTTCTGTCTGGAACTGACATTTTTGCAGCACATCTTGAATTCATGACTTATTCTTTGTAGATAATGTATTTGGGTCTTTTTGGAGGTGGTGGAGAGTGGAAAACAGGATCATGAGATCTCCCAATAATTGTCTGAGAAATGTATATAAAGTGAGATAGTGGAAGCAAGTACACACGTTTGCCCCAAAACTATTAGGACATAAGCCAGAAGCCAGCACGCTTAAGCTGCAACTTGTGGCCACGAGTATCCCGATGTAGTTGCATTTCCAAAATGGATGTAAATGGAGAAGACAAGCAATAACAGGTAGCTGGGTCCAGTGGGAACAACGTTCCTGTTCTGCAACAAAGCAAGTAAAAAGAGAGAGAAAAACAAAACAGTTCTCACCAACAACTTTGATTAATTAATGCCCTTCAAGCAATAATATGTACCAAAGCACTTTACAGGATTGATACAAAACAGAGTTGCAGAGTTTATCATGCTCCTTTAGTGGTTGATGTTAGGCTTCAAAAATTTTATTGTATTTGTCATTAGGGTCTTTAAATCAGTCAATAGAAAATGAATCATGAGCAACATTGTACCAGCTCTGCATATACCAACATCGGTTTTTAACTCCGTTCTGGAACTTTATCCTACAATAATGGAAATGACGGAATCTGCATCCATCATCCTAAAATGAAGATAATCAGGACAGAAAACTATTGGGGCATGTCTGAATTTATTTGCCATAATGCAAGGCAGTGGTCATTTTTATTGTATTTGTCATTGCACCTGAATTGGAATCAAGGCAAAGGACCAGCTGAGTTGGTATGGCTTATGATAAAATTTACCATCACCTATTTTGAAATGGGACTATTCAGTCAAAGTTTGTTATTTTTTGTGCCTCAATTATAACAATATTAGTATCAGACTAAGAGTCTTTTGATTGGAGAGGAATTAAATCACAGGCAGTTTTCCATTTTCACTTCTTTGACCCTTTAGGACAACAGATTTGTGTTGAGGTTCACTGAAAGCAGTCGTGGAGCTGGATTTGATGCCCCCAGTGGTTGAGGGACATGGGCAGCAGCTCCTGTCTCAATCCCAAATAGCCTGCTGAAGATTTTGCTGTCTTGGCTCTTGCATGAGGCAAGGGCAAGGGCAAGGGCAAGGGCTACTGCCATCTGTGAGATTGATGCCATTAAGTGTTATTGTTTTCAACAAAGAAGAAATAAAATTGGGAAAAAAGTTTTCATGTAGACAAGGCTGCAAATTGAGAAGTAAGCTCTGATATACAATAAAGAGGAAAACAAGGTGAAAAAAATGTATATCTTGTTATACGACAAGATAAAGAATGCTGTAGCCTTATTAATGTGCTCTCTTATCTCTGTAGAAGGCTGACGTTTGCACAGAAATTTAGTGGTCAGCACAAATTACTCACATGTCACAAATTGCTGCCCACTTGAATTCAATAATGGTTCTTCTGCACTTCTCAGTGGTTTGCCTGAGAAGAAAGAGGGAAAATAAGACATCGGCTTCACCCATATTAGAGGATGACAAACCCCTCCAATTATCCAGTGTAAACAGTTTGTAATTTACCCAGAACTGTTTATGATGCAAGCAACACAAATGGCTTGACACCTTTCCACCTGTGGACCTGGGAAATGGCTTTCTCACAGATGGTTTTAGGTGGTGGTAGGTTGGTGATAACTTTGCCTTACTGATACAAAACATGTTAAACACATCTTTTTCCAATAAAATGTCAGTAAGCTTGAGAATGGTGCCAAAATTGCAGGTTAGGTGTGATGAAGAATGCTGTGGAATATCACAGTACCAGTATGTGAGTGCCAAGTCCCCTAAGAGGTGTTAATTACTTCAATCTGTGTTTACAAGAATGTTTACGTAAACAGGTCCTGAGAGGATGAACTCCAGATTTTGGATTAATTAATTCCCAATAGGTATTTCCTGACAGTAAATCTTTCCTCAATCATATAAAAAATTCTGTAATCACAGCTTAATAACCCAAGATAAATAACTAATATGTGCAAATGTATGTAAAGTCTTAATGAATTCTGAATGAGACATATTATTGTACTGCACAATAAGGCTTTTGTATGAAAACAAGGAAGATGCATTTTATGAATTTGGTTACAAGAATCGGATGTTTCATTGTATATTAAGGGCTTATTAAAAGTTTTCCAATTGTTGAATACATTCCCGGACTCTCTACAAGTCATTTAGTCTGTATTGGAACTTGCTTGGTGGCACATTCTCATTGTATTCTAAGAATATTTCTCTTAGCAGCCATGCTGTAATTCAATTAATTCATTAAGTGGAGCAGACTGGAGAATCCAGCAAGAGACAGCTTTGCTAGATACCTCAGAAGCTGGTGTATCAGATAAGCTTATTCCTGCTGAATGGGTTGACCATTCTAGGCAGAAGATGCACTGTATCCACCTCCCACTACTGTGAAGAAAACAGGCAAGCTAGATGTAAAATGTATAACTGGGACTTATAAACCATGGTGAATATGCTCAGAAATCTGCCCTACCTTGTGCACAAAACATAAATTCCAGAGCATAAAAGCCAACATGTACAGCTGCCCCGGTACAATATAAACAAGTAATATTAATGAAAGGAATGATGATATGTGCTTGATGCACTGTCAGAAACTCTACTACCAACACTCTGTAAAGAGATATGCACAGGCTTAGTAGCCTGGCTATATCTCACTAACATTGTAAAACTTACACTTTGTCCTGTGAAAATAGGAGGTATAATAATTACATTACAATATTTTTCATCAGTCTCAAATCTATTTGCAGTCTGGTTTCTTCATAAGTATCTGATGATTATGAGCCAGAAACCTAAGAACAAAGGTGAAGATGCCGGAAATTTAAAATAAAAATTTAAAATGCTGGAAATAACAAAGAGATCAGACTGCTTCTATAGTCGGATGAAAGCTCATCAACCAAACATATGAACTGTTTCCCTCTCCAAAGGTGCTGCCTAGCCTACTGGGTATTTCTAATGGTCATTGTGATAATGGTCATTGTGATAATGGTCATTGTGATAATGCTTTTGCACCGTCTGAAAAGTTCAGAATCAGGTTTATTATTAACGGCATGTGATGTGAAATTTGTTAATTTATCCATCTAGTTTGTGTCAAAGAATCATACAACAAGAAAAAAGTACCTTTGGCCCACTATGTCTATAAAAATCATTAAGCAACCTTTTGTCTTGCTATAGTCAATATAAAATAATGATGTTAATCATCAGTGATATTAATGATAAGTTTATCATAAGAAAGGAAGATAAAAAAACATCCCATTATTGCACTTGCTCAGTTTAGGATACCCTAAATGAAGTGGTTTACAACCTATGACAACATGGAAATGTTTCAACAACTACACACACAGCATGCTCCCACTGCTAATAATGACATAATAACTAGGTAATCTGTTTTCTTTCAGATATTGGCAAAGAAATAAAGATTGGCTAGTTCTTCTCTTCTTCTCAGGCAATCTCCTGGAATTAAGGCTAACTTTATTTATTTTATTATTGATTGAGATACAGTGTGGAATAGACCCTTCAGGTTGACCAGAAACATCGACTGTACTCTTTTCCATAGATGTTGAGTTCCTCCAGCATCTTGTGTGTGTGTTGCTTGGATTTCCAGCAACTGCAGATTTTTTCTTGTTTGTGAACTCTTTACAGGCAGCAGTTTGTTCCTACACCAGTTCTGAAGGCTCTGAGGTAGCTGACAAAAGGGTTGTGGAATCAGTAGACTCTTTTACAAAGGTCTTAAGAGGTGATTTACTGGGTGGGTAGTTTGAGAGATGCTGCATCCTTCCATTTATGCTTGGCTTCTCTGTGCTCGTAGCAAAAGGATTTAAAGTTCTCAATGCCATTGCATATTTCCCCATCCATTCTAAATGGTCATGTACAGGAGATTTATGAGTCAGTGGAAATGTAATACTTTTTTAAGTAGCTTGAATTATTTCCTCTCTCCACCTAGTAATCTCCTGCCATGACTGAGCCTGGGGTAGAATGTCTGTTTTGGGACTATGGGTTTGGACAAGCAAGCAGCATGGCACACCCACTGAAACTGAAGTGCTATAATGTTGGCCTGGGAGGGGATGTTGACGTTGGTTCACTATCCTGTCAGTAGTTCTGGAGGAGTTTGTGAAAACATCATTCTTGGTATGTCTCAAATGCTTTGAGCTGACAGTCGCTGCTTGTCCATGTCTCAGAAGAATACCAGAGAGTGTGCTGGTAGACTCTGAGAGTTACCAGATGTTTCAGATCTTCATCTTTAAATACCATTTTTTTTCTTGGATACCAGAAGCTGTAGTTACACAATGATGGTGATGGAGAATTTCGTCATTAACATCTGCCTTTTTTAAGAGTGGCTTTCAAAATACAGGGAGTGGTCCACGTTTCCCAGGGTCTTGCCATGGGCACTTATTGTGCATGCTTCACGAACGAGTTGACAGAGACTTGGCCTCAGAACGTTCACATATGGAAGTGTCATCTGTGCATTGCAGTTCAGTGATTAATGTCAGGTGGCCCTGATTGTTGGTTCTGTAGTGGAAGTAACATTTATCCTGTAGATTAATGTAGATTCACTTTTCCCAGAAGGAAATGTGTTGAAGGTGAGGTGCAATTGAGGGTGATAAACCAGTTTAGCTGGGTTTTCAGAAGGCCTTTGACAAGGTGCTGCACATGAGGCTACTAAATAAAATAGAATCCCATGGTAATACAGGAACAATACTAGCATGGATAGGAGAATGGGTGACTGGAAGGCAGAGTGGTAACAAAGGGGTCCTTTGCTGGTAGGTTGCTGGTGGCAAGTGGTGTTCTGTGGGGGGGGGGCGGGTAAATCAGCTCCTTGTCATGTTACATGTTAATGGTCAGGATAATAGGGTTGATGGCTTTGTGACACAGTTTGGGGATGATACAGAGATTTAAAAAAACAGGTAGTCTTGAGGAAGCAGGGAGTCTGCAGAAGGAGTTGGACAGAATAAACGAACGGGCAAAAAGGTGGCAGATGGGCTATAGCGCAGAAATGCATGTGGTTATGCACTTTGATTAAAGGTATAAAGGCATAAACTATTTTCCAAATGTGGAGTGAATTCAGATATCGGAGGTGCAAAGGGAATTGAGAGTCCTAGTGCAGAACTCCCTAATGGTTAACTTGCAAGTTCAGTTTGCAGTAAGGAAGGCAAATACGATGTTAACATTCATTTTGAGAGGCTAGACTATATAAGGATGTAATGTTGAGGCTTTATAAGGCATTGGTCAGACATCCTTTGAGTGTTATGCACAGTTTTGTGCCCCATATCTAAAAAAAGTATATGTTGGCATTATAGAGGGTCCAGATGAGCTTTACGAGAATGAAAGGGTTAATGTATGAGGAGCATTTGATGGCTTTTGGTCTGTATGCATTGCAGTTTAGAAGAATGAGAGGGGATCTCATTGAAGCTTATTGAATATTGAAAGACATAGAATAGACGTAGTCATACTGGCAGATACATTAGAGATGCTTAGATACACACATGAATGTGAGGAAAATGGAAGGCTATCGAGAATGTATAGACAGAAGAGATCAGTTTAGTTGGCCATTTGATTACTAACTTAACTGGTTCAGTGAGACACTGAACGCTACGGAGCCTGTCCCTGTGTTGCAATGTTCTATGTTTCTAATAGTGGGAAGGTTTAGAACCAGGGGCACTATCTCAGAATAGAAGATCAACCTTTTAGAACAGGAAGGATGAATCTTCTGTTTATTCTTCTGTGAATTCTCCCTTTAGCCAGAGGATGAATCTGTGTAATTAATTGACACAAATGGCTGTAGAGGCCAAGTCATTGGGCATATTTAAAGCGGAGGTTGATAGGTTCTTGATTAATGAATAAGTCAAAAGTTAAGAGGAGAAGGCATGAGAATGGGGCTGAGCAGGAAAATAAATCAGCCATGATTGAATGGCGGAGTGGTGTTAGTGGTCTGAATGGCCTAATTTTGCTTCTATGTCTTAATGTCTTAAAATCAATCTGAACAGTGGTTGATTCTACTGTGACGTAGGACGTAGATGAATTCTTGTGGGTATTCATGTTTGTGTAGGATGCTCCAAAATGCGTCTGGATTTATTGATCAGAAGCTTCTGCAAGGCCAAAAAAGGCAATGTATAATGGCTGGTGCTACACCCTAATTTTTTCCTGGAGTTGTCACACCACACTACGTTCTGGAATCCTGCTCTTCACTGGGATGAGGCTTTGTGGAAAACGCTGCCAGAAGAGGACACAGGTTTAAGGTGCTGTGGTGTAGGTACAGAGGAGGTGTAAGTTTTTTTTACTCAGAGAGTGGTGAGTGCGTGGAATGGGCTGCCAGCAAAGGTGGTAGAGACGGATACGATATGGTCTTTTAAGAGACTTTTGGGTAGGTACTTGGAGCCTAGAAAAATAGAGGGCTATGGGTAAGCCTCGTAATTTCTAAGGTAGGGACATGTTCAGCACAACTTTGAGGACCGAAGGGCCTGTATTGTGCTGTAGGTTTTCTATGTTTCTATAACTTCCCTTGTGACAGAAAACACAGAGATCCTTCTGTAGTTAATGTAATCAGACTTGTCTCGTGGTGATGTTCATGGTTATATCATCTTTCAGGTCTCCTGCATGTACTTCACTTCCCAAATCTGGGAAAGGAGGTTGTGAATGTTTGACTAAAATCTTCGTCTGTCAGGTTGTAGAATTTCAGCTGCTCCTGGGACATCTTCATTTTTCATTTGGGTTACAGTCTTTTTTGATTTTATGTTAGTCAGGAATAGAAACAAAGCTGTATTTCATTGTTTGCTGTGTGAGTGGTGACAAGGACACTTGTGTCACAGACGAAATTGTCGTTGAGGAGTATTTGAAAATCTCCTTCCAACAGCCTCTAATGTCTGATCTTCTCTCTATTCTTGATAAGTCTTCCTCTCTTAGCCCTCAGTGGGGTGGGTCCTTGGAGATTTGAATTGGTGATGAATTTGAGTGTTGGAAATCCAATTCATATCGTACTTCTCAGCAGATTGCAGGTACTTTCATCCCACTACCAGTTTATTTATTTATGATTTATTCAGGGATACAGCATAGAGTAGGCCTTTCCAGACCTTTGAACTATGTCACCACAGCAACCCCACAACTCCAATTAATCCTAGCCTAATCATGGAACAATTTACAATGATCAATTAATCTACCGGATATGTCTTTAGACTCTGGGAGGAAACCGGAGCACCTGGGGAAAACTCACACATTCCACAGGGAGGACGTACAGAGACTCCTTACAGAATGGCACTGGAATTGAACTTTGAACTCCAGAACTGTAGATCACAGGTTTTTTTGTTGGACCTCACCCTTCAGATGTCTATGGGGCTTTTTATTTTCTCTTAAGTTGCGGTGAATTTACAATCCAACAACATCTTGTGGGAGAAGCAGATAGTCCAGTTCCTTTATGAATATTGCTCTGACTTTATGCAATTCCAAACAATTGCTCCATGCACCTTTCTCTCAAATCAGTGACCAAGTCAATCATGTAAGCTGAGTATTGCAAAATGTTAATCGCATTAGACCTCAGAAATATTCAATATCATTGACAATGAGAACGCAGGTCTGTAGTTATCAAGGGAGTAGGTCCGTATTTTAAATTCTTTACTTCTGTACAACATGACTGTTGTGATTGTATTTCCAACTTTTCGATACTATTTGATATGGAGAAGTGAAATTGTTGAGACTTTCTCAGTAAGAGGCCCTTTTATAATTCCTTCTTTGAAGGAAATACTTGACCTTTTGATTGTTGAAGTTGATTCTGGTGATTCGAACTCTGGGTTTTAGATGACATTGGTTCACAATTTTTTCCATGGTGAAACTGTTTCAAACAGAATGGGAATTGGAAACAGTCTGACTATCTTTGACTGATCTTTATACTCTGTAAGTTATAGCATTCAAAAAGAAATTTGGAGCTTTGATATTAGCTGGCTGATGACAAGATATTTTCTGGCGCAGAGCTGCTAATGAAATTGATATTACTAACGCTTTGGTTATCTCACCTTTCTCATCTAGTGGAGGCAGAACAAGTTTGTGTACATAATATTATCTTGAATCTCAATAAAAACAAGAAAAAAACCCTGAGATTATAGCATGAATTGCTGTAATTTAAGACATAAACTGAGCTGCAGGACCCGTCTATTTGGTACATGAGCCCAGAAATTAGTGTTCATTTTAGCCTGGTAATGGCCCCAGTTAGGCAGCAGATAACAAAATGTAAGATCCATGGTTTAGACTATTGTTCTCTAATATTGCTGAAAGGAAAATTCTACTGCCTGAAATGCACACTGCATTGGGATTCTCGCATTTAGAATTTTACTTATTTCTCCTTTAATTCCCCATTCATATGTTGTCTTCAGCAAAATCCTCAAAAATAAAATGACACCCGGCTCTTCTCCTACCCCATTCATATTTCTCTGATACTTCACCCTGTTTGTCTGAGATGTATACAAAATAAATATAAATTTCTGCCCCCCCCCCCCAATGTATGGAAAAGACTGAGGTTCTGATCCCTGATGCAAATGTATTCCTCAAACTGACAATGGATTGAGCCTGATCCACATTGTTTGCAGTTTTGGTTTTGTTTGACCCTTAGATGAGCTTGCAATGTCCAACTTTGCAACAAAGCCAGACTCCATCCTGCCTGCAACTATTTGCTGCTCTGCTTTTGTTGCTTCTAGCTGCAACCTCCATTCACCTTCCTACATAAACAAGATCATCTACGACTGTTGCCCCTGTTCTACCCTGTTAAATCATACTCACCAAACGTTTTGGCACCTTGTTCCCTTTAATATACTTGCCCATATTTTCAAATCTCGCCATGGACATAGTCTTCCCTGTCCCTAAAACCACCTTCAACTCTATGCCCCTCTGAGAACTGTCTGCTCCTTCAATTATGCTGTTCTGGTGCATCTCTGATCTTTAAATCTCTTGCTGATGGATGGCTTTGCCTTCAGCTGCCTGGTCTATTTGTTGAATTCCTCCTTAAAACTCTGTTATCTTTGACCAAGTTTTTGGACATCTGTGTAACTCAGTATGAAATTTTTGGCAGCTCTTATGAAGCATTTTAGCATAACTTCACAATGCTATTAGTGCTATTTAAAAGCAATTTGTGGTCAATATTTCTACCCTCACTTATAAAGTAAGCTGAATTTTTAAGCACATAACCTTCTTGCTGTATCTCTCTTGAATGTGGTTAGGTCATTTGCCTTTGAACGTTGCTCTTTCCCATAAGAAAGCAGTGTGATTTAGATTGTCATTCCCCTGAGAACCCAAATGGGGTCAGTAACTCTGTGTACTGATAATCATGTCTGCCAGATGCATCCCTTCCCTGTGATGCAATGCCAAGTACTCCCATTGCCAAACTCACTTAATGTTCCTCCTCCCCTTCAGTATCTTTATACAATTCTGTTTCCCTTTGTGTATAATAATACCTTTTGTTAAGCTGCATTGTTTGTGACTTCGTAGATCAACCTCACTGATTTTTACATGAAGATCTAACCATATGTTACAAAATTACGATAATTAACTCTACCATTTTGATTTTAGCTTTGCAAATGTTTAGCAGCTATGGGACATAATATGTTGGCATATATATGCATAAAAGTTCATTTAAAGCAAATGAGGAACAAAATGACAATTGATACATTCCTTGTTGGTATCAAAGGCACCAGTGAACTATATCAGCAACGACCTTTATTCTCTAATAAACAGTCCCTGGTGTGTATTCTATTTAGGCATGAGATAGAATAACTATTTAAAATTAAGAAATTTGTCGGTTAATTGCAATCACCTCCTGACATCTATCCTTAATGGAACTGAATGCCAGTGACTGAGTAGGGCTACCAATGAGGAGTGCCCATTGTAGTGCTAGAATTAGTGCTGAACTCCACATCTATAGATAAAATATTGTTTGCAAGTTGCAAAATAAACTAGTTGGATAACCAATAAACCACTGGGGGAGCCATTGCTCTGTACATATACTATAATGCTAAATTAATTTGGGGAATATCTGAATGCAAAAAGTGAAATGGTGTGAGAAAATTGGAATAAACCTTCATGGGTGGGAAACAATCTGGTGGATAGACTTATTGCTAATTATAACACCCATTCATTTTTATTCTACTGAATATTCTAATGACCAGTTCCATCTGATGAAGACAACACTCATCGAATATTCTTTATTTCTGAGCATTCTACATAGGAGTCTTTTTGGCTCATAGCCCATACCTTATTCAACAGCAGCATATGTTTCTGTAATTTCCAACTAAACATTCTGCACAACTGATCTTATCTGAACCCAAGTCATGCATTGCAGCAGGGGTCTACAGCCCAGTGAGCATTTGTAGCTCTGCCAAAGGAGAAGAGACTGCAGTTACTCATGTTCAGGGAAGACTTGCTGACATGGAAATTTTGAATGATTACTGCTGTTGAATATTTAAGAAGCATCATCACTTGTGCAGCTCAGCTGTTGACCATTTGGGAGATAAAGTGCAGATCTCAGAAGATAAGACTCCCGATACTGCTGGGAATATATAGAAATTTTCAATTAAATAAAAATCATAGATGCATTATACTAAATAGTTCAAGGCCTGTTTGAGATGTTAGTTGTTTATATCCTTCAGTAATATACAAATAACCTTTTTGATCTGCTCTAGAAATAATTTTAAAACTATGGGTACTATTTATCCTCGGAAAGCCGAGTTTCAAGTGCAATCCTAACACAAATGAGACCTGTGTAAAGTCATAAGGATCAATATATACTTAAACAGGCATTGTGTTTTCTCTCCATTTCATCACTGACACCAAGTACATAGGTATCTGAAATGATGTATTGGGCAGAGAAAAATAATTCAGGATCAATTATTTGGAAAATAATTGTTGACAATACCAACAAATCTGTTACTTAATCACCATCCCAAATTACATCTCGAAAAATGTTTAGAGAGTTTCAGTATTTCAATTCCGTGTCATTGAAGAAATGGCTAGATGTGTTCAGGAAAGAATGATCTGTGACTTGGACAGGAACTTAAAGCTTTACTTTATTTTACTTTACTTTATTGTCACCAAACAATTAATACTAGAGCGTACAATCGTCACAGTGATATTTTTTTCTGCGCTTCGTGCTCCCTGAAGCACAAATCGAAGTAAACATAATAAAAATTAAAATTATAGATCATAATTAGGATATAGAAAGGGGAAAGTAAGGTAGTGCAAATCAGGTCCAGATATTTGGAAGTATGGCCCAGATCCGGGTCAGGGTCTGTTCAGCAGTCTTATCACAGTTGGAAAGAAGCTGTTCCCAAATCTGATCACCATGCCAACAGGTTCTTAATTTTCTCTCTGTACTCAGACTCATCATCATAAAGCTGATGGCCTTTTCAAACAAGTACAGCCCTTCATAATAGATAGGTTCAAAGTCTACATGACCCATTCTGTCCACTAGCCCTATTCCACATAGAGAGGATTGAAACTTATTTAAGATAGTCTGTATGCAGGCTGATTTATTTTGAATTGTATCAAGCTTCCTGGGTGTTGTTGGAACTGAGTCAGTCGAGGAAATGAAGCTCACAGTCCCAAACTTCACTTTTATTTAGAGATAGTAGTACAATGTAATCACTCGTGTTGAGTATGATGTTCTCCAAAGAGATTGCCTACTGGTGGGTCCTCAAATGACTGTGGAGGTCGATCCAGAATCCACATATTCTGCTGCTGTGTGGGCAGGAGCAAATGGTGGCTGTGGTTAGTGATTGGGTCTTTTGGCTGTTTGCAGTTCTCTGTGGCACAGTGGAGGCCACTTTCAATGAGCGCAGCTCCCTCTTGAACAGATGTCCAAAATCTTCCCAGTTTTTAGAAGTAATGTCAAATTTCTTCAGGCTGAATTTGATATTATCTTTGAAGCATTTCCTTTACCCATCAAGGGTTCACTGACCTTCCTTCAACTGGGGGTAAAAAGTCTGTTTGGGGAGATTTGAGTTAGTCACCCAGTGATGTGGCCTATCTATCAGAGTTGGTGTTGCTTTATTATGGGTGGAGCTGCTCTTCAGGTTAGCCTCTTCCAGAATGCTGGTGTTATTGCAACCATCCTTCTAGCTGATCCTCAAAATCTTTCATAAGCATTTTTGGTGTTATTTTTCCAGGGCTTTCAGCTGCTTGCTGTAGGTGGTCCATGATTCAGCTCCATACAGTAAAGTAGGAAGGATAGCTGCTCTACCGAGCAAAAGTTTTACTTTACTTTTATTTCGAGATTCAGCACAGTACGAGGCCCTTCCTGCCCAATGAGCCAGACCACTCAATGACACTCATGTGACCAATTAACTGACTAACCCGTATGTCTTTGTGATGTGAGAGGAAACTGGAGCACCTGGATGAAATCCACACAGTCATTGGAAGAACATGCACAGTTATGGAATTGTACCCGGCTCATTGGCACTGTAGTATTGTTATGCTAACTGCAACACTACCATGCTGCCCCACTTTAACTTTTAGATAGTGGGAAAGTTAGAAGGAGTTTAAAGAATAACCACACTGTACAAGGTATTTAGTCTCTGCCTTGCTTTTCTGGCCACAACACTAATGTGGCTGGTCCAGTTCAGTTTCTGATCAATGGTAAACCTACCACTCAATCCTACCTCTCCTCTATGCTCAGATTCCCAATGTGTTGATAGCGGGGACTCAATGATCACAATATTATTGAAAATCAACAGGAAACAGCTAAGTTTACTCTTACTGGAGATGACCATTGCCTGACACAGAAGGTACACTCATCGCTAGTAGCTATGCTGAAACTTTAGTCCCAAAGCACTCCCAAAGGTTCCAACAACAACCACTAGTATTGCTTGTGTGAGCCACAATTGAAGAATCCTCTGCTGTGCCCAGATAATTTGTTGTATTTCCAGGACCCAGTTAATTTAAGTTTTACTTCCTGAGCCTGGCTAATTTAGCTTGTGGTTCCTTGATATTAGCCATCAGATAAATATTGGTTCCAAATCAAGAACAGTTATGGTCACCTCATCTCTGGAATTTAGTTGTTATCCACATCTGGTCCAACATTGTAAAGAAGTGTGAAGCTGCTCAGTTCTGGCTGAACTCAAACTAGCATAGTGATTGGTGAGCCACTGCTTTTTCTAAGCACCATTGACTTATCAGATGCAAATCTGTGGTGGAATGGAATGCATCTTTCTCCCAGATGGGTGGAGCTCCAACAATACTCATAAAGCTTTCTAGGATCCAGGAGAAAGTACAAACTAAAATGCTTTTCAGCTCTTCCTTTATATTGTTGTGTAAGGCCTTGTAAAAGTAAACAAACTGCCTAATTTCATAATCAGCATTAAGACAATGATTCATTAAAGCATTTTCATTATGTTTGTTGTGGGAGTAAGTGGAGTGTTAATTGAAAAGACTCTAAACTTCTACTTGTAGTAGTACAAACTTCTCTTGCATTAGCTTTGATTGTACTGTCACACTGTGGGTCTTCCTGAGCCCATCGATCTGACTCAGTATCAAGAGTCACAATAGATCAAAGTGGGTCAGGGTGTGGTTTTCCCACTAACCGTTGTCAGGAATAACCTGGGAAAAATTCCACATCGTGGTGTGATGGATATTCACGGTCCTGGGATAGGAGATCGCATGTTTGCTAAGTTTGTTTTCTAAACACTAGCAGCTACCACTTGAAATATTAAAAGCAGAAATAAGTAAGCTTCCAGCTTACAGTTTATTTATTTGGTTTCTGATTATAAATAGAAGTCAGTCTTCAGTTCTTAAAATGTAAATGGCAAGTTGTAATCAGCTTGATGTTAAAAAAGCACTGTAGAACAGCTTTGCAAACAAGCTCTTTATAGAAGAAGCTCTATCTGTGTGAAAGCAGGTGCTAGTCACTGCAAAACACACAATATTCTGGTGGAACACAGCAGTCCAGGCAGCATCTATAGGGAGACACACTGTCGACGTTTCGGGCCGAGACCCTTCTGATGAAGGGTATGTTGCTTGAATTTCCAGCATCTGCAGATCTCCTCGTGTTTGCTAGTCTCTGCACCTGCTTTACTATTGCTCAAGATGTAGTAGAAGATAAGGATTGTTTAATCTGTGTTGTTTTAAACAGACAAGCTTACTCTTAATTTGTTTAGTTCAAGGAAGCTTGCAGAACAGATGGATAATATAATTTAATATATCAAGAACTGAAGTCAGTTTACAGTATTTATTACCAAAGTACCTGAGGTCTAAGTCCCCAACAGATGCTTTTAGACTATTTGAGTTAAACGAATATCTGGGGAAATATTATATGGTTGTGAAATCAACCAAGTGGGACACAAAGGGCATCAGTGAGGAGAGCAGTTCAGGCTTACCATGAATGGAGTAAGGAACCTGAAGGGAAAAATGGAAGAAACACAGTGTGAGCTAGAGTTCATGTATCTCTGAAAATAAGTGAATGGTGTTTTAAACCACTTTGTTAGCTGGAAGTATCTTCTCGTTGTTAGGGGGAGGGCATCCACCACTCGAACTCCACTAGCAGCTAAGCTCATCATTGAGAATAAATAGGGAAGTAAACTATTCTTTGAAGATCGGGTAGTTACACTATAATCTCCCTTTTGTGAGAGTACTCATGGCTATTTATATCCGATAGGGATTACAGTCTTTGTTTGAGTTTAGAATTTCGTAGTAAGCAAACCCAATGCCATCACGATGGCAGCATAGCTTAGGTGCAGTTGGTGCTAAAAAAATATGTCCTCAGCATTCTAGCTAGGATATAGATTGTTAGTGATTGTGCCTATAGCTGTGCATAGAATAGATTTGCTCAAGTGAATCAAAGGCTGTGATTTAATATGTGCACGAACTTCTCAAGCTTCACTTCTGTACAGAGTTATTTAGCAGCACTTCTGTCTTACTGAAGGACCCTGTTGTTCCTGTTAGAAGTGCCTATACAGGCAATTAAAAATATCACACAGGCACAGACACACAAAGCATGTCTGCATTTTTATGTGTCTTGTAGTGTAATAGAAGGAAGTTAAAAGGCAAACGTAATGCAGAATTTCTAAATTTTTGGCCCGAGTATAGTGATGTCATCTGAATCTCCTCAGTTGCGATAGTTTTTCTTTCTTCAGTCTTCCATATTTTCATTTAAATTGTCTGAAGGTCGGAAGAATGCTATATATGTAGGCTGTTTTTTGAAATGATCCCCTTACTGTTGTCAGTGAGAAGAAACATATTGAAGCCAATTTTCTCCTCCTGAGGTGGTAGCACAAATTTTGGCAGAAGGTCTGGCACTAATGTGCCGAACAACTCCCAAGTGAAAAAATACTCAATTCCTCTCTGCTTCTGCAATTAAAAACAAATATTTAAATAAGACATTAAAGGAGAATTATACCCTACATTGGTTTATTTTTCAATATAAAGTAATTCCCACTGGAGGCTGAACTCTCTTCAGGAAAATGGGAAAATTGCATTTTTATACTAAAAAGCTTTTTCTTATTGTTCTAAGCTTCATATATCCATATGATGTTATGTAAGCATGAAACAAAGTCAGTCGGTTTCATCAACATCTTATTCTTACTTCAGCCCACATAGCAGCTAGGCAAACAAAAGCCCCTTATATTAGGCATGCCAAATCCAATGGAACCTGTGATTTGCTGGAGGCTAACCCTGGCCAGTCTGCCTCCTGCTACTCCAGTCTCAAACCGCCCATTTGACAGAGATCTGCCTTTTCTGCTGTTTCTGGAGAACTAGTGGTTGCTGCTGCCAACACACCATGCTTGGTATGTCTCCTTTAATGATTTTTCTGGCACTGACTTGTTTACTCTGACTTGCTCTTACAATTTTATTTTAGATATCAAAATCTAGTCTTGTTGGATAAGCTTCACAAATGAAATAGCAGAAGTTTAAGTAGTCCAACAATCAGTTTGCAAAAGGGACAATAATCACTAAACGAGACATATTATCATTGTTCAGGAGAGCTCATTGCTCATCTTCAGTCAATTAGGTGTTCAGTTCCTCATGTTACAGATGAACTAAATTAATGTATCCCACAGGGCTTGGAAGTGTCTGTTGCTTTTTAAATGTCCTCTAAGTCTTATTGTTCTCTTATTTTTATTTCCATTTGAACTAAAGGGCATTTTTGGTCTCTGGAATCCATGGTATTGGTCTCAAACACTACACTCCTGCAGAATCAGGTTTATATTCCTAAAACATTAAGTTTATGTCTTCAGACTCCAACACTTTCTTCTTTACATTAGTAATGAAAAAAGGGCATGGCCTAGATTGTGATGGTCTGTAGTGATAGATACCACCTTCTTGGGACAATGCCTTTCAAAGATGTCCTCAGTGACGTGGATGTTCTGCACATAATGGAACTGGCTGAGTCTACAACCCTCTGAAGCCTCTCATAATCTTGTGCATTTGCACCTCCATATCAGATGGTAATGCAGCTAGTCAGAATGCTCTACACAATGCATCTGTAAAAATGTGCTAAAGTCCTTGGTGACACATCAGATCTTCTCAAACTCCTAATGAAGTATAGCTGCTGGTGTGCCTTTGTCATAATTACATCAATATGTTGTGCCCAGGATAAATCCTCTGAGATGTTGACAACCAAGAATTTGAAGCTGCTCATCCTTTCCACTGCTGATCCCTCAATGAGGATTGATGCCTAAGGAGAATAATGTGGGCTGCCTTAATGACTATCGCCCGGTAGCACTCACATCGATAGTGATGAAATGTTTATAGAAGTTAGTCATGACTAGACTAACTCCTGCCTCAGCAAGGACCCAGACCCATTGCAATTTGCCTATTGTCACAATAGGTCAATGGCAGACACAATCTCGATGGCTCTCCACACAGCTTTAGACCACCTGGAAAACACAAACACCTACATCAGGATGCTGTTCATCGACTATAGCTCAGCATTTAATACCATCATTCCCACAATCCTGATTGAGAAGTTGCAGAACCTGGGTCTCTGTACCTCCCTCTGCAACTGGATCCTCAACTTCCTAATCAGAAGACCACAATCTATGTAGATTGGTGATAACATCTCCTCCTCACTGATGATCAACAAGGGCGAACCTCAGAGGGTGTGTGTTTAGCCCACTGCTCTACTCTCTCTGTACACATGAGACTGTTCACCCTGTACACATCAGACTTCCAATATAACTCAGAGTCCTGCCATGTGCAGAAGTTCGCTGATGACACGGCCATAGTGGGGTGTGTCAGGAATGGACAGGAGGAGGAGTATAGGAAACTGATACAGGACTTTGTGATATGGTGCAACTCAAACTACCTGCGTCTCAATATCACCAAGACCAAGGAGATGGTGGTGGACTTTAGGAGATCTAGGCCTCATATGGAGCCAGTGATCATTAATGGAGAATGTGTGGAGCAGGTTAAGACCTACAAGTATCTGGGAGTACAGTTAGACGAGAAGCTAGACTGGACTGCCAACACAGATGCCTTGTGCAGGAAGGCACAGAGTCGAATGTACTTCCTAAGAAGGTTGGCGTCATTCAATGTCTGTAGTGAGATGCTGAAGATGTTCTATAGGTCAGTTGTGGAGAGCGCCCTCTTCTTTGTGGTGGCGTGTTGGGGAGGAAGCATTAAGAAGAGGGACGCCTCACGTCTTAATAAGCTGGTAAGGAAGGCGGGCTCTGTCGTGGGCAAAGTACTGGAGAGTTTAACATCGGTAGCTGAGCGAAGGGCGCTGAGTAGGCTACGGTCAATTATGGATAACCCTGAACATCCTCTACATAGCACCATCCAGAGACAGAGAAGCAGTTTCAGCGACAGGTTACTATCAATGCAATGCTCCTCAGACAGGATGAAGAGGTCAATACTCCCCAATGCCATTAGGCTTTACAATTCTACCGCCAGGACTTAAGAACTTTTTAAAGCTATTATTAATGCTTTTTGAGATGGTGATTTGGATGCATATCATATTTTTTTTACTGAGTTAAGTATTGTATGTAATTAGTTTTGCTACAACAAGTGTATGGGACATTGGAAAAAAGTTGAATTTCCCCATGGGGATGAATAAAGTATCTATCTATCTATCTATCTATGACTATGTGGCTAGGCATAGCTCAAATACCATCTACAAATTTTCTGACGATACAACCATTGAGATATGCCAGCTCGTGGAGTGGTGCTGCAGCAACAACCTGACACTCAACGTCAGTAAGATGAAAGAGCTGACTGTGGACTTCAGGAAGGGTAAGACAAAGGAACACATACCAGTCCTCATAGAGGGATCAGAAGTGGAGAGAGTGAGCAGTTTCAAGTTCCTGGGTGTCAAGATCTCTGAGGATCTAACCTGATCCCAAAATATCAATGTAGTTATAATGAAGGCAAGACAGTGGTTATACTTCATTAGGAGTTTGAAGAGATTTGGCATGTCAACAAATACACTCAAAAACTTCTATAGTTGTACCGCGGAGAGCATTCTGACAGGCTGCATCATGAAGGGGCTACTGCACAGGACTGAAACAAGCTGCAGAGGGTTGTAAATCTAGTCAGCTCCATCTTGGGCACTAGCCTATGAAGTACCCAGGACACCTTCAGGGAGTGGTGTCTCAGAAAGGCAGCGTCCATTATTAAGGACCTTCAGCACCCAGGGCATGCCCTTTTCTCACTGTTACCATCAGGTAGGAGGTACAGGAGCCTGAAGGCACACACTCAGCGATTCAGGAACAGCTTCTTCCCCTCTGCCATCTGATTCCTAAATGGACATTGAATCTTTGGACACTACCTCACTGTTTTTTAATATACAGTATTTCTGTTTTTGCATGTTTTTAAAAATCTATTCAATATATGTATCCTGTAATTGACTACCTATTTATTTATTATTATCACTTTTAAAATTTTATTTATTTATTATTATTTTTCTCTGCTAGATGATGTATTGAATTGAACTGCAGCTGCCAAGTTAACAAATTTCGCGTCATATGCTGGTGATAATAAACCTGATTCTGTTTCTGATTCAATTTCCCCTTCCTAAAGCCCATACTCAATACCTTGGTCTTGCTGACAATGAGTGGAAAATTGTTTTGGCGAGACCACTCATCCAGCTGATCTGTTTTGCTCCTGTGCGCCTCCTCGTCACCATCTGAAATTCTGTCAGCAATAATGATGTCATTGGCAAATTTATAGATGGTGTTTGATGGCACATGCAGGATTTCAAAGTTCAAAGTAAATGTATTATCGAAGTATGTATATATCAGCATATACTACTCTGAGATGTATTTTCTTGAAGGCATTCACAGTTGAACAAAGAAATACAACAGACTCAATGAAAAGCTGCACAGAAAGACTGACAATCAACCAACGTGCAAACACAACAAATAATAATAATAAATAATACTGAGAACATGGTTCCTTAAAAGTGTGTTCATAGGTTGTGGAATCAGCTCAGAGCTGAGGTAAGTGAAGTCATTCATGTTGGTTTAGGAGCCTGATGGTTGAAGGTAATACCTGTTCCTGAACTTGATGGTGTTGGACCTAAGGCTTCTGTACCTACCTTCCAATGATAGCAGCGAGAAGAGGCCATGGCCTGGATGATGGAGATCTTTGACAATTGATGCTACTTTCTTGTGGCAGTGTTTTTTGTAGATGTCCTTGCAGATTTGATACCCCTCTCTCCTCATGTAGCACCTGAGTTCCCACATAATTGGTGAGTTTGTGGAATTTGTTGCCACATGCGGCTGTGGAGACCAGGTCTTAGGGTATATTTAATTCAGATAGATTCTTGATTGGACATAGCGTCAAAGGTTACAGTGAGAGGGCCGGGAACTGGGGTTGAGAAGGAGATAGAAAAAAGAATCAGCTATGATTGAATGGTGGAGCAGACTCGATGGACCAGATGGCCTAATTCTGCTCCTATGTCTTATGGTCTTATAAATTCTGGTGCTAAATGAACAGCCAACTTTTCAATTTTCAAGATCATATTTACTTGTTTTTGTGCACTGCAAAAGTACATTTGGTTTATCAATTAGATTTTGTTTTCTTAGAATGGTGTAATCAAATCATATATCCACTTTCTTTCCACATTCACTGTCTGCTTACACAATGGGTCATTAAGGCTCCAGTTCTGCCATGTTTTGGTCAAAACTTCAGTAAAAGCTCATTCAAAGCTCAAAGTACATTTATTATCAAAGTATGTGTACAGTATACAATTCATGTTTCAATCATTCCATTGCTTTGATCTACTAAGTCATAGAATTGCTGAATCAAGAGAAGTACAGCACAGGAACAGGCCTTTCAGTCCATCTAGTCTGTGCCAAGCCTTTTAAATTGCCTATTCGCATTGACCTACACTGAGACCATAGCTCTCCATACCCTTACCATCCATATACCTATCCAAAATTTCTTAAATGTTGAAACCGAGCTCGCTTGCACCACTTGCACTGGCAACTCAGTCTCAGGACTCTCTGAGTGAAGAAGTTTCCCCTCATGTTTCTCTCAAACATTTCACTTTTCACCCCTTAACCCATGACCTCAAGTAGTCATCCCACCCAATCTCAGTGGAAAAAGCCTGCTTGCATTTTTGCTATTTATATCTCTCATAATTCTGTATGCCTCTATCAAGTCTCCTCTCGAACTTCTTCGCTCTAAGGAAGAAAATCCTATCCTATTCAATATTTCCTTGTAACTGACATCCTCCAGACCCAGCAACATTCTTGTAAACTTTCTCTGTACTCTTTTAACCTTACTTACATCTTTCCTGTAGGCACGTGAGCAAAACTGCACACAATATTCCATATTAGGCCTCACTAATGTCTTATACAACTTCAACATAACATCCCATCTCCTGTACTCAATCCTTTGATTTATGAAGGCTGATCTTCCAAAAGCTTTCTTTACGACCCTGTCAACTTATGATGCCACTTTCAATGAATTATGAACCTATATACCCAGATCCCTTTGTACTACCACACTCTTCAGTGCCCTATCATTCGCTGTATAAGACCTACCCTGGTTAGTCCTTCTAAAGTTCAACACCTCTCACTTTTCTTCTTTAAATTCCATCTGCCACTTTTCAATTTGGTTCAGATCCCAATGCAAGCTCTGAGAGTCTTCCTAGCTGTCCACTACACTCCCAATCTTAGTGCCATTCACAAATTTGCTGATCCAGTTAACCACATTATCATCCAGATCATTGATATAGATGACAAACAGCAATGGACCCAGCACCAATTCCCATAGCACGCCACTAGTCACAGGCCTCTGGTTAGAGAAGCAACCATTTACTACCACTCTCTGGCTTCTTCCACAAAGCTAATGTCCAATCCAATTTACTACCAACCTTTCATGTGGGACTTGTCAAATGCCTTGCTAAAGTCCATGTAAACAACATTCACTGCCTTGCCTTCATCAACTTTCTTGGTAACTTCCTCAAAAACTCAACAAGATTGGTTAAACACGACCTACCACACATAAAGCCATGCTGACTATCCTTAATCAGTCCATGTATCCAAATACTCATATATCCAGTCCCTTGGAATACCTTCCTGTAACTTTCCCACTACCGATGTCAGGTTCATTGGCCTATAATTTCCTGATTTAACTTTATAGCTTGTTTTAAACAGCGGAACAACATTGGCTATGATCTAATCCTCAGTCATTTCACCTGTTGCTAAGGATAATTTAAATATCTCTGCTAGAGCCCCAGCAAATTCTGCACTTGCCTCCCACAGGGTCTAAGAGAACAGTTTATCAGGCACTAAGGATTTATCCATCCTAATTTGCCTCAAGACAGCAAACACCTCCTCCTCTGTAATCTGTATAGGGTTCATGAAGTTGGTGATATTTTGCCAGACTTCTATAGACTCTGTGTTCATTTCCTGAGTAAATGCAGATGCAAAAAATGCATTGAAGATCTCCCCCATCTCTTTTGCCTTCATGCATGGATTACCATTCTGATCTTCCAGGGGACCAATCTTGTCCCTTGCAATCCTTCTGTTCTTATCATATCTGTAGAATCCCTTAGGAATATCCTTCACCTTATCTACCAGGGCAACTCCATGCCTTCTTAAGCCCTACTGATTTCTTTCTTAAGTGGTCTCTTACATTTCCTATACTCCATAAGCACTTCATTTGTTCCTACCTGCAAAGAACCTTTTTTTTAATTAACCGGGCCCTCAATATCTCTTGAAAACCAATGTTCCCTGCAAGTGTTAGCTTTACCTTGTATTCTGACAGGCACATGCAAGCTTTGTACTCTCAGAATACCACTTTTGAAGACCTTCCACTTACTAAGTGTACCTTTGCCAGAAAACAGACTGCCCCATCAAAATTGGCCTTTCTCCAATTTAGAATCTCAGCTCTTGGACTAGATCAATCTTTTTGCATATTTACTTTGAAACTGATTGCCTTGTGATCATTAGATGCAAAGTGTTCACCTACACAAACTTCTGTCACCTGCCCTGTCTCATTCCATAATAGCAGATCTTTCATTGGGACTTTTAAGTACTGATTAAGAAAACTTCTGTGAACACATTTGACAAACTCTATCCCATCTATCCTTTTACAATATGCGAGTCTTAGTCAATATATGGAAAGTTAAAATCACCTACAATAACAACCTGGTGTTTCTTGCAACAGTCTGTGATATCTCTACAAATTTGTTCTTCTCAATCCTTCAGACTGTTGGGCAGTCTGTAATATAGCCTCTGCGACATCATCATACCTTTCTTATTACTCATTTCCACCCATAATGCCTCACCAGATGAGTTCTGCAGTCTGTCTGACTGAGCACTGCCGTAACATTTTTCTTGAGTGGTAACACCACCCCTTTAATTCCTCCTGCTCTGTCACTTCTACACCAACAGAACCCCGGAATATTGAGCTGTCAGTCCTGCCCCTCCTGCAACCAAGTCTTACTAATAGCTACAATATCATAATTCCAGGTGTTGATCCATGCTCTGAGCTCATCTGCCTTTCCTACGATATCTCTTACATTGAAATCTGCACAGCTCAGGATACTAGTACATACTCAGCCTTTTGATCCCTGACTTTGAAGTCTTAGCAAAAGCTGTCTCCACAACCTCTCCACTATCTGTTCAGGCACTCTGTTTCCCACCCCCCTACAGCACTACTTTACACCCAGCACTGCCACACAGTCCTCCATTCCTCCTTCATCCATGTGCCCGACGTGTCTGCCTCTACCACCAGCCCTGACCGTGTGTACCATGCAATTATCACTCAATGTCTAATAAAACCTCCCTAACAGGATATATGACAGGATAGATATCCAAACAATTCCAATATTGGGAGGATTTTGAATGAGAGGTCATGGTTTCAAGATACAAAGTCATCATTTTAAAATGAGATGTTTCTTTGCAGGAGGTGGTGAATCCTTGGAATTCTGTCCCCTCCAGAGATTGTAGAGGGCAGGTGACTGGAGGCATTTAAAGAGGAAGTAAAGCAGAAGAACAGATTCCCAAGAACAGCAGGATGAGCTGCCTCAATTACTATCAGCCAGTAGCACTCACAGTTACTGTAACAAAAGCTTGCTTATGGCTAGAATTAACTCCTGCCTAAGCAGGCATCTGGACTCATGCAATTCACCTACTGCTGCAATAGGTCTCCAGTTGGTGCAATTTCATTGGCTCGTCTCTCTGCTTTAGAGCACCTAGCCAACAGCAATACCTATGTCAGGCTGCTACTCATTGATTACAGCTTGGCATTTAATCCCATCATTCCTTCAGTATTAATCACCAAGCTTCTAAACCTGGGTTTCTGTACCTCCCTCTGCAACTAGATCCTTGACTTCCGCCTATGGTAATCCTCTCCTTGGGTCTAATAATGCTATTTAAAAGACATTTTGGATAAATACATGAATAGGAAATGTTTAGAAGGATATTTGCCAAACTGGACTAGCTTAAGTGAGCACCTCAATCAGTATGGATGAGTTGGGCCAGAGGGCCTTTTATTGTGTCCATGACTCAGTGAGTGATTTTCCTGGTTTGGTGCATTAACTTTATTTCTGACATTGGAGAGGGTTCAGAGAAGATTTACAAGAATGATTCCAGGAATGAAAGGGTTACCATATGGGGAACGTCTGGCAGCTCTTGGGCTGTATTCCCTAGGGTTCAGGAGGATGAGGGGAATCTCATAGAAGCACTGCGAATGTTAAAAAGCCTGAAAAGATTAGATATGGCAAAGTTATTTCCCATGGTAGGGGATTCTAGGACAAGAGGGCATGACTGCAGGTTTGAAGGACGTCCTTTTAGAACTGAGATTCAGGAATTACTTTAGTCAGAGGGTGGTAAATCTGTGGAATTTGTTGCCATGAGCAGCTGTGGAGGCCAAGTCATTGGGTGTATTTAAGGCAGAGGTGGATGGGTTCTTGATTAGCCAGGGCATCAAAGGGTATGGGGTGAAAACAGGGGAGTGGGGATGACTGGAAGAGTTGGATCAGCACAGGTTTGAATGGTGGAGCAGACTCAATGGGCCAAATGGCCTACTTCTGCACCTATATTTTATGGTCTTCAAAGCATACGGATATTGTCAAAGGTTTAGTCGATAGCAGCCCACAGAGAAGAAGTCATCACCCTGACACAGTGGTGTCAAGAAAACAACCTCTCCCTCAATGCCGCAAAAACAAAGGAGCTGGTTGTGGGCTACAAAAGGAATGGAGACTGGCTAACCCCTATTGACATCAATGGATCTGGGGTTGAGAGGGTGAACAGTTTTAAGTTCCTCAGCATAAACATCACCGAGGACCTCATGTGGTCTGTACATACTGGCTGTGTGGTGAAAAAGGCACGACAGTGCCTCTTCCACCTCAGATGGTTGAGGAAGTTTGGTATGGACCCCCAAATCCTCAGAACTTTCTACAGGGGCACAAATGAGAGCATCCTGATTGGCTGCATTATTGCCTGGTATGGGAGCTGTACTTACCTTAATCGCAGGATTCTGCAGAGAGTGGTGTGGACAGCCCAGCGCATCTGTAGATGTGAACTTTCCATGATTCAGGACGTCTACAAAGACAGGTATGAGAAAAGGGCCTGAAGGATCATTGGGGACCCAAGTCATCCCAACCACAATCTAGTCCAGCTGCTACCATCTGGGAAATGGTACCGTAGCATAAAAGCCAGGACCAACAGGCTCTGGGACAGCTTCTTCCACCAGGCCATCAGACTGATTAACTCACGCTGATTTGAGCTTATTTCTATGTTACATTGACTGTTCTATTTATTATAAATTATTATAAATTACTATGATTGCACATTGCACATTTAGACAGAGATGTAACATAAAGATTTTTACTCCTCATGTATGTGAAGGATGTAAGAAATAATGTCAATTCAAATTTAAATTCAGAATGGGGAGGAAATGTGATCTAAGTGACTTTATCCGTGGAATAATTAATGGTTACTAGACAGGATAGTTTGAGTTTCACAGAAACCACTGATCTTCTGGAGTTTTTGTGCACAGCGGTCTCCAGAGTTTACAGAGAATTGTATGAAAAGCGAAAAACTATCCAGTGAGCAGCAGTTCTGTGAATGAGAGAGAACTTTGTTAATGAGAGAGGTCAGACTGGTTCAAGTTGACAGGAAGGCGACAGTAACTCAAATAGCCATGTTTTACAACAGTGGTGTGCAGAAGAACATCTCTGAATGAACAACACATCAATCCTTGAAGCGGATGGGCTACAGCAGCAGAAGACCATGAACATACACTTGGTGGCTACTTTATTAGACACAGAAGCTACCTAATAAAGTGGCCACTGGAAGTATATGCAGCATCTTCAACTGAATGGGCCTCAAAAGTGATTGTTTTGTCAAATTCACCTCGCAACCTGCCCCGCCCCAGTGACAAATAACTCATCCGATTGGATTGGAGAGGTGGAGAAAGTACTGTGCTGTCCATTACGTATTGAGGGGAAATCTGTATGTTAGGGGCTGTGGAGATTGGGTTATAGCAGCAGGTGGCCATGAACATACACTCAGTGGCCACTTTATTAGACACAGGAGTCACCTACAAAGTGGCCACTCCAAGTAGATTTTAACTGTATAAACTGTTTAACTGTTCTTGAAGTGATAAGGGGGTGAATAAAAAAACCTCTTTGCTAAGTGAATAGCAGTCAGCATTGCTTATATGAATCAATGTTTATCTGCATTTTGTGTGTGCAACCATTACATTGGGAGTCAGCACTGGATTCTGATTTGCTGGAAAATGTATGTGTGAAAAGGGGAGTTGGGGTCTATGACTGTGTAATTCATTGTATTATATCTCACAGGCATGTACTGTAAGTTAATGTTTTACTAAAATTACTCCATATTTCTAAATTGAGTTGCAGTAGGTAGCATTTGAGCAGTTTAGTGAGCAGTTTCTGTTGAATATCACTGCACTGAGGTAAATTACCCAGAAAACAGTTCATTGTTAATTAAGGATACTTAAAATCTGTATTTACTGGTGGTTTATCACACAGTTTTTCAACTATTTCTCATTTTATTTCCATTGGAGCAAAAACCAAATTAAAATATGATACTAGTGATACGTAAAATATGATACGTAGAGGAGGCATATAGTGCATCCCCACTGCCTTCATTGGGGAAAGCTGATCACAACCTGGTTTTGTTACAGCCCAGATATAAATCAATTGTGATGAGGCATCCCACTACCACACGCTCTTTTAGAAAGTGGACTCCTGAAGCTGAACAGGCCCTGAGAGACTGCTTCGGTACTACTAACTGGGATGTACTGCAAGGGGGGCTCTGTGGGGGCGTTGAGGAGGTCACTGAATGCACAACAGACTATATTAACTTTTGTGTGGATGCAGTTGTCCCCTGTTAGAACTGTTCGCTGCTATCCCAATAATAAGCCCTGGATCACTAGTAACATCAAAGGCCTCCTAAACCAGAAGAAGAGAGCCTTTAAAGATGGTGATCGGTTGGAGCTTAAAAGAGTTCAGAAGGAACTCAGAGTACAGATAAGGGGGGCAAAGGAGCAGTATAGGAGGAAGCTAGAACAAAAGCTGCAGAAAAAAAGCATGAAGGAGGTGTGGGATGGGATGAAGATCATCACCGGATGCGGTGCAAAGCGGGGGGCGAACATAAGTGGAGATGTGGAGAAAGCGAACCAGCTGAACAACTTCTTCAACAGGTTCGACAGCTCAATCTCATCCTCACCGCAGAAATCCACACCAGGCTTACTTCCCTCACAGGAAAATAGCCACTCACAGGAGACCTTGCCCACGCCCAGGATTACGGCTGCACAGGTGGAAGGTCAACTGAGGAAGATCTGTACCAGCAAGGCGGCTGGACCGGATGGAGTTTCCCCACGATTACTGAGGGCCTGTGCGACTGAGCTGGGAGAACCACTACAGCGCATCTTCAACATGAGCTTGGAGCAGAGAAGAGTACCCAGACAGTGGAAAACATCCTGTATTGTCCCGGTACCGAAGAAACCACAACCAAAGGAGTTGAATGACTTCAGACCTGTTGCCTTGACCTCGCACGTGATGAAGACCATGGAGCGGCTGATAATACAGAATCTGAGGCCACAAACCAGGCACGCCCAGGATCCTCTTCAGTTTGCGTATAAGGAGAAGGTGGGAGTGGAGGATAATATCACGTATTTGCTGCACAAATCACTCTCTCACCTAGAGGGGGTCAGTTGTGCTGTGAGGATTACATTCCTTGACTTCTCTAGTGCCTTTAACACCATCCAGCCCAAGATCTTAAGGCACAAACTAACGGAGATGGGAGTAGACTCTCACATGGTGGATTGGATAGTGGACTACTTGACAGATAGACCTCAGTATGTGCGGTTGGGAGACTGTAGGTCTGACACGGTGGTCAGCAGCACAGGAGCGCCGCAGGGAACTGTACTCTCTCCGGTCCTGTTCACCCTGTACACATCAGACTTCCAATATAACTCGGAGTCCTGCCATGTGCAGAAGTTCGCTGATGACACGGCCATACTGGGGTGTGTCAGGAATGGACAGGAGGAGGAGTATAGGAAACTGATACAGGACTTTGTGATATGGTGTAACTCAAACTACCTGCGTCTCAATATCACCAAGACCAAGGAGATGGTGGTGGACTTTAGGAGATCTAGGCCTCATATGGAGCCAGTGATCATTAATGGAGAATGTGTGGAGCAGGTTAAGACCTACAAGTATCTGGGAGTACAGTTAGACGAGAAGCTAGACTGGACTGCCAACACAGATGCCTTGTGCAGGAAGGCACAGAGTCGACTGTACTTCCTTAGAAGGTTGGCGTCATTCAATGTCTGTAGTGAGATGCTGAAGATGTTCTATAGGTCAGTTGTGGAGAGCGCCCTCTTCTTTGTAGTGGCGTGTTGGGGAGGAAGCATTAAGAAGAGGGACGCCTCACGTCTTAATAAGCTGGTAAGGAAGGCGGGCTCTGTCGTGGGCAAAGTACTGGAGAGTTTAACATCGGTAGCTGAGCGAAGGGCGCTGAGTAGGCTACGGTCAATTATGGAAAACTCTGAACATCCTCTACATAGCACCATCCAGAGACAGAGAAGCAGTTTCAGCGACAGGTTACTATCGATGCAATGCTCCTCAGACAGGATGAAGAGGTCAATACTCCCCAATGCCATTAGGCTTTACAATTCTACTGCCAGGACTTAAGAACTTTTTAAAAGCTATTATTAATGCTTTTTGAGATAGTGATTTAGATGCATATCATATTTTTTACTGAGTTAAGTATTGTATGTAATTAGTTTTGCTACAACAAGTGTATGGGACATTGGAAAAAAAGTTGAATTTCCCCATGGGGATGAATAAAGTATCTATCTATCTATCTATCTATCTATCTATCTATCTATCTAGTGATCCGTTTTTATTCTGAATATCATTATATTCATTGAAAACAAGTGAAGGATAAATAGGTCTCTGTCCACTGAACATTTGTTTGCCTCACACAGTTCTGAATCAAGTTTAATATCACTGCCATGTGTTGTGAAATTTGCTGACTTTGCGGCACCAGTGAAATGCAATACTTAATAATAGAGAAAAAAATTACAGTAAGTGTATATCAATATATATACACTTATTTAATAAATTAAATAAGTACTGCAAAAATAGAAATTAAAAAGCAATGAGGTAGTGTTCATGGGTTCAATGTCCATTCAGAAATTAGATGGCAAACAAGGTAGATTTTAAGAAAGAGGATGTGCTGGAGCTTTTGGGAAGCATCAAGCTGGATAAGTCGCTGGGACCGGATGAGATGCACCCTAGGCTACTGTGGGAGGAGATTGCTGAGCCTCTGGCGTTGACCTTTGCATCAATAATGGGGATGGGAGAGGTTCCGTAGGATTGGAGGGTTGCAGATGTTGTTCGCTTATTCAACAATGGGAGTAGAGATAGCCCAGGAAATTATAGACCAGTAAGTCTTACTTCAGTGGTTGGTAAGTTGATGGAGAAGATCCTGAGAGACAGGAATTATGAACATTTGGAGTGGTATAATATGATTAGGAAAAGCCAGCATGGCTTTGTCAAGGGCAGATCGTGCCTTACGAGCCTGACTGAATTTCTTGAGGATGTGACTAAACACTTTGATGAAGGAAGAGCAGTAGATGTAGTGTATATGGATTTCAGCAAGGTATTTGATAAGGTACCCCATGCAAGGCTTATTGAGAAATTAAGAAGGCATATGGTGTATTGGCCTTCATCAATTGTGGGATTAAATTTAGGAGCCAAGAGGTAATGTTGCAGCTATATAGGACCCTGGTCAGACCCCACTTGGAGTACTGTGCTCAGTTCTGGTCGCCTCACTACAGGAAGGATGTGGAAACTATGTGGTTTGGGGAGCATGCCTTATGAAAACAGGTTGAGGTGAACTTGGCCTTTTCTCCTTGCAGGGGTGTCAAACTCATTTTAGGTCACGGGCCGGATTGAGCAAAATGCAGCTTCATGCGGGCCGGATTAGTCGGACGCGTGCGAACGCAGCTTTCATTGCCTCCGTTTTTTCAGCCTGCTCTCATGTGTCTCAGTCTCTGCTATAACTACAAAGTGTTTCACTTTACAAATTCTGTTTCTTATGGAGAAGACTGCCGAGCAAGACTGCCGAATAAACACTAAAAACCCTGAAAACCTGGTACCTGAATAAACTCAGCATTAGCCATATCATACGCCATAGGCGCTTCGATTACTGGGGCCAGCTTTAATAGTAATTAGATATTATCTCGCGGGCCAAAGATAATTCCACCGCGGGCCGGATTTGGCCCGCGGGCCTTGAGTTTGACATATATGCCTTAGAGCGATGGAGGATGAGAGGTGACCTGATATAGGTGTATAAGATGATGAGAGGCATTGATCGTGTGGATCGTCAGAGGCTTTTTCCCAGGGCTGAAATGGTTGCCTCAAGAGGGCACAGGTTTAAGGTGCTTAAGAGTAGGTACAGAGGAGATGACGGGGTAAGTTTTTAATGCAGAGAGTGGTGAGTGTGTGGAATGGGCTGCCAGCAATGGTTTTGGAGGTGGATACGATAGGGTCTTTTAAGAGATTTTTGGATAGGTACATGGAGCTTAGAAAAATAGAGGGCTATGGGTAAGCCTAACAATTTCTAAGGTAGGGACATGTTCAGCACAACTTTGTGGTCTGAAGGGCCTGTATTGTGCTGTAGTTTTCTATGTTTCCATGTGTCCTTGAATCATTGAGTGTGTGCCTTCATGCTTCTGGACATCCTCCCTGAGCTGGGTGACTGTGCTCTTTAATGACAGATGCTGCCTCTTTGAGGCATTGCTTCTTGAAGATGTCCTGGCTGCTTCGGAGACTGGTGCTCATGATGGAGCTGACGAAGTTTATAATTCTCTGCAGCTTAGTTCAATCCTGTGCAGTATTCTGCCCCCTCCCCTGTACCAGGCGATGATGCAGCCAGTTAGAATGCTCTTCACAGTACATCGGTAGAAATTTTGGAGTGTTTTTGGTGACATACCAATCTTCTCAAACTCTAATGAAGTATAGGTGTTGCCATGCCTTCTTTGTAGTTGCATCAATATGTTGGGTCCAGGTTAGATCCTCAGAGATATCGACACCCAGGAACATAGAATAGTACAGCACATTACAGGCCTTTTGGCCCACAATGTTGTGCGGATCCTCAAACCCTGCCTCACATATAACCCACCCCCCCCACCTTAAATTCCTCCATACACCTGTCTAGTAGTCTCTTAAACTTTACTAGTGTATCTGCCTCCACCGCTGACTCAGGCAGTGCATTCCACGCACCAACCACTCTCTGATTGAAAAACCTTCCTCTAATATCCCCCTTGAACTTCCCTCCCCTTACCTTAAAGCCAGGTTCTCTTGTACTGAGTAGTGGTGCCCTGGGGAAGAGGCGCTGACTGTCCACTCTGTCTATTCCTCTTAATATCTTGTACACCTCTATCATGTCTCCTCTCATCCTCCTTCTCTCCAAAAACTAAAGACTTAGCTCCCTTAATCTCTGATCATAATCCATACTCTCTATCCAGGCAGCATCCTGGTAAATCTCCTCTGTACCCTTTCCAATGCTTCCACATCCTTCCTATAGTGAGGCGACCAGAACTGGACACAGTACTCCAAGTGTGGCCTAACCAGAGTTTTATAGAGCTGCATCATTACCTCGCATCTCTTAAACTCTATCCCTCGACTTATGAAAGTTAACACCCCATAAGCTTTCTTAACTACCCTATCTACCTGTGAGGAAACTTTGCATGGAGTTAAGCCAGATCTAACATATAGAGAGGCTTTGAGGAAAGAGAAGCAGAATAAAAGGTGTAGAAGGGCTAAAGTGTGTGTACTTCAATGCAAGAAGCATCAGGAACAAAGTTGATGAACTGAGAGCTTGGATACATACATGGAATTATGATGTAGTGGCCATTACGGAGACTTGGCTGGCACCAGAGCAGGAATGGATTCTCAATATTCCTAGATTTCAGTGCTTTAAAAGGGATAGAGAGGGGGGGAAAGGGGAGGAGAGGTGGCATTACTGGTCAGGAACATGAAATTGCTCAATGTTTCCACTTCTGATCCAATACCAGTTGTCCAGCTGGAGTCTAAATAGTAGTTCACACTTGCTAAACAAGCTTTAGACAACATAACCAACATTATCAACAAGTAACTTACCTACATTATCAGCAAGGTTTTTCTTCTAAGGTTAAGTCAGTAGGTGACGCATGTGCATTGTACAAGTTGTGCAATTGTACATGTTACTTCACGCAGCTTACAAATGAAAGTCACCGTTGTGGTAGATGTGAATATGTTGGGATTAACAGCAGCAAGTAAAAAAAGCAAAAATTCCTCAGATACTGGAAATTGAATTGAAGACCAGAAAATTCCCAAAATATTGAATGGGTCTGCTGGCATCTGGGAAGAGAGGAGCAACAGAAGTAATATTTTTAAAACTCAATGAATTGTCTGGCCAGCTCACTATTTTCAGCATTTTGTATTTAAATCATTGGCTTTTCAAAGTAATAAATTGGATTGTATTTTAAAATACCAATTTAGAAATATCCTGTGATTAACCAAGGTTAACTAATTATTGTTTTATTGTGAGATTGCTATTCTGAGTGAAACATTAGACTAGGCTTGAAAACTGAACAAAACTGCAGGTGCTGGAAATCTGAAATAAAAAATAGAAAGTGCTGGAAACTCTCATCAATTCAGCTAGCATCTGTGAGGAGAGAAACAGGTCTGAGAAGGGTCTGTTTTTTATTTTAAATTTGGCTTCATTATTCTTAGTCCTGTTAAGTAACCTTTTTTTTGTCTGAAAATTGTGTGTCCATTGACATGTCTTAAGAGCATTAGGAATGATAGTCTGTGTTATGATCCATTGTGACAACTGGCTATGAGCTCACGCTTGAAAATTAGGTACTTGGTGAAATACCCAAAAGCTGAGAACACCAGTGGATCTATTACAAAACACAGAGCCCTGAGGAGAAAAGGAGAAATTTGTACAAATCTTTTTCTGTGTGGAAAGTGATTACAATAAATAAAGCAGGTACTTTGTTCTGGGATATACTGTATGTATAGAAAATCCACCACATTGCAAATGCATTAAAGAAATCCTTTATCATCGATTCTATTACTTCGTCTGGCATTTTTTGTAATGCTTTAACAAGCCAGTCGCAATATGTTTCCTAGATTTGTCATGCCTGTGCTGTGGGTTGGAATCATTCCTGACTAACCCATTTTTTGACTGAATAAAGCATGTTGCAAGCATCTATTTTCAGACAGGCTGAGACGTGCTCACTATCATTTGCATTTGCATTTTAAGCAGGCAGGTGCAGCATTTCTCGAGTTTGTCCTAAAGCAATACACACAGATCTGAAATATCTGAACCATGCTGAAAGGAACACCTGCTGCTGAACCCACCCGAACTAGGCTGTACCTGCTGAAGATATTTCTATTGTTATTAATTGAGATGGCTTCAAGGCAACTATTTTATACATGAACACGTACAAACAAGCTGGAGGAACTCAGCAGGTCAGGCAGCATCCCATTTGTCCGTGTTGATTTGACCACAGCATCTACAGTGTACTTTGTGTTTATTTTATATATGACTTTGGACTCATAATTGTCTTATTGCACTTTAAAGTGGCATCTTGCTCTGCTTTAAACAAATCTCATCCTTGGAGTCAAAAACATGTCACAGCCCAGTCTTTGACTAAGCTTTAACATGCCTCCATGAATCATTATTTTTGATGTATGGAGGATGTTACACGTAACATAATACAAGATTCAGCCTGCAAAACAATGAAGAGTTCCTTTGCTTGAGCTTTAATAAGAAACTTAAAGGTTTAAATAAACATAGTGTGCTCATTGACCTCGGAGAAATTAATACATTTTTAACAACTTATCATTTATTTCAAATAGATTATTGCTTTCTTTAAAAATAACAGACACAAGGATATTGTTTTTGAGCATGTTAAGCTCTTCATCCACTGATATTCCCAATAATAAATTCAGGTTTTACATTCTTTCCCATTTAGTGCTGGGGCAGAGTAATTTTTGGGCCAGAGACATAAGTTTCCTTTGCATGATCATAAATTTAAATGATTTGATTTGCTTAGCATTTACCCATAAAAAATCATTATAGCTGTTAGACTTGCCATTTTAACAGAGAAACGCCGAGCAGTTTTCATTATAGTCTCTGTAACTTTTTGCAGGATAAGCTGTTATCATTGATTATAGTTGATTGCAACACTAGACAAGAGTTGAAATTATAAAGACAATATTCTTCTGTCTTATCTTAAAGCCTTAATTATAATAAATATTTTTGGAATTGCCAAAGAGAAATAGTTTTCATTTCAAAAGTGTCTTTAACCAAAAGAAAATGTTGACAGAAGGGCAGAAACACACACACACACACACACACACAATGAAACATTCTGTCAAGAGTTTAAAGAGTTTAGAGGTATGGTTAAGAGTTCAGGGATATGATCAAAAGCTTGTTTTAAATTATTGCTTTTGAGAAGGGTTTGAGAGAAATGGAGAGGCCAGAAGTGTATTAGAGATATTTAGAAAGGCAGTCTGAAGCTGCTTTGCTGATGCTGGAACAAAGCATAATGGTACCTGCAAAGTTACAGCATCAAAAGAGCTATGGTTTCTGACAAGATTGCGTGAAATCATTACAGAACTCAGGAGAAGCAGGAATATGGATAGGTTTAAAGATAGTTTAATTTCAACATAATGAAAGATAGGGAACCCATGGACAAGGCCAAGAAGATTTGGGATCCATGAAGGTTAGGGAGCTTAGAGATCATGGATAGCAAAGGATAGGAAAACAGCAAAGAAGAGATTGAAATCAGTAAGTGACCAGAATGAGGATGGATGCTTCTGTAATGGGAGTACTGTGGAAGGGATGTTGACAATGTTGCCAAATTGGAAGTGAGTAGCTTTGCTGCTGGGCAAGATGTACACACTGAAGCTTAGACAGGATGCCAAGGTCCACATTCTGAATTGGGCTGAGCTAGCAGCTCTGGGAGGGTAATGCTAGATCTTCAGAAAATTAGTTTTTCTTTTTCCATTGTTCAGTAGGATTGAGACTTCTGCTCAATTTGAAGAATTCCACAGGCTCCCACAAGAATAATGGTTAATTATTCCTTGTTGAATCAAAGTTGAAATACCTTGAACTCAGAAGTTCTGGGATGGAGTCCTAAGCCAGCAATAAGCCACTCAGAAAACAGTCACTCCTTTTCCGACGGAGGGGTGCACCCATCATCTGAGCCATGAAGTTGGTTGTGGCTTCACCCGTCTGAAAAGAGATAGTAGTCCGTGGCCATACCCAAGTTGAAGACCTCCTCTGTGAAGCTGTGTGCTTGGCACATGAAAGATTCATGGTGTGGTTCGATGTTTCATGAACATGTGACAAACAAAACTCAATCTTAAAAATCCTAATCTTAATCCTCACTCATCTGCAATTACTGCCACCCGGAATGCTTTCTGTTATTGCAGGGCTGCAGCGTCTGTAACAATGGCCCTGATTTCACTGGTGAATGCCTAAAGATGGAATTCCAGGTCTGCATATAAATCTGTCGTATCCAGTTAGAGACAAGTACCTATTTAAGTGATGACATTTCTGTAATCCAAGTTATTCATGTAGATTTACACACCATCTCTAGCTAGGAGAATTGCAAAAATCCAGTTACCAGGTGAAGACACTTTGAGATTTAAATCACTTATCTAAATTTGTAATGTTTGCATTTGTCAATCGATAGTGTTCTCATCAGCACAAAAATAAAAGTCCCCACATGTCTATACCAGGCAGGCAGTATTCCCAGTCTATTAAATGTTGTGTAAAAGTACTCCAAATGCAGTAGTTCTGTGCATGGATGTTATGTGGAAATGCAATTTTTATTAGGTTAATATGACACCTTGGGAATAATTTCAAGTGCTAGTGTTTAGTGAGCACTTACAAAGAGAAAACCTATGTTCCAGACTGTCACAAGAAATATAGAGGCTGCAGTTTGCACTGAATGTGCCCTCAAGGCAGGATTTTGTAAGCAAAGCAAATAAGTGAGACAGTGCTGAGGTATGCTTGTGGACACCTGTCTGGCACGTTCTTGCGGCAGGGATTTTGATCTATGTGACAGGTTTGCACTTGCCTGGATGTTATCATACTTACTGCTTGAAGTTTACTGAATATCCTTGTCCCTTGTATAAGGCATATTCTGTCTCTAAGAACCCAACTGTGAGTGTTATGACATGCTAGCAGATGCAACTGCTTAATACTTTGGCAGCCTCTAATTGATCTAAAATGGAACTGAATATTTCACCCACTTTTAATGCAAATCAGTACTACTTCCATAAAATCTGCAATAGAGCTGGGTAAATGCGCTCTAGAAGAAAGGTTTCCACTAATTCCACACCTTCTGGCATCTGCTGCCTCTGTCCGTGATTCCACTCTGATACAATGATGCCTTCCTGCAGTTCACACACTTATTCTGTTTTCATGTCACTGTTTCAACAGTCTCACACCCCACCCCAACATGGCAAAGAGTTTCAAAAGAGTACATGTAACAGCATTTTCCTAACCTCTCTCTTTGATTCCTCAATTGTCATAACAGAGTATTAGTGCCTTATGAAGACTTTATCATTTTAATGCCTCATTTGAGCATTCACTTAGTGTTCCACACTCCAGTAAAATGACCCTGCTTTCAGGAAACGTGTTCTAAAATCCTTAGAGCTCCAGACTAAACAGGGTGACTAGAGAACCAATATACATTTGTTTAATAAAATATATCAGGTCAACTGCAAGAGTCTGTCAGGTAGCTGTGCATTCCACCACCTCTTTGACCTGAACATCACACCTTGATTTATCTTTTATTCACCTGCCCTAATCTCTCCTTCTGCAACTGGACATTAATTATTGTTTGATCACATTTCATCAAAGCACTTAATGATACTAGATTTTGTTACAAGTGCACTATGTTTGCGAAAACTTCTTGTTAGCAATATGTGTTCAAACAAAGAAATGGGCAGAATCTGAGATCAGCTAGGATACCAGACCAGGTCAGCAATTTTTACATTATTATTTCTCTGGTTGTAGAAGTTAAAGATTGTGCCAGCATTTATTGTCCAGCCATAATTACTCCATTATATTTCCAAGTGTGACTTGGAGTGGAGCCTGCAATTAAAGGTTCCCTCAAATCCCAGTTGACCTTGTCTGTGGTGGTAGGTGTCACAGATTTGGAATTTGCTGTGTGTTCAGTCTCGGCGAGTAACTGCAGGTTGTTTTGTAGATGATGCAAACTGCACACAAAGTGAACTAGTGAAGGAGGAAATGATTGTCTCGGATGGTGGATGGAGTGCCTACTAAGTGGGTCACATGGTCCATGATGATGTTGAAGTTCTTGAGTGCTGTTGGAGATGTGTTTACCAGATAAGTGAATGGCTTACAACAGAACATAAGAAACAAATTGGACCTTTGCCCCTGATCCACTATTTAATAAGATTGTGTATAATCTTTTACTTCAATGCCATTTCCTTGCATTAATCCCATATCCTTTGATTCCTACTGTATAGCATCTAAAATATCTATTGATTCTTGCCTTAAATATACAAAGCAAATGAGCCTTTATATCCCTTTTGAGAAGGTATTACTTGTATTATCACCCTCTAACTGCCATCATTTCAGAGCTTTTATTATTTTTTCTATCTCTTATTGTCCCCATTAACTCTTCAGCAGCCCTGGCCTCACTTTCTCAGAGATGCTACTTGTGTTCTATCCAATCCTCCCCCACCCTCTCTGCAAAGTAAAACTAATTTTTCTTGCTTTCTATATTTCCCAACTCTTTCCACAGATGCTGTCTCACCAGCAGAGTGTGTATTTCCGGTGTCTAAAAATTGTGTAGATAATCCTTTGGGTTATTAGTTAGTTAACTAAATTATTGTTTTCAATCCAAGACAGGTGAATGAAGTCACAGAGAATACAAAATCTCTAATGCAGCCCACCTAATCTATGTGGACAGCACTGAGAAGAGAATAGCCATTCAATATCTTCGTGGAAGGATAGCAGAGAAGGACTAAATGGGTAAATGGAGACGGATATATTAACCTCATTTTAGGGGTGAACTTTTCAGGATCCATTATTCAACATAAAATCAATGGACCTTTGGAAATGCAAAGGTTAATCAAGGACAGCCAAGCACATTGACTTGTTAGCTTCAGGTCCTGAGTATTTATCATTCGTCTATCTTTTTCTTCTACTGTTTTCTTATTTAAATTAATTCCAGTAAGTGATCCATAATTCATCTCGTTGGTCAGGAAAATTATTCTCTTCTGCAATGTGCAGACTGACAAAAATTAATTACTCCACATTTCTTCTATTTTCTTATTTACACTGCAATATTAGCCGCACATGTTGTAAAGGGTCACTTCCCTCCTGACTGGCCTGTTAACTTGTTTATTTTAGTAGCCCCTTATCTCCTATTTATTTTTTAGGTCTACCAGAATTTTATGTAATTTAATTTTGATCCCTTTGAAGTGGATGTCCCTTGAGACCTAATCAATTACATTGATTATTCTATTCATATATACTCAATGACCACTTTATGAGATACCTCCTATACCTAATAAAGTGGCCACTGAGTATTTGTTTGTAGTCTTCTGCTGCAGTAGCCCGTCCACTTCAAGGTTCAACATGTGTATTCAGAGATTTTTTTTTGCATAGTACTGTTACAATGTGTGGCATTTGCCTTCCTGTCAGCTTGAACCAGCTTGGACATTCTTCTCTGATCTCTCTCATTAACAAAGCATTTTCACCAACAGAATTGTTGCTCACTGGAAGTTTTTTTCACCATTCTCTGTAAACAATGGAGACTGTGTGCATGAAAATCAGAGGAGATAATTAAACCACTCTGTTTGGCACCACCAGTCATTCCATGGTCAAAGTCACTTAGAACACATTTCTTCCCCATTCTAGATAGATAGATAGATAGATAGATAGATAGATAGATAGATACTTTATTCATCCCCATGGGGAAATTCAACTTTTTTCCAATGTCCCATACACTTGTTGTAGCAAAACTAATTACATACAATACTTAACTCAGTAAAAAAAATATGATATGCATCTAAATCACCATCTCAAAAAGCATTAATAATAGCTTTAAAAAGTTCTTAAGTCCTGGCGGTAGAATTGTAAAGCCTAATGGCATTGGGGAGTATTGACCTCTTCATCCTGTCTGAGGAGCATTGCATCGATAGTAACCTGTCGCTGAAACTGCTTCTCTGTCTCTGTCTCTGTCTCTGTTTCTGATGTTTGACCTGGAAAAAATGAACCTGTTGCCTATGTCTGCATGCTTTTAAGCCTTGAGTTGAGGCAGTGTGATTGGCTGATTAGATATTTGCATTAAAGAATAGGTGTACAGATATACCCAATAAAGTAGCTACTAAGTGTATTTATTTACTCATTTGCAGTTGCTACTTGGTTTGAATTTCTTAACACCTCCATCCCAATCCTACAAATTTTCCTTTGCCATTCTGATAAATGATTCTTCCAGCTTTGAGACCACTACCTCATGCTTCAGCAGCTATTTAGTAATATATGACAGTTCAAAAAAATTAATTTATAGTTGCTTAACTGATGTCCTGCATACTAACTAATAATCAATAAGGTACCTACCCAATTGCTTAATTAATTAATAACTTAAGTTAGAGGAACAACACCTTATATTCCATTTGGGTAGCTTCCAACCTGATGGCTCCAGGTTTCACCTATTGCCTCACCTATCCCCTCGTCCCACCTTTCAAACCTACTCCTCAGCTTTTTCTCTCCAGTCCTGCCGAAGGGTTTTGGCCTGAAACGTCGACTGTACTCTTTTCCATAGATACTGCCTGGCCTGCTGAGTTCCTCCAGCATTTTGTGTGTGTTGTTCAGGTTTCCAGCATCTGCAGATTTTCTCTTGTTTGTAGCTAATTGATTGCCAGTTGCTACCAACTTGCAGTTTAATTTTCAATTTGATAATATACTATTTGTATTTATGATCAGCTAGCAAAACTTGAATGATTTTTTTGAGAATTTATGTCTTTGAAACTCCATTGAGCAGTGATATACTTTTTATGAGCCATGCAATAGAAATTAATCTGCAATTCAATTGCTAAATGTAGCTGTGATCATTTATATGTATCATGGTGGCTCCCATAAATTACAAATGTGGCCGACTATGCATAGATGCAGAGGAACTGGGCATGCATTGCAGTGTCAGAATGATTAATATCACATGTGCAGTTATTTACCATAAGCAGAACCTCAGAGGTGAGGATGATTTGTTTCCACTTGGGTTTTGTGGCTTCAGAGGTCAATATGAGAACTGCAGACTCTCCCACAAACTGAGTGAAAGGTGGCTAACAGGACAGATAAGAAGGTAGCTCATAAGGTGATCCCTCTGCTGTTTATACTGGTCGCTGTATGCTCCTGATCCATGGACTGGAGGCTCTCATAACATCTGAAATGCTCCTTTTCCTCTTTGATGAGTCATACACCAGAGATTCCCAGCGGTCTGTGGAATATCTTCACATAAACTTTGTATACATTCCATGAATTTATCTCCTCTGTGTCCCTGGCAACCTATCCACTTGACAGAGCTTGGAATAGTGTGTGTTTTGGAAGACTAGTGTCAGGCATGCAGATGATTTAGCTTGCTGATAAAGCAAGAAGCTCAGTGCTGGGGATGTTGGCCTGGGAGAGGGTGGTGACGTTCAATTATTCAACAGATTTCAATAGGTACATTTAATGTCAGAGAAATGTATACAATATACATCCTGAAATTCTTTCTCTTTGCAAGCATCCGTAAAGACAGAGGAGTGATGTAAAGAATGAATGACAGTGAAATGTTAGAACCCCAAAGCATTGCCCAACTCCCCCTCCCACACACAAGCAGCAGTAAGGGAACAACTCCCCCACCAACAAAAAAACAATGGCACCTCCCCACCGTGCACTGAAACTTGCAGCAAAGCATCAATAAAGACTCAGACTTGCAGTACCCCAAAGACTACTCGTTCCCTCGGTATTTGACGTACCACAGGCTCTCTCTCTCTCTCTCCCTAATAAAGGGAAAAAAGGTGTCCCCGTTTCACAGCACGAGGGGAGACTTAACAAAACAACTCACTGATTTGTGGTGTTAAACATCCGTTGTGTTGCTTTTTCCGAGCTCTGTGCCTTTGAGCACACAACCAGCAGCAAGCCTGATACTTCTGATCTTCCTTGTTCTCCCGCGATGCACCTGCCTCAGAGCCACAAAAATCTGGCACCCTGAAGGCTCACTAGCCTTCTCAGCCGCGTACTTGGCATATCGAAAAGCAGCTGGTAGTGAGGCCCTGAGAACGGGTCCCATTCCCACAAAGAACTGAGGCCAGAGCGTAACTCCAGGTCAGGGTCTTCAAAGGAACCTTGAAAGGGAAAAAAAAGATATCAGAGATAGAAATAAAGCTGTTTCCAAAGATGCAAGCAAAGGAGTCACCATCTAACACCATCATCACTGAGAATCAGAATCAGAATCAGGTTTATTATCACTGGCATGTGACATAAAATTTGTTAACTTAGCAGCAACAGTTCAATGCAATACATAATCTGGCAGAGAAAAAATAATAATAAATAAAATTTTAAAATATAAACAAATAAATCAATTATGTATATTGAATAGATTTTTTAAAATATGCAAAAACAGAAATACTGTATATTTTTTAAAAAGTGAGGTAGTGTCCAAAGATTCAGTGTCCATTTTGGAATCGGATGGCAAAGGGGAAGAAGCTGTTCCTGAATCGCTGAGTGTGTGCCTTCAGGCTTCTGTATCTCCTACCTGATGGTAACAATGAGAAAAGGGCAGCCCTGGGTGCTGGAGGTCCTTAATAATGGACACTGTCTTTCCGAGACACCGCTCCCCAAAGATGTCCTGGGTACTTTGTAGGCTAGTACCCAACATGCAGCTAACTAGATTTATAACCTTCTACAGCTTCTTTCAGTCCTATGCAGTAGCCCCTCCATACCAGACAGTGATGCAGCCTATCAGAATGCTCTCCATCATACAATTATAGAAGTTTTTGAGTGTATTTGTTGACATACCAAATCTCTTCAAACTCTTAATAAAGTATAGCCACTCTCTTGCCTTCTTTATAACTACATCAGTATGTTGGGACCAGGTTAGATCCTCAGAGATCTTGACATCCAGGAACTTGAAACTGATCACTCTCTCTTCTGATCCCTCTATGAGAATTGGTATGTGTTCCTTTGTCTTACCCTTCCTGAAGTCCACCATCAGCTCTTTTCTCTTACTGACGTTGAGTGCCAGGTTGTTGCTGCAGCACCACTTCGCTAGTTGATGTATCTCACTCCTGTACACCCTCTTGTCACCACCTGAGATTCTACCAACAATGAGCTTCACCTCTTCCAGTGCATTTGGAGGATTTGGTAGGGAAAGCATTGGTAATATTTTTCCAGCATCTCAAAGATGCCCTACCAGCAGTGTGCACCTGGACTAGAGGGTAAAGATTACATTTGTAGATTAGTTGCCTCATCCCATCCTGCCAACTGACAACAAATGCTAATTGAAGATGTGGCTATTTGCCTATGATGTTAATTATTTTTTAGCACTTCTGGAGTAAAGGTTCTAACATGCCTTGGGATTAACAGCCATCCTTTGTTGACCAGCTCCATAATAAGAGCCAAGATGGCACCAGTGAACCACCGTGATGTTCTCTGGGCTACGTACAATACTTCTAAATATACCTCTTTTGAATTATTCCTACTGCAAACTGCAGTATGTAATTCCCATTTAAGCAATGTACTTTTAGGTAAACGTAATTATCTACGAGTTTCACGATCTTCTGAAGGGCTTGGCAGACCAAGAGGTACGGTACCTTTAAGCGGGCGAAGGTTCATCGCCATGGCCAGGAGGAGTGAATCCAAGCCAGGCTGAAATGCAGAGGGATGAGGCCCATTCTAGCCAATATCCTGTTAGCAAATGTACAGTTGCTTGAGAACAAAATTGAGGATCTCAGGGCAAAATTGCTATATTGAAGAGAAATTAAAGATTATTATATTCTATTTTTGACTGAGATGTGGCTTACTCCCAGCAAGCTAGATACAGAAATCAGACCTGAAGTCTTCTCGATTTACAGAATGGTCAAAAACTAATGATTGGGAAAGGCAAAATGAGGAGATGCATGTTTCGTGATAAATTCTTGGTGGTGCTCCGATGTGGCGGTTTTGCCGAACTCGTGATCCCCCGACATTGAACACCTAATGGTCAAATGCCATCCATTCCACTTACCTAGGGAGTTCTCCATAAACCTGACCACAGTTTACGTACCACCAGTGGCCGACTATAATCAAACACGTGAAATACACTATGATGCTGTCTCCAAACAAAAAAACACATTCCAGTGCATTTCAGATCATAGTCAGGGACTTCAACCAGGATTGTTTGCAGAAAACCCTGCCCATCTACCATCAGCATATAACTGGCATAACAGAGGTCCTAAAACAGTAGACCATTATTATACTAAGATAAGGAATGCATACAGCAGAGGCTAAAGAGCAAGGCTCCAGAGATTAGGACAACAAAAAGGTGGATGCGGGAGGCAGAGGGGTGGCTATGGGATTGCTTCAAGATGGTGGACCGGGTCATGTTCAAGGACTTATCTGAATGAATGCACCATGGTTGTCATGGACTTTATTAAAACAGTTATAGACGAGTGAACCCCCACAAAGTCATTCAGTCTTTCCCAACCAGAAGCCTTAGATGAACCATGAGATCCACAATCTACTGAGGGCCAGATCAGAGGCTTTCAAGTCTGGAGACCAGGAAAATTGCAATAGGTCCAAGTACAATCTACAGAAAACCATCTTGCAGGCAATGTGGCAATTCCAAACTCAACTTGAATCAATAAAACATGCTCGGCATTTGTGGCAAGGCTTGAATACTATCACTTCTGATAAAATTTAATCAAGCAACATAGCTGACAACAGGGCTTTGCTTCCACATGAGCTCAAATCATGAAGGAAGCATCACAAACTCCCGCAGCCCCCAATGATCCTGTGATTTCAGTCTCTGAGGCTAACGTACGAGCAGCCTTCAGAAGAGTGAACCCACAAAAAGCATTTGGATCAAACGAGGTACCTGCCAAGTACTAAAAGCTTGTGCTGATCAACTGGCTGGATAGTTCACTGAGATCTTTAACCTCTCATTTCAGCGGTCTGGGGTACACACCTGCTTCAAGCAAGCTTCTTAGGAGCCTAAGAAGATTGTGGTAACCTTCCTGAGTGACTATCGTCAAGTAGCACTTACATCTACAGTGATGAAGTGTTTTGAGAGATTGGTGATGAAAAATATCTCCTGCCTGAGTAACAACTTGGATCTGCTCCAATTTTCCTACCTGAGCAACAGTTTCAAAGCAGATGCCATCTCACTGGCTCTTCACTCAACCCTGGAACATCTGGACAGCAACAATGCAAACATCAGGATGCTCCTTATCAACTATGGCTCAGCATTCAACACCATCATCCCCTCAAAACTAATCAATAAGATTCAAGACCTTGGCCTCAATACTTCCTTGTGCAATTAGATCCTAAATTTCCTCACTTGCAGATCCCAGTCCTTTTGGATTGGCAACAACATCTCCTTGACCATCACCATCAGCACAGGTGCACCACAAGGCTGAGTGCTTAGCCCCCTGCTCTACTCACTTTACACTCATGACTGTGGGGCTAAGCACAGCTCCATTGCCATATTCAAGTTTGCTTACATAATCAAAGTTGCAGGCCATATAAAAGGTGGTGAAGAGTCAGAATGTAGGAAAGAAATTGAAAATCCGGCTGAATGGTGCTATAATAACAACCTTTTACTCAATGTCAACAAGACCAAGGAACTGATTATTGACCTCAGGAGGAGGAAACCAGAGAAGTGTAAGAGCCAATTTTCATCATTGGATCAGAGGTGGAGAGGGTCAGCAACTTTAAATTGCTTGGTGTTATGACTTCAGAAGACCTGTCCTGGGCCCAGAATGGCAGCACTTCTATTTCCTTAGCAGTTTGTGAAGATTTGGCAAACTTTGACAAACTTTAGATAGATACGGAGTGGAAAGTATATTGACTGGCTGCAACACAGCCAGCTATGGAAACACCAATGACCTTGAACAGAAAACCCTACAAAAAGTAGTGGATACGGGACTGTCCTTCACAGGTAAATCCCTCCCAATCATTGAGCTCATCTACATGAAGCACTGTTGCAGCAAAGTTGCATTCATCATCAGGAACCTCCACCACCCAGGACATGCTCTCTTCTTGCTGCAGCCATCAAGAAGAAGGTACAAGAGCACTGGGACCCACACCACCAGGTTCAGGAAAACTTATTACCCCTCAGCCATCAGGCTCTTGAACCAAAGGGGATAATTCCACTCAACTTCATTTGCCCCATCAAACCTTTGGACTCACTTTCAAGGACTTTTCATCTCATGTTCTTGATATTTACTGCTTATTTATTTATTGTTATTAATTATTTCTTTTTGTATGTGCACAGTTTGTTGTCTTTTGCACACTGGTTGAATGCCCAAGCTGGTGTGGTGTTTCATTGATTCCATTATGGTTAATATTCTATTATGTATTTATTGAGTATGCCCACAAGCAAATGTATCACAGGATTGTATATGGTGTCATAGATATACTTTAATAATAACTTTGCTTTGACCTATCATATTTTCTTGATCATTTCCCTGATATCTCACCACTGGACCTTTCCTAATTCCAATGATCTCTTCTTTAAGCCTACTCTTGCCTCCTGCATGGTCCCTAATCATTTTTATTGTACAAATTTACTCCCTGGAAATAATTATTGCTCTCTCCCTAATCATATATTCAATCTTTGCCACATATTCCTAGTGTTCTCCTCAACATTGTGACTCTCTCTCCGCGATAGAGAAGCTCACCCATTCTACAGTCTTCTCCCTGGCGCACTCCAATAAATTCTATCACAGGATCTTCTTCCAATGATTATCATCCTTCCTTACTACTGCTCACACATTTCTGCCTTGCATAATCCCTTCCACTACCCCCCTCCGTACCCCCCCCCACCTTGACAGGATAGCAAAGCAGAAAGGATTAATGTATAGCATGTGTCAATGCTTATGAGACGTAGGTAGAATTGGGCCTTTTTAGGTGGTATAAAACAGACCCTTGCAGCCTCATTGAAAACTGCCGTGGATTCCTCAAACAGAACCCCTCCAATGCATGAAATGATACACTTTAGGCTACTTTTTTTCCCCCTTAAGTTTTTTTGACCTTCTAAAAGCAATTAAAATCCTTTCGAAATCCATGGCAGCATCTGCAACCATTTTTTCTCAACATTCCAGGTACGTTACTGATGTTCTAAAATATTACCAAGGCATTGACTTCTTTGAAAATATTCCGAAGGCCCCACTAATCCCTTAATAATTCAAACACTTAAGAGTTTCACATTTGGCCTACTTGTGAAACTCTTAAGTATTTGAATTATTAAGAGATTATTCAGATACTAAAATGGTATTGGCAGAGCTAAGAAAATATCATATAGAGCCAGACTAAGGTCCCCAAATTTCAGAAAAACATAAAAGGAAAATGTGAAGCAAGTAATCAAAAAAGCAAGTCACCGTAAAACACAAGATCTTGGAGGGCAACACTCAGTGAATAAAGTGCTGGACTAAAAAATTCAATTAGAGTCAAAGACCTGAGTGATTTCTAATGTGTTACAGTTCCAAGCGAGCCTTTCTTTTTAAGTAATTATTGAATTACATTTTGTTTAATCTATGTTACCTTTTGCAAAATAATTATACCACTGAAAACATGTGCCAATCAACTGTCTGGTGTTCAAGGACGTGATCAACTTCTCATTTCTGCAGTCTCAGTTTCCCCCTGTTTCAAAAGGACAACAATCATACTGGTGCCCAAGAAGAGCAGAGTGAACTGCCTCAATGACTATTGACTGGTAGCACTCACATCTACCATAATGAAGTGCTTTGAGGGCATAATTATGGCTAGAAGTAACTCCTGCCTGAGCAAGGATCTGACCCACTGCAATTCATCTACCACCGCAACAGGGTCTCACTGGCTCTCTAATCTGCTTTGAAACATCTAGAAATTAGCAAAAGATATGTCAGGCTGCTGCTTTTGGATTGCAGTTCAATGCAATCATCTCTCTGTATTAATCAACAGGCTTCTAAAGCTGGACCTCTGTACCTCCCTCTGTGTCAGGACCCTTGACTTGCTCATCAGGAGATCATAGTTCAGAACTGATCAGTGATAATGTCACCTACTCACTTACAATCAACACAGACACACTTCAAGGATATATGTTTTGCCCCCTGTTCTACCCTCTCTGCATTCATAACTGGGTGGCTCAGAACAACACAAAACAAAAAGATTAATATCATATGGGACAGTGATAATAAACCCAATTCTGATTCTGATTCTGTGTTGAATGTTTTCATTCCTTTGATGGAAGTTTAGACAATTTAGGGGAGCAAAACTTTTAGTTATTTTTATTTCATTTTTCTTGTTTTTATTTGTTACTCTCTTGGCTCATTTTAAGATACTGATATTCCCTTAAAATGAAGGTTTTAACAGTTTGGGAATAAAAAAGATGTTTTAGTCGGTCTTAAATCGATCAGTTTTTTTAACATGTGTTTCAATTTTTGTTATCCATTATAAATTAATGATAATTTGAGCAGAATGCTTTTGCCTTGAAAATTCAAATGGATTTGCATTCATTATTTAAAGTAAAATGTATCCTGATTCATAATTTGGCTACATTCTCAAACAGACTTCTTCTAGCAACGTAATTGCCAAAAGAGCCATGTGTTCATGGTGTACAGGACACTACTTTGATGAAAGCAGTCTGGCACCAATTGTGTCCATGTATTAATGAGAAAAGATGATTCACTTATACTAAAATTGAACTATTATATCATAAAATGACTGTGGATTGTCTTCAATATTTACTCCCCTTTAACCCTAATATCTTAAAGATTTTTTATTTATTCTAGCAAACAGACTGAAAGATGGATGAGCAAATGATTCTAACGTGGTATAGGATGCAATTGGTTTCTTCTCATTAAATCATTTCCATTCTGCACATTTTACTCATTGTTTCCTTGGTAATAAAGGTGCAGTCTTTCTGTTTTCATGGGCATGGTTGACGTGATTATCAATGTTACTTTTTAGAGAATAAGGAAGGATATTTTTTCTAAATTAATCCCTTTTTGTGTGTTTAACTATTTCAGTACTACAATGAAGAAAGAAAGAAGTTTCCTGGCTGAGACAACACAGACAATATGCATACATGCAACCGATATATTCAGTGACTTTGTTTTAAAAAAGTAGAAATATGTTACTCCTTTCATTAGTGTGTTGTGGCTAGGGAACAGTTGGGATTGGGTTAAATTATCACATATGATCTACCTTGTGGTTCCAACAGGGCTCTCCATTTACACCTTCACTGATCAATCTATGTAAAATGAAACGGCATTACTGTATCCCTCATAACCAGCCCTATCTTAACCCTCGACATTATGTTTTCTAAGATGTGGCATGGATTATGCAACTGTCTTCTAACCTTATCATAAACATATGATCAGCAACACACATTAATTCTTGCATTGCCTTTGATTGTGCCAGAAATATAATTGACTTGTTCATCACTTCAGAATTAGATCATTGAAAAGGATTCGCAACCAAATGTTAGTGCGAAATTTTCTTTATGGAGGATGACTTTTCTGTATTTTCTTCAGTTTTTTATATCACAAGTGAAACCCAGTCTGCATCTACATTCATGGAAGCATCATATTTGAATGTAGACTCTAATAACAGTCAAATGTAATTTAAAAAACTGTTCTTTGGTTGCCATGTTTCTATTTGATACTTGTCAAATCATTGTCAGTTAATAAGTGTTTCGTTTTCGTCAGCTTCAACATTTGACACAAGGTGATTTATCTTTATTCAATATTACCGTAAATCGTGAAACAGAAATCCCGAATCCATAAGATTAACTTGGTGACATTTAAACAGTCCATTTTATCCACCCGAAAAGGAACTGTCTTCTATTTGACCTGGACATTGGAAGTATTGTTTTAGTGAGTCTGTTAAAACTTGATTCAGTTAAAGCTGATAAAGCAGTAAAGCTAATAGCCACTAATCAGTTAAAAAAAGTCAAATAGTTTTTGTTTTTGTTGCCAACATTTGAAGGAGGAAGGTACCAAGGAAGTACTGAATATGGTGATGGATGACAGGAGTTATAAATTTTTTTTAAAAGTTTGGTCATATCATGTGTTTCAAATTAATCAAGTGGTAGATTCATGTAATGGATGCAGGAACCCCCCCCCCCCGCCCCCACACCACCCCCTCACCACGCCACCCTTGGCACAAAATACCAGCGTTCTCTTACTTGGAACAGTCAGTTCACATGCATTGAAGCTAAAATATCAGGCCTGACATCCTCATATGAAAACATTTGGGACTGGGTAAAAAAACATGCTTATAATCAAGATAAATAGAAACAGATGATACATAATACCACAATAAAGTCTGCACTTACAAGAATTAAATCATCTTATAAAATATATGATAGACTTTAATTTTTTTATTAGAGCCTGATAATCAACCACTTAACAGCAAGGATGAGCATCTGGGTTGATTCTGACCTGATTTAGTTTGGAAATCACAGGGTAGTGGGAGGTGGGAGTGGGGGGGATTAAATTAAGGTTTGGTCCCTACAAATCTAGGCTCAAAGCTGGGACCAGATAGATCCACACATGATGCAAAACATTTTCCCACCAGCACTGGTTGGCTTCTGAAGATGAATACATATCTTTATCTTAAAATGTTTGTGCAGGCATGTGAATCCTGTTATCATCATTGCTGGCTAATTTTCTTCTCAATCACCATTTGCAACACTAAAATAGTATGTAGATATTTATTATGGCAACTTTCCTATGTAAACAATTGCCTGCCATGATGTAATTGTGAACTCTAGCCACCATCTGGCTCTGTCATTTCTAGACTCCGCTTCTCTGCTCTGTCACTATCTGTCTTTATCCAGCTTTTTTAAGAGATATGTTTTTAACTGTCTTAATGCAAACTATACTTTGAATTATGAGTAACTTATTCCCTTTTACATTATTTTTGCCTCCACACCAGTCACCCCACACCTTCCTCTCCCTGGATCTGGGTCCACCACTTTTCCATCCTTTCCTACAGCCTCTCATTTCCTGGTTCCCTTCAGACTACTGTGTCTCATCCCCAGTCCTTCTCCCTATTTTGTCTTAACCCCAGTCCTCCTCTCTTTCCTCTGATTCTCATACATCTCAGACTGTTTGATACTTTCACAGCCTGATTGCTGATTCTCTGATTCTTCCGTGCATGTCGAAGGCCTCTCATTTTACTTTGGTCAGTAATTCATATTCAACAGTGCAGTGACTACCATCCACTTCTGGTTTCTTCTTTGACTGTCCTTGGACTGCTGAAGGCATTAGTTCTTTCCAAGGCTGTGTTCTGCAAAGAGCAATAATATTATTTCCTTTGGGCCTTGCAGTTTGATTATCTGACCAGCTCCTGGGGAAGGTTGCTATGTGCTCTCTTCATTAGCATGGCATACCCAAGACCCTCCTCCACCAAAAAAAGACATGGTGATCAAATAAATTAAAATAAACTCTACGCTGCAGATAGATCATTGATATGACACCTTGACGGCAAGCAAAAAGCCAAAGCATTAGAGTCCTAGGAATGGAAAATTCTTGGTGCAGGGAGAAAAGGGGATGGCTGTTGGGGGAATGATTTAACTCTATCCTGTAGAATAAAGAGATTACAGAGCTTGGAATGTTTCAGAGCATTAGTAAATTATATTTAGGGTGAGAATGTTAAATTAGAACTGATTGGAGACCAGGGCACATTCTATTCCAATTGACTGGAATAGAATGAAGGAAGAGCTAAAGCGTACAAGTCCAGTAAGAGGTTTGGAGGTAACGAAGTGAAAGAAAAGGTTCCTGAAGTCAATTCGCTAAAACAAGTATGAGGCGGGAAATGTTATAGTGTTAAGACAGTCTTTGCAGTGGAGGCGATGTAAGTTAAGAAAGGCCAGCTCTAGAATGAGTACCAGGCCAGGGTTACAATGAATTCCGTTCAACTTGAGGCTATCCCTTTGCTAGCAAAGGTGATGTTAAAGGTTATAATATTTCCAGTTATTCATCTGAATAAAGTTTTATTTTTGTGCCTGTTCTGCATGCGCAGACTTCGCATCTGAAGAAAGAATTCAATTTCCTGTCCTGATTTTCAATTAAATCCTTAAAGACTGTTGCTGATTTATTGTGTGTGTGTGTGTGTGTGTGTGTGTGTGTGTGTGAGAGAGAGAGAGAGAGAGCGACTGTGTGAGACTGTGTGATTGTGAGGGGAATGACAGAGCTTTATTACAAACTCTCGAAGGCCTTCAAGGGTGCAGTCGACCCAGGAACCTTAAATATGGACCTGCCTAATTTGGCAATTGCTTCAATTGTATCAAACCCTCTGTTAAATAGATCAACAGTTTACCAATATCATAGCTAAAGAGAGGGTATAATGCACACCATATTCTACTGTATTATATTCAGCAAGAAAATAGGCATGTTAATGTTAATAGCTTAAGACATCATGAAATATTTCAAACTAGGCCAATCTTCCTGTACTGTGTGGAACAGCTGTTGCTAGTAGTTTGATCTCAATGTCATCAAAAACCTCCCTGCATACCAGCCATTTTAATTTTTGGTGAAATAATTAAAGTAAAGGGTAGTTTCAATGGAATGTCAAAATGGCCAGAACTTCCTGCTAAACCACAGATACCCAGGAAGCACAATGAATTAATGGAGGAGATGAAAGCAGAATTCTCAAACCATGTGTGCCTCTGCCAGTGCAGAACACATTTGCACTTCTCTTTCTCTGAGCTTTCCAATTTATCAATGTGTCCAATTTGTAAAACAGGAACTACGGAAATAACTCCACATAAACTGGGTAGTGCTGCTTTAAGTCAGCAAAGATAGAGAGATAACTTACACATAATTGTAATTATTCCATCCCCAGATTAAAACTTTAGGCAAAAATAGATCGAAGCATTAAAACAAATTCTGCAAGAAAAAGTATCAATGTTTTGATTTTTATTGCTGTCTTCTTTTCTGGATTTATCAGTGAATAATCTTGCTCTCAGTTCATCAGGTAGGAATCTGGTAAATTTCCAACAAGTGCCTTGGCTATAAGTCTGCAGAATTGAATTATAAATCATTGTTGCAAAAAAATTGCTAAACTCATCAGAGTTCTGCAAGGAAATCTTACTGAGAATTCCCAACTGATTCCAAGACTTCAAAGTCTTAACTTTTTGGAACATAAAAATGAGCATTTCTGCAAGATTGTAGGAGTCAGATCCCAATTTTCTTCCTCCTTTTTCCGGAGTCTTGTGCTTTTTGTTTGGAATTCTTCCTTGTCGGTGGCATTGAACAGAGCGTTCCACTGTGCCAAACATTACGGGCTAGCAGACACTCTGTCTGCTAGGGGACTTCCTGTCCCTGCTCAAGACGCATTTTTTAAAGGCCTAAAGTTAACTAAAGACAAGGTCAGTCCATTACCCCCACCTCTTTCCTGACTGTTACTTGCTTTTCTAGTGATGAAAAATATAGTTATACTCTAAAAATATTAATCCATCTTCTGGTTTATTAGTTAAGTGCTTCTTTTTGACCTCACGTTGAATCATTTACTTTGCATTTATCAGCTGTTGCTGACTGATTACTGACTGGTTGCATATCAGCATTAAGCTGGAAAAAAATCCTATCCTTTACATCTAACATTCTCAGGAAAGTTAACTGTCTGTGTGCTGAAATTCACTCTAAACAAAACACAACTGCAGTTTATTACTGCAAGATCCTAAGGGCCTACAGAATTTACAACTAATCAAAGCCTAAGCTGCTCAGCTAACTATATTGGAGCATCAACCAGGACAACGAAACAGATTTGTTCCATTGAGATATTTACGGCAAAAGTCTGTGAAACAATAGGAGTCCTCCGTCATTAGTGGACGTTAGCCAGCAGAGTTCCCTGTTCCTTGAATAGATCCATACATTCTATTACTACCACCTGAATAAGCAGATGCTTTAACACCTCATTTGAAAGGGTGCATCACTGACATCATCCCACCCTCTATTGCCTGCTTTGAAATTTCAGTTATTTGCTCAGTCTGTACTGTTTCAAGCAGTAACTTTGTGCCTTAGGAGGCATGACTGTTCTCTTTGAGTTAGAACACTGGCCGAGATTGTTTCCCTGGAGCAAAGGAGACAGAATTATGACCTTCTTGAGGTCTATAAAATCATGAGGGGCATTGGTGAGTTGGATGGTCAGTTTTTTCCTCAAAGTAAGGGAGTCTAAAACTGAGGATATAGGTTTAAGGTGAGAGTGAAAAGATTTAAAGGGGTATTTTTTTCATTCAGTGGATGTTGGGTTTTATGGGATGAGCAGGCAGAGGAAGTGGTCGAGATGGGTATAATTATAACTTTAAAAAGACACTTGGACAGGTTCATGGAAAGGAAAGTTTTAGACAGATATGGACTAAATGCAGACACATTAGACTAGCTCAAGAAGGCACCTTGGTCAACATGGTTGAGTTGGGCAGAAGGGTTTGTTCCTATACTATGACACTCTATCATCAAGGAGAGCTAATTTGGGGATAAATCTGGCTCAATATAAAGACAAGCTGTGCGATATGGAGGTGTGCTGTCATTTGTTCAGAACATGCTTGTAATAGTATGGTTAAATTGGGTTGGGCATTTGCAACATGCTATTGCACAGCTGGACATCTGCTCTTCGCTGTTTCTTTAATCTGAAAAGTCACTGACATTGAAGATCTGTTTTGCTGTTGAGCTATAAAAATTTTGGCAGCACTGTAAGCCTTGCTCTGCCATTGGAACTGAAACTTCCACCTATTTCATTCAAACCCCCTTACAAGAGGACATTAAACTGGAAAGGCAGCTTCTTCTATTGACATGAGCAATGTATGTGCTACATGTTCCAAAGCAACACCTCTCTTAGACTGACTGGCAACAGGGTTCAGCCATTTTACTTCCTTCATTCACCTTATTGTGTTGCTTATTGGTTATAAGGCTGGGGGTCTGAGAAGGATGCTCCATAGAGAGTATGGCATTCAACCAAAGCCTGCCATTGAAAGCAACAGGATTCATTGATGCCTGAAGATACAGAAATGAGACAGAATTAGATATCACCTGAAACTATTCCCTATTGATCCCACAGCACAAGATGGAAATTTTAAAGATTTTCCTAATATGGATGTAACGCTACAAACACACTGAGTCTTCCCATGTGATAGGGACATGGAATTCCTGTGAATTACAACTAACAACAAATGAATACCTCGAGGGCCTCTAGAAACAACACCTTGTGGTTTCAGCAACCTCTACGTAAGTTTCAGCTTGTAGGAATATCCCAGTTACAGGTATATGTTGCTCTCCAGCATTATTACCTGGGAAACCAACGTGAGTTGATGTCTGGGGCCAAGCCCGTGAGGACATGGATCCATGGACAGAAAGTCACACACAGTAGTCTTCAGCTTTTGGCAGCTTAGGCTTCCATTGCAGATTATTTTGCTTCATCATGTATATCCAGACATAATCAGTAATGAATTTAGTGTCAGGAAGAATAGCATAATTTGACTTGAATTGGAATTTAAATTGATTCTACACTTAGTCTGTACCCCTATAAATGAATTTGAGGTGGCTTTTTAAATTCCTTTGTATTCTGGACTGAATCCAAAGTCGGGGTGAAATTGAAGAGCATGTTGAAGCAATCAAGAGAAGTTGGAACATGTTGGATTGAGGCACACTTGATATTTGGCCTCATTTAAAACAGGCCAGATATGCGAATTCCATAGCAGCTCTGTGCTGTGAGCCACAGTTAAGTGTTGAGTGTATATCTTAAGAGTAGAGGGTTGGCGATTGAGTGAGGACTCAAATTAATCAAGAGACGAGGAATGCAGTTAAGAGCATTGAGGCAATTGAATGGAAGTTGGAGGGCATGATGGCTGGAGGGTTAGAGGTCAGTAATGGCCTTTGGCATTTCTCTGGATTTGGAGTGAAGATGCCTACACCTCCCTTCCTGGGTTCCACATTTCCTTTTGAAACTTTATAGATTTGGTAGTGACTTCCAGTACATCAACTGGTTACCTTACTTGAAGACTTGTTTGTCCTAACTGTAAATGGATTTGCTGTGTTCAATGCTGTCTAGTTTCAGGAAGGGCACTGAGAAAAGCATGCTGTATCTTGCTTGCATATTCAAGTCACCTAAACCATCAGCCCTGGACCCTTACACTATACCCTTTGCCAAAGCAGTAATGGGTGAGTTTTTGGCATGGAATATGTCTTCTCACCATCCACCATATTGCAAGCATAAAGATTTATGTTCTGTCTCTAAAGCGGATGTTGTATTGATGGATCTCCAGGCCAAAATACTCATTCAAAACAGATGCACCAAGTGTCACGCAAGCAGCTCTTCTTCCTACTTTCCACTTGAATTCATTATTTCCCATGTAAGTTTTGTGAGGCAGAAGTATAACTGCCAAAAAGTAAAGCCATTGAAATCTGATCTCAAGAAGTCTGAACTTCATTAGGTACGGGAACACAATTTTTCATAGCACCACACAGAGATGTAGAATGGTGTCCTTGGCTAAAATTGAAAAGGATGCATTTGAAAACGCTTTCTTGTACTCAGAGCCTTCATAACTATCACTAGTTGTGTCGTGGCGTCTGTGGGCCAAATCGAGGTGGTGGGGCCCAGGTCCGAGAGCAAGGGAATGATCTAATGTTTGGCATTGCTGGAGTGGACTTGCAGAACTGAGATGAGGCAAACATTGGTGAGCAGAGACAAGGCGGTGGGGCCTGAGCCTGGGCCCAAAAGTGAGGAGAGACCAGAGGTTTGATCAGCTTAAGTTCCAGGCCGAATTGGAAAGGTTGGGTACGGGCGAAATTGAGGCAGTGGGGCCCAGGCCGGAGACCGTATCAAATCAGCAGGGCCCCAGTCCAAGTGCAAGGAATGACTCAAAGTTTGGAAGATTTAAGCAGCGGACGAGATTGAAAAGGTCAGTGTGTTGGGACTGGAGGCTAGAGATGGCCCTGGTGTTCAGCTCGCTGCTCTGTGTGGTTTACTCATCTCTGTGCTGATTTAAGGCTGTGCCTGTAACTATCTGCTGCAGTGACGTGGACTCGTAGCTGTGGTTTCACATTCATGAGCTTCGGTTCTTTGCTTGCTTTTGCTATTTGCACAACTTGTTTTTTTCTGCACATTGGGTGTTTGATGGTCTTTTTTAATGGGTTCTATTGGGTTTCCTTGTTTCGTGGCTGCCTTTAAGCAGACAAATCTCAAGGTTGTATATAGTACACATACACTGATACTAATAGTATTTTGACTTTGGCTTTGATTAATATTGTTTTGAGTAGGAACTCACAACCTTATTCAGGGGTTTCAGTTATGAACAGGGCATGGAGAATAATGGAAACAGTAATCACCATTGAACCAACAAAATGTATTAACATTAAAGACTGATCCCGGTGCAATTGATTCTACAGCGTCCATTCAGCCACCAACTAACTGCTCCTTGAATTACACCTGTGGATTCTGCCCATTGAGAAGAACAAAGGACATGATCTTCAACACACTGCAAGTCCAGGAAACAATCAGGCTGAAGCACATGGTTTTCCCTAATCTCACTAAAACCTTTTACATGATCCGTTAGGAAGCACTGAGGAAAACCTTCCTCGTATTGGGCTTCCCATAAAAATTTATCTCTATCTTACCTTAGCTCAACAACAACCAATAAGCCTGCAACAGGACCAATCTCAATAAAAACTACTTGTATAACAGGACCCATCTCAATAAAAACTAGAGTAAAATAAGTTGCATCATTACTCCGACACTTTTCACAACCTCTCTTGTTACAATATTGAGTATACCTACCAATGGAGCAAAGCTAACCTTCAGAAATAATGGGCTAATGAACTAACCTTCAACCTCTCCAGAACCAAGATCACCTGAAACTCAGCAGTCGAGCTGTGTTCACACTTGCTTAGCTCTCCAACTCCCACAGCAATATACACACAATGCTGGAGGAACTCAGGCAGGCCAGGTGACATCTATGAAAAAAGTCAACTGTTGACGTTTTGGGCCGAGACCCTTAATCAGGACACTCAGTGTTGATTTGTTCACCTAACCATAAGAGAAGATGGATCTTGTACTCAAGTCCACAGTCCTCTACCAATCTGATCCCTCATGCCACACTACACGTGGAAAATAAAGATTTGCTATGAAATACTGCAAAATATAAAACTGCCCCTTGACAAAGGTTTTAGAGAGGTAATCTTAAGTACTTAGTATGTTTTTTCAAGTTTAAGTCATTCACTAGAGTACAGAAGAATGAGAAAAAAATGTTAGTGAAACTTCTGGAAGTTCTTAAGGGCTTGAATAATTGAATGCTGGGAGGATGTTATGCCTGGCTGAGGAGTCTAGAATGAATGGTTAGAGTGTCAGATAAAGGGTTGGACATGTAGGACTGAAACGAGGAGAAAGTTAGTCATTAAGAGGGTCATGAATCTTTATAATTCTCCCCCCACCCCCAGATGATTATGAAGGCTCAGTCACTGAGTTTATTCAAAATTATAGATTTCTGTATAATAAGGGAGCCAAAGGATATGGGGTGTAGAACATCAGACATAATCCTGATGAATGGTCGGGAAGGCTTAAATGGATGGATAGCATGTTACTTCTCCTATTTCTTATCTTATTTTCATAAGGTAGCAGTTGTCAGAAATTTAATTCTTATGGGCATCACACTTAAGGGACATTATGGTGGAAAACTTGTAATGAACTGGACCAATTCAGCTTGTCAAGCTTATACCATATATCTCAGTCACATAACAGCATGGCTGACACACTGGACCAACTTTGTCCTCAAGCGTCTATGAACTGAGTTTTACTTTAAATGAAAAATCTTTGGTTGAAATTGAAGGACTGTATTTTGCTGTGGATTATAAACTGTTACTTTAGGCAACTTTAATAATTGTAACATCACGTTTGTAACGAGAGCAGAGTGGCTGCTAAAGAAATGTTAGTCCACTAGTTTTATACCTTAGATGAGAGGAATCTGAGAAATAATTTTGTGCAAGAGGGTTAAAGGTACAGAAATAGTTAACACAGGAGATGTCTTGAAGCTGGATAGTGCATTAAGATCAAAGTTCAAAGTAAGATGGGGTCATTTTTATTCTGCACACAGTGATCAAAATGTGAACTAAACTTCCTGAAAGAGCAGTGGAGGCATAATTAAAACATAACTGGCTGTTGTAAGAGAAGGGAGTAATGATCTTCTTAGATCATAAATTAAGATGAGCTTCTCCATCTGCAATTAACTAGTGAACATTCATCTGAACGAAAGCACTTTTGGCAATGGAGCAATCTAGCACAGAAACAAACTGCTAGACCTTTACGAGATCAACAGAAAGACAAATTTCAGTGAAGTGGGACAGTCTTGTTGTCTTTGGCTAAAGGACATTTGAAAACAAATATGGACCTAATTTTAGTTTCACTGCCTCAATAAATGTAGTCACATTCCACACGTTTAGTAAAGGTCTCTTCAGAGGTAATGAAGGGATTTGGGCTGCAATGACCTGTAAGAGGTTGCTTCAGCAACTGGATGATTTTGAAGTGAAACTGTCAGAAGAGATAAATAAAATCATTTTACATTTGTCCCTTAATAACACCGCAAATTGCAGCATCTGGAGTGGCTGATTATAAGCTTTAATTCCATAACTTCTCATAAACAGTTTTTGCAACAAACATGCCCAAATTGCCTTGTAAGGAATTACAGAATTTAGAGAAATGGTGCATCAGTTAGTGTTGCCATATAAACTCTAGCAGCAGCCCTGATTGTTCCTGACCTTGGTGCTGCATGTATGGAATATACGTGTTCTTCTTATGCTGGTGTTCAATTGTATATTTCCTAACAGCATAATGTGGCTATTTCAGCTTACTGAGTCTATGCCTGCTCATTGCAACCTAATCACTCCATATTGGTCTTCATTCTCATCCATGTTCTATTATTCACCTGCACACTAGCGGCAATTTCATTGCCAATTAACTGACCACCCCATTGTCTTTGGGACACAACCTTGGAAAACCCATGCAGTTATAGGGAGATTGTGATAACTCCACATAGATAGTATCCTAAGAGAAGATTGCGGGGCTGTGAAGTAACTCCACCAGCTGCACTATTGTGCCTCCTACATATGTGTTCCCCAATGATCTCCTCCCACCATGCGCTACTTTCCTATTATATCCCTGTGGATGAAATCCAAAGCAACACACACAAAATGCTGGAGGAACTCAGCAGGTCAGGCAGCATCTATGGAAAAGACTAGATAGTCAACATTTCAGGCTAACTCTCTTCTTCAGAACTCAGTAGGAAGGGGGAAGATGCCAGAACGAAAAGGTGGGGGGGGGGGGGAGAGGCTAGCTGAAAGGCCCTTCCCCCTTCCTTCTCAGTCCTGAAGAAGGGTTACAGCCTGAAATGTTGACTATCTACTCATTTCCATAGATGTTGCCTGACCTGATGAGTTCCTCCAGAACTTTGTGTGAGTTGCTTTGGATTTCCAGCATCTGCAGATTTTCGCTTGTTTATGGGGAATAAGTTTGATTGGATTGTTCTGAGAAGCAGCATTGATTCGAAGGGCTGGTTATGTCTTTCTGTGTTGTTTGTAAACGTGAGACATTTAAGGTATTCTTAATTTATAATATTGTTGATAGATATATTAATGCTATTGCATAAACCAATGGCGAGTTGGGCATTTTTCCTTGCTTAGAGTTGCTCTTTATATTGTTAAATAGTCGTTTAGTCCATTTAATGCCAAAGTCTCAGAAAAGTGTCAGCCCTACGCTTGGCTTCACTTGCAGATTTTCCAGCAAGCCAGATGAGTCAGTTAGGGGTAAAGTGGTAGATAACTGGTAGCTGCTATGACAACAAATTGAAAAAGGAAAACCACAAATTCTGGAAATCCAAAAGAAAACAGAAAAAGCAAGACTAAAGTTAGCTCTTTCCACTGAGCTGGAATGCAACAGTTGAAATTTTTACCGTCTTCCAGTTTTATTGTCTCTGGTTTTCCTGGTGACAAGGCACCCAGTGGATTTACACGGGAACCTCGTGCATAAATAACCATGTCATTACAGAACCCTTACGAAGCATACTTTTTACATAGGGACAGGCCTAATTAGTTGTCAGATAGTTTATTAACTACTGGGATCTGTGACTTCCATGGGAAATCTAGAAAAAAGGAATTAGTTATGAGACAAAGAAAAATTCCTTCCATGGGGGTGGAAACAGGAGTATACATCGTGCAGTCTCTTCAATATTCTGACAGATTTATTTGCCAGATTTCAGTTTAAGAACACACATTTTTTTTTGTAATTTTTATATTTTAAGCTGAGTTTCTCTTATAGGCTGACAGCCTAGCCAGATAAAACAAAATAACTCTGTAATCTGTGCAAAGTTGTTGATATGTATGAGCAGTTTGCCACTAATTTTGAACTTGGCCTCACTGCTCTTGACATATGGAACAAATGTCTGCATTACATGACTGTAAACCATTTCTGTCTAAAGTTAATTTAAGTAAACACTTGTGTATAGTTATATAGTTATCTTATTTTATTTTTGGGAACACCAAAGTAACAAGACAATCAGCTGAAGTAAATGTCTCAAAGTTTGCAAATAACATGAAGTCAAGTGCTTGGGAATGTACCCAAATGAGCTGGAAACTTCAGGCCTGTAATTAAGACCAACAATTTCATTTTGTATTTGACTCTTGGCCCCACTCCTTACACTGCCAGAACTACTGGCCAGAGGGAATTTGTCCCTAACAAACTTATTGGTGGGTGGGTTTGAAATTACTGTGCAAATCTTGATCCATTAGAACATAATGAATTAATATGTAATCCAATTGTTTCACCACTGTAAACTCTGTTAAATTGATGGACAACAGAACCACATGTAAAAATTATATATCATATATTAAAGACATAGAGAAGAAGCACACTAAAATCCGTTCATGCATCTTCAACTGTCAATTAGTTGTTTTGAGACAAATCTTCTGGCAAAAGCCGCTTGGAATTTCAGACAGAAAACTTGTCTTATCTGTCCACAGTTGCTGAGGAAGGGGTAAAACTGCCTTCCTCTTATCAAGAGCACTGACCCAGGGGCAGCTGCACTGCACCAGTGGATTCCACAGGGATTGCAAGGGGTGAAACTAATTTCTGCAGGTTTTCCAGCTTTCAGGCTGGGATATCAGGCTGCAGATTCTGAGCCAGTTTTGATCTGCTGTAAGTACCATTAAAATGACAGAGAGGAATAGGCATCTACTGGTGGAAATTTGATTGGCGTATGAGTGCATGTGTGCATATGTGTATGTGTGTAAGTGTGATTCTCTTATAATTTAAATTGCAAATTATTGTTATTTCTGTAACCTTATTTTCATTTTTAATAGATTCTGAACATATATGATAATAAGTATTCACAGTACCCTCCAAGTCTGCACTGTTTTTTCCAAGAAGGGTACCAAGTGCACATATGGGAGTTTCTTTCAAACTCTGTGGACGGGGAGGGCTGGTTTATCATTCATGTGGACTACTTTCTGTATGTTTGTCGTTGAGCATATCTGGAGGAGTAACATTGGGCACCGATGATAACTATTGAATTGGGGCAGGTAGGAGGGCTCCAGCAGCAGCAGACGTTGCAGAAAGTAGCCACACTTCCACACATTTGGTCAGAAGATTTGTAGCTCTCACTAGAGAATGAGGTGTAGAAAATGACATGCTCATCTCCCTAGATGGAAATCCACTACAAGAGAATTCACAGCTTATGCCACTACAGTATGACAATATTCAAGGCCCCTGCTTGATGAAGCGATGTCATCCACGCCAAAGTGAAGATCTAAGGAATTAGTGGAATCAAACTTTGAAATTAGTTTTCATCAGTGCCTATAATACTCCAGTGAGCATCAATGGATGAAAGATTTTGCAGAAAGTAGTGATCCTGCTGAAAACAGTTTATGATGATAAAGAAATAGCCAGATAGAGTCATGGAGCACTACAGCACAGAACGAGGCTCTTTGGCCCATCTAGTCCCTGCTGAACAGTTACTCTGCTTAGGTCCACTGATCATATGTGTGTGTGGTCATATAACCATAGCACTCCATTCTCCTCCCATCCATGTACTGATTTGAACCTTCATCCACCACTCCTGCTGGCAGCTTGTTACACACTTGCACCAGTGACCGTTCAGGTTCCCCTTAAATATTTCACTGTTCACTCATAACTGATGACCTCTAGTTCTAATTTCACCCAACTTCAGTAGAAAAAGCCTGCTTAAAATAACCCTATCTATATGCCCCATGATTTTGATTACTTCTATCAAAATCTCCCCTCATTCTCTTATTTTCCAGGAAATAAAGTCCAAATGTATTCAACCTTTCTCTTTAACTCAGGTCCTCGAGTCCTAGCAACAGGCCAGTAAACGTTCTCTGTACTCTTTTAATCTTATTGATATTTTTCCTGTAGGTAGGTGACCAGAACTGCATACAATATTCCAAATATAGCCTCACCTTTATCTTATACAAGATGAGGCTAAAGGACAATGTGCCTAAGTGAGTGAGAAGCTGATGCATGGTTGTTTCTAGCCTTACATAAGGTTGCATCCATGACAGGCTGGCATCAGCCCAGGTGAAGGGAGGCTCTTTAACTAAGCGGTGATGCAAACATCCACCTGCATCCAAATAAAAACTGTCTCAGCATTCAAGAACCACCATTCATGCACAATTATAACTCAAGTACATGGTTTCAGTCACACATTTTATGTCACTGAGCATGTCTAGTAGCCTCTATTGATTGGTGAGCAATTTACATGAAGGACTTGGACTACATTTCCAGAAGTCCATAGACTTTTAGTGACAAAATTTTAGATGAAATTCATTTGCCTGGTACAAAAAAAAATCATTGCAAGAACACCAGATGATATCCAGGGTGTAGTAATTTCATGGCAACTTTCGGAGACAGCAAATATCCTGCCCTGATTCTATTCTTTTAAAAAGTGCGAGCGGTTTTCACGCTGACAGTTGGGTAGGGTCAGGGTAGAAGATAGGGGTCTGAGGCATGTTTCTGAGGTTGTTGCTGCAAAGAAACAGAATCAAATAATTGCCCAAATAATTAACCGGAACGGGATCATTTCTTGTTTGAGAAGGCTGTTAAAATTGTTAAAATTCCACTTTTTTTTAAAATGTTGGGAATTTTCATTAACGTTTAGCCAGTTGGATGCATTTTTTTCCTTATAGAATACAGAATGTAGCTTCCTCTGGGGCTTGGTGGCAGTAAGTATAGGTGTTTCAGATCTGGCACAACATTTTCAGTCTAAATGTTCTGTCCTCAAGGGCCTGTTGATAACAGTAATGACTTGATTTGCTTTTGGCAGGCTTTTATGTGGGACCAAACATTAACTGCAGCAAGGACCAATCTAAGAACCACTGATTTGGTGAGACAAGAAGCAAATTGTTCTGAAGACCATTGGTCTGGAATTTATAGTCATAGCAATTTAAAATAATAGGAGCCTTTTCCAAGTTTCTGAAAATGCTACTGACATATTTAGTTGTAAGTGCCATTACTATAAAAAAAAAGTTACCCCTGCTCAATCATGTGCATTTTAACTCTGTAAAAACAAAGTGCTGGAAATCCAATTAATACACAAAAGGAATCAGATACTCTGTTACTCTCTCCATGACCAGTGCCTGGTCTGCAGAGCATTTCTGATTTTTCCTTGTATTTAATTTGCAGTCTTCCTTGCGGCTTTATTTTGGGGAAGCAACATCACTGCTGGTGATGCAAAAAGACAAATTCAACTCATCAAAAGGGCTGGATCCATCCTTGGCTACAACCCTGGACTCTTTTCAGTTAGTGATAGTCCATAACTGTTATCAATTATGGACAATCTGGCTCATCCAGGCATGACCTACTGAAAAAGCAGCAGAGCCCCCTTTCAGCTCATTCAGCTCCGCTGTCACAAGGATTGTTACAGAAAATCTTTCCTACCAAATGCAATAAGCATTTACAACAGTTCATCACTGTGTGACAGGAGGGCACACAGCATGGTACAATAGTCTCTGTTTTGTTATTTCATACATTATTATTGCACGTTATTGCAAATTGTTGCATGCTGGTAAATTATTATTGTATAAATTATTATTCTGTTCTTTATTATTAGTTAAGTCTGCACACCGCTAAGTGGGTTTTTAAATGTTGCTGCTATAACAAAAGAATTTCCCACTTGGGATCAATAAAGTATTTATTATTATATTAATAAGTTCTGTTTACGCTCAGTGACCACTTCATTAGGTAAACTTGTACACCTATTCATTAATGCAAATATCTAATCAGCAAATTCAATGCATAAAAAAGCATGCAGACATTGTCAAGAGGTTCAGTTGTTGCCCAGATCAAACATCAGAATGGTGAAGAAATGTGATCTAAGTGACATTGACTGCAAAATGAGTATTGATGCCAGACAGGGTGATTTGAGTATCTCAGATACTGCTGATCTTTTAGGATTTTCATACACGACAGTTTCTAAAGTTTATGGAGAATTGTATGGAAAAAACAGAAAAAACATCCAGTGAGTGGCACTTCTGTGGGTGAAAATGCCGTGTTAATGAGAGAGGTCAGTGGAGAATAGCCAGATTGGCTCAAGCTTACAGAAGGTGACAGTAACGCAAATAACCGTGCATTACAACAGTGGTGTGCAGAAGAGCATCTCTGTATGCACAACATGTTGAATCTTGAAGTGGATTGGCTACAGCCACAGAAGACCATGAACATGTGCACCAGCGGCTGGTATATTAGGTATAGGAGATACCTGATAAAGTGACCACTGAGTATATTTTGTGACATAGGTAGATTGTTGAACTAGCTTTTTTAAGGAGGGAGGGTCCCGAATAAAGATGTAATGATCCATGCCATTGGCTACCAGCTCTCCCTAAAAACAATATCATGTTATGCTATGTCATAATTAAAACAAAATTAGAAGAAAATTGGAGCTAGTAGTATATATTTAGTACTGAAAAGTTTATTAATTTGTGTACTCCATTCAGTCCCAATTACATTTGTGTTAAAATCAAGTTTGATTGTCAATGCCTTCACTAGAAGTTTAAAATTTTCAAGTTCAAGGTTATTTGTTATTCAATCATACATGAATACCAATGAAATAGGGTTACTCCAGGGCCAAGGTGCAAAACACAGTACCAATGGTCATACATGGTACAAGGTACAAACAGTATAGCACATTTAAGATAGCAGTAAAATGTAGTCTAGCAAAGAAAAATAGTCCAAGTCCCTGAGTCCATGAAAGTTGCAGCAGTCTGTAGATGAACATAATATGGCTTGTCTTCTGCTGAGCGAACACTGAGGGCCGCACCACATTGCCTCCTGCACACCAGTGGATCACCCAACTCTGACGCCTCCCCCAGGTGTCTGTAAATGGGTGACACTGCAGCTTGATGCCTACTCCTTGCTATGAACAAGGCAACAGGGCTCCCAAGCTGTCTGCATCTTCCATCCAGCAATCAACCAGTGAACAGGACTTGCAGAAGAATGTTCAACAGAGTTGTGTGACTAGAAGAACAGTGATTAAGCCGTTCACTCGCTGTTAGACTGCACATCATCTTCGTGCACTGACTCCTCTGACGGCTTTCTGACGCAGCTGGCATTGCAATCTGCACCAAGTCCATCTTCTTCAGTTTCTCCACCAATGAGCAACTCACTGATGGGGTAGACCTGCAGTACTTTAAGTTCTCAATGTCCAGTTGGGTTTTGAGATGGTAAAAATTTTTTTGAAAAAGACCATAGCACCTTTGGTTGGCACCATAGAAGCTGCTGCATGCAAGCAGGCCACCATCTTACCAGAAGTTTGCGGAACAGTAATTTTCATTTTAAGGCAAGATTCAAGTTATGGTTGTTGATTTATTCATTTCTTCATCTCCCTTTCTTGCATCAAGATTTTCTTTACTTACCAACAATCTCACTTTTCCTGAAGGGAAAATAAAGATCAAAAATGTATCTTTCTTTGCCATACTTGTCCCAAATATAAAACAGCAAGATTCTGAATAAAAGAGGATAAAAAATTGAGGGAAAATCCTAATGAAGGGTCTCGGCCCAGAACACTGACTCTTCATTCCTTTCCATAGATGCTCCCTGACCTACTGAGTTCCTTCAGGATGTTGTGTGTGCTACTCTGAGAAGATGCTGATGTAATGCAGTGAGGTTACTACATGGAAGTGGATGAATGGAAAGTAAAGACAGGAAGACGAGAAGAAATGTAGTAAAGAAGAAAATAAATTGCATAAGTTGTCCCAAACTCTGCCGTACCAGACAATAGACTAACATTTTTAGCTTTGAAATGATCTGCTGATTGGAAAGGCGTGTTAAATTGTTTGTGGGGAGGGTTATGGTTAACCCACTGCTGCAGAGTGTACAGGACTCTGGTGGAGCCTTGCATGTTATGTCTTTTCCTTTCACACAGACTGACATCTCCTTACCTAAAACTGGAGCAGCCTCACATTCTGCACCATGTTGCTGGGCGTCAGCCCCTCCGAGGATCTGTCCTGGGCTTAACGTGTTGATGCAATCACAAAGAAAGCCCACTAGCAGCTCTACTTCACTAAGTGTTTAAGGAGACTTAATGTGTCACCAAATGCTCACAGAAATTTCTATAGATGCATAGTGGAGAACAATCTGACTGGTTGTATCACAACTGGTGTGGAGGCTCCAATGCACAGGATTGCAAGAGGCTGCAGAGGGCCGTACGTTCAGCAGCAGAACACCATGAACGTACACTCAGTTGTCACTTTATGAGATAGAGAAGGTATCTAATGAAGTAGCCACAGAGTGTGTGCTGCTTGGTTTTGCTTTGCAGGAGGCGATAGCGTTCAAGCCATGAGCATCCTTTTGTGTTTCAAGTTTGGAGGAGCCTGAGACCCGCACTCAACAACTGAGGATCGGCTTTTTCCACTCTGTCATCAGATTTATGAATGATCATTGAGTCCATGAACACTACCTCATTATTCATTCATGTGTGCACTATTGTTTTTGTAACTTATGGAAATTTTTAATGTCTTTGCACTATTTTAATGTCTTCCCACTGTACTTCTGCCACAAAACTATAAACTTCACATCAAATAAGGCCATGCTAATAAACCTGATTCACATTCCAATAGCCAAGCCTGCAGCCATTGTGGGTACAATAGTAAACCCAGGAGGTAGTGTTGTAGACCGTTGAACACTGTTGTTGTTGTTCGTCCTTCGGAGTCGAAGACGACCACGACTTCTGTCAGGTGGAGGGTTTGTGACTGTGGGTCCGGAGGTGACTGGTGAGGCCAATCCAGGCCCTGAAAGCTCGCCCACATGTGGGACACATGAGGGTAGGTGCTGCAGTGGAAGTGGAGGTAGCTCGAGCCTTGCGCGTGGTGCGTTTCCTCTGAGCCTCTGCGGTGCGTCTGATTTCTGCTGCATACGCTCCTTTAGTGGTCCTGCTCCACCAGGTTGGGCGGTCCAGAGCAAGCGATTCCCAGCTACTGGGATTGATGTTGAGGTCTTTGAGGGACACTTTGAGGGAGTGTTTGAAATGTTTCTTCTGCCCTCCAACTGAGCGCTTGCCCTGGCTCAGCTCTCCATACAGCAGCTGTTTTGGTAGTCGACTGTCAGACATCCTGACGACATGGCCAGCCCATCTGGCTTGGGCTTTCTGTAGGAGGGTGTAGACGCTGTGGGTGCTAGCCTGCTCCAGGATCTCCGTGTCTGGGACTTTGTCCTGCCATCGTACGTGGAGAAGTCTGCGGAGGCAGCTCAAGTGGAAGTGGTTGGGCTGTTTAGCGTGTCTGCTGTAGACAGTCCAGGTCTCGCTGGCATAGAGGAGGGTGGTGAGAACCACTGCTCGGTAGACCTTCAGCTTGGTGGTAAGGCTGAGTCCTCTCCGCTCCCATACATTCTCACGGAGTCTCCCAAAGGCGGCACTGGCTTTGGCAATTCTGTTGCTGATCTCTGCATCTATGTTCACCGCTCGTGATAGAGTACTGCCCAGATAATTAAAGCTGTCGACTGCCAGTAGCTTCTGCCCCTTTACTGTGATGTGTGGTTCCTGGTAGGGCTTTCCGGGTGCGGGCTGGTACATAACTTTGGTCTTTTTGGTGCTGATTGTAAGTCCAAAGTTGTCACAGGCTCGTGAGAAGCAGTCCATTTCTCGCTGCATCTTCTGCTCTGTGCTGGCGTTGAGGGCGCAATCATCAGCGAATAAGAGGTCTCTGACAACAATCTCCTTTACCTTTGTAACAGCCTGTAGACGCTGGAGGTTGAATAGCCCACCGCCAGTCCTGTATCTGTCCTGTATACCATCCTGACAATCGCGGAAGGCATCATTCAGCATAGCAGAGAAGACCATGCTAAAGAGTGTAGGGGCGAGAATGCATCCTTGCTTCACACCGTTCATCACTGGGAAGGCTTCTGACTCGTCACCATCATCCAAAACTTTCACCATCATGCCATCGTGGAACTGCTGAACAATCATTATGAACCTGCTAGAGCAGCAAATCTTCTCCATTATCTTCCATAAGCCATCTCTGCTGACCGTATCAAATGCCTTGGTCAGATCGACAAAGGTCATAAAGAGGTCGCTGTGCTGCTCTTGACATTTTTCCTGGAGTTGGTGTGCAGCAAATATCATGTCGACAGTTCAACGCTCTGCACGGAAGCCACACCGGCTTTCTGGGAGGAGACCTTGCTCAAGGTGTTGGAGAAGGCGATTAAGCAGGACGCGAGCCAAGATCTTCCCAGCTATGGACAGGAGGGAGATGCCTCGGTGATTGTCACAAGACTGGCAGTTGCCTTTCCTCTTGTAGATGTGGACAATGCTGGCATCTTTCAACTGTTGCGGGACCTTTCCTTCGTTCCACATAGACTGGAAGAGCTCAGTCAACTTCTGCATCATGAATGGGCCTCCTGCTTTGTAGACTTCAGCAGGGATTGCATCTGATCCTGGTGCTTTGCTACAAGAAAGTTACCTGATAGCTTTTCTGACTTCTTCTTCTGTGGGGAGGTTGTCAAGGTCCAGGTTGATCTCCACCTGAGGTAGGCGAGCAATGGCCTCATCATTGATGTCGGCAGGGCGGTTGAGGATCTGGTTGAAGTGGTCAACCCATCTCTCCAAAATCTGCTTTTTCTCTGTCAGCAGCCGAGTCCCATCTGCACTGAGGATGGGGGAGGAGCCAGAGGACTGAGGTCCATACATAGCCTTCAAAGCGTCGTAGAAATGCTTGGTGTCGTGACTGTCTGCGTAGCCCTGGATCTCATCAGCCTTATTGCTGAACCAGACATCCTGCAGCTCACGGAGTTTCTTCTGCACTCTCTGTCTTGTACCGGCGAAGTCATCTATCTTTGCTTGTGAAGTGGGATCGTTCTGGTGCGCTCTGAACAGTAGGTGTTTCTCTGACAACAGTGCCTGTATCTCCTCGTCGTTCTCATCGAACCAGTCTTGATGTCTACGGATTGCTGGTCCGAGGTGTTTGAGAGCGGTAGAGTAGACCGCATCTCTGAAAGCCGTCCACTGCTCTTCAGTGCTGGTGTGGTCATCCTGGGGCGTGTCAAGCAGCCTGCTATCTAGGTCTTCACGAAATTCTTCTGCAACTACGCTGCTCTTCAGCTTGGAGACATTGAGCCTCTTTGCAGTCTTCTGACCTTGGTGTCTTCTCACAGGCAGGATGCGAAGTTTAAACTTGGATACTATGAGTCGATGATCCGTCCAGCAGTCAGCACCACACATGGCCTTTGTCACTCTCGCGTCTTGCCAGTCCCTCTTTCTGGTGATGACATAGTTGATCAGATGCCAGTGCCTAGAGCGTGGGTGCATCCAAGATGTCTTGTTACGGGTAGGGAGGTGGAATAGGGTGTTGATGATGACAAGGTCATGCGTAGCGCATGTCTTGAGGAGCAGCAGGCCATTGAGGACAATAAGCTTCTCTGACTGTGGGACTGCTGCTATGAGGGTGTCAAGTTCTTCATAGAACTTATCTTTGATGTCATCTGGGTTGGTCATTGTTGGGGCATATGTGCTGATAGGCATTGCACTCCTCTTATTGCCAAGTGGGAGCCGAAGCATCATCAGGCAATCGTTGATGCCCTCTGGAAGCTTGGCAAGTTTACGAGCGAGGTGGGATCGGATGGCAAATCCAACGCCAGCCTCTTGTCGTTCAGTGCTGCTGCGACCGCTCCAGAAGAAGGTGTACCCACCGCCACGTTCTGTAAGCTGGCCCTTGTCTGCTAGGCGTGTTTCGTTGAGTGCTGCATGTCCACCTTATAGCCGGCTAGTTCTTTGGCGACCAATGCTGTTCTTCTTTCTGGTCTGACGGCCTTGGTGATGTCAAGCAGATTTCGCACGTTCCACGTGCTAAGGTTGAGCACCTTCACTTTTGTCTTCTTTGTAGTTCGACTGCTGAGTGGGATCCCCGCCAGCCGCGGTGTGCTGGCCAGGGTAAGATGAAGCAGGGTATGTTTGAGGCACCTTTTCTAGCCCCTTGCTCCATGGAGGTGAGCAGAGAGATTCCTAAAGAGGACTGCTCAGACACCCAGGGGGCTGCCGAGCTCCACTGCTGCTTCATTCCAGCGGAGAACGACCCAATGCCCTGGGCCGCCTGTGTGCAGGTTTGTGACTACAGCTTCCAGGGTATCCACACTTGCTGCTTCGCCACTCGCCCATTGCCACAGGACTTGAAGTTTTTTAGCGGAATGGGTTTGGAGTCGTGACTTGCGCTTGACTTGGATTAAAGTGAGGGAGAGTTGCGCAAATCGTCAGCCTCACTCTCTCGTCCCGACCTTTCTGTATCCAGTTGCAAGATGGAGTCGAGATGGCTGGAGATAAGTCGGGATGCAGTGGATGGCCAGCAGTGTCCTACATGTCTCACTGTGCCCTGATTGCGCTCTACAACGCTTTGCTGGATCCGTCTTTCTACTCGTTGGACCGCCAAGTGGTGGTCTCCTCCGCGTAGTCCGCCGAATTCGGTCTTTGCATGCGTAGGTAGACAAGTCCTAACTCACCGAGGGTTTAAGGCCCATCGGCTACCCTCACCAGGTTTTGCCGGCCAGTCGAAGCCGTTGCCTGGGGTGTGGCCGCTGTTGCATGCAAACAGCTACGAGGTGAGAGCTGAGTGGTAGGTGAGGACCAATGCGGACGAACTACTCAGACTACTCAACACTACAGTGCATGTATAAGCACCTCCATATGTTACCTCAGCAGGCACAGGAAGGGAAATAATGGACCTTGCAGATTATAATTGGAACCAAATCACATGATGTACAGAGTACATCTGATAGAATTTCTGGGTTGCAAAATTTAAGATTCAAGATTACTTGATGTAATATCCAATACACAAGTGTAAAGAAGAATGAGATCATTGTTGATGCAGCATTAAAAACCCCACTAAGATAAAGAACTCAATAATAAAAAACACAGCATATATAAATATTGTACATAAGTTAGCTTGTATACTGTACATAGGTTGACTGTAAAATTATTATTATTAAGTTATGATTATTGATTGATGAAAGTGACATTAGCTACAGGAGTGTCTGTATATAAGGTTACTGACAGGAAATGATAAAGTAGCGATGGTGAGGGGGGGTTAGTAGGTGGAGTTGTTGATCAGTCTTATTGCTTGGGGAAGTAGCTGTATTTGAGTTTGGTGGTCCTGGCGTAGATGCTAAACAGCCTTCCCAAGGAGCAGGGTGGGTGGGATTTTTTATGATATTGCTGGCCTTTTATCCAGCATCTTTCTGTACTAGTGCTCTTGATGATGAGAAGGCTGGTGCTGGCGATGCGTTGGGCAGTTTTGACCACTTGTTTTAATGCCTTCCTGTTGGCCGCAGTTCAGCTTTGGTACTGTGCGCTAATGCAGCATGTTAGGATGCTCTCTACTGTGCATCTCATGAGTACTGATGCACGTAGTCCAGCTCTCTTCAACTTCCTCAGAAAACTGAGGCATTGGTAAACTTTCTTGATTATGTAGGATATGTTCTGAGACTATGAGAGTTTGTGTGAGATGTACACTCCTTGGTGTTTGCAACTGCTTGTAGTGCTGTCGATGCGTGAGGTGTGTGAGTTCTCTAGAAATCAGTGACCATCTCCTTTGTCTTGTTGACATTGAGGAAGAGGTTATTTGCCTGGTACCAGACCTTGAGCTCATCCACCTCTTCTCTGTAGGCTGTCTCATTATTATCGGTGACGAGCCACACCACTGTTGTGCCATTGACGAATTTGACAACATACTTACTTGGGTCCAGTCAAGCGTGAGTGTGCAGCAAAGGGCACACAGCACACAGCACACAGCCCTAGGGGGCACCCATGTTGAGGGTGATGGGGAGGGAGGAGCGGTTGTGCATCCTGACTATCTGAGGTCTATTGGTTAGGAATTCCAACACTCAGTTGCACGGTGGTGTATTTAGACTGAGGAGTAGGAGTTTGTTCACCAAAGTCTGTGGGACAACAGTGCTGAATGCTGAACTGAAATCCAGAAACAGCATCTGACATAAGTGTCCTTGTTTTCTAGGTGTGTCAGGCCAGGTGCATGATAGATGAGAGTGGTTCTGTCAGTATGTATATTGCTGAGTGTCCATGTGGCAGGAATGGAGTTTTTGATATGCATCATTATCAGCCGTTCAAAGCACCTCATGATGATTGGTATCAGTGCCACAGGGCGGTATTCATTTAGTTCTGAAGGTGTGGAGTTCTTTGGTAGAAGGATGACGGCTGATTTGAAGAATGAGGGGACAGCAGCCAGGATGAGTGAAGAGCTGAAGATGTCCATGAAGATATCATTGAGCTGGTGTGCACACTCTCTGAGTACTCAGCCTGGGATGTAGTCTGGCCCATCAGCCTTTCGGGGTTGAGTCTGTGCAGAGTCCTTATCATGTCTGCTGCCGTTACAGACAGTGGCTGATCACCTGCAAGGCGATAGCTTTCGTGGCTGGAAGTGTGTACAAAAGTTGTTCACAGCATTGGGGAGGGAGATGTCACTGGTACAGTTGATGCATCATCAGTAATGCACGATGCTCAACCTCATATGCTGGGTGTCGTTACCAGCCCGGTGTTTCTGAATTTATTGTGCGTTATTGTGCCCTCTTCATGCCGAAGATGTGGCTTCTCCTGAGAGGTTCTGTCAGCGGACCTGAAAGCGCTATCCTGGCTTTTAGTACGGTATACACCTCTGTGTTTACCCAGGCCTTCTGGTTGGGCTGTGAGATGACCGTGTAGGTGTATAAGATGATGAGAGGCACGGATTGTGTGGATAGTCAGAGGCTTTTTCCCAGGGCTGAAATGGCTAGCGTAAGAGGGCAAAGTTTTAAGGTGCTTGGAAGAAGGCACAGAGGAGATGTCAGGGGTAAGTTTTTTACACAGAGAGTGGTGAGTGCATGGAATTGGCTGCTGGCAATAGTGGTGGAGGCAGATATGATAGGGACTTTTAAGAGACTCCTGGATAGGTACATGGAGCCTAGAAAAATGGAGGGCTATGGGTAGCCCTAGGTAATTTCTAAAGTAAGTACATGTTTGGCAGATCGCTGTGATTTCTATGTTTCTATGACTGCTCTTGAAGTACTGACATTGTCTACGCACTTACAGATGTAGCCAGTTACAGACTTACAGATTCCACACTTCTATCTACTCTACATTCATAAATTTTTATTTATGGGTGGAGAAAATAAAATATTATCTTCACTTTATTACAAAAACACAAATTAACAATTTTACAGCAGTCCAAAGAGCTACACATGGAAATGTAGTGTGGCAGTTTAACCTTTAACTTACTAGGTTAACTTGTTTCTGTATTGGTAATATTACATCTATGTAGAAATTGATGTGTATAGTTATGGGATTTCTGTATAGCTCATGAAACATTGGATCAAAAGGAACTTAGTGAAGTGGGAGGATTAGATTTGGATGTAATCATGAAATAGGTTTCCTGGTGGTGAAGCCAAGGCTTTCACCTTGAAAAGTAAAGGAGAAAGTGGAATATAGTATAGAATTATCATTTTGTCCTTAATTAACTACCAGATAATTATCACTGAATCAGGGCACCTTCATATTCAATTCGTTGCACCTCAAGGGGGTAGTTTTACTGCATCTCAGAGGAGGAACGCTTCATTAACACTGCAGACAAAGGTTGGAAGCAAATGCTCAGTTACCTACCTAGGTAAATTAAAATTAGGATGTTGTTCAGAGTCCTTTTACACTTTGAGGATGTCCCAGTGCACCTCACAACTTATGTTTTGTCAATGCTGCTACTTGCTCTTCCTCCCCAAAGTGGAACCAGCCTATTTCTTTAATCTGATGTTGTTTGCAGAATGAATGGGGGCCAATTCACAGGGAGAGCAAAAAGAAACTGCAGATGCTGGAAACCTGGAAAGAAGAAAATGCTATAAACACTTTATAGGTCAGACAACCTCTGTGGAAAAAGGAACACAGATAATGTTTCAGGTCAAAGACAGTGTCAGACATATCATCTCTGTGTTTTGTCTCCACAGCTGCTGTCTGATCTGCTGAGTATTTTCAGCATTTTCTACTTCTGTCACAGGGACAACTTTCTGGCTCTCCTTGGAATGCCGTGATAGGATTTATTTTGCATTACCTGAACAAACAGACTTTCAGTTTAAAATCTTCTCTCAGAAGACAGCATCTCTAGCAATGCTGTTCTCCCTCTGTAGTGCTCTGAATTAGAAGCAAAGATTAAATGCTCAGTGGTGAATGCATGCAAGGTCACTGACTGTGCCTCAGGTGGCCTAGTCAGGATGGCTGGTGAGTTAATTGAATTCTTGCACACACTTACTCTTTGCATTTGCTCTTATTACGCATCTGTCAGAAGAACTCAAGGTTATTTTTGCCCTCCCAGATGCTTGCCAGCCAACTTGAGCAATCGGGGACTGGGAATTCTTATGCATTGATAAGAATAAGTTATATATCTCAAGAAGTTATTGAAGATTTTGCTGAAGCATTTTCTCTGTTGTACTGATAATCACTTGCCATTTCATAACTCAACACATCCTATCAGGTATGTGAAAAATATAGCTCGCTCATCAAAGCAGATTGAGCACGAGCAAAGTCTCACTGTTAGCCTAGGACAGCCAGAGGCACTGGTAATCGTATCCTGTCGTACATTTGGATGATTTAATAGAAATGACAATAGTGTACTTTTCCAGTGCCTTTAATGCGCCTGCTGGATTGTCCAGCTCGCCAATGCATTAGGAAGGTGGAGATCATTGCAGCTACCAGATCATGAGCTAGCTGCCAGACTTGAAGATCGCTTTTACCAATAAGTGACTTGAATGAAGGGGCTGAAGGGCTGTTTGCTGAATTTACTCATGACAAAAAATTAGGTAGATAAGTAGGTAGTGAAGGCAGGAAAGGAGTCTACAAATGGACATCGAGAGATTAAGTGAGTGGTAAAGGATCTGGCAAATGGATTTTAATGTGGAAAAAGATGAAAATGGCCTGTGAAATTGAACATCAGATAAATTCCTGTTAGAATACAGATATAATTGCTTTACTCAAATGAGAGACAGACAGAATGTAGGAAATTATAGCTTAACATTGTCATCTGGAAAATGCTTGTTGGGACATCTTGTCAGGCACGAGTTATAACTATGTTTAAGCCAAACCATTTCACAATAGAAGGGTTTCCACATTCCGAATGTGTGGCTGGTTTGCTTCATTGGAAGATGTTCCTTCTGGGAAATGTCATGTTTCCAGACAACACTCTCAGCACACTTGCTAAGGAGGCCATGTTAACAGACATCTTCTGTGACCAGGATGAATCCTGGGAGACAAGGTCTTTCAGGATTGGGAGCCACATAAGTTAGAGAACTGTTGCGAAATATTCTATTAGTCTCTCAAAAATGAGATTCAAATTATACCTGCATCAGGTTAGGGTCCTATAGAATAAGTCCAGCCTGTGCAGGGACTTCTTTGTTGAATACTGCATGCTTCATCAGCTGGCAAGCAAAGAGAGCAGTCAGTGCTGGAAGAAGAGGAATTAGAAGACCTAAAGCTGCTAATATGTATGCAGAGCATAGGCAAGGGCAGGAAGAGTGGAGAACAAATCAGGTTACTGGGAGGAGTCCCAGTAGAATATCAGCAACACTATTTCCCATCTTACAAGAGGAGAAAGGTATTGATGTTATTGGTATCACAGGAAACTCAATAGGGAAATGCTTTTCGTAAGATGTGTCCAGAACTGTTATCCCCAAAACCAGCTTCACCAATCCCTCTCTGTCATACAGTCAAAGGTTTCAAAGGTACATTTAATGTCAGAGAAATGTGTACTGTATACATCCTGAAATGCTTTTTCTTCGCAACCATCCACTAAAACAGAGGAGTGCCTCAAAGAATAAATGGCAGTTAAATGTTAGAACCCCGAAGTACCCCCCAGTTCCTCTCCTTCCCGCTCATAAGCAACAGCAAGCAATGATCCCCCTCCCCTCCACTGGCAAAAAAAGTACTGGCACCCACCACCGAGCACTCAAGTGTGAGCAAGGCAACAGAAAGATACAGACTTGCAGTACTCCAAAGACTTCATGTCTCACCTGGTATTCGACATACCACAGGCTCTCTCTCTCCCTAATAAGGGAGAAAGAGGTGCCTCCATCATGTCCTTAACATAAGTGATCAGTCATCGTGATTCTTAATCAAAATCACTTTATTGCCAGAATGTGAAACATGCCAAAACTGATTGTGGCTCAGTGCCAAGTATAAAACATAGGACAATACTGTACCATAAAAGACAACACAATAGCAACCAACAATTTACAAGACAATAGTGCAAACAGCCATAAGCAATCTACAATTAGCAGAAAGGTCACATGCGCAAGCCTCAATAATCAACTCAAATAAATGCGAACGTATGAACAGGTTCAATATTTATCATTAGGACAAGAACAGGAAAGACCATTCAGCGGATGTTGTGCAGGGACTGTTGGGATATTACACCTGAGCGAGTTTTGTTGAGAAGCCGGATAGTTACAGGAAACAAGCTTCCTGGATGATGTGATGGGCTTGTAGACTCACCCTGATGGTAATTTGGTGGATTCAATGTGATTTTTGAGACGAGCAGGACTTTCAACGTCGGTAGCTGACAGCCACTGAGTGGACTGCTCGCTGCAACCTGGACTTGGAGAGGGAGGAGGCAGTGGGAAACCAAATGGCAACAGAGGTGGTCACAACACTCTCAATGATGGCCGAGTAAATATTCCTCAGGATACACACTGAGATATTAGGTTTCCTTAGCTGGTGTAGGAAGAACAATCTCTGCTGGCCTTTCCTAAGAGATGTGCATAACATATAACCATATAACAATTACAGCACGGAAACAGGCCATCTCGGCCCTTCTAGTCCGTGCCGAATGCTTACTGTCACCTAGTCCCACCTACCTGCACTCAGCCCCTAACCCTCCATTCCTTTCCTGTTCATATACCTATCCAATTTTTTTTTAAATGACAATTTCGAACCTGCCTCTACCACTTCTACTGGAAGCTTGTTCCATACAGCTACCACTCTCTGAGTAAAGAAGTTCCCCCTCGTGTTACCCCTAAACTTTTGCCCCCAACTCTCAACTCATGTCCTCTTGTTTGAATCTGCCCTACTCTCAATGGAAAAAGCCTATCCATGTCAACTCTATCTATCCCCCTCATAATTTTAAATACCTCCATCAAGACCCCCCCCCCCCAACCTTCTATACCCAAAGAATAAAGACCTAACTTGTTCAACTTTTCTCTGTAACTTAGGTGCTGAAACCCAGGTAACATTCTAGTTATTCTCCTCTGTACTCTCTCTATTTTGTTGACACCTTTCCTATAATTCGGTGACCAGAACTGTACATAATACTCCAAATTTGGCCTCACTAATGCCTTGTACAATTTTAACATTACATCCCAACTCCTATATTCAATGCTCTAATTTATAAAGGCCAGCATACCAAAAGCTTTCTTCACCACCCTATCCACATGAGATTCCACCTTCAGGGAACTATGCACCATTATTCCTAGATCACTCTGTTCTACTGCATTCCTCAATGCCCTACCATTTACCATGTATGTTCTATTTTTATTAGTCCTACCAAAATGTAGCACCTCACACTTATTAGCATTAAACTCCATCTGCCATCTTTCGGCCCACTTTTCTAACTGGCCTAAACATACTTGTTTTATTTCAATGTATTGGTAATGGTACCCTGGAATTTGAATGACTTGAGTACAGACACAGCCTGACCAATAAGCTCCAAAGTGGGGGGTGGGGGGGATGCTAGGGGGTTGTCAGCAGAAGTCAATCCTCATATCCACTGTCTTTCTTGATAGCATAAAGCCCCTTCACTGCATTCTCCTACACTAACATGACACATCAGTGGATGAACCTGTGATCTGAATACTGAAATTCATTTCAATGTGGAAGTTACTTAACATACCTTGTGAAGACATGAAATTTATTTCTGCTTTTCTTAAAGGTCTTTACCTGATGGGCAAGATAGTCATTCTCTGCCTTTATAAGTATCCCACTTTTACTTCAATAAGACAAAAGCAAGAGTTTGCTGACACAGAACATATTCAGCATGTTAACCAGTATCTGAACGGAGAGAATCCGGGTTAGCACTCTAACAACACTATCGATGAAGGGATAAGCAACAGGCTGTAAGCCAGTGTACAGGAGGAGAAGCATGAAGGGCACAAATGATGAAAAGAATGGTCTGTGGTAGGGTGGAAGGCAGCAATATTTAAATGATAAATGTGCAAACCAAAGTGAGGTGGCAATAGATAAAACATGTTACAGAAAATGGATGAAAAGGAGGTATAGGTGGTAGAAGGTAAATTACTTCCACACTCTCAGCACATTAAAACAAACAGGAGAAATTCTCTGAATTATTTAATTTGTATTTATATTTCTTAATTTGTAATTTATTCTGGAAAGTAATTACATGCTTAACTGAAAGCTATTCCATAGGTTTGCACTGAGTTTTATTGGGTCAGGACAGGAGGTAGAGGGCAGAGAAATTAGAGAGGGGTGATAGAGTGAATTAAAGTGCCAAGAGATCAGAAGCTTGGGGTCACTCTACCGGACTGACTGGTAGGATGAATAATGTATAACAAGTGCAAATAAACTGCTGCATTTTTCTAGGAAGAGTGTCTGGGGTAGGGAGGAGTTGAAACCCCTCATGGAATAATTCATTTAATTCAATTCATAATATGGTTGCTGAGCTGAAGGAACTATTTTGCTAAAAAATGCAACGCAAATATTAAAATGCAAGAAACTTTTAATAATGTATCCTTTGACCTCATCTGTGTTTGCATCAAAGGTCCAGTGACCTTTTAAGAAAATTTATTCCTAATTGCTATCCTAAGCATTTTTTATGTTCTACAAAGTCCTTGTTGGCCAGTTAACAAATACAGTTACCTTACTTGGCATTTTTGTAGAGAAATCTTATTGTATTTGTCTAGATTAAGTACAAAATTATGGGAATGAATACATTTGGGGAAAAAAATAGGGCATTTCGTGTCTAAGTCCATTGTTTACAGCATTAGAGATGTGGCTATTTGAAATGTCAGCCTTTGCCAATGTTATAATTAGAGTCTGCAGAATTTTTTCCTAAATACTACTTTCCTGAATATTGTGAAACTCTGTCTCATTTACATAGATGTTCAAGTGAACAGGAGATCACTCACTTCGCTGATGCCAAAACTTTGCTTTATGTCCTCCCTGCAAAGCTGCACAATGCTCAAGAAAAAGGATAAGAACAATATTAAATGGTAAAATAAATGTAGAATAAAATTGGATTCATGATGTAGTGGATTTTAAGACTGGATTAATGTATCTCAGTCCTTATAAAAGTAATGAAAGAAACGAGAATCAATGAAGTTAAATATGATAGACAATGATCCTTATCCAAGCATCTTCTCTGATGGTTTCATTCCTGAGGCCCATAGGTCAGATGAGGGAAATTTGCTAAGGTGTGGTCTTCTTGCTTGCTAATAAGTGTGGATAAATGGATTTGGAAATTTCTGTTGACTTAATAGAAGGTGCAGCCTGAACTCAAGTCTGAACATTCCTGTGGTACAATGACATCACCAGGCCCAATTACCAGCACCACAGTCACTGCTTTCTTAAAAAAATTTGGAATGCCTTTACATGTTTCCCTGAATGCACTGAGAAGTCATAAAGCCTGGTAAGTAAATCTTCTGAGAGTTTTCTGTGAGATTTCTGTAAGTGCTATAAACATATGAAGAATTCCTGCCGGAGTTAAATGATTGTAGGAAATTAGTAACAGTGTTTCTGTAGTTGACCACGTAACCTATGCAAACATTGTGAGTTATAGCAGGTGGGATATGTGTAAATCTTTGGTCCCCATTGTGTGCTTTTGAGTTCTGGTTTCTCTGCCTCTTTCATCTCCTATAACTACTAAGGCTCAAGAGAGCAATGGTTCCACCAGTGAACTCTCCTGCTTCCAACCAGAGTTTGCCTGGGTGGCCCTGTTCCATTATTTGTTGTTCATGTCTCGTCAGCGAGTCTTGACGTGTTCTTTGCAACAAGAGTCATCATAATGAACTCCTTTCCTAGCTTTGCCATGTCTCTGTGTGTAAAGAATTTTAGCCAATATTGGTGGATAATAGTTGGGAGCAGAATCCCAAACAAAATTTTCTCCACTAGTCCAGGAGAACTAACATCATTTGTAGCAAACTTCAAAGTGGTTAATTAAGTGAACGTCAGGAATCGTCTGGCACTTTGGTGTATGGAACAGCTTTGACACTCAACAAGGAAACCTCTGTCACATTAAAAAATAAATGGATAACGTACAATTTTAAGCAGCTTTTAAATGCTTTTGAGTACATTACCATTTTGGTGTGAAGTTCCCAATATAAGGATAAATGTGTCTGATATTCACTTCAATGTACTTGATGCATTTGGCAACCACATGTTAACACATGTCACTATTGTGCTACAAACAAAATTCCCATTTGTCTTTGATTTCAGATTTTCAGCAGTTGTGGTGTTTCTTTTTATTTTTGGTAGTTATTTGTGAAAGCCATAAACTGTTAAATGTACATGACTCATTTAAAATATAAACACATGGCTTATATAAAAATCATGTTAGAATATTTAAAAGGATACGCTTGCCTGAGACCCCCCTAGTAAAATTTCCAATCCTTAAACGCTGCTTTAAGGAAGTCGCAATTAGAGAGGAAGGTGTCTTGTTGGAGGTTAGTTCAGTAAAACATTTTTAGAGGCAAAAAGAATCCAGGCCACCTGCTTGCTTTTTTAGCTGCAAGAATTCTAGTGGAACACCGAGAAGGTAAAGGTGGGAAACCATCTAACACAAAACTAAAATTAATAAAATATGTGGCTATATAATTTTCTATTGCACCCCCTTGATGTTTACTGGGGCCATTTCATTTCTGTCGAACAATCACAAAATACTTCCAGGAGAAATTAGAACAAGCAGGCATTTGTTTCACTTTTTAAATCTCAATATAATTGTACTGTTTTGGTTTTTGCACTTTATTTATTGAAATGTTAAAAATTTGTTTTGTGATTCTCTCTGTCACTCTGAGCTCCCAGTTAATCCATTCTGGTAAAGATGGTGAACATCAGTAAGTGAAAAGTAAACATTCCTGAGAAGTCAATGTTTATCTGCAACATTATGTATTGTATAAGCAGTTACTTAGATTTTCCAATTTCTGAAGCACCCATGTCATAGCTGATCCTCAAAATGCATTTATATACACTATCACTTTCTCAAATCCATAAGGTTCATTTACCTGAAAACACAAGTAAAGCAAAATGTACCGCGCAGAGCATTCTAAATGGCTGCATCACCCTCTGGTATGGGGGGTGGGGGAAATGCCACTGCAGAAAGTTGTGAAATTATTTAGCTCCATCATAGGCACTAGCCTCTCCAGCATCCAGGACTTCTTTAAGGAGTGATGTGTCAAAAACATGGTATCCATCATTAAGGACCCCATCACCCATCACTCTTCTCATTACTAGCATCAGAGAGGAGGTACAGGAGCCTGCCTGTAGGCAAATATTCAATGACCCAGGAACAGCTTCTTCCCCTCTGCCATCAGATTTCTGAATGGACATTGAACACATGAACACAACCTCACTACTTCTTTTTGCAGCACTCATTTGATTTATATATATTCTTACTGTAATTCACCATTTTTATTATTATGTATTGCAATGTACTGCTGCCGTATAACAAAAAAAATCACGACATATTCCGGCGATAGTAAACTTGATTCTGATTCTGAGAAAGATACAGACGCAGTGAGATTTCTTGAATAAATAGGGTGGCAATAGTGCAGCAGTTACCATAACACTAGTACAGCCCCAGTGACCCGGATTCTGCTACACTCTTCTCTGTAAGGAGTTCCAGCTTCCTCTCATTTTCAAACGGATTATGGGTTAGTAGGTTAATTGGTCACATGGGTGTAATTGGGCAGAAAGCCTTGTTACCTTGTTGTAACTCTAAATTAAAAAAAATCTGTACCTTATTATTTTATATTCTGATTTAGACTAATTTTTACCACCTATGGATGACTGTATTTCTACTGTATATTGAAGGAGCAATGGGAGATTGCACTGTTCTCACGATGTTTGTCCGGACCAAACAAAACTTATGCATCACCAGCTTTACTGGTCATTGTCAAATTAGTTGTTATCATATCATCAAGCTTGCGAGACGTCAACCATGCACAGCCTGCCTGCTGAGTTTCCCACATAGGTCATAAATATTAATCCCGAGACCTCTACTCTGACATGATTTTTTTTTCCAGAATACTAATTAACTGGCAAAACGGAAGTTAAGCTAAATCATATGTTGCAGCCATGGGAATGATGTCACACTTTCAGAATCTTTTCTCTGCTCTGCATCTAGCTCGAATATAAAAATGTTCCCATGTTCATTGCAGTTTGCATAAATGATCTGTAACCATAACGGTATTTATTTAACCATCCAGTTATCATGAGATTTACACGCCCAACAAACGTCTTCATCCTGATGGTCCTGCCTTTCATCTCAGTGTTATTTTCTGTACCATTTGCAGTCACTTGCCCGGCTTCCTGCTAGATGAGAACAGTTAAAGCACAGTTCCTCCGTCTTTGCCATATCCTGCTGACTAACTATTGATTCACTTGTCTTCTGAGCTCAGGGTGGATCTGCCCTTCACCTATGTCACTGTCCTATCTAGATCTCCAACTTCTCACCTCTGGGGGGTGAGCAATGACACATCATGACCACCTGGTCTCTCTGACTCCAACCACAAATAAACAAGCCAGCCTCTATCACACAGCTATCAAAAGCTTCATATCAGATGATGCATTAGCGAGGAGGGAAGGGGTGCTAATTGATTCTTCACATATCATCACCTGCTGTTTGCTTGATTCATTTATCCTGCTGTAAACTTGTGCCTCTTCTGAACCAGGACAGCAGAGAAAGCGTCACACAGAAGTTCGAAGTTAGTTGAGAGGATGACAGATGCTGAAGTATTGACGGCTTTCTTCTTTGCTCATTTAAATCTATCAAGTTGCGGTTAGTTGCATCTGTTCAGGCAGATCTGTGACTCTGTGCATTCTGCTGCTGTGGTACCTGTTTATAATGTGCTACATGCTGCAGAAGTAACATGATTAAGGCACAAGTTTTTGGCACAAAGTATTTTCCAACATTTCCAGACTGCTGCACCATATTCTGCAAATGCTTGTTCTCTTTCCCATGATTGACAAGACACCTTGGCTTTCCAAACAGTTTCAACTGAATTATGATTTCACGTGCTTATACTGAATGCCAGCCAGAATAATCAATGGACATTGATTAAGATTAAGCTGGAGTTGTTGGGGAAAAGAATCCCCCAGGATTAAATCTGTATTGGATAAATTATGAAAATTTAAGCATAGAAAGATTATCTTTTAGTTCAGAGAGTTCAGACCATCAATTTAAAAATAATTTCCTGGAAATGAACGTCTCAATCAAATCATTGTGTGAAAAATATTGCAAATTTGGTGATCGGTTTGAACTGTCTCCTCAGGAAAATATGACTACTGATTGCAGCTGTGAGAAGGATTTAAAAACATGTTTTAAACTGACTTGGATAATTTACAGCTTAATCACCTGAGGAGTAAACTGGCAGAGCTGATTGTATAATCTTCCCAGAATTTACCTGACTGGCATTGCATCAAAGATTCTATAACATGAAGGAAATCTGCGCCATTTGATTACTGAACCAGTGTTAAAGCTAAATATCATATCAAGATCATAAGCCAGCCCTTTGGTAACCAATGATGTTAAAGGATGTTGTGAAGGAGGAGATTACGTAATTGTCCATGGTCTAAAATGAACTACAGAGCAAGCTAGGTAGTGAGGTAATCTACTGATAGTGCGTTGCTCCTTTTACCCTGCTCATGGAACAGATCACAGGAGTAGAAGGCTAACATATTTCAGGCAGACCTTGGCAACTACACAGTCCAGAACTAAATGGATGGTTGTCATGTTCCCTATCACATCGATCCCGAGGACAGTGTACAGTGCAGAGGCAAACTCTCCTCTTATTTACTCTGTTGTTTATTGAGATACTGTCCTTCTCGCCCGTCGAGCCACACCGCACAGCAACCCTCAATTTAATCTTAGCCTAATCACGGACTACTTATCAGTTCACCTTTGGACTGGGAGGAAACCGGAGCACCCAGAGAAAACGCATGCAGTCATGGTGAGAACGTACAAACTCCTTTCAGACAGCGGTGGGAATTGAATCAGGGTTGCTGGTACCGTAAAGCGCTATGCTAACCGCTATGCTACCGATCCTACTATGGAAAAGAATCTTTTCTTCAGGTGCAGGATGCTTTTGTTATTTCCATTAAATGAAAGATTTATTTTTCGGCTAGAATAAGTTCCAGATCATAATGAGTAACAGCCCACAAACCAATTCATTGAAAAGTTGATCTATAAAACCAGAAATTAAAGATCAACTATTGGAAGACAAATCAATATCTTTACAGATAAATTGAATCAAGTGCAAATTTCAAATTAAAAGTCAAAACTGATGGCAAAGTGTGCATGAAATTCACTCACTATTTAAATTATATTACTAATTGCACGAAGCATGCATGAGGCAAAAATGGAATTTCTGCAGACAATTTATGTCGCTGAATGTGTATCTGTGAAAACAGAAGGGAACGTTTCACCCAGCATCTGTTGTGCAGCCCAAATTGAAATCTTATCTCTTAAAGGGACACATAAAAAAATATTTAATCAGTTTCTTTTTCTGTAATTCTGTAAGTAATGTCTATAGCCTAGAAATTCTATCCTGCTGTTGAATGTTTATGTATTCAGTATAATTTCATTGAACAAACAATCTTTTAATGTATTTATTGGCTTTAAAAAAAAGATTATCACATTGTTTCTGTGTTTTTCTAACACGAAAAGGGCCTGGATATGTATTTTGACAATTAGTGGCCTCCAGTGCACATCTAGTTGCCACTTCCTGCATTTTAGCCATTCATCCATGGTCAATGGTGTGATTGACTCATTCAGAAATAGGTCTTCACAACTAACTGTGAGGTCTGCTGTGGCAACCCTTAAAGGGGGCACAACTGAACTGTCTGCAGTTAGAGGTCCTTTAATTTAAGAACCTGCTTCTCGAAGTTCAAAGTAAATTTATTATAGAAGTATGTCTACCATATTACAACCTTAAGATTCGTCTTCTTACAGGCTGCCACAATAGAAAGAAACACAAAAGAATTCCACGACAAATAAAACACCAAGCACCAGAAACCAACAAATATCCAATGTTCAGAAAAAGAACAAACTGTACAAACAATAAAAAGAAGACAACAAATAGAACATGATCCGCAGAGTCTCCGAACGTGAATTCCAGCCATGGAGCCAGATCAGTGCTGAGGCAAGAGAAGTCAGTCCAGGAGCCTGATAACTGCAGACCGCAGCTGCTGACTCCTTGGACCCTCGTTCCTTGTATTCTGACCCAAATCCAACAATGCCACCACATTTCAATTTTAACTCTAATTGATTTCAACGTCGACATCAGTCCCAACAGCCGATACCACCTATCATCTCAGCCAACCCCGCTCTCCTTTGACTGATCCACCCTCACCCAGATGAGATACTTCTCCAATAAGCCTCAGTTTATGACTCACAATCTGCACTCCATAGGCCTCAATCTGACTGTTGTTCCATTTCCAAAGTTCAAAGTAGAAATTTCAAATGAAATTGATTACTTATTTTACATATTGAGATAAAGAGAGGAATAGGCCCTTCCAGTCCTTTGAGTCTTGCTGCCCAGCAATTCCCTAGCCTAATCACTAGACAGTTTACAACAACCAATTAATGAACCAACTCGTACATCTTTGGACTGTGAGAGGAAACTGGAGCACCCGGAGGAAATCCACGTGGTCACGGGGAGAATGTACAAACTCCTTACAGGCAACAGTGGGAATCAGTATGTATATGTCACCATATACTACCCTGAGATTCAGAATCAGAATCAGGTTTATTTTCACCAGCATGTGACAGGAAATTTATTAACTTAGCAGCAGTTGTTCGATGCAATACATAATATAGAAGAAAAAAATAAGTAAATCAATTCACAGTATATGTATATTGAATAGATTAAAATCATGCAAAAACATAGATAATTGTATATTAAAAAAGTGAGGTAGTGTCCAAAGCTTCAATGTCCATTTAGAAAATGGATGGCAGAGGGGAAGAAGCTGTTCCTGAATCACTGAGTGTGTGCCTTCAGGCTTCTGTACCTCCTACCTGATGGAAACAGTGAGAAAAGGGCATGCCCTGGCTGTTGGAGGTCCTTAATAATGGACGCTGCCTTTTTGAGACACTGCTTCTTGAAGATGTCCTGGGTATTTTGTTGGCAAGTACCCAAGATGGAGCCAACTAGATTTACAACCCTCTGTAGCTTCTTCCACTCCTGTGCAGTAGCCCCTCTATACCAGACAGTGATGCAGCCTGTCAGAATGTTCTCCATGGTACAGTTATGGGAATTCTTGAGTGTATTTGTTGACATACCAAATCTCTTCAATCTCCTAATAAAGTTTAGCCACTGTCTTTCCTTCTTTATAATTGCATTGATATTTTGGGACCAGGTTAGATCCTCAGAGATCTTGACACCCAGGAGCTTGAAACTGCTCACTCTCTCCACTTCTGATCCCTCTATGAGGATTAGTGTGTGTTCCTTCATCTTACCCTTCCTGAGGTCCACAATCAGCTCTTTCATCTTACTGATGCCATCTTACTAAGTGCCAGGTTGTTGTTGAGACACCACTCCGCTAGTTGGCATAGCTCGCTCCTGTATGCCCTCTCATCTCCATCTAAGATTCTACCAGTGATGGTTGTATCATCAGCAAATTTATAGATGGTGTTTGAGCAATGCCTAGCCATGGGTATAGAGAGAGTCGAGCAGTGGGCTAAGCACACACTCCTGAGATGCACCAGCATTGATCGTCAGCGAGGAGGAGGTATTATCACCAATCCGCACAGATTGTGGTCTTCCGGTTAGGAAGTCAAGGATCCAGTTGCAGAGGAAGGTACAAAGGCCCAGGTTCTATAACTTCTCAATCAGGATTGTGTTAAATGCTGACCTATAGTCTATGAACTGCATTCTGACAACAGTGTTTGTGCTGCCCAGACGGTCAAAGGCCGTGTGAAGAGCCATTGAGATTGTGTCTGCTGTTGACCTATTGTGGTGATAGGCAAACTGGAATGAGCACATTTGCTTTCTTGCAGGCATTCGCCACTTTGGGATGGCAGTGATGAAGCTCAGCGACTACTTGCTGGTGAAATAAAACAAGGAAAACAACGGAATACTTCATTCAGCATACTTCTTCTGGTAAACAATCACTGTAAACGATAGCCAGTAACCTCCCTGTCGGATTTGATGTTGGAATTTTTGCGGCGGGGTGTGGGCCTGAGAGCGGGGATGAGCCAATGTACAGCTCATTGCTAGGAGGCAATTTGATGCGACAGAATTGATCCGAGGCAGAGTTGAGTTGGAGCCTGGGCCTGAGAGCAAGCAAAGACCTGAGGTTCGGAGGATTTAAGCAACAGGCCAGATTGAGAAGGCCAGAGTGGCAGACTGGTGGCAAGAGTCAGGCCGGTTCAGCTCGCTGCTCCACAAGGTTTACTCGTCACTGTGATGAACTGAGTCTGAGGCCTGCAACAAATGGGCTTCCGAATTGGACCCTATGGGGATGCCTGGTTTTGTATCTGTGACTTACTTTCGTGAATTTCAGTTCTGAATGCTATTTGCTTACTTTCATTGTTTGCATGATTTGTTTTTTTTCCTGCACATTGGGTGATAGGCTTCCTTTGTTTTAATGGGTTCTGTTGGGTTTCTTTGTCTTGTGATGCCTGTAAGGAGATGAACCTCAAAGTTATATACAGTATACATACTTTGATAATAAATGTACTTTGAACTGTGAAATACAATTGAATCACTGAAGAACCATACACAACCAATATGCAAAATAAGACAAACTGCAAATACAAGAAAACAATGTATATATAGAAAATAAATAATAGTGAGAAAATGAGCTGAAAATGAGTCCATACTTTGAGGGATCAGCTCATTGCTGTGGTGAGTGATGTTATCCTAGTTCAGGAGCCTGATGATTGAAGGGTAATAACGGTGGTGGTATGGGACCTAAGGCAGGCAAGAAGAAGAGGGCATGGCTTGGATGGGTGTGGCCCTTGATGACAATGCAGATTTCTTGTGGCATCACTCATTGTAGATGCGCTCAGTGGTAGAGAGGGCTTTTACTGCGATGGACTGGGCTGCGTCCATCACTTTTTGTAGGCTTTATCATTCTTGGTCATTACCGGTCTGTGATGCAGCCAATCAGGGTCCTCTCCACTGTGTATCAATAGAAGTTTGTCAAAGTTTTAGATGACATGTCAAATCTGCGCAAACCTCTAAGACAGTAAAGGTGCTGTTGTGCCTCCTTTGTAATGGTAGTCACATGCTGATCCCAGGACAGATCCTCTGAAATGATAGTGCCAAAGAATTTAAAGTCACTGACCCTCTCCAGCTCCAGTCTCCTAATATGCACTGGCTCACGCATGCCCAGTTTCTTCCCCCTGTAGTCCATAATAAGCTCTTTGACTTTGCTGATGTTGAGTGAGAGCTTGGTGTCTGGCTCCTCCACGACCCATGATTAAAAATCCTAAACATCCACAGTTCTCTGGGACAGAAAATTCCAAGGATTCTGAGCTCCCAAGAGAAGAATTTCCCTCACATCTCATCCATGGCCTCTTATGTACACCCCACATGTTTCATGTTCATCAAGACTTTGACCACCCCACGTGTTCCAGACTTCCTGACCAGGAGGGAAAAAATCCTAGCTGCACCTACCCTGCAAGCCCCTCATAAACGTGCATGTTCCAGTTAAATCACCATCATTGATAATGTGCAGCAGAAGGAAAAAGCATTAAAAGCATAGGATTCTGTTCTTGTGATCTCTGCACTTGGGCCTTAAAATTTCTTAGTGGTGGTTCCTTGGGTAGAACATGCATTGTCCCACTGCCTATTGACAACATCCGTCCTGGCATTGGAAAGATTCCTAGATCTATTATTCCCCCGATGTCTCAGCAAGCAGGATCACTGAGAAGCTGTGACGTCTGCTCGGAAATTCTCCAATTCAATGCCTGTCATGAGCATTGATAATAATGAATCCCAAATGGGATGTCAATAGGCTGCAGCTTGTTGCCTAATTGTCACAAAATCAGGCAGAGGAAAAAAAACTTTCCTTTGTCTGATTCCTTCTTGAATTTTTTTATTTTTAAAATTTCTCTCATTGAGATACAGCACGGAATAGGTACTTGTGACACTTTGAACTGCGCCACCATGTAGTGGACATAAAAAAGAGGAGCAAATGTAAATGTAGCTCTGCAGCTTCTTAGCCATGCTCTACCATTCAATTCGATAGTACTGATGTGAACTTGGACAATTCTATAGCCATGTAGTCTAAAGGTCTTTTCTCTTCAGTCTGTAGTGTGCTTAATGATTCAACATCCTCACCTCCATGAGATCAGAATTTCAAAGATTCATAACCCTCTGAGAGAAGAAATCACTTCTTTTCTCAGTCCTATATAGTTGATCCATTATTCTGAGACCATACCCTCAGACACTAGGAAACATACTCTCCTCAAATGTACCAACAAATACCAGATAATCTAATGTACTTCAAAAAAAAACTCTCATTGTTTAACTCCAGAAAGAATAAGTCCAACCTATACAATCTGCTTTCATAAAAGTTTCCAATTTCTGAATGAATCAATCCTTGGCTCTGCAATATAATACCAATTTGTGCAAATATATTTCTATTGCAGTATAATCAGTATTCTCTAGAATAAGTGTAATAGTGTCTGAATTAATTCACACTAAGGTATTCTTTTGCTATTTTAATCTACAGGCCATCCCTGGGTTATAAACACTTGATTTATGGACATACCTACTGTGGTGAACTACATATACCTGTCTGGACACGCCCCCCCTGCTGACTGCTCCTGTGGCTCCTCCCACAGGCCCCTGTATAAAGGCGATTGGAGGCACTGCTCCTCCCTCAGTCTCCAGGATGTTGTGTGGTGGTCTCTTGCAGCTAATAAAAGCCTATTGTTCGCCTCCCGTCTCCGAGAGTTATTGATGGTGCATCACCTACATACAGATGATCTCCAAAGACAGACAGAACATGCTAATTCCTGCAAATGGCAGAACTAGTTAGGTCTCTCTGTCCAATTTTAGTCACTTTTCTGTCTTTTACCGTTTCATGCAATTTAATTACAATACTGTACTGTGAAGGTATGGTTGCCATATCAAGTGACTTGTATGTATTTTCTGACACATGGACCAAATCCGCTTAAGGCTGTCTGTTTGTTATCCAGGGATGGATGGCCTGTTGTTTCCAGTCTCTTGGCCTATCCGGAACAGTGCAACAACAATGGCAGAATGATTTTCACTCTATCTGCTCCTTGACTTGTACTAATGCATTTCAGGAGTGACAGAGAAAGGTAGTCCGTACTGATTTTCCTGGAGAAATACCAAGCTCTTGCTTCATTGATGCCCCACAGCAATAAGGCTGGGATGAACAGCAGTCACCTGGGGGAATAGCTCTGCTTCTGATTACAAACTCCTGTTGCAGGAAGCTGCATCGTCACACCTCCTACAGAGCGAGAGGTTTTAACAGGCAAGCTGTTGACTGTCCTGAGTGTTTAACATGATTAAACAGAATTGGATTGACTTTATTGATGTAATCAAAGTGGAAATATTTACATTTCTCGCTTCAACAGCAGATTCAGCTTGGAGAAATTGTATTCCAGAAAATATTTTGGAATTTGCAAATGAAATTCAACACTTGAATACGTACGTTGTTGTTCCAATTTTATCAATATCCACTCAAGTCCTTGGAAAGTGCCACTTGTAGTTTATACCACAACATCCAGCAGAATAAAAAAACATAAGGACAATTTCTACCTGGAATTAGTTGGGATAAGAACATCCAGTGGTCAGACTGTTTTATCTCACATCCTCAGTACTCATTGGTATTATTTACACTGGTGATGCCCTTGTTTTAGATTGATTTTATTTTATAGTTATTAGAATAGATTATTTACGAAGTTCAGTTGAGAGAAATTATATTTTATTTTTCCCTTGTTGTTCAAAAATACTCAACCAACATTTAGAATGAAGGTTTATGGTGGTGAGGAAAGGGGGTGTTATGGGCATTGTGTAGTGGGGATGGTAGAGATGAAAGAGCAGGGGAGTTGGAGGAGAAACTGAAGGCTAATGAGATGAAGGGAAAGGGAGAGGAAGTTCAGAAGAGTGGATATGGGGCAGAGTTGGACAGATTAGGTTGGGGCAAGTTTAACTTCGGGCGATGGTAGTTGGTTGGAGGAGAGAACCATAGAGTTTTGGGCAGGGATTGGGGTTGGGTTGTGGGTTTGGGACAAGGATGTGACAACCAGAGTTTGGAAGAATTGGATAATGGATCAGGGGTTTAGGAAGAATCGGTGGGATTCACAAAATGATGAGGGTTGAGGGGGAGAGCAATGTCTTTTAGGGGGAAAGGTCGATAGGAGAGAAAGAGTGTTGGAGTGGAGGGACAGAGAATTTGGGGCAAGCAGCAGTGTTCATGGAGTCATGGTATGGTTGGAAGGAATGAAGGAGGTGTTGCAGTGAGGAATCAGTGGTGGGGTCTGAGACAGTGAGGTTTAAGGTTGTTTGAATTGGGATTGGGGTAGAGGTGGTGGGTTGGTCGAGGGTTCTGTGCTTTGGAGGGTAGATGGTGAAACTTTGAGAAGAGTGGAATGAACGCTGACATTTTTGGAGTTGAGATGGAACAATGTACTTTGAGGGAAGCTTTTGCCGTTTGGGTATGAAAAGGAGATGCTGATCAGGACAGTAGGATTGGAGGATTGATGTTGGAGGTGTGGGAGGGATTAGGCATGGGAAGAGACTGAAAAAGTATTGGCGAAGACTCTGTGATATTGAGATGACAGGGCAGTGAGGTTGCAGGGTTTATAAAGTTTGTAGAATCTTCCATTTCAGTGAAATAAAGTACATAATGGAAAAATTTTCTGATGCCTGTGTTATATTAGGATCTGTATTTTCTCATCCAATGCTTGCACCCATTCTCACTTCACAGAAAATCCTTTGGCTGGATCTTAATCCAAAAAGGTCATAGCTTATAATTAGAAACAAAGCTTCCTGCTTCTTCTTTCTTTCCTTCAAAGACCTCCTGCATCAAAACTGAAAGCAGCAAATCCAGGAGTCCTCTGGGACAATGCCTTTGGAGAGAATGGGGTCAGTGCTTCAGACACAAACTCTTTATCGAAAAAGAGTGAGGAAAGGTTTATATCCAAAATATTGCCGTGGAGTCCTTTCCACAAATACCACTTGATTGGCTGAACGTTCCCAGCAGTTTCTCTGCTTGTTTCTAACAACTGCAGTGTGTGGCTTTGTGACCTTTTCTCCCACTACACAAGGGTCAATCTTGGGTAAAGTGCTGTGCTGTTTCAAATGATGCACCAACATCATTTGCTGGGCCTAATAAAAACAGACATGCATATATATTCAGCCATACATAAACTTCATTTGATATTTTGTGTTCTTGTTACATCCCGTCAACCTGTGCGTTCAGCATTTGAGCCAAAGCATGTGGAGGCAACGCTTCTTGTGAGTGAAAATACACTTTGCTTGGTTATACTGTGTAGTGCTTTACGAGCAGAAGTGGGAAAAACACTTGCTTGGGTGGTGAAATGTGTAGTTGTTGCCAGACAGTCTGCCTCCTACTGTTATCCCATCCTTCTGCTTAATGGTCCTAAACATTGTTACCTTAAATTAATCTTTTTCACCAGCAATCTTTAAAAATTCACTTGAAGCATGTTAAAAATGCATTTGGGGAAAATAAACATAATTGCTACTTTAATGCAATACAATTTTAATATATGGCAAGTTTTAAAATGAGATTTGTTGAAGGTATTAAATAAAGACTTTGGCTGTCAAGACAGATGAGGGCAGTTCTGTCTATGCGGTGTCTAGTTCGTGGGATAGCCAAGATAAGGATTTAGTTTGAGGCCCAGGTCTCATTAAGATTGAGCCAGCAGGCCATAGACATCGCACTGTTTGGATTCGGGCCCACCCCATTCTCCCTAGTCAGCATTAACACGTGTAAGGCCTGGTCCCACCAAAGGTAGGGAGAGGGCACAGATTTTCCATATGGCACAACCCAGAACTTAGATTCTTGTACCTTCAGGCCCCATCGCAAATAATATTATTCCTGCCCTTCACCATGGTTGTCAAGGAAGCTGATTGAATGTTGGATTGCTTATACTCTGACTATTTCTGTTCTAAATTAGCATTCACACCCCTATGCATCTTCTGCTTATCATCCAAAAGAACTGGAAGTCTTTAACTGTAGGCCCCTGCAAAAGTTAAAATGGCAACTAAAAGGGGCAGTTGGCTATCACTCCACTAATGCCATTTTGGTGAATTATAATTGATCCCAGGATATGGAGGCTTTCCCATATTAAGTCAGGAGGAATAATTGTTGTCGTCTACCAGTATTTATGGTGACAGGGCTGCTGCATTTAGTCCATTCGAAACAGATACAGACCACCAAAGCTGAAATTTTGTTTCTTCAAGCTGAACATTAGCTAATACATCACACACAGTTGCTTTCCTTTGCCAATCGAGCTGTCAATTCCAAGTATAAATGATTTTCATAGTACAGTGGAGATTGTACAATCCAAGTACTCAAATCCCGAAAATCCCACTATCCAGATTTGCTCTGAAAATGTCAGCAGAGTTAGATAATGGGAATTCAATGTTATTAAAGTTTGTAAGAGCAGTTTCCCCTGTGCAATTTCATAATAAAATGACCTAGAATCAGAAAGATACCAAAACCGGCTGCAGATTAAAAACTAACTGCTATTTTGACAAGACCTTTTTTTAATTATGGCACACTTCACTTTATAGATTTTCAGGCAGAGTAGTAGTCATTTGTAGCTTCACAATTAGGTTTTATGACAAGGGAAAAATGTGGTTAGCCTTTGTAAGTGGGATTGATAGTCTGCAGGTGAAGAGCGATATAATGTGCACTCATTACAAGTATTGCATGCCCTGCACACTAACATTTCTCCAGGGCCTGGGGCATATTAACCTTAGAATATCTTTATTTTTACATATAAAATGTGGTAGTTCCTTTAATTGTTTTTATTAACTATTCATACATTTTTTAAATCTAAAAAAGGGAAATTTGTGTTCATCTATAACCAATGAAATGAAAAGAGAAACTCTTCTTATCAAACTGCATAAGCCACATATCTCTCTTTCAGCAGACCCACGCCTCTTACTCTAAATCTTCACAGTGACACTCTTGTCTACTAAGTGCACATGAATAGTCACCAAAGTGTGAATTTCCCTCTCTTAAATTCAGGGTGATACTTGTCTTACCTCTGCCAGCCCATTTGTTGGTTCAGTCCCTTCTCTTGTTGCCTCATGACCCAGATACCATCCGACACCAACATACACTCCTTTCACTGATCTAAGCCTGGCTGCAATTTCACCTGGTTCCTTTACTTTACTTCTGCAGCAGATTCCTACACTGCGGGCTGGAAGTCCTGGTATTCTATAAAAACACAATCCTTTCCTTGCAGCCTATCATCAAATACAAACTGTAGCTGGAACTGCTGATGAAAAGATTAATAAGCAGGCAGCAGTCTCCTGCGTACATTCTTTGGGGCAGCAAATCAGCTCCAAAACAATGTTCTCAAGCTGCAGCCAATCACTTACTGTTCCTGAGATAAAAAATACTTCTACCTGCCTTCTTTTATTTATGTTCATTATGGTTATTGCGTTTTTATCTGCTGCATCTGAACCAGAGTAAAAATCATTTTATTTTCCTTTACAGTAGCCGAATGGCAACGAACAATCTTGAATCTAAACACAAAAATACAACTGCAGATGCTGTGGATCAAAGATTATGTACATGACGCTGGAAGAACTCAGCAGGTCAGGCAGCATCCGTGAGAAAAGAGTAGCCAACGTTTCGGGTTGAGACCATTCATCAGAAATGGGTGGGGGGGGGGGGTGGTAGAGAGGGCCATACCAGACTGTAACAGATCGACCATAAGTACTGTATTAAGTACTTTAAATACTCTTCCAATCCTTCGTTTCATAAATTATTTAAGAATATTTTAGTAATTCCAAGATTTATTTATCCTTTTCTTTTAGACCTGTAGGTTTTATTTTCTCCAGTCTGGCTAAAGCCAAGCTCTTCTGAGACACGATTTCAAAGAAACTAAAAGATTCCTGATTTTGTTTACCCAAGGAGCATCCTGCATGTACAAATCCTCAGGGCTAGGTTCACTGTGCAATTATGTATAAGGCCATCAAAACTAAGCCCAAGCCTGCTCTCATTGGACCTGTGGGTTCCACCGTGAAAAGCGAAGCTACTTTTATATTGATTATATGCCAAGGTAGTTCTCAGCAAAGCCATTTGTTGGCAGCTGATAGCTCCAAAAGAGGAATCTGCAATTGTATTCATTGAGTCCATGGATATCTGATGAAGATTTGCATTCACTTTTATGTATTTTCAAACATTTGAATGCACTGACTTTGGTGTCATAATTAAAGCAAGCCAATACTTCATGAAAAGCTAACTGGGCAACAATCTGCTGTGGTTAAATTGAGTGAGTCACTTTTTTCCTAGTTCAATAGCAATGAGACCATTTATAGATATTGTACTACAGACTAAGCAGAGGTCCACTAGATAAAGGGGAACCGGGAATCTAATTTGAGTCTCCAAATGGTTCACCATCATGCAGCAATCTATATATGTTCAAAAGTTTAATTTAAGGAACATATAAAGTAAAGTTCTCCTGGTGAATTCCTATTAGTCTTGTTTAATTTCCTCAAATTTCAAACATTCAAATAAAAATTCAGAAAAAAGGTCCTGAGAAGCAAAGAGCAATAAATTCAAATTTGTCCATGCTGAACGATTTTTCTGATATTAATTGCATACCATGGCCTAAAAGTCTCAAGCATATGGAAAGCATAAATCAACTACTGCACCTGATTGTATTTTAAGTTGCATTTAAAGTCTTGATCCTCATCAAGGGTATACCTAATATTTGTCCTTGGGCTGCTAGCCAAAGAAGATAGGACCACTGCACAGCCAACAGCAAAACTGAAGTGAGACACCAGAAAGTGAATACCATGTGAGACAGTTATGGTGGGGTTATGTGAAGGACATTGTTAGTTATCAGTGGTGCATTTTGGGAGCAGAGCTGCCATGTTACAGTCATGGAGCAATTGAATCATACAGAATGGAAATATGCTGTCTGGTTTACTGACCACCAACCACACATTTACACTATCCCTACTTTAATCCAATTTTTTATTCTCCCCACTTCCCATTAACTCACTCAGGTTCTAACATTCACCTCTGCACTATGCAATTTACAGTGATCAACTAATCCACCAACCTGCACATCTTTGGGGTGTGTGAAGAGACTGGAGTATGCAAAGTCAGTATTGAACCCAGGTCTCTGGCGCTGAAGCAACTGCTCTACACATAGTGTCCTTCTCCTCAAAGGTCATTATTGTGTTCATTGGAAATGAGGACGTTTGAGGTGAAAGGCATTCATTAACCTCTGGGACGTGTTGTATTGATGTCCCAGTGTGGGATTGGGAACAGGTAGGTTGTTCTTTCAGTGCTTCCTGTGCTTTTACTCTGGATCTAGGAGGAATTCTCTCACCACTCCCAACACCAACTTCATATGAGTATATAATACTTTTCAGTGTGGACAACAATCCCATTTACGACAACTTATGAAACCATATATAGACCAGAATAGTTCAGGGTCACCTAGCATTGCAAAAAGGGGATGGCACTGCAGCAGGGTCAGATATTTACATGTGCAAAAGACTGGGCTTTTATTTGAACAGCATTCCCTGCACTCCCATTTTCTCCCTATACTGACATGACCCATGCCTAACATCTAGCTCAAAACCACTGTATACCACCTGACCAATAATGGAAGGCCACTGGTTACACTAAAAGCAAACACTACCATAGCTTTAAAGCCAATATTCTTTTGTTTATTTACTACCAATCACAAAAACACTTCCACAATATAGCAGAACATAACAATATGGGCCTCATGGTATCTTCACATGTAAAGCAAGTTTTGCATTTTCCGTAATATAAATCACAATATCTGTAGTAAACTATGTTGGTGTGGATTGATGAGCTATAGCTGCCTTTCCATGAATATTTGAAAAACTTTAACTTAACATACTCATTGAAAGCCAAGAATAAACACTGAGAAGGCATTTGGCTAGGGTTAAGTCATGTTTGATTTAATCTCTTAATCTTGAGTTGAAAATTCTCTGTTTAAAGTGAAACAAAGATTGAAAACAGCTTGCAGTTGAGGCCCATAAAGTTTGGCTTTCAACAAATCTCTCTTCCATTGCACTGTAGTACTGAATCACATAATAGTCAATAGGAATCAGGAGAAACCTGAGACCCATGGCAAAGTGTAATAATTAAACATTTTATTTCTGTCTCTCCTGTTTCACATTTGTCACAACTACAGACTTCTTCTTCAACATGAGAGTTTTATTTTGTCATCCCGGATTGTACATTTTTGTTGCTAACCTACTTAGGATACCACATTTGTGTCATGTTTGGTGCAACAAATACTCGATGGAAACATCAGAATTTAAAGAAACATGAAGTAAAAGAGCTAGTTATGTGGTTTATGGTTAAGATCTACTTAATTGTTGCTGATATGTACCTGCACAGAATCCACTTATTGATATTGACAATGAACTGAATTGAACTGACCTAAACATGTAACTGAAACAAGTACATTTGTACAAATGTTTACACTAATGATATATTAGCTGCACTGTGAAAGAATGATACAAGGCAGATTGCAACAACTTTTTTTTTGTTCGAAGTCACACAAGTCCTGAATAGAGAAATAGAATGAACCTTAGAGAGCAGCATCATAGAGTCATTATCAACTTAATGAATTGATTAATGGACACTGATTCAAAGGTTTTTTTTTTATTTCCTTTCTGTCTGATTTTATCCTTTCTCACTGTTTTCTTTCCTAAATAATGTTGTCATTTATTAACAAAAGAAACATCTGCTTTGGCATATGTATGACTTTTTTTCAGAATCTTGGCATTATTAGCAAAGTCCGTCCCTAACTGCCCTTGAGAATGTGGCTATGAGCCACTTTCTTGAACTGATCGGGTCTCTAGGATGAAGTTGCTCCCATGCTGCTGTTGGGTGAAAAGTTCCAGGGTTTAGACCCAGCAGTGATGCGAACAGGAGGTGGTATTTCAAAATTACGGTATTGAGTGACTTGGCAGGGAAGCTGATGTTCCAATGTGCATGCTGCCCTTCTGCTCCTTGGTTGGAGCAGTCAAGAGGATTTGGTAGTTGATGTTAAAGAATGCTAGGTGAGTAACATTCATGGTGTGACAACATGAAGGAAGTTAGTTAATGATTAGTGTGATGTTCATCAGTTATGATGCCTGGATTGCTACAAGTGCCTGCTTTTATCTTATGCCCAAAAATACAATCCTAGGCAATTCTTCTGAGCACTTGTCTGGCAAATTTCCCCTTCTATCATTGGGAGGAGGTGCTGCACTTTCTGTCTATTTCTTCCATTTCTTCCATTTTTTTCCTGAGTAAACTTACTTGCCTTGTTATTAAATCTGTTGTTTGCTGTGAGCTCTACATCAAGGCAAAGTCAGGAGCTAACAGCACCCTAAGTCATCATCATCATCACCAATATGTGCCAAGTTGCATGACGTGGGTGATCATGGTCTTCCATCTGCTTTTAATCTGATTCTTTTCTCTATCCATGATTGGTCTTGGCAAATTTATCAACAGAAGTGGTTTGCCATTGCCTTCTTCTGGGCAATGTCTTTCCAAAAAAGTTGACCCCAACCATTAGTAATTCTGATCAGAGATTGTCTGCCTGACCAGGACTTACGATATTCACCAGCTGTTCATACAACCATCTACCACCTGCTTCCATGTCTTCATGAAACCCTGATTGGGGGCAGCGGGGGCTAAGGGGCTGCTACTCTTTGCCCAAGGATGACCTGCAGGCTAGCAGAGAGAAGCAGCACCTTACACCTCTTTTAGTAGAGATGTATCTCCACCCTCCACCTGAGTTCTAAAAAGATGCTCCAAATATACTAAACAACAAGTGCAAAGAAGATGTTAATAAATGTAATTATCTTTGAAAGGTATTATTGAGAAAATTGAGGAGGAGGATGAAATTGCTGAATGATAAATGAAACAACTCCATAAGGGAACAAAGTAAAATGGAAGATCATAGGCTCAAAGAGTCGTACAACAGAGAACTGGGTACTTAAACCCAATTCATCTATGTCAATCCCAGTGCCCCTGTTCCTTCCTAATCCCATTTGCCTGCATGAGGTCTGTATCTACCTGCCCTTTTCCTATCCAAATGCCTTCTGAATATTTTAATTATGTTTTTCTTTACCACCTCCACTAGCTGTTGTATAACCATCATGCTCCATGTGAACAATTTGCCCAACATTTTCCTTACGGATACAAATTATTTGCTACTCCTAAGTAGATTGCCATTCCTTGCCCAACAGAACATTGAGTGGTACAAGAACCATCTTTATAGCTATTATGATCAATATCTCACTCCTACCCAAGATGCACAAACCTGTCTTTTCTGGTAGGCCAATTGTTTTGGCCTGCTCTTGTCCTTCTGAACTTGTGTCCACATACTTTGACTCCATTTTGTCCCCCTTAGTTCAGTCCCGTCCTACCTATGTCTCTTATGTTCTCTACCACTTCAGTTGCTTTCTGTTCCCTGCCTGGATCTCCTCACCATGGACATCCAGTCTCTATACACTCCCATCACCCATCATGAAGGTCTTAAAGCTCTCTGCTTCTTTCTAGACAACAGGCTTAACCAGCTCCCCTCCATAACCACACACCTCCATCTGGCGGACTTTGTTCTTACCCACAACATTATTTCTTTCGGTTCCTCCCACTTTCTCCAAGCCAAATGTGCAGCCATGGGCACTTACATGGGCTCCAGTTACACCTGCATTTTCGTGACTATTTTGGACACCCATGTTCCAAGCCTACACTGGTAATGCTCCCTAACTTTTTCTTCGCTACATTGACGACTGCATTTGTGCTGCTTCCTGCACCCATGTTGAGCTTGTCTATTTCATCTTCTTTGCCTCGAACTTCCACCCTGCCCTCAAATTTTAAAAAAATACATCAAAGGGGCATGGTAGGGCAGTGATTAGCGTAATAAATTACAGTTCGAGTCGCGTAAGATTGCAGTTTAATTCCCGCTGATGTCTGTAAGGAGTTTGTATGTTTTCATGTTGACTATGTGAGTTTTCTCCAGGTGCTCTGGTTTCCTCCCACATTCCAAAGACATACAGTTAGAGTTAGTTAGTTGTGAGCATGCTAAGGTAGCACCAGAACTGTGGAGACATTTGTGGGCTGCTCACCACAATCATCACTGATTTGATTTGATGCAAATGCCACTGTATGTTTTGATATACATGTGACAAATAAAGCTAATCTATACATCTTTATTTATTTGATCCATCTCAGACACTCCTCTGCCTTTTCTTCATCTCTCTCTCTCTCCAGAGATTGAGACAGACTATTCATTGACAATGTTTACAAACATTCTTACTCTCATGGTCAACTTGACAATGCCTCTTCCCACCCTGTCACTTGCAAAAATAGTATTCCCTTCTTCCACCTCTGCTGCATCTGTTCTCAGGATGAGGCTTTCAATTCTGGAACATCTGGGATGTCTTCTTTTTTCAATGAAAAGGGTTTCCCTTCCACTACTATCAATGTGCCCTTAGCTGCATCTCTTCAATTACCCACACATTTGTCCTCATTCCATCTTCCTGCCATCATAATAGGATTAGATTTTCCTTGCCCTTATCTACACCCCACAAATCTTCATATCCAGCACATCATTCTCCATAACTTCCACCGTAACCAGCAGAATCTACAACTAAGTACAACTTCACCCCCAAACCCATCCACTTTCCATAGAGACCATTCCTCATTCAGGTTCCCCTCTCAACCCTTCTCCTCTCCTCACCTCCCTTCCTCCTTCCCTTTTTCCATGGCTCATTATCCTCTCCTATCAGACTCCTTCTTCTTCAATCCTTTACATCTCCCACCTATCACCTCCCAGCTTCTTACTTCATCTTTCCTTCTCCACCCACCCACCTTCCCGTGCCCAGTGTTCCATCTGACCTACAGTATATCCACCTGTATTCTTATATAGACATCTTCACTATCTCTAACTTCACCAACTTTTGTTCTGTCAGCAAACTCACTAACTAAATCACCTACAATCTTATCCACATTATTTATATATGCCGTTCCCTGCAGTACTCCACCGATTACAGACTTCACTGCCTTTTCTCACCAGCCCAGTTGTGGATCCAGTTTGACAGCGTGCATTGAATCCTTTGTGCTTTAACCTTCTGAGCCAGCCTACCATCAAGGATCTTGTCAAAAGACTTGCTCAAGTACGTCGATACTAGTAAGATGGGAAAAAAGCAACACACACTAACCGCTGGAGGAGCTAAGCAGGCCAGGCAGCATCACTGGAAAAGAGTAAACAGTCAACGTTTCTGTCCTGATGAAGGGTCTTGGACCGAAACATCAACTGTTTACTCTTTTCACTAGATGCTGCCAGACTAGCTGAGTTCCTCCAGCATTTTGTGTGTGTTGCTTAGATTTCCAGCATCTGCAGATTTTCTCTTGTTTGAAGGTGGGAACAAGCTTTTGCTCCTCCTGGCACCATATAAATGTTTTACTTCACACAACTTTACAGTGGCAGCTGCTGGCTCAGAGCCATCTACTCCCTATAAACCCTCACTGAGGAACCCTTCAGCCTCAGGCCCTCAGCACTCCACAATTTCTTGAAAACTTTCTAGCCAAGTGCAAGTACCTTTGTTTGCAAATTTGAGACAGACTGGATACTCTAAATTTAGCCATAGGACTAGGCCTTTGAATTCTACCACATGCAGGGTTTTCTTAGAGAAACCTGAAATGGGATCAAATTTTACTCTTCACTTTGCACCAAGAGTCAAACAAACTGTGCATCACTGATTAGTGTTTCTGGTGGTACACTGTTACTTTCAGGTCCTAGCAATATCAACAATGAACTGATCACTAGCTAAATCTATTTCAGATCACACACTGATTTATTTCAAGACTCAGCAAATTAATGCTCCAGAGCTTTGCTGGAGCAACAATTGTTCTGTCCCATTTGTTACTGCGTATACACATGAACACCACAATACCTTGTTCTTTGGGGGAATGCTATACTGTGAACAAACTACAAACACAAAATGCTAGAGGAACTCAGCAGGCCAGGCAGTATCTATGGAAAAGAGTACAGTCGATGTTTGGGACTGAGACCCTTCAGCAGGACGGATGAAATAAAAGGTGAGGAATAGATTTTAAAGGTGTGGGGGAGGGGAGAGAGAAACACCAGGTGATAGGTGAAACCAGGAGAGGGGGAGGGGTGAAGTAAAGAGCTGGGAAGTTGATTGGTGAAAGAGATACAGGGCTGGAGAAGGGACAATCTAATAGGCGAGGACAGAAGGCCGTGGAAGAAAGAAAAGGGGGAGGTGCACCGGAGGAGGTGATGGATAGGCAAGGGGATAAGGTGAGAGAGGGAAAAGGGGATGGGGAATGGTAAATGGTGGACAAACTGTTGTTCCAAGCTGAATCAGAATCAGGATCAAAATCAGAATCAGATTTATTATCACTGACATACATCCTGAAATTTGAACTTTGTTGTTTTGAGGCAGCAGTACAGTGCAATACATAAACTATACTATAAATTACAATTATATATATATATATATATATATGAACAAAGGTATTGAGGTAGTTTTCACGGGTTCATGATCCATTCAGAAATCTGATGGCAGAGGGAAAGAAGCTGTTCTTAAAATGTTGAACGTGTGTCCTTATGCTCCTATACCTCTTCACCTGATGATAGTAATGAGAAGAGGGCATGTCTTAGTGATAGATGCCACCTTTCTGAGGCGTTCTAAAGATATGCTTGATGATACAGAGGCTAGTGTCCATGATGGAGCAGGCTGATTTTACAGCTTCCTGCAGTTTTTTCCAATCCTGTGCAGTAGTCCCTCCAATCGTGTTGGCGCGTGGCCTAGTGGATAAGGCATCGGACTAGTAATCTGAAGGTCACTGAGGCAGCGTGTTTGTGTCCTTGAGCAAGGCACTTAACAACACATTGCTCTGCGACGACACTGGTGCCAAGCTGCTTGGGTCCTAGTGCCCTTCTCTTGGACAACATCAGTGGTGTGGAGAGGGGAAGGCTTGCAACTTGGGCAACTGCTGGTCTCCCATACAACCCTGCCCAGGCCTGTACCCTGGAAAACCTTCCAAGGTGCAAATCCATGGTCTCATGAGACTAACGGATGCCTATAGTCCCTCCATTCATATGGTAATACAGCAGAAATCTGTAGAAATTCAATAGAATTTTTGGTGATTTTCCAAATCTCCTCATACTCCAAATGAAATATAACCACTGTTGTGCCTCTTTTGTCATGCATTAATATTTTGGATCCCAGGGTAGATCTTCAGAGATGTTGACAACCAGGAACTTGAAACTGCTCACTCTTTCCACTGCTGATCCCTCGATGAGAACAGGTGTGTGTTCCCTCAACTTCCATTCCTGAAGTCCACAAACAATTCTTTGATCTTACTGACATTGAGTGCAAGGTTGCTGTTGTGACACCATTCAACCAACCAATCTATTTTGGTCCTATGTGCCTCCTTGTCACTATCTGAGATTCGGCTGACAACAGTTGTGAATTTATAATGTGAAGTCATTGGTGAATTTATAAATGGTGTTTGTGTTGTGCCTAGCCATACCGTCATTGGTATAGAGAGAGTAGAGCAGTGGGCTAAGCATGCGTCCTTGAGGTGCACCTGTTTTGACTGCTAGTGAGGAAGAGATGTTATTTCCTATCTACACTGATTCTCTCTCTTTCTCTTTCCACCCTATAAATCTAAAACATTTTCTAAAATTGTATTGAGGTTTTAAAGTGTTTTTAAACAATTTTATGAAACACAATTATATACACTCTTTGCCATTGCTTCTGTTGAGTTTCTGGGGAAATGGCTGTGCATACTCAGTGTAGATGAAGAGCTACCACTTGGGGTGACACTGCAGAGCTGCCTGTCCACAGGGATACTTTCTCCAGAGTGAGTCATTGCTACCAGAAGAGGAGAGAAGGCACAGGCAAAGGAAACCTGTGCTATAACACACTAAGAAAACTATGCATCAGTTAGACATCTGGGCAGCTATAATCAGAACATAAATGGTCTAACATAGCAGTAACATCTTACAAACTGGAAATGCTTAAGATAAACTACAGATGTTGTAAAAATTATATGACAATCCATTTTTCACTGTCTATTTTAAACAGTGACTGTTTTAGATAAGCTAAGCCTTTGGTGGCAGACAGGATCGTGGGATTTCTGTATGGGATGATTTCTGCACATGGTTTTCTTTAAGGGAGCACTGCCTGTCTGATCTTTGCCCAATTAATCTCAGTTGCCCTTAAGCTTTATTTATTTCTAATTAATGCCTTTCTTCTAATTGTAAGTAGAAGGAATGAACTCTGAAACTTCACAAAACTTGGCAAAAGTTGTTTCAAAGTTTAGCTTTTTGCTTGTTGAGGCCTTAATCATGGCTCCTCATGCACAGCTGTTGCAGAATTCTTGGCTGAGGGATTGACAACCGAAGAGCAAGTCCTGAACTGAAGGCTAATCCTGTTCTTGAAGAACGTTGTGAAGGGGAAGAGACAGAACTATTAGCACAGGAAAGACAATAATCTCAAAGTGGAAAAATCCATTTTTTTCCAATGCCATCTATTTGCATGATTTAAACTTCTCCTTGTATCCTTATTTTCTTTCGGCAAAATATAAACAGCAAGTTGGTTAAGTCCATAATCACTTTCTTCTTCTCCAAACTTTTAAATAATCAAAGAATCAGAAATTGTGCAGGACCTAAAAAGTAAGTTTACTGGGGCACAGCATGGGGGATATTCTGTACACTAATTGTGTGTAAGGTCCCACTATGGGAAGGTTCTATTATGCCTGAAGCACACAATGTAGCAGGTGGTAGAACGAAAGGTGCATAAGTGCCTTGTCTCCATAAGCTCTCTTGTCACTGGAGCAATATTGTGGGAATGGACAGCAGCAGTAGGTCATTGTCAATGATGCACAAGATCCAGTGAGGAAAGTACTTTGAAGGTGGTAAGGTCTTGGAGGCTGTTAGATATACTGTTGGGCCCTCAAAAGATGCCTATGATCAGGGCAAAGTATAGGTACATCAAACATGGAGGAAAGTATCCAATGTTAGGTCTACCTGCAAGCTGACTCAGATTCTATGGCAGAAGAACAAATAATTTTGGACCATGGTATTACTGCAACAGCTGACTAAAATGTATGTGTGTGTGTGTGTGTGTGTGTGTGTGTGTGTGTGTGTGTGTGTGTGTGTGTGTGTGTGTGTGTGTGTGTGTGTGTGTGTGTGTGTGTGTGTGTGTGTGTGTGTGTGTGTGTGTGTGTGTGTAAGCTCACACCCATGCTGTATGCATAATATAGCTAGACTTGCAAATGAAAGGATAATCATTACAAAAATTATGGAATAAATGACAAAATTAGAAACATAGAAAACCTACAGCTCAATACAGGCCCTTCAGCTCACAAAGTTGTGCCAAACATGTCCCTATCCAAAAGTCTCTTAAAAGCCCCTATCATTTCCGCCTCCACCACCATTGCCAGCAGCCCATTCCACACACCACCACTCTCTGAGTAAAAAACTTACCCCTGATGTCTCCTCTGTATCTGCTCCCCAGCACCTTAAACCTGTGTCCGCTTGTGGCAACCATTTCAGCCCTGGGAAAAAGCCTCTGACTATCCACACGATAGTCAAATTTTAACAACTTCAAATGTAACTTGAAACTTCATTAAGCACTTATGAATTGCATTTTTGAAAATTCTTTTAAACAGCCATGATAAACGTAATTTAAGAAAATAGTGCCAAGAAACTGTCAACTTTTTCCATATATATTTTTAAACTAAATATTACAAACTTAATGCACCTTCAAATAAATATGCAATCCTTCCTTATCTTGCTTGGGCCTGTTCAGCAAATATAAAATCATCAACAAGATTGCTAATCCAGGGTTATCTGTAGTCTGGTTCAGTGTCAATCCTGGTTATCAACCAAGCAAATGTAAACTATTTGTTTTAGGGAAATGGGAGATAGGGCATATTGATCACTTCAGCATCTGCAATCCTTATCCAACATAGTGGATCTGACCATGGAAAATAGTCCGTCCAAAACACAAACCAATTTAGGGTATCCTGGATAAATTCAAATTGGATACTCTTAGACATGAGAAATTGTATGTGGGGAAGGTGTAAGCATTCAATATACTGTACCCTTTCTGAATGCAGTACAAATGTTGATCTTGTCCTGATATCACTTCCTATGCTTTATTTTAATCTTTGTGCACCAATATTGACTTGCATTTTGTTAACATTTCCGTTTTAAAGTCAGCAGAACCCTAGGAATTTCTACAGTGGTACATTTTTCCTACTGATTCCTCTGTTTATTTTCTGTTCCTGACATTCATTCAATATATATAAGCATGTTTATGTACAGAGCTCTTTTTTTCCACCAGGTAGTTAGGCATCCATCAGAACTGACAAGCAGAGTGTTAAAATCTGAAGCAGTAGGTTGTTCCAGAGAAACCAGCTGTACTGCAGCTTCTGATCGGTATTAATCTGAATGTTGCCTTCCAATCTAATTGTTCCTAGAGTAATTTTATAAATAATGTAATGCATGCTTGATGGTTTTTGCAAAATCAGTTGAATTCTTCCAATATTATACTCTTCTCATTCTATTTCACTTTAATAATATAAATACAGTGCCTTGAAAAGTATTCAGCCTCCACAACTATTTTCACATTTTACTGTCTCCTTTTCTAAATTTAAAATATATTGATGTAGGATTTGTTCTGCTAATCTACAAAGCATCATGCACCATGGGAAATTAAAAAAATCCAAAACCTGTCGGCAATTTACCGAAAATCGAAAACCAAAATTGTGAGATCAAAAAAGTATTCATCCTCTTTGTAATTACTATGCTAAAGTTCCTTGGGTGCAATATGTTACCGTACAAACTTGCCCAATTTGTTGATGTAGAAAATTGGAGGAGAATCTGTTCTCAATGAATTCATGAAAATAAATACCCCCTTTCTCTGTGAGGTCCAACAGTATTGTAGATTTTCAAAAGACCAAACCAAAATGAAGACAAAACAACATTCAAGACAACTCAGGGAAATGTTAATAGAAAAGCACAAATCTGGGGAAGGGTATAAGACCATATCATAGGCACTGAACATACCCAGAGTTCATTGCTGTCCATCTTGAAAAAGTGGAAAAAATATGAAAACCACAGCCACACTGCCTAGGTCAAGCCATTCCTCTAAACTTAGTTGCTGGAAAAGAATGCCACTTGTAGGAGAGGCTACTGTGATGCTAACAGTCACCCTGAGAGAGTTGTCCCTTAATCAGTTGACGCAACTGGAGATGAAGTTCATGGGTCTACAAACTCTAAGGCCTTGCACAAAAAGGGTATTGATGGAAGAGTGGCCAGGAAAAATCCCTGGTTAAAAGGAAAGCCGATCCTTGCCTTTAAAGACTTTTCAAAGCGTCATTTAGAAGATACTATAAATAAGTGGAAGAAGGCCTTGTGGTTGGATGAAACTAGAGTGGAACTTTTTGGCTTCAACACTAAGCAGTATGTGTGGCATAAATCTAATATTGCGCATCAGCCCGGTAACACTAACCCTATTGTAAAATACGGGTGGAAGTAGCATCATGCATGCGGATGCTTTTCAGCAGCAGGAGCTGGAAATCTGGTCAGGATTGATGGGAAGGAGGATGCTTCTAAACACAGAAGGATCCTGGATAAAAACTGCTGGCCTCTTCCAGAAAGCTTAAACTGGGGAGGGAGTTCATCAATCAACAGGACAATGACCCAAAGCGTACTGCCAGAGTGGGTTCAAATGAAGAAAATTGATGTCCTTGAGCGGCCCAGAGTCCTGACTGTAACCCAATTGAACATCTCCGGCAAGATCTCAAAGTTGCTGTCCACTGCCACTCCCCAATTAACCTGGCACAGCTTGAGCAATTTTCCAAGGAGGAATGGGCAAATCTTGCTCCATCACATTGTGCAAAACTAATAGAGACCTATTCAAAAAAGACTACTGGCTGTAATAGCTGCAAGAGCTGGTTCAATTAAGTACTGAGCAAAGGGGGAATGAATACTTTTGAACTGCTGACATTTCAGTGTTTGAATCTTTAGCTTTACATGCTCTACTGTGAAAAAAGGTGCACATTATTCACAAATAAAAATTCTCAATTAAATTGATCAAAATCCCTGGTTGTAATACTTGTTTATGTGAATGCTTTTTCAAGGCACTGTATGATCTGAATGTAATAAGAAGAATGTTTCAAATTATATCAACTAGAACAATGTTATCATTTCTTGGTTTGCATCATTCCCTATGTGGTGTTAGAACCTCATATCTCTATTCCTCAAGCACAGTAAACATTTAGCCTGAGAAATTCTATTGAAAGATAAAAGGTGAGTATGAGACTTGCCTTGGTCAGGTCTCCGTCTGGTATTATGCTACGCAGCAGGTATTTCTGGAACAACTGAATGCAATGCTACAAAAGCAACATTATAGTACTCTGAAAGTAGCTCGATTGTGTAGTAAGTGTGTGACTGATACATAAAACAGAAAATGCTTGGATATTCAGCAGGTCAGACAGCATCTGGAGGGAGAGAAGCAAAATTAACATTTAAGGTTGATAACCTTCATGAGAACATGCAACTGATGTAGTTTTGAAAACTGATACGTTGTGTCCAATTTAATGTAAAACATTCATTTTGATTCTCAACCAGTCTATCTTTATCCGCTTTTAGTTTTCAAGATGGCAATGTCCTATTTCTCAGCCAGTGAATTCTGCCTGTTGTTAGCTAGTAACATTTCTGTAAAAAAATGCAGAAATTGGGGTGTCCAGGAAGGGACAGCACCTCTGGTGAAGGGGCTTGTCATGCCCATTCTGGGGCAGCTCACTCACCTTTGGTCCCCACCGACGCTCAGCTCTCACCTCTGGCTCCAAGTAGCTGCTTACGTGTGACAACAGCCTCACCATTGCTTGAGCAAGTGGGCTAAATCGGGTGAGGATAGCCAGTGGCCTCAAACCCTGGTGAGACAGGGATATGCCTGTCCTAGCATGCGAAGTTAGCTCTGGCGGACTGGTCGGATGAGATCTTCAGTGAGATCCAACAGCCAGGAAGGCGGTTCTGCAACGCTCCGTGGAGCGCAAGGGGCATGATAAAGCACAGAAGATGTCACGGTCATCCTCTGCAACCAAGGAAGACCCAGTTTGTGATGCTCGTTTGTACCACTGGACCCGGACATCTGAGGTTGAGAGAGTGGCCCCAGTGCAATGGCTTTTCCACTTTAAAAACTCTCCCTCACAGGTTTCCTGTCATGTCCGACACGATGGACAACCACCACAAGAAAATTACCAATGAAAATAAAGCTTAGTAACCCCTGACACAATTTTTTCTGGGCTTTGTGGTAGGGTTTGATCAAAAATGCAATTGGGTTCTAGTTGCATGAGAATAGCACTTCCTTAATTGTGATATGATATTCATAGGCATGGAGAATAGTGGACATATGCACTAGTGTCAAACAACATGTAACGCTTGTATTTCAGCCTTCCTGACAAAAATCAGGTACCAAGTTTTATTGAAAGAACTGCCTTTTGTGTAGGATGAGGAGCTGCCTGTCCATTTGGATGATGCAAAGGATCCCATGAATTTGCTTGATTTAAAAATGCTCATTAAAAGTAGTGTCCAGTTATTTTTCTACCTCTGTATGCAATCCAACCTGTCAGAAATTCCAGCATTACCTCACTGGCTGCACTAGTGTTTATCTAGCGTCGAAGTACATTGAAGCATGGGGAAAATTGCTAAATAAATGTACTTCCATTCGTTCCACAAAATGTCTGAAATTAAGTTAATTTGTACAGGTGTTCGATAGCAGCCCCAAGCAGCTCCTTTTTAATTTTACAAATGGGAATGCAATGTGAATTTTAAATTTGAGGAAAAGGTGTGTATATAAAATTAAGCCACAGTTCATGCATGATTCTAATAAATGGAAAATGAGTCTTGAGAGGTAATGCAGTCTCCTTGTGTTCTTACATTATTTTGTGCTAATGACACACAAAGGAAAGTACAGTCAACCCTCCTTGTCCGCGGATTCAACCAACCGCGGATCGGGAAAACCCAGAAGTTCTCTCTCAAGTCCTCGTTGCTTGAGCATGTACAGACTATTTTTTTCTTGTCATTATTCCCTAAACAATACAGTATAACAACTATTTACATAACATTTACATTGTATTAGGTATTATAAGTAATCTAGAAATGACTTAGAAGTACAGGCAGTCCCCGGGTTTATAATGAGTTCCATTCTAGAGTCCATCTTTAAGTCGGATTTGAAGTCGGAACAGGTACATCCGGTATTAAGTGTCAGTTAGTCAAACGTTTTTCTTAGTGTATAGTACATATTTTCCATTTCTATGCATATAAAACACTTAAGAAACATACTTATTTCAATAATTAAACACTGTGTTGCTTAGTAATAATTGTAGCTTTCATCGGGGCAGAGCCTTTCACATGCTCCATTGAAATTGTTCCGATCGTTGACCGACTGTAGCCTAATGCTTTTCCAATGACCGATGGCATTTCACCTCTTTCCGATCACTTTATTACTTCCACTTTATTTTCAATCGCAATCATGATTATATTCATGAACAGAAACACTGCGGATTCAGACCTGCGCCGCCAGGTCCTAATGTCCACTGCACAGAGACATGTTAAATAAAGTCTGGGGTTCCGCTGGTCCTAAAGACCATCGCATTGATACATGTTAAATATGGGACTTGAGCATCCGCGAATTTTGGTATCCACGGGAACCCCCGTGAACCAATTCCCCGTGGATAAGGAGGGCCGACTGTACTCCCTTTAGGTACTACATTATATCTGGGTATGGTTCAAAGTGATAGAGCAGAATACGCACATGCTGAAAATTATGGTGAGACACCTGTGACAGCAATAAACCCTCGAAGGCAATGAGGGCAAAGTTGTCCAAGTTGCCAAACTGTGCACTTAAGCCTTAGATCCCTTCAGATTAAACACTTGATCCATAATAAACTGAGATTTGTACTAATGAAGTAGCTGGCTTTCACTGTCCTTTCATGTATTGAGCTCTGACACTGCTGTCTGCCCTATCTGATGCTGTCAATCCATTTATTGTCCCACTCCATTTCCAGAGCCTTTAGTCTTTTTTTTTAACCTTGTGCTGTTTCATCTCACTCTGGGAAAGCAGCTATTACTAAAACAGGCAGTTAACAGAGCTCTTCTGTATTGTTGTAGTACTGCTGGAATATTGTGAGAAGCACAAGTGAAGTATCAGGAAGTTACATGAACATTGATGTTGCATTGTAGGGCCCACTCCTCCTTGCATGAACACATTATTGAAGAAAGTAAATGCTACTGTCCTTGCCAAGAATCTTGGTTTGGTGGACAAAGCAGAGGCTATCATGACCAATTAATAATATTTTTGATTCGCTACTAAAATGTTTCAAACCCTGGGATGCTGTAAGCTCCGTAGAGTTTTTAATTCACTAAGGGCACTGGATTGTGATCAGTAATAGGACGCTTAGCTGATATGTCTTTCTCTCACATTAATTTTGAAGGCCTTGAAATTAGTTGCAGAATTTGCAATGAGATGGGGCTCTGCAGCCTCACCACAGAGGAGGGATCTTGCTCTGTATGGCACAGCACCACATTGCTGAGCTAAGTGTATCATAGTGTGAGCATTATACTATTCTGGTTTGCTTCAGCTGAGATAATGGATCTGGTCAGACAAGGCGTGTAACCACAGTGAAAACCTCAAGTGCACTGATACTAATAGGAATGAAAGAAGGTTTGCTTTATCATCGAGCCAGTCAAAACTAATTAATGATTTCTGAAATACTATGTCTTGGAAGTTTCTATTAATTCCATTCATTCTGAAAACTCTCAAAACAGAGTTAAAACGGGATGTCATCTGCATTGTTATAGAGAAAAACAGTTCCATTCCCTGAGTAGCTTCATATTTTATTCAGATTGCAATAAAAGTGTGATAATGCCTATCAATTCTCTAGAAAGGGCTGATCCTCAGTTGATCCAAGACACAAGCTGGTGAGTCAGATCCTCTCCTGATTGCTCAGGTGGGGAATTTCTTTGTTCATTCTCCACCAAATAAGGAAAAGTTTCCTTTAAGTGGCTACATTATGCGAATATGGCACTAGCAAGACACGCGAATGGTTTGTGAACAGCAAACAAAGCTACTAACAATCCTTCTACGTATATTCTCTCGGAACTGTGATCACTGCAATCCACAGCCTGTAATTTCCCACTGGGTGGTGTGCTTTTGCATGGTCTGTACGAGAAGGCATTTTTGTGATATCCTGAAATATTCGGCAAACTGAACTATCGAGAATGCTGGTGCAGCTGCGGCAGCCATTGCTGGAGTGGATTTGAAGTCAGACTGAAACTTCAGGTCAGACGGAAGTGGCGGGGCCCTTGCCCACAATGGATAGCAAACCAACGTTTGGCTGATTTAAGCGCCGAGCCAGATTAAAAAGATTAAGGCGGAGGATGAACCGGTGTTCGGTTCCCAGCTCCGTGAGGCTTTACTCGCCTCTGCACTGAACTGGTTCTGACGCTGTGGCCTGCAGCCGTGGGAATTCGCCACAGCATTGAAGCTTGCTCTGAGCTGTGGCCTGGACCTTCTGCAGTACTGAAACGGTTCTGAGGCAGTGAACTTCCTTTTGGGCATTCTGCAGTTCATGTTCTGTGGATTGCTTGTCTACATGAATTATTCCTTCTTTTTCACTCACTAGATGTATTACTGTCTCTGTGCTGTGGGCTTTTTCATCAATTCTACCGTGTTTCGTTGTTTTGTGGCTGGCGGTGAGAAGATGGGTCTCAAACTTCATACTTTGATAATAAATGCACTTTGAACTTTCAACCTTTTACATTGGGCTGACTTCATTTTTTGCAACCGTGACACCAGAGTTCCAAAACAGATAAATTATTACAAGCTCTGTTGTGGAAAGAGATAACTAGATACCCAGAAGGTCAAAGAACAGAATTCAAGAATGTGCTCAAAGCCTCATGTTAGAAATGTAACATCCCCACAAACCCCTGGGAACCTCCAGCCCATTACTATAGAAAGTGACAGAAGGAACACTCGGAATGTATTAGACCATGCAGCAGGAGCACACAAAGGGTTTAAGTGGCAGAAGGATTGCACCATCTCACAAGTTACATGTGCAATTACCACCTCAGAACCCACAAAACCAGAGTCAAAGGAAATCAATCTTAGACCCAGGGGACTACGCAAGGGAAAAAAGGATGAGCTGTTGACTTTTTCTGAGACTGTCTGGTCCCACTCTGGAATAACTTCGGTACATGCATACCCTGGCAATAATCATTGAGACATTTCAGGGTTTTTCAATAGTCTTTTTATTATACAAAATATTGCAGTTATATCTTCATATCTTGGAAAAATACTATACTGAACAGAATAACACATGTAATATCAGACTGGGCAAAATATATTTGGAAAAATATCAACCTTTATTGATGTTTTGTTGCAGGTTCCAGTCAAAACAAAAAAAAACCTGAAGCTTCTGCCAGGAATGCTTAACAATGGTTTAAACTGCTAATGCAAAAATTAAGGTGGTGTACTCTATAGTCAATATTAATTGTTTTCCCTTCCAGTTTGTTGGTAGGAACATTATAGATGATAACATGAATTTGAAGTTTGACACAGCAAAATGTGTTTTAGAATTTAGGCTCCTTGCAAATCAATAATAATGGAAGTTGATTTGGAGAATACCATATCTCACATCTCAGAATGTCACATGCTTGAATAATTCAATTTTCCAAGCTGGCATATCAAATGCTGGGGTTGCTGCCTTACACTGTCATTCTGATTATGGAGTGCTGGATCCGTAAAGCCTCATCTTTTTTGTGTGCAGACAGTTGTGGTTAGTCGAAGGTTGAAGCTGACTGCATTTGCTCTGATTCTATGAAATGGTTTCTATTTAACACTGATGAAAAAGTGAAAGTGCAACTCTAGAGTTTTGGGCCTGGCTGGTCTCCGAATTCTCTAAAGGAGTTTTTGTCATGTTATCATAATTTGGGATTAATACTGAATAAAGTGCAAGCCTGCTCTGGAACCCTCTCCATTCTTCTATTTCTCTTTTAATTCTGTCCCTAAAACCTACCTTTTGGACCAAACTTTTAACCACCTGCCCTAATATCTCTTCATGTGATTCCGAGATGGATGAAAATATGGATGGGTGGGTTAGTAGGTTTGCAAATCCCACAAAGGGTTGTTGACAGTGCAAAAGGCTATCAAAGGATACAGTAGAACATAAATTACTTACAGATATTGTCATATAATAGCCTGGTATGGGAACCACAATACCTTTGAGCAGATAATCCTACAAAAGGTAGTGGATTCAGCCCTGTACATCATGGGTACAGCCCTCCCAACCATTGAGCACATCTACAATACAGGAAATGTTGTCATAGAAAAGCAGCATTCATCATCAAAGATCTTCACCACCCAGGCCATGCTCCTTCTCACTGCTGCCATCTGGTAGAAGGTACAAGTGCCTCAGGGCTCGCACCACCTGGTTCAAGAACAGTTACTACCCCTCAACCATCAGGTTCTTAAACAAAAGGGGTTAAATACACGCATTCTAATTCAGGTGTTCCCACAACCAATGGTCTGACTTTAAGGACTCTCTATCTTGTTATTTCATGCTCTCATTATTTATTGCTATGGATTTATACTTACACTTCCACAGTTGGTTGTTGTGTGATCCTGTTTGCAGTTATTGGTCTATAGATTTGCTAAGTATGGACACAGGAAAATGATTCTCGGGGTTGTATCATGTGTGCTATCATGTTTGCTGTTGTGTGCTGGGGCAGCAGGCTGAGGGTATCAGACACAAACAGAATCAACAAACTCATTCGTAAGGCCAGTGATGTTGTGGGGGTGGAACTGGACTCTCTGACGGTGGTGTCTGAAAAGAGGATGCTGTCCAAGTTGCATGCCATCTTGGACAATGACTCCCATCCACTCCGTAATGTACTGGTTAGGCACAGGAGTACATTCAGCCAGAGACTCATTCCACCGAGATGTAACACTGAGTGTCATAGGAAGTCATTCCTACCTGTGGCCATCAAACTTTACAACTCCTCCCTCGGAGTGTCAGACACCCTGAACCAATAGGCTGGTCCTGGACTTACTTCCACTTGGCATGATTAACTTATTATTATTTAATTATTTATGGTTTTATATTGCTATATTTCTTCACTATTCTTGGTTGGTGTGGCTGTAACAAAACCCAATTTCCCTCAGGATCAATAAAGTATGCCTGTCTATCTGTCTGTATGTGGTGACGTACTGTATGTACACTGAGAAAATTTTTACTTTAAACTTTGAACTTTGACCGGAAATGGCAGATGGAGTTTAATTCAATCAAGTGTGAGGTTTTGCAGTCTGGAAAGTTAAATGTAAAGGCAAGGTCTACAGTTAACAGCAAGACCCGTAACAGAAAAATGAGGCAAGTTAGAAAATAATATCAAAGAATACCAAAAAAATCTAAGATGTATAAAGAGAGGTGAGAGTGGATATTGGACTGCTGGAAAATGACACTGGAGAGGTAGAAATTTGGGACAAAGAAATGATGAATGAATTTAATAAGCATTTTACATTAGTCTTCACTGTGGAAGACACTAGAATGCCAGAAATTCGAGAGTGTCGGGGGAAGACGTAAATGTAGTGCTGTTACTAAGGAGAAGGTGCTAGGTACACATAAGGTCTGAAGGTAGATAAATCACCTAGTGTACACTCCAGGATTCTGAAAGAGGTAGCTGAAGAGATTGTTGGAAGAATTAGCAATGATCTTTCAAGAATCAATAGATTCTGGAATGGTTTTGGAGAACTGAAAAATTGCAAATGTCACTCTAGTTTTTAAGAAGTGGGTGGGGGGGAGGCAGGTAAAAGAAAACTGCAGGCCTGTTAGCCTGACTTCAGTTGCTGGCAAGATGTTAGAATCTATTATTAAAGGTGAGGTTTCAGGGTATTTGGAGGCACATGATAAAACAGGCCAAAGTCAGCATTGTTTCCTTAAGGGGAAATCTTGCCTTACAAATCTGTTGGAATTCTTTGAGGAAATAACAAGAAGGATAGACAAAGCAGTGCCAGTGGATGTTGTATACTTAGATTTTCAGAAAGTGCCACACATGAGGCTGCTTAACAGGATAAGAGCCTATGGTTAGAAGACTGGCTGACCGACAGGAGGTAACAGGTGGGGATAAAGGGTGCCTTTTTTGGTTGGCTACAGTTGACTGCTGATGTTCTGCAGAATTTAGTATTGGGACCACTTCTTTATACTTCTTTATATATGTTAATGTTTTGGATGATGGAATTCATGGCTTTGAGGGCAAGTTTGCACATGATATGAAGGTGGGTGAGGGGCAAGTAGTGTTCATGAATCAGGATGTCTGCAGAAGGATTTAGACATATTGGGATGGGCAAAAAAGTGGCAGATGGAATGTAATGTAAGGCAGTGTATATTCATGCACTTTGGTAGAAAGAACTAAGGCATAGAGTATTTTCTAAATGAGGAAAAAAATTAAAAATAGACATGCAAAGGGACTCGGAAGTGCTCATGCAGGATTCTCTGAAGGTTAATTTGCAGGTTGAGTCAATGTAAGGAATGCAAATACAAAGTTAGCATTTCAAGAGGACGAGGATATAAAAGCAAGGATGTAATGCTGAGACTTTATAAGGCATTGCTCAGATCACATTTGAAGTATTGTGAGCAGTTTTGTGCCCCTTATCTAAGAAAAGATGTGATAGCTTCAGAGAGGTCCGGAGGAGGTTCATGAGAATGATTTGAGGAATAGAAGGGGTAATATATGAGGAGCATTTGAGGAAGCTGGGTCTGTACTCAGTAGAGTTTGGAAGAATGAAGGGGAGTCTCATTGAATCATATCAAATATTGAAAGGCCTAGATAGAGTGGATGTGAAGTGGGTGGTTCTTATAGTGGGAGAATCTAGGACCAGAGTGTATAGCTTCAGAATAGAGGGATATTCATTTAGAACAGTGATGAGGAGGAATTATTTAGCCAGAGAGTAGTGGATCGGAGGAAATCATTGCTACAGACAGCTGTGGTGGCAAAGTCATTTGGTATATTTAGAGTGGACGTTAATAGGTCCTTGATTAGTCAAAGGTTACGTGGAAAAGTCAGGAGTGTGGGATTGAGAGTTATAATAAATCAGCTATGAAGGAATGGCAGAGTGGACTCGATGGGCTGAATAGCCTAATTCTGCTCCTATGTCTTCTGGTCTTATGACCTAAAATTATTGAGGATAGGAAATAAGAATGTCTGACTGAATGAATGAGTTGGAGGAGGCTGGTCATGTTATCCAATCTACAGGATTATGATGAACACAAGTTGGCAATTTCAGTGCCATCATAGAACTCTCTCTAGTTCTGAAACTTTAATTGATTGCTTTAATTAATTCAGTGGTTGTATGTTTTGTTATTGCACATTAATGTTAACAATACTATGAATATTAATAATAATACTGTGTGTAACCATTCATCACATTAATTAAAGTATTTGTATACATTTAAATGCATTTAGATTGATAATTTCAATCAAAAATTTGCTTAGTTTGGCATCCAGCAACATCAGCAAAGTAAAATGCAATACTGATATTCCAGAATCTGGGGATAAACCCACCAGAAACTATTTGCTATTAGAGCGTAATAAAGTCATACAACAGAGAATCAGAACTTTCAGTTCATCATATCCATGCATTGAGTACCCATCAATGATGTATATCATATTTTTTTACTGAGTTAAGTATTGTTTGTAATTAGTTTTGCTACAACAAGTGTATGGGACATTGGAAAAAAGTTGAATTTCCCCATGGGGATGAATAAAGTATCTATCTATCTATCTATCTAATCCAACTTTGCAACTCTTGGTCCGTGTTTTTTTAAATGTCTTAATGATTCAGTTTCTTGCCTAGATGCTTGTTAAATATTATGAGATTATCTCTTTCCACCTCCCAGTCATGCTGTATATTCCAGAGCAACACACTCAAAATGCAGGAGGAACTCAGCAAGCCAGGCAGCATCTATGGAAAAAAAGTACAGTCGACATTTCAAACTGAAACCCTTCAGCAGGACACATCAAATTCCAGCTACCAACTAGGTGAAAAGTTCTTCCATCCCCTTACCTTAAACCGATACTTTATGGTTTGAATCAGATTCAGAATCAGTTTCTTAATATCTACTTTATCTCTGTCCTTCATTTTTCTTTGCCTCTATCAGTTCCCCTTTCAGCCTCCACCACTTAATGGAAAAGAAACCTAGCCTATCCAAACATTTTTTGCGAAAAAATGAGCTATCCCAGGCAATATCCTGAAAAATCTCTTCCGTTTGTAGTGAAATTACATCCTTCCTGTGGTGTGGTGAAGGGAGCTGCACACAATTTTCAAGTTGTATTCTAACCAATAATTCTGCCATGATTGGTCCCAAGCATGGCTGCAAAAAGAGGAGGGTTGGGTGTGGGGCTAGCAACTCCTTCCTGTAAAAACCCAGAGCTGCAGAAACACCAACAGTAGCTCCAAATATCTCATCCCTGAGAGAGGAAGATATATGAAGTTGTGTGGTGACAAGGCCTATCAAATTTCTATTGGCCCAGGGCAGAGGACTCTGGTGAGCTGCTGTTGCTTTAGGGCTGATGGGCTTAAGAGGAAAAAGAATCCTAACCCATGCTTTATACAGCTGTATGAAAAGCACCTATGGGTATTCCATGCCCCAACCAATAAATGCAAGAAATCCCTTCTTAACCATCTTGTCATTCTGCACTAGCATCATCATAGATCCTTGTACTTTTAACCCATCCTTCCCATTGATCAATACTTTACTGAACTATTCATTTCAACATTAAACATAAAGCATAGAACTGTACAGCACAGGAACAAGCCCTTTGGCCCATAATGATCTGCCAAACCAAATAAATTTGTAATCTAATGGCCAACTAAACTAATTTCTTCTGACTACACAATGTCTATATCCTTTCATTTCCCTCACATTCATATGTATATCTCAATGTCTCTTAGAAGTCCCTAATGTATCTGCCTCTATCACCACACCAGGCAGCGCATTCTAGGCACCCACCACTCTGTGTAAAAATACTTGCCTTTCACATCTCCTTTGAACTTACCCCTTTCACCTTAAAAGCATGCCCTGTGATATTCCGCATTTCAACCTTGAAAAAAGATACTATCTGTCTACTCTGTGTTTGCTTCTCATAATGTTATAGACCTCTATCAGATCTCCCCTCAACCTCCACTGCTCCATATAAAATTAGCCAAGTATCTCCAAACTCATGTTGTAGTGGACACCCTCTAATCCAGACAGCATCCTTGTAAACCTCTTCTGCAACATCTGCAAAGCATTGACATCTTTCCTATAATCGGGTGACGGAACTGTAGGCAATTCTCCAGGTATGGCTTAACTTGAGTTTTGCATCATAACTTCCTGACTTTTGAACTCAGTACCTCAACTAATAAAAGCAAGTATTGCATATGCCTTCTTAATCACCTGATCAGGGACCAATGAACTTGGACCCCAATATACCTTTGTTTATCAACAATTTTAAATGCCTTACCCTTAACAGTGTACTGTCTCTATACATTTGAGGTGTAAAGAGTGTAGCACTTTACACTTAGTGAGGTTAAACTCCATCTGCCATTTCTCTTCCCATATCTGCAACTGATCTATATCCCATTGTATTCTTTGCCAGTCTTCTGCTCTAAACACCACCAATCTTCATATCATCTGGAAACTTACTAACCCACCCGTCTACATTTTCATCCAGGTAATTTATATATATATCACAAGCAGCAGAGGTCCAAGTGCAGATCCCTGCAGAAGACCACTAATTATATACCTCCAGCTAGAATAAGTCCCTTCAACCACCACACTCTGTCTTCTATGTGCAAGCCAGCTTTGAACCAAACGACCAAGTCACCATGGATCCCATGCATCTTAATCTTCTGCATGAGCTTCCCATGAGGAACCTTGTCAAACGCCTTACTAAAATCCACGTAGACAACATCCACAGCTCTACGGTCATTGATCACCCTCGTCACTTTGTCAAAAAACTCAATCAAGTTAGTAAGACATGATCTGCCCTGCACAAGGCCATGCTGGCTCTCTCTAATTAGGCCCTGGTTTTCATAAATCCTATCACTAAAGATTCTCTCCAGCATCTTCCCTACCACTGACATGAGACTCACCAGTCTAGAGTTTTCATGATTATCCCTGGTTCTCGTTCTCTTTTTGAATAATGGAACAGCATTAGTTACTCACCAGTCCTCTGGGACCTCTCCTGTGGCTAAAGAGGATATGAAGATATTGGTCGAGGCCCCAGGAATCTTATCTCTTGCCTCTCAATAAACTGGCATATATCCCATCAGGCCTTGGGGACTTATCGGACAATACTTTTTAAGAGACCCAACACTACCCCCTCCTTTACTTCGAAATACCCTAGCATACTAATATGCTTGGCACTGATCTCCCTATCATCAACGTCCTTCTCCTTGGTAAATACTGATGCAAAGTACTCATTAAGGACCTCACCCACATCCTCTGTATCCAAGCAAATGTTCCTCCTTTATCCTTGAATGGTCCCACTCTCTTCCTAGTTATCCTCTTGCTCCTGAAATATGTATAGAATACCTTTGGATTTTCTTTAGTCCAACTTGCCAAGGACTTTTCATGGCTTCTCCTGGCTTTCCTAATTCCCTTTGTGATTTCCTTTCTGCCATTTTTATAATCATCAAGGGCTCTGTTTGATTCTAGTCTCCTTAGTTTTACATAATTTTCCTCTTTATTCTTGAATAAATTAATCACCTCTCTTGACATCCAAAGTTCTCTTTTTTTGGCATCTTTGCCTTTCCATCTGACTGGAACATTCCTGTCCTGTACTCTGTGCAGTTGATCTTTAAACACCATCCACATGTCAGATGTGGACTTGGCCAAAAACAGCTGTTCCAAATTAACTCTCCCTAGTTCCTGCCTAACGCTCTCGTAATTTTCCCTGCTCCAATTTAATACTCTCCCACAGGGTCATTACTTACCCTTATCTATAGCTATCTTAAAACTTAAAGAGATATTGTCACTGTTCCCTCACTGCTCACCCACTGAAATTTTGGACACTTGACCAAGCTCATTACCCAGTAAAGCCCCTCATCTTGTTGGACAACCTACGTATTGATTTAGGAAACCCTACTGGGTGCACCTAATAGATTCTACTTCACCTAAACCTCTTGCACTAAGCATTACGCATATCATAACCTTACTAGTCCCCCCAAAATGCAACAACTCACGCTCATCAGGATTACATTCTGTTTGACATTTTACCAACTACCAATATCATCCTATCGCTTAAGTCTAGTCTCTTATATTGCGAACATCCATGTGAAATTCATTCACATAAGAGATCATTGTTCTTAAATATGGAACTATTTACAGTTAGAATTCTGCGCCTCAGGATAGTTTTGCTTGACTAGGTATTATCTGGAGTTTGGGATTTCCTATGATATTGAATATTTAATCCCTTGCTGATTGCTGTAATCAAATTGAGTGTGATGCCTACAGAACAATGGTAAAAACCAGCCTATTCAAAAAATAGATTGAGTGAGAGGTCATGTTTGGCATTATGAGCATTTCAGAGATGTTATACAAATGCGAGATTGTTGATTATCACTGCAACTGCTAGACAATTACAAAATTATTGTGGAGGAGAAGGGCTGGATGGATCAATGCTGTATAGTATCCATCAAAATAACACAGTAGATCTCTTAAATAGCAGATAACTAACCTTCCTTCAAGTTCCTGGAGAAGAACAAACAAATGTTGGCCAGTTGGAACAGAGTCACCTTAACCAAGTTACATGTCCCTTAGAGTGAGTAATAGAATGGTACATCTGATGTATGTATGTTGGTTTATGGCAAATGTACAGTATTTATGCTAAGTTTGTATAGAACATAGAACATAAAATCTGCAGCACATTACAGGCCCTTTGGCCCACAATGTTGTGCCAACCATGTAACCTACTCTAGAAACTGCCTAGAATGTCCCTACTGCATGCCCCTCTATTTCTCTAAGCTTCATGTACCTATCTAAGGGTCTCTTAAAAAACCCTATTTTATCCACCTCTACCACCATCATGGGCTGTGCATTCCACACACCCACCACTCTCTGTGTGAAAAACTTACCCCTGACTTCCCCCCCATACCTGCTTCCAAGCACCTTCAAACTATGCCCCATTGTGTCAGCCATTTCAGCCTATGAAAAAGCCTCTGGCTATCCACACGATCAATACCTCTTTTCATCTTATACACCTCTCACCTCTCATCCTCCTTCACTCCAAGGAGAAAAAGCCAAGTTCACTCAACCTATTCTCATAAGGCACACTCTCCAATCCAGACAACATCCTTGTAAACTTCCACTGCACTCGCTATATAGTATCGACATCTTTCCTGTAATGAGGTGACCAGAACTGAACACTGTACTCCAAGTGGGGTCTGACCAAGGTCTTATATAGCTGTAACATTACCTCACATCTGTTGAATTCACTCCCACGGCTAATGAAGGCCAACACAACATATTATAATATTATAATTATAACATATTATAATTAACAACACAGTCAACCTGCACAGCAACTTTGAATGCCCTATGGATATGGACCCCAAGATCTCTCTGATCCTCCACACTGCAAAGAGTCTTGCCATTAATATTATATTCTGTCTTCAAATTGACCTAAATGAACCAATTCACACTTATTGGAAGAAGCTGCAGAAGGCTGTAAATCTAGTCAGCTCCATCTTGGACACTAGCCTACAAAGTACCCAGGACATCTTTAGGGAGTGGTGTCTCAGAAAGGCAGCGTCCATTATTGAGGGCCTCCAGCACCCAGGGCATGCCCCTTTTCTCACTGTTACCATCAGGTAGTAGATACAGAAGCCTGAAGGCACACACTCAGCGACTCAGGAACAGCTTCTTCCCCTCTGTCATTCAATTCCTAAATGGGCATTGAAGCTTTGGACACTACCTCACTTCTTTTAATATACAGTATTTCTGTTTTTGCACATTTTAAAAAATCTATTCAATATACGTAATTTCTTTACTTGCCTATTTATTATAATGTTTTATTTTATTTATTGTTATTATTTTTTTCTCTCTCTCTGCTAGATTATGTATTGCATTGAACTGCTGTTGCTAAATTAACAAATTTCATGTCAAATGCTGGTGATAATAAACCTGATTCTGATTCTGATTCTGATTTTGACTGTCTAGGTCGAACTCCATCTGCTACTTCTCAGCCCAGTTTTGCATCCCATTGATGTCCCGCTGTAACTTCTGACAACCCTCCAGACTATCCACAACACCCCCAACTTTTGTGACATCTTACTAACCCACTCTTCTACATCTTCATCCAGGTCATTTTTAAAAATCACAAAGAGGGGTCCCAGAACAGATCCCTGCAGAACACTGCTGGTCACTGACCTCCAATCAGAATATGAACCATGTACAGCCACCCTTTGCCTTCTGTGGACAAGCCAATTCTGGATCCACAAAGCAAGGTCTCCTTGGATCCCATGCCTCCTTGCTTTCTGAATGAGCTTTGCATGGGGAACCTTATCAAATGCCTTACTGAAATCCATATACATTACATCCACTGCTCTACCTTCATCGATATGTTTTGTTATATCCCCAAAGAATTCAATCAGACTTGTAAGGCATGACCTTCCCTTGACAAAGCCATGCTGATTATCCCTAATCAGATTATGTTTCTACAAATGCTCATAAATTCTGCCTCTCGGGATCTTCTATACCAACTTACCCACTACTGAAGTAAGATGTACTGGTCTATAATTTCCTGGCCTATCTCTACTCCCTTTCTTGAACAAGGGAACAACGTTTGCAAGCCTCCAATCCTCTGGTACTTCTCCCATTCCTATTGATGATGCAAAGATCATTGTCAGAGGCTCAGCAATCTCTTCCCACAGAAATCTGGGGTACATCTCATCCTGTCCTGGTGAGTTATCTAACTTAATGCTTTTCAAAAGCATCAGCACATCCTCTTTCTTAATATCTATTTGCTCACGTGTTTCAATCCACTATGTCATCCTCACAATTGCCAATGTCATTTTCCCTGGTGAATACTGAAACACAGTATTCATTAAATACCTCCTCTACCTCCTCTGGCTCCATGCATATGTTTCCACTCTCGCCCTGATTGGTCCTATTCTCTCACGGCTCATCCTCTCGCTCTTCATATACTTGTAGAATGCCTTAGGGTTTTCATTAATCTTGCTCGCCAACCTTCTCATGGTCCCTTCTAGCTCTCTTAATTTCATTCTTAAGCTCCTTCCTGCAATCTTGTAATTTTTTTAGAGCTCTAACAGTACCTAGTTTCTTGAACATTTTGTAAGATTTTTTTCTTAACTGGATTTTCTACATCCGGTGTACACCATGGTTCTTTTACCCTACCATCCTTTCCCTGTCTTAATGGAACATACCTATGCTGAATGCCATGCAAATGTTCACTCAACATTTGCCATATTTCTGCCATGCATTTCCCTGAGAACACCTTTTCCCAATTTATGCTCCTAGTTTTCTGCATAATAGCATCATATTTCCCTCTACCCCAATTAAACGTTTTCCCAAATTATCTGCTCCTATCCCTCTCCAACGTTATGGTAAAAGAGATAGAGTTGTGATCACCACCTCCAAAATGCTTTCCCACTGAGAGATCTGACATCTGGCCAGGTTCATTTCCCAGTACCAGATCAAGTGCAGCCTCTCCTCTAGTTGGCTTATCTACATATTGTATCAGGAACCTTCCTGAACACACCTGACAAACTCCACCCCATCCAAACCCCTTGCTTTAAGAGGATACCAGTCAATATTAGGAAAGTTAACCCTGTTATTATTGCACCATTCCAGAATCTGCCTCCCTATCTGCTCCTCGCTGTCTCTGAAGGGGGTGGGGGTGGGGGTAGGGGGGTTCTGTAAAAAAACACCCCCTTTCTGTTTCTGACTTTCACCCACACTGACTTAGAAGACAATCCCTCCATGACTTCTTTCCTTTCTGCAGCTGTGATACTATCCCTGACTAGCAATGCCATGCTGCCACCTCTTTTGCCTCCCTCCCTGTCCTTTTTGAAAGCCAGCCATTCCTGTCCCTGAGTCAGCCAGGTCTCTGTAATGGCCATAACATCATTGTTCCACATATTGATCCTCATCTGCCTTGTTTATGATACTCCTTGCAATACTAGTTTAAACGCTCCCTAATAGCATTAGCAAACCTCCCTCTCAGGATATTGGTTCCCCTTCAGTTCAGGTGCAACCCGTCCCACTTGTACAGGTCACCCCTTACCCAGAAAAGGTTTCAATGATCCAGGAACTTGATACCTTGCCCCCAGCACCATCTCCTCAGCTACTCATTTGTCTGCACTGTCTTCCTGTTCTGACCTTCACCATCTTGTTGCAGGGAGTAATCTGGAGATGGCTACCTTGGAGGTCCTGCTCTTCAGCCTCCTTCCTAACTCCCTAAACCTACTGCGCAGGACCTCTACCCCTCTCCTGCCTATGTCATTGGTACCAATATGTATCACGATCTCCGGCTGTTCACCCTCCCCTTCAAGAATATTCTGCAACCGTTCAGAGACATCCTGGACCCTAGCACCTGGGAGGCAACACACTATCCTGGTGTCTCTTCAGCTGCCGCAGAAACTCCTATCTGTCCCTATAACTATGGACTCCCCTATCACTATTGCTCCACCTGACTTCACCCTACCCTTCTGAGGCTCAGAGCCGACCACAGTCTTATTGATCTAGTTGCTGCTGCCTTGCCCAGATAGGTCACCCTCTCATCAATACCACAGGGGCACCCTGCAGTGACCTCTTTCCTCCTTTATCTCTCTTGGTATTCACCCATCAACTCCGTGAATTCTGCACTCTGGGTGTAACCACCTGTTTAAAAGTTTTATCTATCAATTGCTTGCCTCCCGGATGAAGCTTAGTTCATCCAGCTCCAGCTCCTTCATGCCGTCTTTCAAGAGCTGGAGTTCGGGTTTGGGTATTTGATCCTCCACAATATTCCGCGTGGAAATTTAAACTGGAGGTGGTAGTGTTTCTTTTTTACGAGGTCAAGTTGCGAGCTCGACATCAACCTGGCACAGATGGAGAGCACACTCGGGAGCGGTCTGTCACTGGATCGAACTTGGGAACCTCCATTCTTGAGCCTGGCAGTGACCTCATTGCACCACCAGCTGACTTGGCTAGAGTTCCAGCAGGCGTAGTCATTAGGGAGACCATCGGGTACCATGAATTCCCACACCCTACTGAAGGAGCATTCACTTGGCATATCTGCCATCCTGCCTTCACTGTACTATGGACAACCAAGACAAATCAGCAATAACAGAAGAAAAAACCTACCCTTCTTCCCTGTTTCTTTCACCTCAGCCTCTATTGTTGAAGCCTCTTGAGTCAAAGCCTCTTGATTCCTATTCTGACTCTAGCCCCTATTCCAACGATTGAAGCTCCAATGATGGACTTTCTGCTAGATCCTATCTCTTTCTTTATGGTTTAAAAATAAGAAAAACCCTCACACAAGGAGAAAGAACTCACTGCATTTGATGGTACTCTGCCTACCTTCCACTGCTGCTGATGTTGGGTACAGAATTACTATTGTCATAGCAAACAAAGTTAGAGGGTCTTTTCTTCTCATTGGAGGTCTGTGACCAGTGGTGTTCCATGCGAATCACTGCTGGGGTCCTCTGCTGTTTGAGATATATATTATATTAAAATAATATGAATATATGAAGAGTCTCAACCCAAAACTTTGACTGTTATTTTTCCTCTATGGATACTGCCTGATCTGCTGAGTTCCTCCATACTTCCAGCACTTCCAGTTTCCTGTGGTTCCAACTATTTGAGTCTCTTCCAAGTTGATACCGCTGGCTTTATTTTCTCTTGACAGCACACATAAAAAACTGAGTTATCACATTATCTCTATCTTTGCATTTGACCCTCATCATTGCTGATCTACAAAATTGCCATTCCCCCCACCCTTTGGTATCCTTAGTTTTAAAGCCTGTCAAATCCTGTTTCCTCTCTATAACATGACCCTGAACTTCTGCTTCTTGGTTCCTTGACCCCTGCCCCCATGGACCCACATCTCAGTCTCAACCTTCAGAAATTCTTAACCGACAGCCACAGTCAAACCCTTTTCCACAATTTGCCGGTGAATTATTGCATCAAACTGAAACTCTGAGGTGCCTGGCTGCCCATTCTGGTACACTTCACCCATGGGCACACCTAAGTTTCAGTGTCATTACATTTGAAAATAAGTCTTCTGTTTTTTTAAGCAACTGGGGTTATAAGATCATTAGTTCCATTATTGCTCATCTCACAATTAACTTTTGAAATGCAGGAAATTACCATCTCAGACAAGCTGTTGTGCAAATCTCTTTTAACTTTGACATGACTCCTTATATAGTTGATCTATGTTTAGTCATATAATCAATTATTAACACACCTTTATCTTCACATTTTTTAGTATGTACTCTGCAGCCCAACCTTAAAAGCTTTGCTTAGCAAAGAGGACCTTCTCCCTGAAAGAGGATGAGAGGATGTGACTACCTGCTATGATGCAATGTGTGCTGAATTGAGACTTTTACATTAAATATGAATGGAACTCATAATGCAGATGTTTATCAGCACTGAACACTACATGTACAGGATAAAGGTTGTGTAAGACAATATATTAACTTTGGAAGGGATAGCTTAACAACGTATCATGGGCATATCCTCACTATTTTCATATGCTGGGAAAAGGATCGTGCAGGGAACAGTCTGCAAAGAGCAAGCAGTTACACTGGCGAATGTGTTTGAACACAGGCAAATTCATTAACACAGTAGTGTTGTGATCATTGCTGTGCTAAAGCACATTCCTACACTCATGCATCTACTGGTTCTTCAGGTGGTTGTATAGAAAGATTTCAGGCTAGTCCATCCAATATCCAAGTGATCAGCACTTTACTCCTTTTACCTTTAGCAACCAGTTCATTTTCCTGGAGGTGCCAACCATTACAAGCCTCAGTAGATCTTCTAGAAGCATATAACATTATGAAAGAGATAGATAAAATAGAGGTAGGAAAGTTGTTTCCACTGGTAGGTGAGGCTAACACTACGGGACATTGCCTCGAGATTCAGGGGAGTAGATTCAGGACAGAGATGAGGAGGAACTGCTTTTCCCAGAAAGTGGTGAATCTGTGGAATTCTCTACCCAATGAATCAGTGGAGGCTACCTCAGTAAATATATTTAAGACAATATTTTTCATAGTAGGTGAATTAAGGGTTATGGGGAAAGGCAGGCAGGTGGAGATGAGTCCGTGGCCAGATCAGCCATGATTTTATTGAATGGCAGAGCAGGCTCGACAGGCCAGATAGCCTACTCCTGCTCCTATTTCTTATGTTCTTATGCTCCCAGGGGTTATTGGGCAGGTGATGTACATTTTCCTAAACATACCATGTTGCTGGATTTATGGAGTGGCATCCAAATGAATGAAACGTTCAAGAACACTAGAAAACCAAACAGGAGAAGGCCACATAAAAACTGCCATTCAATATGATCATGGTTACTGTACCCCAGGCCTTAGCTGCTTCTCTGTGCCACTTCCCTCTAATCTTTAACCCCCCAATCTTTCAAACGATCATCTACCCTTTCCCTTTTTAAATACTTCTACAGAGCAGGCCTCCACAACTCTGTGGGACAGAGAGTTCCAGTGAAACAAAATTTCTACTTTTTAATCTTCGGCCCCTTATCGTGTAACTTTGTCCCCTCACTTGAGATCCACCCTCTAGTGAAAACATCTCAACATCTACTCTGTTACAGCCCCTTAGGATCTTATATATTTCAATAAGATCATCCTTCATTCTACTAAACTGTGCAAAGGGCCTTGTGAGTCCTCGTGCAAGACTCCCAGAAGGCTAATTTACGGGTTGATTCTGTGGTAAAGAAGGCAAATGCAATGTTGGCATTTATTTCACGGGAAATAGAATATGAAAACAAGGAGATAATGCTGAAGATTTATGAGACCCCAGTCAGGCTGCACTTGGAATATTGTCGACAGTGTTAGGCCCTTTATCTCAGAAAGGATGTACTGTCATTGGGGAGAGTCCAGAGGAGGTTGACGAGGATAGTTCTGGGAATGAAGGTGTTAACGTATGAGGAGTGTTTGTCAGCTTTGGGCCTGTACACACTGGAATTTAGAAGAATGCAGGGGGATCTCATTGAAACCAGCTGAATGTTGAAAGGGCTAGATAAGATGGATGTGGAGAGGATGTTTCCTCTGGTGGGGGTATCCAGAGCTAGACGGCGCAGCCTCAAAATTGAGGGACAACCCTTTAGAACAGAGGTAAGGATGAATTTTTTTTAGCCAAAGAGTAGTGAATCCATGGAGTGCTCTGCCACAAATTGCGGTGGAGGCCAGATCCGTGGGTATATTTAAAGTGGAAGTTGATAGATTCCTGATTGGTCAGGGCATGGGGTTGGGGTTGAATGGGATCCAGGATCAGCCATATGAAATGGCGGAGTGGACTCAATGGGCTGAATTCTGCTCCTATGTTTTATGGTCTTATGGTCTAAATACCAACCCCATTGCTTTCGTCTCTTTTGATGCCCGCTCATCCCAGAAACCTGTCTGGTGAATTTTCTTCTAGAATCCCTCCAGTGCTACTGTATTATTTCTTGGGTAAGTAGTCCAGAATGGTGCACAGTTTTCCAGGTATGGTTTCACCAATGGTCCGTCCAATTGTAACAAAACTCTTACTTGCATATTCCTACCCTTTTGCAATAACGCACAATACCATTTGACCTTTTAGTTACTTGCTGCACAAGCCAGCAATCTTTTTGTGATTACTACACAGAACACCTAGATTGTCCTCTGCTTTACTCATTTGCTGTATTTTTTTCCATTTACACAATAGTCTGCCTTTGTAATGGTAGTATGATGTATGGATGACTTTCCATGATTCATACAGGAAGACAGCAAGGTCACTCATGCAGAAGACACTTGAGACCTACTTCAGCATGCGGTAAACAAGAATTGTTTCAGCACCTCCCAGCGTGAGGAGTCTGCCAGAGGAAACCAGCACCAGGTTCAGTTAGGTCCACTTTAAGTTAAAGATAAATCCTTCAATAAAGCTCTTCCTTAGGCCACCCAACAAACATCTTCTGCAGTAGGTCAAAGCCCCAAATGCCAACGCCAGATAATGATGACTTCCAAGCTGCTCCATAATGGATTACATTGCCTTCTGCCTTGACTCCATGCTTGATGTCCCCTTTTCTCCTCCCTCATCAAACCACTCCATTTCGTTATCCCTTTTCTATGCGCTCGACTGATTTACAGTTCAGAACCCATGACCTTCCTGCTTCCTTCTACCCACTCCTGAAATCCCCGGTTTCCTTGGGCTGCTTAAGTCAAGGGAATACCCACACTGGTCCCACCAAATCTGTGAGATTGGGACAGTTCTCCCACCCCCAACCCCAAATTGTGTGGACACTGTGTAATTTGTTACCCTGTTACAACTCAGTGCCAAGAAACAACAGACAGCATACTACACACGATCAAAGGAATTATATTTATGAACATAAACTTAACTAAAGGGTCAGTGAATAAAAGAAAGAAAAAAAAACAAAATGGGCCCATTATAATTATACAGTCAAATGTGCATAAGTTGGACCCCAGCTCTTCCAAGTGTCATCTTCACCGATCCTCAGCAGACCCCGGAACCTTGCTACATCAAATCACAGTCCACCACCAGGTCAAATCCTACGAATGGTTTTCTCCAGCATCTTCTCTCTTCATCTCCTGCCAAAAAAAAGACCCCAGCTCACACTGGTGTCAGGCACACAACACAAAAACACACTCCCCTGATTGGACGGCTCACATTCCAAAGCACCCAGTATCTATAACCATAACCCAAAAAGACCATTATGTTAGCATTGAAAACCTTTCCAGGGTGTTACACTCCATAATTGAGTGAGGTCAAGTTCATGTAATACCTTCGGCCTCCTGTGCAATAACATTTTTCATCAACACATCATTCTGCTTTCTGCCTATTTAATATACCTTTCCCTGTGCCAAAGAATGACTGAACAGCAAAAGGAACTGGGAAGCAAAGAAATAAAAGCGAGGAAAGAAAACATGGTTGCGAAAGCTCTTATTGCCCTCCACTGGAATAGAGGAAGGGGGGTGGACCCAAGGTGAATTTGTAGAAGTTTCATTGTTGGTTAAGACATTATTTTGCAAGGAAATTCTGCTGAGTACTGATTGATAGTATCAGCAGTCTGAAACTAGTTGTCAAGTTACAGATTATTTATTACACCTATTTAAGAAAATACAGTATATCAATTTAAAACAACCTGGAGGTACTTTAGTTACAACTGGATGTTAGAGTTTACAGAGTTTTCTCTGTGGATCTTCTATTTGGAATGAACTCAGAAAATGCTAGAAACTTTCAACAGGTCAGGTAATATCTGTGAAAAGAGAAATAAAGTTAACATTCCAAGTCTCAGAGCTTTTGTAAGTTCACTTGATGATTTTGTTTCAGTTTTTCCACAAATATTACCTGACATGTTAGAAGTGTGAAGCATTTTATATTTTTATTTCAGATTTCAAGCATACATATTTTTTATATATTTTCATTTGGAATATCTTTTGTTGCTATAATTTTTCTGACTGGGGTATCTAACCATTTAACTATAGCTGTCTTTTGAGAGAGGAACTTGATTCTCATTTGTTTTTTCAGTACTTTGCTCAATTGGGCTTTACAAAAGCAATGTCAATGTTCACATATATCCTGTTGACATCCAAATCTACTGTATCTCATTGCAGTTATTTTCAATCTTCTATTACCTCTGATGGATCACATTGCATGATTGATACTTGGTATTCATTGTTGAGTCTGGAAGGCTGTAATGTACCTGACTGGAAGACGAGGTGTTGTTCTTCTAGCATATATATTCATATTTGTTGGAACAGTACAGAAGGCCAAACACAGGGAGATCAGAGAGGGAGTGGAGAATTAAAGTGACAGGCAATTGACGACAGCTTTGTCCTGAATTCTGAATAGAAGGGTGATGCAAAGCTGCTGTCCGATGCATTGATACCTTTGTGTACAGAGGAGATCACTTAATGAATGCTGACAGCATTACATCAAACTGTAAATTATAGCATAGTTCTATCTGCAAAGAGTGGGCATGCAAAAAATTCCAACTCTTAGACCTACTCGAGGCCCCTCCTTTTGCCAGTATATTGATGATTGCATATCTGCTCTCATAGAGATAAAAAGATCCACCATCTTTCTAAGTTTCATTTCAAACGAAGCAAGCGGGGCAGACAGGAACTCTGCGTGCAATGCATCACTAGGTGACGTTAGCTTTTGTGTTGTGGAAAAGAGATTTCAAAAGAAGCAAATGGGGGCAATTGGGACATTCTGTGCCCACACATCGCTAGGTGATGTTGGGTTTTGCATCGTGGGATAAAAATTCCAAAAAAATTAATCGATGGCAGTTGGGATATTCTGCATACCACACATCACTAGGAGACATTGGATTTTGCATAATTAGTCACTTGCCAAAGGCCAATTAAAAAAAAGTTAGGTTTAAGTGGAGCAGCCGTTGTGTGAGTGGACCAGTGTTAAAATAGGAAGTTGAGGCTTTGGCTCACAGAGGCTTTAGTGAGGAAAGGCAGAGGCTGGAAGTACATTTTCTCATTTAATTTTTCATTCTTTCTAACTCAACAATTAGAAAAGTGAAGGTGCCAAGCAGGATAGTAGAAAGCTCCTCTTGCAGGACATTGGAAGGCTGGGGGACCTCCAGCATCCCTGTTGACCACACATGCAACAAGAACAAGAATTCCATTTGCAGCTTCTTACAGACCATGCTAAGGAATTAAATCTGGAACTGGATGAACTCCAGATTATTCCGGAAGCTGAAGGGCAGATTGGCAGGTGGTATAGGGAGGTAGTTACACCCAAGGTGCAGGATACAGGTAACTGGGTGACTATCAGGAGGGGGAAAGGGGATCGGCAGTTGGTGCAGAGTACCCCTGAGGCCATATCCCTCAACAACAGCCATATTGCTTTGGATACGCTTGGAGGGGTTGGCCTAACAGAAGAAAGTGGTGGGTGCAGGTGCAATTTCAACATCTAAGAGGCATTTGGATCGGTACATGGATGGGAGGGGTTCGAAGGGTTATGGCTTGTGTGAAGGCCGATGGGACTTGGCAACTTAATGTTTTGGTATGAACTAGATGGGCCTAAAGGCCTGTTTCTGTGCTGAAGTGTTTCATGACTCTCTGACACTTTTGCATAAACTTACAGGCTACAGCAGGAATAAGCCCCCATCGATAATTGCTGACACAGTAAAGTTATGTGCTAACCACTACAGTACCATGCCATGAAGAAAAATTTCTCTCTATCTGTTCTATCTATATGCTTCACAATTTTAAATGCCTTTATCAGATGCCTTTGTAGCCTCATCTGTTCTGTGAAGAACAACCCTAGCTTTTGTTTCATTAACAAGACTATTTTTTTAAATTCTTGAAATAATTTTATAAATCCCCTCTGTACCCTTTTCAAAACCTTCATAATTTACTTTAAATGTGCCATTCAAGTTTATCTTATTTTATTAAGGCTCATCCTGACTTCCCTCTTTTGTGCTCTAAAAGGAAGCATTAGACTGCTCAAGCGTTTGCAGAATTTAAATTAAACATATGAAAATGGAAATGTTGACTTCTATTAATCTGCTGCAGTAAAGGGACAAGTCAAAGAGACACAAGTGGATCACTGGCTCATACAAAATGTGGGCAGGCAAATCAGCAAACACACAAATTGAAAAATGTATCACTCTTCATCACTGTCATCACCTTAATAATATACAGAATAAATATTTAGAATGAAGCACCTGTAGGTCTAAGTATTGTGAACAACTCTTGATATAAAAGTGAAAATTGATGTGATATTTACTAACAATGAAATATAAGCAGTTGATATATACTTCTGAACTTCTAGTACAATGACATCCTCATAATTTTAGATCTGCAATATGATTCAGGCTTACAGTTGGCTGCCATCAGTAGTGTTCATTGGTGATACAGGGTGAGGTTTAAAAAGACCTCCACTATTTACGACTCCTTTTGACAGGCTGCAATCAGCACAAGAGGCCACTCATTGTTGACACAGCTTTTGGCTCTTTATGGTGGGCAGAATCAGCACGAGAAGTCGTTCATTGGTGAGGCAATGTGAGGTTTAAAAAGAGCTCCGCTGCTTTCAGCTCTTTTTGGTTGGGCGTGGAGCCTATAAAAAGAAAGGAAGAGTAAATGGAGTGGCCATTCTGGGAATGGGCTTTGTTGAGTGGGCCAGTATTGGAGTGGTCAGGCCTTGGCTCAACAGACATAGGGGAAACAACTGGAGGTTCGAAGTAAGAAAGTAAGTAAGTTCTAGTTATTTTTTTTCTGTTAATACATAGCTAGTGCTCTGAGAATGGGTTCAGATACAGCTGGATGACCATCGGCTCATATAGGAAAATGAGTAGGTGATAGACAGGAATTACAGGGAGGTAGTCACCGCTAAATTGCAGGAGGAAAGTACCAGGTGACTCTTAGGAGAGTGAAAGGGAATGGGAAGCCAGTGCAGGGCATCTCTGAGGCTATTCCCCTCAATAATAAATGTACTGCTTTAGATACTGTTGTGGGGAGCAGGTGACCCCTCAATGTCAGCAAGACAGAAGAGCTGATTGTGAACTTCAGGAAGGGCAAGACGAAGAAACACATACCAATCCTCATAGAGGGATCAGAAGTGGAGAGAGTGAGCAGTTTCAAGTTCCTGGGTGTCAAGATCTCTGAGGATCTAACCTGGTTTCAACATATCATATTGGTACCACGCGGTACATATTGGTACCAATGACATAGGTATGAAAAGGGAAGAGGTCATGAAAACAGACTACAGGGAGATAGGAAGGAAGTTGAGAAGCAGGACCGCAAAGGTAGTAATCTCGGGATTACTTACTGTGCCATGCAACAGTGAGAATAGGAACAGAATGAGGTGGAGGATAAATGCATGGCTGAGAGATTGGAGCAGAGGCAGGGGTTTAGATTTCTGGATCATTGGGACCTCTTTTGGGGCAGGTGTGACCTGTACAAGAAGGACAAGTTGCACTTGAATCCCAGGAGGACCAATATCCTGGCAGGGAGGTTGGAGACACTGTGTGAGGGAGGATAGGCAGGTGAAGAAGAAGGGATGTGCTCAGACTGACAGTTTCAGATGTGTCTATTTTAACGCAAGAAGTATTGTGAACAAAGCGGATGAGCTTAGAGTGTGGATCAGTACTTGGAGGTATGATGTGGTGGCCATTACTTGGAGGTATGATGTGACTTGGGTGGCTCAGGGACAGGAATGGTTACTTCAAGTGCCGGGTTTTAAATGTTTCACAAAGGTCATGGAGGGAGGCAAAAGAGGTGGGGGTGTGGCACTATTGGTAAGAGATAGAGTCAGGGCTGCAGAAAAAGTGGACATCATGGAGGGATTGCCTACAGAATCTCTGTGGGTGGAGGTAGGAACAGGAAGTGGTCAATAACTTTACTGGGTGTTTTTTTATAGGCTGCCCAATAGTAACAGGGATATCGAGGAGCAGATAGGGAAACAGATCCTGGAAAGGTGTAATAATAACAGAATTGTCATGGGTGGGAGAATTTAATTTCCCAAATATCAAATGGCATCTCCCTAAAGCAAGGGGCTTAGATGGGGTGGAGTTTGTTAGGTGTGTTCAGGAAGGTTTCTTGACACAATATGTAGATAAGCCTACAAGAGGAGAGACTGTACTTGATCTGGTATTGGGAAATGAACCTGGTCAGGTGTCAGATCTCTCAGTGGGAGAGCATTTTGGAGATAGTGATCATAATTTTATCTCCTTTACAGTAGCATTGCAGAGATAGGAACAGACAAGTTAGAAAAGTGTTTAATTGGAGTAAGGGGAATTATGAGGCTATCAGGCAGGAACTTGGAAACTCAAATTGGGAACAGATGTTCTCAGGGAAAGGTATGGAAGAAATGTGGCAAATGTTCAGGGGATATTTGTGTGGAGTTCTGCATAGGTACGTTCCAATGGGACTGGGAAATTATGGTAGGGTACAGGAACCGTGGTGTACAAAGGCTGTAGTAAATCTAGTCAAGAAGAAAAGAAAAGCTTACAAAAGGTTCAGAGAGCTAGGTAATGTTAGAGATCTAGAAAATTATAAGGCTACTAGGAAGGAGCTTAAGAAGGAAATTAGGAGAGCCAGAAGGGACCATGAGAAGGCCTTGGCAGGCAGAATTAAGGAAAATTTCAGGGCATTCTACAAGCATGTGCAGAGCAAGAGGATAAGACATGAAAGAATAGGACCTATCAAATGTGGCAGCGTGAATGTGTGTATGAAACTGGAGGAAATTACAGAGGTACTTAATGAATACTTAAGTATTCACTATGGAAAAGGATCTGGGTGATTGTAGTGATAACTTGCAGCAGACTGAAAAGCCTGAGCATGTAGATATTAAGAAAGAGGATGTACGGGATCTTTTGGAAAGCATCAAGTTGGATAAGTCGCTGGGACCAGATGAGATGTAACCCAGGCTACTGTGGAAGGTGAGGGAGGAGATTGTTGAGCCTCTGGCGATGAACTTTCCATCATCGATGGGGATCGGAGAGGTTCCGGAGGATTGGAGGGTTGCGGATGTTGTTCCCTTATTCAAGAAAGGGAGTAGAGATAGCCCAGGAAATTATAGACCAGCAGGTCTTACTTCAGTGGTTGGTAAATTAATGGAGAAGATCCTGAGAGGCAGGATTTATGAACATGTGGAGAGGTATAATATAATTAGGAATAGTCAGCATGGCTTTGTCAATGGCAGACCGTGCCTTACGAGCCTGATTAGATTTTTTGAGGATGTGACTAAACACATTGATGATGAAGGAAGAGCAGTAGATGTAGTGTATATGGATTTCAGCAAGGCATTTGATATGGTACCCCGTGCAATCCTTATTGAGAAAGTAAGGAGGCATGGGATCCAAGGGGACATTGCTTTGTGGATCCAGAACTGGCTTGCCCACAAAAGGCAAAGACTGGTTGTAGACGGGTCTTATTCTGCATGGACGTTGGTGACCAGTGGAGTGCCTCAGGGATCAATTCTGGGACCCTTACTCTTCGTGATTTTTATAAATGACCTCAATGAGGAAATGGAGGGATGCGTTAGATGTTTGCTGATGACACAAAGGTTGGAGGTGTTGTGGATAGTGTGGAGGGCTGTCAGAGGTTACAGCAGGGACATTGATAGGATGCAAAACTGTGCTGACAAGTGGCAGATGAAGTTCAACCCAGATAAATGAGAAGTGGTTCATTTTGGTTGGTCAAATATGATGGCAGAATATAGTATTAATGGTAAGACTCTTGGCAGTGTGGAGGATCAGTGGGTTCTTGGGGTCTGAGTCCATAGGACGCTCGAAGCAGCTGCGCAGGTTGACTCTGTGGTTAAGAAGGCATAGGGTGTATTGGCCTTCATCAATCATGGAATTGAATTTAGGAGCCGAGAGGTAATGTTGCAGCTATATAGGTCAGACCCCATTTGGAGTACTGTGCTCAGTTCTGGTTGTCTCACTACAGGAAGGATGTGGAAACCATAGAAAGGGTGCAGAGGAGATTTACAAGGATGTTGTCTGGATTGGGGAGCATGCCTTATGAGAATAGGTTGAGTGACTCTGCCTTTTCTCCTTGGAGCGATGGAAGCTGAGAGGTGACCTGATAGAGGTGTATAAGATAATGAGAGGCATTGATTGTGTGGATAGTCAGAGGCTTTTTCCCAGGACTGAAATGGTTGCCACAAGAGGGCACAGGTTTAAGGTGCTTGGGAGTAGGTACAGAGGAGGTGTCAGGGGTAATTTTTTTACTCAGAGAGTGGTGAGTGTGTGGAATGGGCTGCCGGCAACAGTGGTGAAGGCGGTTACGATAGGGTCTTTTAAGAGACTTTTGGATTGGTACATGGAGCTTAGAAAAATAGAGAGCCATGGGTAAGCCTAGTAATTTCTAAGGTAGGGACATGTTCGGCACAACTTTGTGGGCCGAAGGGCCTGTATTGAGCTGCAGGTTTTGCTATGTTTCTATATCGATGTACTGTAGTTATAAAGAAGGCAAGACACTGGCTATACTTCATTAGCAGTTTGAAGAAATTTGGCATGTCAACGAATACACTCAAAAACCTCTATAGATGTACTGTGGAGAGCATTCTGACAGGCTGCATCACTGTCACAGTGAAGCTACTGCACAGGACTGAAAGAAGCTGCAGAGAGTTGTAAATCTAGTCGGCCCCATCTTAGGTACTAGCCTACAAAGTACCCAGGACATCTTCAGGGAGCAGTGTCTCAGAAAGGCAGCATCCATTATTAAGGACCTCCAGCACCCAGGACAATCCCTTTTCTCACTGTTTCCATCAGGTAGGAGGTACAGAAGCCTGAAGGCACACACTCAGCGATTCAGGAACAGCTTCTTCCCCTCTGCCATCCGATTCCTAAATCGACATTGAAGCTTTGGACACAACCTCACTTTTTTTAATATACATTTTTTCTGATTTTTGCACATTTTAAAATCTATTCAATATATGTAATTGATTTACTTATTTATTTATTTTTATTCTTATTTTTATTTTATTTATTATTTTTTTCTCTCTCTTCTATGTTATGTATTGCATTGAACTGCTGCCGCTAAGTTAGCAAATTTCACGTCACATGCTGGTGATAATAAACCTGATTCTGATTCTGATACCTACTAGGGGGAAGGTGCAGCAACCAGATCTCTGGCACTGAGCCTGGCTTTATGCATTATAAGGGAAGGAGGGATAAAGGAGTGCAGTAGTGATCGGGTATTCCATAGTTAGAGGAGCCTGTAGGAGATTCTGTGAATGTGAAAGACACACCTGGATGATATCAGGTGCCAGAGTCAGGGATGCCTTAAATCTGGTCATCAGCATTCTAATGGGGGAGGGTGAACAGCTGACGGTCATGGTACATATTGGCACCAATGAGTTAAGTTGGAAAATGGAGGAGGTCCTGAAGAGAGAATACGGGGAGTTAGGTAGAAAGATGAAAAGCCAGTGGGAGCAGGAATAGGATGATTTGGCATATAAATGTGTGGCTGAAGAACTGGTGCAGAAGGCAGGGGTTCAGGCTTGTGGAACTTTGGGATATTTTTTATGGAAGGTATGACCAGTACGAAAAGGAGAGGTTACACCTGAAATGAAGGGAAACAGTATCCTTGCTGGCTGGTTTGCTCGAGCTGTGGGGGAAGATTTAAACTAATTTTTCAGGGGGATAGGAACCAAAGTGTAAAAGAGAGGCAGGAAGGGATGTCGGACCACTGCAGAGGTAGTAATGGGTGACAACAAAATAGCAGATTAACTGAATAAGAATTTTGCATCAGTCTTCACTGTGGAAGGCACTAATAGTATGGTGAAAGGTCCAGGTGCCAGGGGGCATGAAGTGCGTGAAGTTACCATAACTAGAGAGAAGGTTCTTGGGAAGCTGAAATGTCTTAAAGTAGATAAGTTACCTAGACCAGATGGTGTAGCCCCAGAGTTCTGAAAGAGGTGGCTGAAGTGATTGTGGAGGCATTAGTAATGATTTTTCAAGAATCACTAGATTCTGGAATATTTCTGGAAGACTGGAAAATTGCAAATGTTACTCCACACTTTAGGAAAGGAGTGAGGCAGAAGAAAGGAAACTATAGGCCAATTAGTCCAACCTTAATGGTTGGAAAGATGTTGGAGTCAATTGTTAAGGATGAGGTCTCAGGGTACTTGGAGGCTCATGATAAAATAGGCCAAAGTTTCTCAAGGGGAAGTCTTGCCTGACAAATCTGTTGGAATTCTTTAAAGAAATAACAGGCAGGTTTTACAAAGGAAAATCAGTGGATGTTGTTATTTGGCTTTTCAGAAGGCCTTTGACAAGGTGTTGCACATGTAGTTACTTAACAAGATAATAATCCATGGTATTATAGATCAGGTACTAGCATGAATAGAAGATTGACTGACTGGCAGAGGCAAAGAGTGGGAATAAAGGGGCCTTTTCTGGTTTGCGGATGGTGATTATTGGTGTTTCACAGGGGCCAGTGTTGGAAATGCTTCTTTTCATATTATATGTCAATGGTTCGGATGAAGGAATTGATGGCCTTGTGGCCAAGTTCATGGTCAGTATAGTTTCCTCAAGGGAAAATCTTGCCTGACAAATCTGTTGGAATTCCTTGAACAAGTAGGATAGACAAAGGAGAATCAGTTAATGTTGTGTACTTGGATTTTCAAGTCAATTAAAATGTTGCCCACAATGTAAGCTAAAAAGTTTTCTGTCTTGTCTATGCATACTTTGGCATGCTTAGGAAGGGTGGAGGCTGCATGCAAGACTATAATTTTCCTTGAAGGATTTCAATATTTGAGATAGATGTTTCCAAGAATAACTGATGCCAAGATTAAGGAAGACATTTTTGTTGGTCCACAAATCAAACTGGTCATCAATGACAGGCAATTTGAAGAACTTCTAGTGGAACCAGAAAAAATCACTTTCAAGAATGTTATTGAAAATTTTCTTGGCAACTACAGAGCACCATACTGTGTGCAGCCAGTTGACAACATGCTTCAAGGATTCAAAACCATGAAGTGCATCATGCCACTAACAATTCATTTTCTGCATTCCTATTTAGACTTCTTCCCTGAAAATCTTGTCACTGTCAGTGACAAGCATGGTGAAAGGTTTCACCATGACATTGTGGTCATGGAGAAACAGTATCAGTGCAACTGGAATCCATCAATGCTGGCTGATTATGGTTGGACACTTAGGTGACAAGCTGAGTACAAATGAAAATTATCAACAAAACATTTTTAGCTCAGTTGAATTATTGCAAAGCATCAGCACCATTATGCAGTTAAACACATTGTATTCAATAAAAGTAAATGTTTTGTTTCTCCAAATTCCTACATCATATAAGTAGTCTAAAATTATATTTGTGTTCAACTTCAAACGGTCTATCATAAACAAAAAAATTATGAGGAAGCGATGCTTTTGGAAAAATTTGTCCTCCAGTGTATTATAAAAGAGAACACGGAGAGTTTTTTCAAATATAGAGAGTAAAAGAGAGATGAACTTCGATATCAGACCACTGGATAATGATGCTGGAGAGGGCGTCAAAGAAATGGCAGATGAACTGAATAAGAAATTTACATCATTCTTCACTGTGGAAGGCACAAGTAGAATGACAGAAATTCAAGAGTGTCGGGGCAGAAGTGAGTGGCTTTGTTATTACTATGGAGAAGGTGCTTGAGAAGCTGAGAAGTCTGAAGGTAGATAGTCACCTGGTCCAGATGGACCACACCCCGGGGTTCTGAAAGAGGTAGCTGAAGAGATTGTGGATCCATTAGTAGTGATCTTTCATGCATCAATGATTTCTGGAATTGTTCCAGGGAACTGAAAAATTGTTAATGTCACTCCACTCTTTAAGAAGGTTGGGAGGCAGAAGAAAGAAAATTATAGGCCAGTGAGCCAAATTTCAGTGGTTGGAAAGATGTTGGAGTCTATTATTAAAGATGAAGTTTCAGGGTACTTGTAGGCACATCATAAAATAGGCCAAAGTTTCTCAAGGGGAAATCTTGCTTGACAAATCTGTTGGAATTCTTTAAAGATTCAAAAATGACTCCTAACTGAAGCACAATTCACATTTAAAAGAACAGTTGAAATCACTATATCAATGGAAACAGGAAACAGAGACACAATTAAGTTGCAGTCAGGAATGGAAGTGAGGCTGAACAAAATTGCAGTGTCTAAATAGAAACCGGCCTGGACAAAAAGATGTATCACCGTTGGGGCTCACAAACAACATAGCAAAGCAGGTTTAAAGGTGAAATCTGCAGAGAATGCAACAATGTAAGCCATATACAAAGAACATGCCAGGCAGGCAATAATAAATGTATAGGACAGGGAGGTGACAAAGGTAAAAAAATCATGTTGCAGCTTCCAAAAGAGCACTAATCTGGATGTTGTTGATGAAAAATGTGATAATAATGAGAGTGACACAAGACTAAGTGGTTTTGAGATTTAGGATGTGAAAACTAACAAAAGACAAGCAATATGGCTTGTCTATTCACCACCTAATGCTTCACCAGAAGTGAATGGCAAATTAATTATAATTAAATTTGACACTGGCTTGGCAATTTCAATCATTCCATAAAAGAAGTTTGAATGGGATTTCAAAGATACTGAACTGAAACCTGCAGATATCCAATGAAGACATTATACTAGAGAAAAAATCATTCCTGTGGGAATGATATTCATATCAGTGAAATGCAACAACCAACAAGCCACATTGGGCTTGTATGTGGTAAAAACAGGAAGGCCAGAATTGTGGGGTCCTGATTGACTGAGACAACTACAACTTGACTGGATATTCATCTGTGTGCAATTCCTGTAATAGAGTCAACTGAAAACAATTTAAAGAAGGTATTCAATGATGCCACGCTCAAGGATGGTATAGGAAAACATAAACATACCATGGGAAGAATTGCTTTCAATGAAAATGCCACTCCCAAGTTTTACAAAGCTCGTCTGGTTCCTTATTGCATCCATAAGAAAATAGCCAGAGAGCTACATCACACAGAGGCTGAAGGAATTCTTTCCAGGGTTGAGTGAAGCCCATGGACAAGGCCAGTGGTCCCAGTAGCCAAGAAGGATGGTCTGTCAGGATCTGTGGTGATCTTAATGTCACCATAAACCCAGTACTGAAAGTAGGACTATACCCAGGATAAAGGATATCTTACAAATCTTTCTGGAAAGAAACACTTCAGCAAAGTGCACTAAGCTGATGCCTACCTATTGACAGAGATGAAGGAAGAGACCGAAGTATTTCTCTCCATAACCACTCACTAAGGGCTTTATTGCTACAGTAGGCTTATTTCTGGAGTAGCCCCTGCACTTGCACTCCGGCAGAAAGCTTTGAACAGGTGATGCAAGGGTGTCCAGGTAGTTAATGTTTCCTGAATAACATCATTGTGGTAGAAAAGGAAGACAAGAAATATCTGCAAAATCTCAAGACAGTGTTAAAAAGATTAGAAGATTATGTGCTCAGCGCACAGTGCAACAGATGTGAATTCTATAAACCAATTATCACTTACTGTGGTCACACCATTGACACACAAGTGTCCTGAGTAAACTCAAGCAGTGGTGGATGCCCCAAGGACAAAGGATATGTCACAGCTGTGGTCCTTTTTAGGATGTGTCAATTAGATAGATAGATAGATAGATAGATAGATAGATAGATAGATAGATAGATAGATAGATACTTTATTCATCCCCATGGGGAAATTCAACTTTTTTTTCCAATGTCCCATACACTTGTTGTAGCAAAACTACTTACATACAATACTTAACTCAGTAAAAAAAATATGATATGCATCTAAATCACTATCTCAAGAAGCATTAATAATAGCTTTTAAAAAGTTCTTAAGTCCTGGCGGTAGAATTGTAAAGCCTAATGGCATTGGGGAGTATTGACCTCTTCATCCTGTCTGAGGAGCATTGCATCGATAGTAACCTGTCGCTGAAACTGCTTCTCTGTCTCTGGATGGTGCTATGTAGAGGATGTTCAGAGTTATCCATAATTGACCGTAGCCTACTCAGCGCCCTTCGCTCAGCTACCAATGTTAAACTCTCCAGTACTTTGCCCACGACAGAGCCCGCCTTCCTTACCAGCTTATTAAGACGTGAGGCGTCCCTCTTCTTAATGCTTCCTCCCCAACACGCCACCACTATAACTATAATTACTATAACTGTTTCCTGCCAAACCTGGCTACCTGTGCTCTACCTTTTGAACACATTATTACAGATCGGGAAGAAATGACAATGGACAAAGCAGTGTGAGGTGGTTTTCTGAAAGGTAGTGGAAGTGCATAGAAAAATTGCACTCAGATTGACAAAGAGGTCTTGAGACTGGTTTGGGATTAAAATGTTACAACCAGTACTTGTATGGGTGAGAGTTTACACTTATTACAGATCATCAACCACCAGTGTCAATTTTCAATCCGCAGAAGGGTGCGTCACTAACGGCAGCAGTATGAATGCAGGGATGAGTCTCTGTTTCTTGGAAGACACAATTACAAGGTCAAATTAAAGAGGATGCCTAATCATGGAAATGCTGATGATTTGCCCCGTTTACCCTTGGAAAAGGAACTCTTTTACGTGAAAAGGTTACGAAAGATGACTCTCGTCTTGACATATTCTCCCTAATGCAAATCCAAAATCCCCCTATTACAGCAAGGTTTTATTCAAAGAGAAACTAGAAAAGACTCCCCCTCCTCCCTACTCTCGCAGACTTACATGACCTCCCAAAGTGGCTGAAATGTGCTGCAGAAACTCCATTTCCCCATTTTTATCAGCACTGGGATGAACCTGCCCTTGACAGGTGTTGCCTTCTGTGGGGATTAACATTAAGATTTGTTGTACCGTCCAAGCTGAGAGCTGAAGTGCTGAAGGAAGTACTCCACATGCCATTCATCTAGGCATGGTCAAACTGAAAATGTTGGCTTGAAGCTTTGTCTGGTGGCCTGGGATAGATCAGCAGCTTACCACGCACAGTTCAGGATGCCAGCACATCCAGAAGATGGCAAGGGCAGCGCCTCACCATCCCTGGGAATGTCCTGCATTACCATGACAGCATGCTTTCCATTCCTGATGGAAGATCTCAGCCTGAAACATTGACTGTAGATGCTACCTGATTTGCCGAGTTCCTCCAGCTGAGTTCCTCCACAACCAACAACTCACCTTCTATGTTGTTTCTAGGTCGTCCCTTGTGTTCACGCTTGGATCTCCTCAAAGCCAGTCTCGGAAGGCATAACAACACCCACAAAATGCTGCCTGGCCTGCTGTGTTCCACCAGCATTTTGTGTGTGTTGTTTGAATTTCCAGCATCTGCAGATTTCCTCGTGTTTGCTCAGAAGGCATATACAGGACCCACAGCTGAGACAAATTCAGGTTTCCTCAAACAAGGAGATTAAATGTTTCACTCCTGGATAAGCAGTCCTGGTGAAGGACTACACAGGTGATCAAAAATGGGCACTTGGAAAGATTAAGGACAGAACTGGGCCACCCTCTTACACAGTAGACTCTGCGCCTGATGTCATCTGGAAACAACACATCAATCAGTTGAGGAAAACAGAGTCAATTGTTGGAGAAGAAAGGTGTCCAGGGCTGTCAGAGCTACTTGCTGCAGTCAAGATTCAACTCCTACAACCAGCACAGAGTAAGTCCCAGAACCTGGATTGTTTCACCACTACAAGTTTCACCTGCACAGCAGAGTAACTCCAACCTCCCCCCACCCCACCCCATTAAGAAAGATGTCACCTCATAAGAGTAAGTTTTGTTTAAATAATTCATTATGGGTTATAAGTAAAAAATACGTGAATGCCATACGTCATCACACCACCACATCATATATGCATGCTTCACTTAAAGTAAGACATGTTTTCCTGGTTTTATCTTTTAGAGTTACAAAACATAACAATAATAACAGCGTGATATTAACTTCAAATATTTTGCTGTTGTAGTATTCTTATTTTGTTCTCTTCATTATATGTTAGGAATTTGATTGTGAGAGGCCAGTATACCAAATACTAAATGCAAAGTATCTTCACTAAAAATGTAAAGGCAAGCAGTCAACTGCTTCCCATTAAGTCTGTTTGTGATCATTTCCTCCAATGCTCTGAGTAAAATCATGTAAGGTGTTCGGAACGGGTCTAAACTACTTAAGTGTGAACTTTAAATCCAAAGGTATTCAATGGGAAAATGAGTTTCTCTGATTTAAAAAGAGCCAATTTTAAGCAATTTAACAATGTACTAGACAATAATCAGCACACCGCATATCAAAGTTATGTGAGCAATTATTTAATATGGATATTTAACATACCATTTCCTGAACAATATCCTCTGGGAGACCCTCACTTGGTCCACTATCACATATTTCTATATAGCCAGAGCATGTTTTTGTCTTTATTTACTTTTTTGTGATTAGGGCATTTCTGATAGTTGACCATTAATTGTTCATCTTTAATTCCCATTAAGAAGATGGTGAACTGCTTCCTCAAACTGCTGCCTTTCTTTTGGTAAATGTGTTCCCACGGTGCTTTGGGAAAAGAAGTACCAGCATTTATACCCACTGACAATGAAGGGTAAGTGATATATTTCTGAATAAGAATGATCTCTGACTTTCTGCAATGTTCCTAGTCACCTGTTGAGCTTATTCTTCCTGATGGTAGAGACCCTTGTTTTGCATGGTGCTGTCCCGGGAATCAGCCAATTATCCAACTTATCTCTCAAGTCTCTTTTCATTCACTGCTGTCTATTTCACATGCACGATGATGTTGCCCAATCAATTTTCCATTACCAGGCTTGGCCCTTTCTTTACCTTCTTACTATGTAAATGTCTCTTTAGTATTCAGAAGCACCATAATTTCATTGTATTAAACATTGGTATGTCGAATGCCATTATTTTTGGTCTGGACCATTCACCAGACTGCCATCAGTAACTCAAATTCTTTTCCCAACCATTGCAACAGTATGAACCATTTGCAAACTTGACATCCTAGTTATCCTTGGGCATTGCTCATTTCACCATTTGTCCATTCATTTTCTTCTTAGACTGTCTATCAGGATCAAGTGGAACTTGCTTTCACTTCACTTCTGTGGTTCTGAAGGGGTTGAAGAGATGAAGGTGGAACCTGCAGGCTTTGCCACACTTGGGGTAAGAAGGGTCAAGGTTCGGAGATTGGCTTGTTTGGGGGGTGTGTATCCTTTCTGGTAATTCAAGTGTTCTTCTCCGTTTGGAATAGTCATACACAAAAGATTCCCTTGAGTTAGTGGGAACTTAATTTTTTCAAGAAGATTTGAGTGCATTCTTGAAGCATTTTTCTAGTCTCACTGGTTATTTCCAATCATTTCATAATCTTAGAGTAAAGTGTCTACTTCTGCAATTTGGTGTCTGATATGTGTAGAATTTAACAGTGGAATTAACTGAGGATGATTAGGGTCTTAATGCTTGTAATGCTGACATTGGTTAATTTATCATTCCTGTGGATTAGAAGAATTGTCCAGAAGCTCCTTTGTTGTTACATCTCCAGTTCTTTGCAGTATCTAGGTGGTCAATGTTTCAAGAGCAAAAGAAAGGTAGGTTCCAAGACAGCCATGGGCTTTTTGCATGGTCTAAGGTCTTCACCTTCAAGATGATCAATGACTGTACTGGTGCAGTGAAACCAATGTTGCAGTTTACCATCAATATTTGTCTTTATTGTAAGAAATTAGACACGTTTCCCACAGTCACTTTATCATGGAATAGTGATATTGTACAGAGGGGGCAGTTGGTAAAAGACCTTTGTTTTGTGTATGAATGTAAGGCTAATTATCCCATGTGCTTCAAAGAATGAGTCGAAGGTGGCAGTCAGCATGAGCTATGAATGTGTGCATTTGCAAGCATTTCTCTATCATTTTAGACATTTGCACCATGGACAGACTGGCTGGTCATGGTCCACTGAGAAGCCTTTCTCCTCCTCCTCCTCCTCCTCCTCCTCTTCTCTCCAGTAGCTTACCCTGTGGAATGGATTCCCTGGTTCTTCTTCCAAGATTATTATCCTCCCACATTTGGAATTGATACTTTTGTAGTTATGTGAGTCAGCAAGAAGTGTGTCAGCACCTGCCACACCACTCCCTGAAGAATGAGACAAGTATTACCACAAGAGTCATAAAATATGCCATCACTCATTGACTGTTTCAATTAGAACCACCGGCACTGAATATATGCTCGGCTATGTATACTTAAGGGAGTGCAAAATCTGGAGCATTGATCCCTGAACTGATAGCACATCATCAAATCAACATTCTGCACTGTCATATCATCAGATGCCTATTCTGTATGTTTTCAGCAAGCATTCTCCATAAGTGCCCCTCATCCCTATGGCTTACACACACGTAATTTTGGTCCCCAAATAGTACCCCTCAATCCCTAACATGAGGGCTGCCATACGTGCAGGAGCATGAAGAGCTCTACATAAAATTAAAACACAATGGCCAATCCGAACCCAACATGAATACAGCACCCTCCCTGGTTACCAAGGGGTTGCATTCCCAGAAAATTGCTAGTATTGCAATTTTCTAAAAGATGAACATTGACAAAAATTTACAAAATTTGTTGTTTGCTTTACACTTAACATTTATTTAGTTATTATATTTTTGCATTATTTCTATAAGAATGAATTTTTCTTTCATGCCTTCAGTTCTTCGGAAGTACTTTGTGAATTCCGTTAAGAATGAATTTCTGCACTGTCTTAATGCGGAGATACACTGTAAATATAAACTTTTCCACACCAAACTGAACATAAGGTAATGGCAGAAAGAAGGGTTTGCCATGCTGCACAAACATTGCTACTGCTGAATAGCAAGGGGTAAATAATGCTGTAATGTTAAGGAAATCATCCTAAAATGGATAAAGGAGTCTGGTTGGAATGGCAATGGTCAGCCTGAACTGAGTCCAAACCGGCCTGAATCCCAGCAACACACACAAACTGCTGCAGGAACTCAGCAGGTCAAGCAGCATCCATGGAAAAAAGTACAATCAATGTTTTAGGCCGAGACCCTTTGGCAGGACTGGAGAAAAAAAAGATGAGGAGTGGATTTTAAAGGTGGGGAGAGGAGAGAGAGAAACACGTAGTGATGGGTGAAACTGGGAGGGGAAGGGATGAAATACAAGCTGGTGGCAAAGACATGTTCCCAGGAAGGATACATGGCTGTACTAGCCGGTCTGGGTAAGCATGTGGTCGAGTAATCGGAGAGCAGCAGAGATCACAGAGCGGGAACAGTGAGGGAGTGTTTCACTGAACTCCTATCGAAGGGAAGATTTAAACATCTTCAGGGTAAGCATCCCTGGAAGAGACTTGAATCCCATTCACGTTGCAAGCTGTTAATATTCTACAAATTCAAATCCAGTCGATTCGCTCTACTATGCTTTACTTTCAGTAAAGTCATCCATTCTTAACCAAGCTTTAAAATTCATTGCAAGAAACAGTAAAAGAGTTCCTATATGTCCAAAAGCAATGTTTTGAAGAAACAAGAGAAACAATTCAGCTTAGAATCTTGATTTCACAACATTTGGTTTACAAGTGAATAGGGAGAGGCCTTCAGAAACTAAAGTCAAAGTTGATGTTATTGTCATATGCACAAGTAAATAATAGACAATAAATGTTTCAGTTTAAGGTGGTGCTGGTGAGACACAGCAATGAATTACTGGTAGAAAATAGAACCATTTATTACTCAATTAATCACTCTTTTTATGCAAAACGATCGCCACCTGGCATTTTTGTGGTGTGAACTGAAGTCTGGAGGATACAGGATAGTTTTGGAGTGTTGTATATGGGTTGAATCAAGGCGATGGGACCCGGGCCCGAGGGTAAGCAATGATTTAAGCGCTGGATCGGATTGGAAAGGTCAGAGTGTTGGGGCCGGAGGAGAGTGGGACGGCGAGGTATACTCGTCTCTGCGCTGAGCTGAGGCTGTGGCCTGCAACTACTAGGCTCCTGGATCAGCTCTGACTGGCTTCTTGGCTGTGGACTCACTTTCCTTAACTTTGGTTCTAAACATAATCTGCTTACTGTTCACATAATTTGCTATTTGTGTGTACATTAGGTGTTTGACAGTCTTTATTAGTGGATTCTATTGGGTTTCTTTGTTTTGTGGCTGCCTGTAAGGAGATGAATGTCAGGTTGTATATATTATAGAAGTGTTGATAATAAATCTACTTTGAACTTTGTAGGTCATGTATTCACAGGTGCAATAGAATCTTACTTGCAGCATCTAAGGCACATAACATCATATAGGCAGCATTAACAAGAAAAGCATAAATAAAATACAACATAAAAGCATAAATTATATGCAACTTTGAGAAAGAACTGATGAAGTGCAGGCCCTTCTACATACTAAGGGAGTTCACAGACATTGTAATGATTGCTGTTTACATCACAGTGTACTGCAGGAGCTCTACTGCATCACCTGCAACTTCAAAGCCACTCACCCCAATGGTTTCTTCATCATTGCTGGTGACTTCAATTACGTCAGCTGAAGAACAGTCCTGCCAAAGTGCCAAATTTCTACCACATGTCAACTTCGCAAGCAGAGGAGAGAATACATTTGACCTGGTTTATAGCAACATTCGTGGAGCCCACAAGGCTGCCCTCCAGCTCTCACCCCAGATACTCAGACCGCATATCCATTCTGCTAATCCCTGCACACAGACCACTAGTCAAACAAGTCAAACCAGTCCACAGGGAGATCAGGGCCTGGCCAGAAGCTACTCCCTCAGCACTGCAGGACTGCTTTGAAAGCACAGACTGGAGCTTATTCAGGGAGGTGGCTACCTCTGATCATCACGTCAACATTGATGAATTTGTGGGATCAGTGACCAGCTACATAAGAAAGAGCATAGAGGATGTTGCTATGATCAAACACTACACTGCCAGGGAACAGTAGAAGCCATGACTGACTGCAGAGATTTGTGTAGTGCTTAGAGATTGGGATGTTGCCTTCAGACTGGGGGGAGGACAACTCTAAGGTCACCAAGGCCACACTCTCCCATGCCATCGGGAAGACACACAGAAAATCCACCAACACTTTAGAGACACCAGGGACACGTGGCACATGTGGCAAGGCATACAAACTATAACTGATTAGTGCAACAACAGTGACACTTCCCTTCCAGACAGGCTGAATACGTTCTATGCCCAATTTGACACACTGAATGATGTGACATCGAGGAAAGCCCCCCTTCTCCCCTGAGGAACAGGTATCTTATCTGGCCTCAGCTGAGGTGAGGGGTTCCTAACCAGGGTAAACACACGCAAAGCTGTGGGGCCAAACAACATACCTGGTCAGGTGCTGAGGGGCTGTGCGACATTTAGCACGATCATCCCTCAGAAGCTGGTGGATAAACTGTCCTCATTGGGACTCAGCACCCCTTTCTGTAACTGGATCTTGTTCTTGATGGAAAGACCCAGTCAGTCTGAGTTGGCATCAACATCTCAGGCTCCATTATGCTGAGCACTGATGCCCACCACCGCTCGTCACAGGGGCAGCTTTCAGAGCCTGCGGCTGATACCTGATGGTACCGCCAGATTCAACTCAAACTGAACCATCAAGCTTGCTGACGATGCTTCAGTGCTTGGTCTGTCATCAGCAACGATGAAGAGTTGGCTACAGATGGCCAACACCCGGACTCTCCATGGACAAGACAAAAAAGATGATTGTGGACTTCAGGAATGCACAGGCCAACCACTCTCCATTTCAGACCAATGTCTCTGCCACAGAGAGAGAGAAGAGCCCAAAGTTCTTGACATCCACATAATGGATGATCTAACCAGGACCCACAACACCACTGCACTAATCAAGAAGGCACAGCAAGCAGCGTATACACTTTCCAAGGAGAGTGAGGCGTGCAAGGCTCCCCACCCCCATTCTAACAACTTTCTACAGGAGCATCATCGAGCGTGTTGTGTCTGGTGCATCATTGTGTGGTACTGCAGCTACAAGCCATTGGATCACAATGTCCTATAGAGGACAGTAAAAGCCTCCAAAAGGGTCGATGGGGTCTCCTTATCCCCTATTTATGACATTGACTGGGAGCATTACAGCACATTGTGGAGGATCCCTACCACCCATCCCACAATCTCTTTACCGAAGAAAGCAAGTACAGAAGCATCCGGACTAGGACTGCCAGACTGGGTAACGGCTTCTCCCCTCAGTCGGTGAGACTAATGAATACCCTGCCACGACCGAGGCCTCATCACTAGGACAGTGAGCTGTTTCCTGTTCACTGTTTACCTGTGCTGTACAGTGCATGCATTTTGAATTATATTTTATTAACTTATTTTTGGTAATATTTCGGTTTATGTGCTGTGTGATATATGGTTTGTGGGTTCACCGTGGTCCAGAGGAGTGTTGTTTCATTGGGCAGTATATACTGTATGTACAGTCAGATTACAATAAACTTAAACTTCACCTTGAACTTGAGTTTTTGCAAGAAAGAACACAATTGGAACAAAACTGTTCACTTTAGTGCAAAGTGATCAAAATAGTCTTGGTATTGCTAAATTCTTGTGATCAGAGCTGTGCTCATTGATTCAAGAACTGAATTGTTGAAGGGTTGTAACTGTTCTTAAACCTGGTGATGTGGGACTTCAGCTTCTGGACCTCCTGCTGCAAGAAGATGACCAAGCTGAGATTTGGCAAACTTGATGACTCCTTAGATACCACCAATGGTAGAGAGGGATGTTCCAGAATGCATTAGGAAGATCCACTACTCTATGCAGTTTCTTATGTTCCTGTGTATTTGAATTGCTACCAGTCAAGATACTTTCAACAGCAGATCTGCAAAAGTTTGTTCAAGTGTTTGATGACAAGCCAAGCTGTCTCAATCTCCAAAGCAAGTTAAGACACTAGCATGCTTTTCTTGAGATTGTGTCTATGTGCAGGACCCAGAAATTTACAACCACTGACTCTCTCCAATGCCAATCCCCCAATGTAGATTGCATTTTTGTCCTTTATTCTCTTCCTGAAGACAATAATTTATTTTTACTGATGCTGAGTGCAAAGTTGTTGTTGTGGCAAAGCTCAGCCAAGGTGCCTATCTCACTCCAGTAAACTTCTTGTATGACTCTTGATCGCCAGCACTAAATGCCACAGACCTAGCCTTCAGCAGATTAGAAATCTCCCGATTCATCCAGGACTTCTGGTTGGGGAAGAGTCAGAATGATTTTGTAAGTGCACACTCATCCATGCATAACCACTTACGGCACATCCTGCTCAACCCTCAAAGGAGAATCTTACTGGTCAGGACTGGTCTGGACTTTTTTTGTTTGTGGACTTTGGCAAATCAGGAGACTAAATCAAGTTCAACACCATTTTCTAAAATTTGTTTGCAATTGGAGCAGGAGTTTATTCAGGTCTGGTACCAAAATACCAGACACTGAAGTTCTATGTAGAGCAAGTCTACTATCAGTCCACACACTGCTGATGAGAGCACAGAGCCAGCGGGCAGGTCATGTCATCCGCATGCCGGACGAGCGCATACCCCAGCAGCTCCTTTTTGCTGGAAGATGCTCACATGGAGGGCAGAGGAAATGTTACAAGGACACACTAAAGGCCTCCCTGAAGTCGCTTGACGTAGACACGACCACCTGGGAACGCTGGCACAAAACCGCCCTACCTGGCGCAGCTTCATCCACGAGGGCTGTCAGGGTGCACTGCTGAAGCACAAGCTAAGCGCGAGCCGCGCAAGTCCAGAGCCACCAGCGCAACAACTGCAGTTCCTACACATGTCTGCCTCACATGTGCCAGGATATTTCATGCCCAAATTGGCCTGACCAGTCATCATCAGACACACCACATCCAGTCTCAAAGTGACTAATGGTGTCGAGGTCTTCATCAATGATGATGGACAAACCAAGATTCAGGTAAACACAAAAAGGCCAGTATCCTTGAAGGTTTGCTGCAGATTGCAACTGTAACTATGAGTTAATTTTTTTTTTGCTTATCCAACTATGGAGCTAGGAAGAACAGGAGTGTTCCTCCCAATTCCTAATTGAAGCTGAAGGGTGTTACTATGATGATTCACCCTGTCACACCCTCCCCCTCGCCATCAATCACCAACAGCCCCTTACCACAACACACACGAAATGCTGGTGGAACGCAGCAGACCAGGCAGCATCTATAGAGAGAAGAACTGTCGACGTTTCGGGCCGAGACCCTTCGTCAGGGTCTCAAAGGGTCTCAGCCCAAAATGTCGACAGTGCTTCTCCCTATAGATGCTGCCTGGCCTGCTGTGTTCCACCAGCATTTTGTGTGTGTTGTTTGAATTTCCAGCATCTGCAGATTTCCTCGTGTTTGCCCCTTACCACAAGCTTTGTTATTATAGACCTGTCGCTGGAATCAAAATGGCCACAATTGTAGGCTAGCTACCACTATTAAGCCATGTTTTTACTTACTTCTATTTTTAATGTCTGAGACTGTCCAGCTTTTGTGCTCTGGATATTAAAGGTGTAGAGTCTGAAGATAATGCTCCTTGGAGTCTTCCATCACTAACATCGCTAAAGAAAAAGTTAGCAAAAGAAGCAGAATGGGAAGTATCATGTCGTCAAGCTAACGTCTACCTCAGCAGAAGCCAAAATGTCACCAAAGATCATAGCAGCTTCAGAAACTGGTGGAAAGTACCATTGGCCAAATAGCAACACTTATGTGAAATACTTTAATTCAAAGACACACACACACAAAGTGCTGGAGGAAGTTAGCATATCAAGCAATTAACAATCAACGTCTTGAGCCGAAATCCTTCATCAGGACACCTGGCTTGCTGAGCTCCTCCAATATTTTGCGTGTGTTACTCTGCATTTCCAGCAACTGTAGAATACTTTGTGTTTATCAAGACAAAGCTGTTCCTCTCCCAACATAATTTGAATATTGATTGAAGTTGGAGTGTTATATTAGATCAGTATATCCCACAGGATACCACCTGATTCAATGAGATTCCTGTCTGACAAATTAGGTGAAAAAGCTACCCAGTACATCTGTTCCTGGAAACAAATGTAAGAGCAAATAATCCTAATGTTCCCATGGTAGAAGTTTTCACCTGTTAAATATTCATTACCTGTGTACTGTAGTTCATCCTGTTGTAAATAATGTTTCAAATGGCTTTTGCTGTTACTTCTACTCTCCCCTGTCAAATCACTGTGCCGATTCACTTTATCAGAAGTAATAAATGGATGCAGATGTGGATTACCCTTTAAAGATCTTTGCTGGTGCAGCCCACACAGACTGCAAAAGCTCTAAAAGAGAATACGGGACAGTTTCATGAAACGGAAAACACAACTGAAGTCTTGGAGTCTTGCTCTCTGAGTATGTCACAGTAAAGCAGCAATGTGGAACATTTGGCTTGCTTTGGCCCCTGTATGGGAGAAATGATGACAACTCTGCATTACACTTTCTCTACGTTGCATCTTGGAATGAAAATCTTTGCCGTTCAGTAATTGGTTCAACAAACGATGCTGACCTCTTATTTTCAAAAGAACTGTCAAATAGACATTTTTCAAATCACTGTGAACCACACAAGGTGGTTTGAAGGCAGTAGTTGTAAATCGGTACAGTAACTTAGAGAATGTTTCACTTAAATGCCTTCAGATACACAAAAAATGAACTCTGCATCACTTTCTTTCTTAGTAGTACTGAACTAGACCAGTGTGTAAAATAATACATAAATATTAACTATTTAAACAGAGACTTGAATTTGAAATTCTCATCCTTCTTTTCAGCTCACCCCCACCCCCCAGCATTACAATTCTGCAAGATAGCTATTTTCCTCTAATTCTGGCTTCTTAAGCATCGTCAGATTGAATTGCTTCACTTTTACAATATAACTCCCTGCGCAACTGGAACTCCACTCTCAGATTTCCTTCCCCAAAACAAGTTGCATATCTACATCTCTTTCCTCCTTTAAATCACATTTATATCTAACTCCTTGAGCAGCATTTGTTCAGCTATCTTAATATCTCTGTTGTAGCATCATGTTGAAATTTTGTTTGATTTAGCAGATGTGAAGTATTTTGGGTTGCTGTACAATATTTTGGGTGCTGTCAAATGTAATTGATGGTTTCATTAAACTCACCCATAATTTATGGAAATTGTTAAGCTTAAATTATTTTTTTCTCTGTGCAATGCACGTAATCAACAATATGGAAAGAGTTATTTCCTCTTTACACTATAACTCTCATCTCAGTTTGTTCAGTCTAATTGACCAGTTTCTGAATATGCAGAACTTTGTTCTCTCTTCTAACCTTGTTTCTGAAGGTGAAACAGTTGTTGGACAAATAGATTTCAGTCTTGCAAGGGCTCAACAAAACACTGACATTTCTTCATTCTTACTATCATTAAATTTGTGAGACCAAAGGGTTAATTGTGACATCACTTGTATAGGATTTTCTATAATAAACAGCTTTTATTCTTCAGTGTACATTTTGCAGATTCTGTTGTAGTTATGATTAAGTCAGCACCTTATGCTTCATCGAGTTAATAGAGTTAAAGAGCAGCTAATCCAAACTGACCAGGTTACATTATTCTACGCTCCTCATTGAGGTAGAACTTGTTACAGAGAAGCTTATGGACTCAAGTGAAATAAAATGCTGGTATTGCTAATGTCCGTTTGGTCAATTTTGAGCTATTAATCTGTTACATCAATTCTGAATCTATTTATTATATTCAATGTATTCGTAGTGATAGCTGATGCCCTCAGTCAGACAAAGGCTTTGGTTTCACAAGAACTGTGAAGGTTGCTCATCACTAATGCCTTAAGGAGTTCCATCTGTGGCAGGTAGTTTGCTGAAGGCAACATTTTTCATTGAAATTAGCTCATTCTTCCTGGCACAGTAGCTATGCCCCCTTGGACAAGAACAGATCAGTCAATAGTGGTGCTGATGAGTCACACACGCTGATGTGCTTTAAACTGGATGACCACTTTATGGAGTAGTTTGTGCTTTAAAGTCCCCATCAAAGGAGTTGAAGAAATTTGGTTGATTTGTAGTCACTGTTACTGGTTTAGATTTCAGATTTATTTAATTGACAGAACTTTATTTTCTTTATTTTCTTTGCTATTGAAGTTGTACTCAATCCACATTCCAAGATAGTCTAGATTGCATAAATTTCTCTTTTCATAAAATTTGTCCTCCAGAATTTCTTCAGTATCAAGACATCACCAGATAAATCTCCTCCTTCTCTTCACTTTTCGCCATCACCAATGAATCCCTCTCTCACAGTACCTTCCCATTCAAGCTCCTCCCTGCCCAACATTCACAACTTCAGACATTCCTTCTAGTAAAAGAAATGGTTTACAGCTACTTCTTATAGTCTAATCAACATCATTCACCATCTCTGTTGTGAGATTCTCTACATTTTGGAGTTCAAAGTATGACCACTTTATGGACATCTCCAATCTATGTCCACAAAGAATTGCTGAGTATGCCCACAAGAAAATGAATCTAAGGGTTGTATATAGTAACATAGCTGCGTGTAGATAATAAAATTTGAACTTTGAAAGTGGTCATACGATTTGTGTTTGGGCTCCAATATGTAGTGGGTTCCATGTCCCAATCTGACATAACCTCTCTATGCTTGTCCCACTGTATGCACCAATGAAACTGAACAAAGCTTCAAAAGATAGTATCTCATCTTTCATTTAGCATTATCAGTCTCACAGTTTTCATTTTTAACAGTGCCTTTAATAAATTCAGAATATAATTGACTTCTGCCCCCCTCCTGCCTTTCCATTCCTGATGAAAGATCTCAGCCTGAAACATTGACTGTAGATGGTACCTGATTTGCTGAGTTCCTCCAGCGTTTTGTGTGTGTTGTTCAAGATTTCCAGCGCCTGCAGAATCTGTTGTGTTTGTAATCACTGCTCTTCTTTTTGGGTCAGTTTGTACTGATAATGTTTCAGTAACTGGCATTTACACAAACCCATAGTTTGTTTCTTTAATTAAAAACAGAAATTCAGTAGGTCAGGCAGCAGTTACAGAGAGAGCAATAAAAAAACTAGTCCAATCTTAGTTACTTATAACAAACCAATCTCTTTCCTCTCTATCATCATTATTTTGCTCATTTAATCTCTCCCGTCCTTCTCATTGCAAACCTTTAATTTAATACCTTTTCTCTTCTCATTGTGTCACCCACCTATTCCACCTCATCTACTTTCTTGCCTCTTATAGCTTTGTTGTTAAAGTTCTACCTTTATCTGCTCCAGCCAACAGCTCATCAGCCTAAAACATAAACTCTGTCCAGCTGATGTCTGGTCTGGTGAGCATTTCCGGCATCCCTGGCTGTTAGCCAGCTTCAAATGGTTTCTGCATGTATTTTAATCAAAAGGCTATTTGTTTATGAAAAATAACGTTTCTGTAAACTGCTGGAAGAACTCAGGGGGTCAAACAGCATTCCTGATACAATCAACAGTCCTGATGCAGTGTTTTAACCCAAAAACATCAACCGTCAGCCTAGCCTGCTGAGTTCTCTTTTGCTCCGGGTTCCAGCATCTGCAGACTCTTGTGTCTCCCTGTTTCTGTAATTGGGTCCTCCAGCTAGATAACAACCAGGAAAAACAGAAAGCAGTCATTCTCTGCCCAAAGGCAAACTTTAAGTGGCTGATCACATTTCCTAAGTAAAATTAAATTTCTAGAGGCTTTTATATGGTTTGTCCCTGTCCTTAACTTGCACAGCAATCGGAGATAATAAAGGATTTGCAACAAGATCTGTGTGCAGGATGGGCATATTAAATTTGATATACATCAACTTTGGGGCCAAAGTTCAAAGTAAACTTATTATCAAAGTATGTATATGTCAGCATATACTCGAAATTTGTTTTCTTGCAGGCATTCACAGTAGAACAAAGAAATGCAATAGAATCAATGAAAAACTACACACAAAGTCTGACATAGAACCGATGTGCAAAAGAAAAAAAATTGTACAAATACAAAAAAAGTAATAATAAATAAATAATGCTGAGAACGTATATTGTAGAGTCCTTGGGTTGTGGAATATGTTGTGTATCAAACTATGTATGAAAATTTCAGAGCTGAATATCTACCTGCATAATGGTATCCATTACCATTTGTAATAAAGAAATATCAGGACTTGACTTCTGCCTGAAGCCATGACACCATCATGACCTTGGCCACATTTCCAAGCTCAGTTATTAATTACGTGGTAGGACCTCACCGACAAGCAGTAGCCTGTTACATTACACTGAGAGCAATTCTAGCTAATCCACGTCGGGACCACTGTGATAGAACCGTAAGAGATAGAACAAGTTGAGGCGGGCACACGGAACAGCAAGGGGGGACCTGCTGTTTTAGATCTTGCGGTACAGAAAAATATAAGAACGTGTGAATTATTAGCAGAATTACAGAGTACTGTTCCCCACAATGTGGTTTCTTTTGCTAACCAGGACTTCTCCTTCATACTCTGCTGACTTTCTGTCTGTCATACGAACCACAGACCATACTAGCTCAAGCAGCATAATAGAAGGTTTGCTAGCCCTGTCTATTTGCTGAAATATACAAGGGTTAGGTAAGGATTGGTGGCCAGCTCCCCCATGATGGAAACTGGTGGGGGAAGTTTTTGTGCCGTTTGCTTGCCTGGCCAGTCTAGGATGGTGGAGGTGTTTCAGATCATTGGAGAAAGCAGCTAGATGAACCCATGAACACTACCTCATTCTTTGTCTTTTCACTATTTATTCATCTTGTAACTTATAGTAACTTTAATGTCTTATGTTGTACTGCGGCTGCAAAACAATATTTTAATGATAATAAGCTTGATTCTGATTTTTATGATGAACAAAGAGTTAATTAAGATTTGTATGTGGGAAATTCTAAATTTTCACACTAACAATACAGTTCTTTTGTATTATTGTTACTAAAAATCAAAAATCTTAAACTGGAATTTGAGCTTTTTAATCTATGCTAAGCATGGGGTGAAGATCAGTAAATAATTTAAATCTACAGAAGCACTGCTGGGGAATTGTAACTATCTGCTGTAACATCCATTTCAAAGTTTGGAAGGAATAAGAACAGATGTTGGAATTACCATGCAGGTTTGTGGAAAGAGAAACAGAAACCGTGTTTCATGTCGGTCGACAATAATAAAAAAAGTGATGTAAGTACTAGATAATATTTCTGGAGGAATAGAAATGAAAAGTCAAGAAGTTATTTTAAGAGCAAACATGAGGAAATCTGCAGATGCTGGAAATTCAAACAACACACACAAAATGCTGGTGGAACACAGCAGGCCAGGCAGCATCTATAAGGAGAAGCACTGTCGACGTTTCGGGCTGAGACCCTTCGTCAGGACTAACTGAAAGGAAAGATAGTAAGAGATTTGAAAGCAGACATTTTAAACTTAAATAAGTAGTTATTTTAAACTGGTATGAAACTTTAACTAGAGAACACTTGGCATTCTGCATGTAGTTCTGGTTACCTTACTACAATAGAGGTTAAAGCCATTGGAAAAGGTGCAGAGAATATTTACAAGGATGGTTCCAGACATTGAGGGCATGTGTATTGGGAGAAAAAAACAGACTGGGCCTCTTTTCATTTGAGAAAGAAAAGATGAACGTTACTTCAGATGTATTTAAAATTATTCAAGATTTTGGTTTAGTAGATAAAGTAAATGTTTTGGCTTAAACGTGAGAAAGTCTACAGATACAGGTCCACAATCCCTTATCCGAAATTCTGAAATCCAAAAAGCTCTGAAAACCAAAGTTTTTTTCACCAACAGCTGACGTCACTCAGGTGTGACGTGGCAGCACTAGCAGAGGCCGCCAGACGTCAGTTGTGGCTCAGCGCTCGTGCTGGTTACACGTGCGTTTGCTGTTCGCTGATATTTCGTGTTCATTGTTGACTTTGTGTTTAATTTCACTGTGAAAATGTCAAAAAGAGCTGCAGATGCCCCTATGGGTAACAATGAGAAAAAGAGAAGGAAGCATCTATCATTATCAATAACGCAGAAAGTGGAGTTATTGCAGAAGCTTGATCATGCTGTGTCTGTGCGGCACCTTACTGAAGAATATGGAGTCAGAACTACCACTGTATATGATTTAAAGAAAGAGAAAGACAATTTACTGAAGTTTCATAATGACAGTGATGTTCTACATTTATTCCAATAAGTCATTTACCATGTGTTTGATTCTGTTCGTTTGAAACTGTATATTTTTATGTTTTATTGAATGTTTTTGTTGGAAATAAATTTTTTTCTTGTCATTATTCCCTAAACAATACAATATAACAACTATTTACATAGCATTTACATTGTATTAGGTGTTATAAGTAACCTAGAGATGATTTAATGTATACGGGAGGATGTGCGTAGGTCTGGAGCTCCACCAGGTCCTAAAGTCCACCCGCACTAAGACAGGTTAAATAAGGGACTTGAGCATACGTGTTTTTTTGGTACCCGTGGGGGGTCCCGGAACCAATAAGAAGGGATTCTGATATCCAAAAAATTCAGAATTCCAAAATGCAACTGTCCCCAAGGATTTCAGATAAGGGATTGTGGACCTGTACTAGAAATCCAAAGCAACATACACAAAATTCCAGAGCAACTCAGCAAGCCTGGCAGCATCGATGCAAATGAAGTTGATGTTTCAGGCTGAGACCCTTATTCAGGATACTTTTTTGCTTGTTTGGGAAAAGCATAACCAGCAAATTCAGATAAAAACTCACTTGAACAGAGTGATCTACAACGTTTGTAGGAATAATGGTGCAGTAGAACAGAGTGATCTAGGAATAATGGTGCATAGTTCCCTGAAGGTGGAATCTCATGTGGATAGGGTGTTGAAGAAAGCTTTTGGTATGCTGGCCTTTATAAATCAGAGCATCGAGTATAGGAGTTGGGATGTAATGTTAAAATTGTACAAGGCATTGGCGAGGCCAAATTTGGAGTATTGTGTACAGTTCTGGTCACCGAATTATAGGAAAGATGTCAACAAAATAGAAAGAGTACAGAGGAGATTTATTAGAATGTTACCTGGGTTTCAGCACCTAAGTTACAGAGAAAGGTTGAACAAGTTAGGTCTTTTTTCTTTGGAGCGTAGAAGGTTGAGGGGGGACTTGATAGAGGTATTTATAATTAAGAGGAGGATAGATAGAGTTGATGTGGATAGATCTTTCCCATTGAGAGTAGGGGAGATTCAAAAAAGAGGACATGAGTTGAGAGTTAAGGGGCAAAAGTTTAGGGGTAACACGAGGAGGAACTTCTTTGCTCAGAGAGTGGTAGCTGTGTGGAACAAGCTTCCAGTAGAGGTGGTAGAGGCAGGTTCAATATTGTCATTTAAAGTAAAATTGGATAGGTATATGGACAGGAAAGGAATGGAGGGTTATGGGCTGAGTGCAGGTCAGTGGGACTAGGTGAGAGTAAGCGTTCAGCACGGACTAGAAGGGCCAAGGTGGCCTGTTTCCATGCTGTAATTGTTATATCATTGAGAAAAAATGAGCAAATGAAGTAAGAGCAGGAAGAGGCCATTTGACCCACCCAAGCCCACTCTGATATCCATCAGGATCACGGCTGATATTTTACTTCAATCCTATCTACTTGCACTGTATCCAGCTTCCTGCATTTTGAAATATCTACCTATCTCTGTCTTTAAGAGACTTATGACCACAGTTCTCTGGTATAGAGAATGTTAAAAATTCAACAACTTCTGCATGAAGTGGTTTCTTCTTGTGTCTGTACTAAAAGACTGCAATCATTCAATCAATACATGCTAGAAATCTGAAATAAAAGAAGAAAATCTTGTAAATCCTTATCATGTCAGACAGCATCTGAAGAAAGAGAAACAAATAATATTTCAGGTCAGTGACCCTTCCTGAGAAATTAAAATCCTTATTTTGGAACTGTGACCTGGACCTAGCTTCCTCAGGCAAACATCTTCTCTGCATCCAGTCTGTAGGTCCATGTAGAATGTTATAAATTTCATTTATCTCGCATCATATTTTTCTAAACTCTATAGAATTCAGGCCTATTCTAACATCTCTTAATAAGTATGGCAAATCATCTGGGAAAGGAAATAGCCTAATGAATATGAATATTTACTGTATTCCCTCAATGGCAAGTGTACTTTCTACCATTAGGCAGGAAACTTTCAATGCATAAAAACAAGAACTGTCAGGATGGTAAACAGTTTCTACCCTCAGGCCATTAGGCTTCTGAACTCCCAGCTGCATTGCACCAGTTAATCTATTCTGTATCTGACAATATTTAATTTATGCACTTTACTTCATTTATTAATGTTTAATTCATCCATAGATTTTATCCTTACTTTTCTAGGTTATTGAGCATTATATGCATGTTACATATACTACTGTGGTTTACACCCTGGTCCAGAGAGGCAGCTCGTTTGATGGTATACAGTAAATGTATCTAGATAACTGACAATAAACTTAACTTGAATTGATTTGACTTTACTTGAGGTTCTCAGCTAGTCCTCATGTCACATGAGGGAGATGAGATTGTGATTTTGCACCAAAGTACTTTTCAACCGTGCTTTCAAACTTCATCAGGGATTTTGTCCTGTTTGTAGGCCTTGTTGTTCTTCAAATGATAGATAGTCTTTTCAACCCATGCTGCACGTCACTTGGTTTCATTAGCCACTTACTTCCAAGAGAAGACAATTTACAGCACTCGTTGACAGAATACTTATAACCAATTTTGCATAGTTTTGTGGCTATAGAAATGGAAAAGTCTGCAAATATAAATTAATGTATTCCACATTTTAATGATTTACTGTATATCAGCTATTAGTTTCTTAGGCTCAACCAAATTTGTATTTTCTTTATTATTTCGACAAACAGATTTGATATTTAGCTTCCAGCATTTGTTTCATTGAATATTTAGAACTAAACAAATTAGTAGTGTGGGCCACACACACACACAAAATGTTGGAGGAACTCAGCAGGTCAGGCAGCATCTACAAAGGAAACTAAACAGATTACTTTTTGGATCGAGTCCCTTCAACTTGATGGGAAAGGAAGGAGGTGGAAGCCAGAATAAGAAGGCCTGGGAGCCGGGGAAGTGTTGTTGGGGAGGGAGAAGGGGAAGAGAACAAGTTGACAGTGATAGGTGAGGGGGAAGGTAGGTGGTTGAAGGGGAATGTTGTGAGAAGCTGGATGGTGATAGATGGAAGAAGTGAAAGGCAAAAGGTGATGGAATCTGATATGAGATGACAATGGACCATGGAATAAAGAGAAGAGAATGGGAGGGAGAAGAGAGTGGGTTGGTAAGAGGGAGGGCAGTGGAGGAGAACAGAAGGGGTGAGAGGGCCACCAGAATGAGGGAAAACAAAAAGGGATGGGGGGAAAAGAGTAGATTGGATGCCAGAGTTCTGGAAGTGTATGGCAGACAACTTGCCAATAACAATCACCAAACTCATTACACAACACATACGAAAATATAGAAAGTTAACTTGCTTGAGCCAACTTTTATTCAATGCATTCACCTGGCAATAATATTACATGACAAAAAGGAAGAAATATAAAAAATGCAAATCTGGTGTTCAGTTATTTATTTGACTATGCCCATTGATGAATTCCAACCATTAACAATGTATTTTGGTCAACCTGAGTTGAAATCAACATCTATTAATGTTTAACAATATAATTCTAATCATGTCAAGTATATTTCTGGCATAGAAAACCATTCAAAGCTGCAAATATTGATAAGCTGAAGCAAAGGATATTGCTGGTAAAATGTTACACATCTGTCAGGAGTTGATGGAGGGACCACACCAGAAATCTGAACTGACCATTTCTCTGAGCTCTTGTTGAGGCACTACGTCGTGGTGTTTGATTGCATACCGTGTGTAATGGGTTGACAGTGTGCAAAGAGGGAACAGTGGTATGTAATGCTGACATTTTATATAAGTTTATATTTTTCACTTGAGAAATATAAAGGTGGAAATAAAGAGAAAAAGCTGGGTTTCTGTGGCTGAACAAGAAATCAATCAGCCAACCGTAACACACAAAATGCTGGAGGAACTCAGCAGGTCAGGGAGTGTCTATGGAGAGAAATAAAGTGTCAACATTTCAGGTTGAGACACTTCATCAGGACTGGAAAGGAAGGGTGGGGGGTGGGGGATACAGCCAGAATAAGGAAGTGGGGGGAGGGGAAAGAGCACAAGCTGGGAAGCTTTAGGTGAAGCCAGCTGAGAGGAAAGGTACATGAATACTTATTCTGGTTTAATTCCCCATCCTTTCCATCCTGACAAAGGTTCTCATCCCGAAACATCGAGCAGTTCCTCCAACATTTTGTGTCTATTAGCCATTATGCATTCCCCGCCCTCACTGGCTCCTCTCTCCATTGTTCCTCACCTGATATTCAATTGCATTGATATTATCAGCAAGTGTTAGGCATCTTCACGATAAACAAGTCCACCATTATTTTAATTGCTAAAAAATGTATTACCACAAAATTATTAGATATGGCAAACAACCTCAAAGCATATTTTGTATTGGATTTGCTAACCAGCAATTCCACAGAGAATAATCTGCAAGTCAGTCAGCTTGGGTCTAGTGCACAGAGCCTGTGCTCAATATTGAACTCAGGGATGTTCTGTGACTTACTGAACCTAGGAGCTGGGTACTCTACATACCTGACTCTCAGCTTTACACCAGCCATCACTGGGGCATTCTGTGTGCTTCCATTCATTTGTATTAGTTCCATTCCTCTTCAGATTTCTGACATCTGCATAATTTTGCTTTTGAAAGGACTAACCAAGTTTAATTAGAGAAGTTTTGCGGTTTTTGTTTTCTTTTCTTTATTTTGCTCAAAACAGTATTTATGTCTTGATTAACCAAAAATGGCTTAATGTACAATTTATTGCATCCATTACTTTTCAGTTCTGAAATTATTTAACTCAATTTCAACAGGTTTTAAATCTTTCTATTTTTTGGCAACTTTTAAAAACAGGAGGAAAAACCTCTGAGATCATGAGCTGTTGAGATCAACGGAATGGTGTTGGGGGTAGGGGTGAGGCCTCGGGATGCCGGTGCAAAGGGCTGGTCACAAGCCTGAACTCGTGAGCTTATGGAATGCCTGCAAAACTGAGGAGTTAGCTTGTTATAGCCTTTGGACTACCAGGGGAGGGACAGGTGCCTAGAAAGACAGCACAATCCAGCACAGTACAGCCCAATAAAAGTTGTAGTTGATGAAAATGCACAGTAGGTCCTGAAGTATCTGTGAAAGAGAAACAGAATTACTGATTTAAATTGATGACCGTCAAAAAGTTCTGTATTTCCAGACTTTTCAGTTTATATTTTGGAATTTCCATCATCTGCAGGATTTTATTTTTATCTATAGATCCTATCATAAAATGGTTCAAACAGTAGAAGTGATAAGTTGAATCTCATCTTTTATTATTAAACAAGCAAAAAGCAGAGCAGAACATGCTCTGCTAGGCCATATAAAATATGAAAATTCAGTGAGGCTTGCTGTCATTTATTTTAACCAATTAACCAAACTAACACAAAATGCATGGAAAAATTTTCTGTTGCTAGTAACTGTAACATCCTGCTATCTTTGGAGATGTTAGCATGACGTAAATTACATGTTCTCACAGGCAGCGACCTATGTTCTGAGTTCAGAAGTGCAATGTTTTTGCGTTTCTCCTAATGTGAGGGAGTGTAAAAGGGACTTATGAACAAACCATGCATGAACAGGGGCATTAAAATTAGACATGGGCAGGGAGGCAAATCTGGTGAAGCTATTTTGCGTTGTATGCCCTTTACATGCCCTGACCATCCCATTATTCAATTCAATGAATATGAATAGGACTATGTAGTTTGTGTGTCATATCATGGCTTATGAATGTGTTAGTACTTGTTTAACCAATCCTTTCTGTGTTCCATTATTATATGTTCTTCTCATCTTTTTATAATGGACAAAGAAACAATGAAAGATTTGTATTTACATAGCACCTCTCAATCCCCTTTCAGGCTATCCAGCAGGTTATAAGGTTCTTTTGAAGTGCAGTTATTGTGGTATTTTGGGAAACTTATCTGCCAAGATGCATAACCGGCAAGCTCCTAAAACCAAGCATTTGTAAAGATGGCTCATTCAATAGATAAGTAATTATTTTTAGAGTAAAGTTGCTGAAGTTGTCATGTAAAATCATCGAGATATACAGCATGGAATCAGAATCAGATTTATTATCACTGTCATGTCTCGTGAAATTTGTTAACTTAGCAGCAGCAGTTCAACACAATACATGATAACCTAGAACAAAAAAAATAAACAAGTAAATCAATTACCGTAAGTATATTATGTATATTAAATAGATTAAAATAGTGCAACAGAGAAAATATTTTAAAAAGTGAGGTAGTGTTCATGGGTTCAATGTCCATTTTGGAATCGGATGGCAGAGGGGAAGAAGCTGTTCCTGAATCACTGAGTGTGTGGCTTCAGGCTTCTGTACCTCCTACCTGATGGTAATAATGAGAAGAGGGCATGCCCTGTGTAATGAGGTCCTTGATAATGGCATTTCTGAGGCACAGCTCCTTGAAGATGTCTTGGATACTATGAAGGCTAGTACCCAAGATGGAGCTGACTGATTTTACAGATTTCTGTAGTATCTTTCAATCCTGTTCAGTAGCCACCCCCTCCCCATACCAGACAATGATGCAGCCTGTCAGAATGCTCTCCACAGAACATCTAGAGAAGTTTTCAAGTGCGTTAGGTGACAAACCAAATCTCCTCAAACTCCTAATGAAATAAAGCTGCTCTCTTGCCTTCTTTGTAGCTGCAATGTGGCCTTCCACCCACTGAGTCCATCAAGTACTTATTTTGCAAAAGTCCTTCAGGGAGCGGTGTCTCAGAAAGGCAGCATCCATTATTAAGGACCTCCAGAACCCAGGACATGCTCTTTTCTCATTGTTACCATCAGGAAAGAGGTACAGAAGCCTGAAGGCACACACTCAGTGATTCAGGAACAGCTTCTTCCCCTCTACCATCTGATTCCTAAATGGACATTGAACCCTTGAACACTACATCACTTTTAAAATATATGTTATTTCTGCTTTTTGCACGTATACTGTAATTGACTTCTTTATTTATTATTATTATTATTTTCTTCTTTTTCTATATTATGTATTGCATTGAGCTGCTGCTGCTAAGTTAACAAATTTCATATACCTGATAATAGACCTGATTCTGGTTCCTACCCTAACCGCATTCTCCTCAGTTTCAACCCCGATTCACCTACCTTATAAACCAGAGGTCATTTATATTGGCCATTTAACATATCAGTTTGCATTCTTTCAGGTTGTGGGAGAACACCAGAGCACTTGGAGGAAAGCCATACAAAACACTAGAGAAACATGCAGCATTGATGGTCAGGATTGGAGCTGCTCTTGACACGATGTCATCCCCAATTAAGTGCCTTCAATTATGTTGAGTGAGTTATAAATGCTGGCCAGTGTACCAGAAATAATTGCTCTACTCACCTTCAAAATAATGTCATGGAATCTTTAGTGTCCATTACCAGTTTGACAAAGTCTTTCCTCCCCGCACCCACCACCAATAAACCCACCCCATCCCATCTCTAATAGGGTATCAGCTCCGTGTTTTATGTTTAATTCTTTGGAGTGGGACTTGAATACAAAGCTTTCTGACTCAGGCAAGAGCAATACTAATAGATCCAGGTTGAATAGTAAAATAATGAGATTTAGGGAGACAAGACTTCAGCTGATAACCTGGGCAGTTGAAGATACGTCCATCAATTTAGCCACGATTAAAATCACAAAAGATATTGAAGAAAGAAATACAACTGCAAGGAACATGAAGGATTGCAAGGCTGGAGGAATTTACAGGATTACAAATGTAATTTCATTAGAGCCCCTTCACTGCCTGTGCTGGAAGATAATATTACAAAGCATGTGCTTGTTCTATTTAATCTAAAAAAATAAAATCTGCTTAAATTAATTGAAATAATACTTTGTGAGTTCCAACATGCTTATTGAATAATGGGCAGCTTGGTATATCACAGGGAATAGCCTGAGGCTATTCAAAGGAACTGGCTCTGCTTCCTGTATTAATACACCCTCAGAGTAATGTAACAATTCTCACTTTGCAGTGTTACGTGCCGTTCCTGATAGCTTGTCTCCGTGCGATTCATTCTTCCCGAATTCATTCACAGGCCTGTCAAAATATACTACAAGAAAACTGGCATATTGTATAAATCAGATCTAGACCAAAAATAACGTATTCAGGGCTGCTTTATAAGGTGCACTTCTTTTTGCTAATTCTATGTGTTTTGAAAACACCATAGCACAATTTGTACTCACTTTTTAAGAAGTCTGGGAACAAAAATGTTGGCAACAGTAAGTGACCGTGAAGCTGTCTGTTGCAACTAGGGAAGGAAATCGGGCCCTAACTCAGTTTGGCCTATAAGCAAATCATAGTGTTTTTACTTTTAACAGCCTTCTGATTTGGCCTGCCAAGGAGATAAATTGCATCAGGTTTGGACAATTAAGCACAACTATAAATGCAGGCCTTGCCAGTAACATCCTTCTAAAGAACGAATTTTTAAAAATATAAAGTTAATGTCTACAATAATATTTGCAGCCACCTTGAGATACATATCATATTGTAATTCGATCTACTGAATGCTATGTTTCTTTATCAGCTTGACTTCTTGGAGATCATTGGTTGCTCTGTTTGCTATATGTAAAATTAACAAATGGACTGTAGAAATTGGATACCACAACCTTAACTACTTCTGACTTCTTTCTTGACCTCTGTCTCCTATATTCTTGAGGACTATCTTAGTAGACGACATCTATTTTCTGAAGTGACATTTGAGTCACTATTGCTTTCTCTTTGAAGGGTTTGTGATATTCCTGCTCTATATATGTGTATGAACAGCCCAGAGACATACTGATCTCAAGTTGACAACATTTGCACTGGTGAAATTGACAAGAATGTACTTTGTGGAAGGGGATACTAGGACCTAAATCAAAGACAGCAGAATTTGGTTAAAAACTTACCTAAGGTCATGGTCCTTTGCAGTTAAACACTTCTTCTGTTCAAACCCTCTTTGGGGAATTAAGAAAGCTAGGTTGATTGAATTCTTTCTTTTATTAGCAGTGACAATCTAATTTTTTACAGATGTTCCCACAAGGTGGTCACAAAATGTGTCCCTGTGCCCCATTTACTAATCATGGGCTATTCTCTCAAAATGGAAAATGCTTTTTACTTGTAGCAAAATACAAGATATCAAAGGATCTTGTGTATTTTTCACACTATTACAAAATAAGTGTAATGAAGCACCAAACTCTTTTTTCCCCTTGAGTAGCAGATCCCCAGAGAACACTGCTGATGCAATCTACATCTGCATTGTAGATGACACATTTGGTGTGATGTTTTATACCTCAACAAAGAGAATTCTAACCCAAAACAGGAGTTCTTGTAACATGGTGTATTTGCTGTCTTAAAGTCCAATATGTGGAAATAAATATTGGGCAAATCACAGCTTATGTTAAATGAATAAACTGCAAGCTAATATCTTTACCACTCCTATTTTATGAATTTGGAAAGCAATCACAGCCAAATATTCCACAAAATGTTCCTGCATGGTTATTGTGATCAATATGGGAACATACAAGCTTGCAAATTAGCAGCAGAAGAAAGCAAGTTAGCTCCTTCATCCTGCTCTGTTATTCAATGAGCAGGCTTAGATTTAGCTATAATTTTGGCACATGTTCTTATTTGCCCCCAGTAAACTTTAACCCCCCCACCCCTTGTTTTTCAGGAACCTCTTTATCTTAATAATATTCATAGTCTCTGATTCCTTTGTCCTTTGAGATATATAGATCAACTCCCTTGGAGGTATATACATAGACTCCCTTTGAGATATATAGATCAACTCCCTTGGAGGTATATACATAGACTTTTCATCAAACGATCAATGCTGCGAACTGCTGAGTCTTTCTGTTTAATTTCAGATTTCTAACATTCATAGTGTTTTGCTTTTATGTTAAGGGGTTCCATGAGGTAGAAGGTAGGTAAGATTGAATGACAGCCTGATTGTGCATGGGCCTTTGGGGAGCTCAGTAATACACCAGTTATCTAGATAAAAGAGTTCACATTGGGACAGTAGCAACAAACTATCTCTGGGAGGAACTCAGCAAGTTCAAAGTAAAATGTTCTGAATATATACATGGCACCACATACAACCTGAGATACAAACACGAGGGAATCTGCAGATGCTGGAAATTCAAGCAACACACACAAAATGCTGGTGGAACACAGCAGGCCAGGCAGCATCTATTGGGAGAAGCAATGTTGATGTTTCGGGCCGAGACCCTTCATCAGGACTAACTGAAAGGAAAGATAGTAAGAGATTTGAAAGTAGGAGGGGGAGGGGAAAATGCAAAATGATAGGAGAAGACCGTGAATAGATATAGGAGAAGGGGTGGGGTGAAGCTGGGAGCCAGAAAGGTGATTGGCAAAAGGGATACAGAGCTAGAGAAGGGAAAGGGTCATGGGACGGGAGGCCTAGGGAGAAGGAAAGGGGGAGGGGAGCACCAGAAGGAGATGGAGAACAGGCAGAGTGATGGGCAGAGAGAGAAAGAAAAAAAAGGGAGGGGAAAAATAAGACTAAATATATCAGGGATGGGGTTAGAAGAGAAGGAGGGGCATTAACAGAAGTTAGAGAAGTCAATGTTCATGCCATCAGGTTGGAGGCTACCCAGCCGGTATATAAGGTGTTGTTCCTCCAACCTGAGTGTGGCTTCATCTTGACAGTAGAGGAGTCCATGGATAGACATATCAGAATGGGAATGGGACGTGGAATTAAAATGTGTGGCCACTGGGAGATCCTGCTTTCTCTGGCAGACAAAGCATAGGTGTTCAGTGAAATGGTTCAGCGTCCAGTGCTCCCAGTGTGGCCTTTTTATACACTTCCTCCCTCACCACCATTCAGGGCCCCAGACAGTTCTTCCAGGTGAGGCGACACTTCACCTGTGAGTCGGCTGGTGTGGTATACTGCGTCCGGTGTGGTCTTTTATATATTGGTGAGACCCGACAGACTGGGAGACCATTTCGCTGAACACCTATGCTCGGTCCGCCAGAGAAAGCAGGATCTCCCAGAGGCCACACATTTTAATTCCACGTCCCAAGATGGCATGAACATTGACTTCTCTAACTTCCGTTAATGCCCCTCCTCCTCTTCTAACCCCATCCCTGATATATTTAGTTTCTTTTCCCCCCTCCCTTTTTTTCTTTCTCTCTCTGCCCATCACTCTGCCTGTTCTCCATCTCCCTCTGGTGCTCCCCTCCCCCTTTCTTTCTCCCTAGGCCTCCCGTCCCATGATCCATTCCCTTCTCTAGCTCTGTATCCCTTTTGCCAATCACCTTTCTGGCTCCCAGCTTCACCCCACCCCTTCTCCTATATCTATTCACGGTCTTCTCCTATCATTTCACATTTTCCCCTCCCCCTCCTACTTTCAGATCTCTTACTATCTTTCCTTTCAGTTAGTCCTGATGAAGGGTCTCGGCTCAAAACGTCGACAGTGCTTCTCCCTATAGATGCTGCCTGGCCTGCTGTGTACCACCAGCATTTTGTGTGTGTTGCTACAACCTAAGATTCCTTTTTTGCAGGCATACTTAGCAAATCCATAGAACAGTAAATGTAAACAATGGACAACAAACTGAGCAAATGCAGATATAGGTGTAAATTTATATGAAGCAGCATCTGTGGGAGGAAAGGAGATGTCAATGTTTTGGGTCGAAACCTTGCATCAGAACTGATCGAGAAATTTGACCTGCAACATCGACAACTCCTTTCTTCCCACAGATGCTGCTCGACCAGCTGAGCTGCTCCAGCTGATTACTTAATGTTCCAGTTTCCCAGAATTGAAATCTCTTGCGTCTATATTGTGACGGTGGCAGTCCGACAGCAAGACAAACAGCTTTTCTACTCAATCACCGCCTGAGTTAAGCACAAGCTGAACAAGGGGAGGCACAGAGGACAGCAAATCCAAATTACCTGGGGACTAAATGCTACTCTGCTAGAATAATAACATTATTGTTCACTGTAATTAATTTAATTCCATTGTCAGTGCTCAAACACAAGAACACAAGAAGACAGGAGCAGGAGTAGGCCACTCGGTTCCTCAACCAGTTGCTTTGATCATGGTTGATGTATGCTAGCCTCATCCCCTGTGTTCTGGCAGGTCCCCATAATACATTATCCATCAATCTTTCAAATATTTATCCACCTTGACTGGTCTTGAGCACCTTCAGGGCCACAGAGTTCCAAAGATCCACTCAAAGTTCAAAGTACATTTATTATCAAGCTATTATGTAATTGACTAAGCTAGCGTAGTGGTTAGCACAGCACTTTTCAGTACCAGTGACCCGGGTTCAATTCCCGCCGCTGCTTGGTAAGAAGTTTGTACATTCTTCCCGTGATCATGCGGGTTCCCTCCGGGTGCCCTGGTTTCCTCCCACACTACCTGGTTGGTAAGTTAATTGGTCACTGTAAATTGTCCCATGATTTTTTTTTTAAATTGGATAGGTAGATAGATAGATAGATAGATAGATACTTTATTCATCCCCATGGGGAAATTCAACTTTTTTCCAATGTCCCATACACTTGTTGTAGCAAAACTAATTACATACAATACTTAACTCAGTAAAAAATATGATATGCATCTAAATCACTATCTCAAAAAGCATTAATAATAGCTTTTAAAAAGTTCTTAAGTCCTGGCGGTAGAATTGTAAAGCCTAATGGCATTGGGGAGTATTGACCTCTTCATCCTGTCTGAGGAGCATTGCATCGATAGTAACCTGTCGCTGAAACTGCTTCTCTGTCTCTGGATGGTGCTATGTAGAGGATGTTCAGAGTTATCCATAATTGACCGTAGCCTACTCAGCGCCCTTCGCTCAGCTACCGATGTTAAACTCTCCAGTACTTTGCCCATGACAGAGCCCGCCTTCCTTACCAGCTTATTAAGACGTGAGGCGTCCCTCTTCTTAATGCTTCCTCCCCAACATGCCACCACAAAGAAGAGGGCGCTCTCCACAACTGACCTATAGAACATCTTCAGCATCTCACTACAGACATTGAATGACGCCAACCTTCTAAGGAAGTATGGGCAGGAAAGGAATGGAGGGTTATGGGCTGAGTGCAGGTCGGTGGGACTAGGTGAGAGTAAGCAGACTAGAAGGGCCGAAATGGCCTGATTCCGTGCTGTAATTGTTACATGGTTATATGTGTAGCTGGAGCATTTTTTGCATGTTGCAACAGAATAATAATATTAATAAAGTACTGTATTGACCTTGAGCGGAAAATTATTTTGCTACAGCAGCAACATTTAAAAATACACTTAGCAATAATTATAACTATAATAATATTAACTAATGATAAAACACAGAATGATAATATACACAATGATAATTTACCAATGTGCAATACGATGCAATAATAATGCACAAAATAATAAAACAGAGACTATTGTACTATGATGAGTGTTCTCCCATCACAGAGTTGAACTGTTTTATATGCTTATTGCGTCACTTAATTATTTGATTACTTAATTCAGTATTTAATTATTTGATGTGATTATTTAATTCAATGTTGCATTTTGAAATCTCCAACTAAAAGAGGGGCTACCTTTCCTTGAGGTTACTCTGAGCTTTATAAGGACACTGAGGATGGGGAGTAGAATGGAAGTGTGATTGAGATATAGTGATGTAATCAGAAGCTTGGCAGTGGATAAGGGATTGTGCTTTGTTGTACATCTATGTATGTCTGCCTTCATGAGGCATGCTATGAGTAGTGAATGCAATGTATGCTGTAAGAAAAGCAGATAAATTATTGTTTCACAAAGTAGGTGTGTTTACCAGTTCACTAAAGACACTGAATTTGTCAAGATGGGTTAAGCAGGACATTCACCCAGCATGGTGAGAGAGAATTCAATAATAGTTGGACATTATTCAGCTCTGATAGAACAGGAGAAGTGGACATTTGTAATGCTTCAATTTCACCTGATTGTAGAAAAAGAAGTCTATTTGTGACTTACAAAATGGAAAGGAAGCGGTAAAAGGCCAGGTGATTTAACTTGGACTATTTGGGTGGGATTGGAAATGTCAATGATAACCGAGGACTGGTCCTGATGCAGGATCACGGCCTGTAACATCAACCATCTCTTTGCCTCCACAGTTGCTACTCAGCATGCTGAGTGCCTCCAGCAGTTTGCTTGGTACAGTACTACAGATTCCAGCATCTGCAGTCTTATACTTTATGTCTCCACTGAGGAGCAGATTCTGAGCTCTAATTGCTGTTCGCCCACATAAATGTAACAAAACTCAAATTAAGCTTGAAGAGCTTTTCAATTGGGCATGTCATAATCTTCAGGTCTCAATAGAGTGTTCAACTTTTCAGGCACTGTTCTTTTTCTGTTCCCATTTACACCTCATCTAGACTCACCTTTTGTTATTTTATATGTGAAGATTACCATCCCCTTTTGTTATTTAATCTCTTCCTCCTTCCAGCATACCACATACCTCTATCTTGTTCTTTTCATTTCCATTTTAAATTCCTTTGGTCTGTCATAAAATTGTTAATTCACTGTCTTTTCCCCAGCATTTTATTTCTATTTAGCAAATCTATTGTCTATCCAAGATTTCATAAAAATACAGATCTTATCATATTTATTTTATCTAAAACTATGAATGAATTGTCTAGATTATTTCAGTCACTGTTTATCAATAAATGCAGAAGGCACAACAGATTATATGCATATAATATCTTTATTGAAAGTTACTGTATTAAATATTATTATAATTTGATGCTATTTGATGATAGGATGCTGTCCAAGTTTCATGCCATCTTGGACAATGACTCCCATCCACTCCATAATGTACTAGTTAGACACAGGAGTACATTCAGCCAGAGACTCATTCCAATGAGATGTAACACTGAGCGTCATAGGAAGTCATTCCTATCTGTGGCCATCAAATTTTACAACTCCTCCCTCGGACTGTCAGACACCCTGAGCCAATAGGCTGGTCCTGGACTTATTTCCACTTGGCATGATTAACTTTATTATTAATTATTTATGGTTTTATATTGCTATATTTTTTCACTATTCTTGGTTGGTGCGGTTGTAACGAAACCTAATTTCCCTCAGGATCAATAAAGTATGTCTGTCTGTAATTTATTTTCCATTATTTCTACATTTCCAATTTTGTTTTCCCTTTCCTGATCACAAACACTTTACTATTTATTAGTGCCTTATTATTTTATTTTTAACTTAATTTATTGAGATACAAGGCAGAATAGGACCTTCTGACCCTTCAAGCCACGCCGCCCACAGGACAATTTACCTATCAACCGAAAATAACTTCTAACATACATGTCACTGGTTAACAAGAAGGTGTCATTATGCTGTTTGTGCATCATGTATGTTTTCCATATACTGATGCACTTACAGCATTGCAGGACCTGGGTTATGCATCTCCAACTTTGATGGCACAATGTACAAGAATAAAAATAGAATGCTGCACCATCTCAATGCACCTATTGCCTGGGACTTTCAAAACATCACTCTGAGGTTGAGAATATCACTGTCAGCCTGATGTTTATTTACTCCTCTTCATTATTTGTTTTCCTAGATTCAACTAGTCACTTACTAGACCACCCAGAGATTAATGAAGAGCCAACAACATTAGGTGGGGTTGAAATCACAGAAATCTGCACTGGAATAATGTGGTAGGCCACCTTCCCCAAAGAAAAGTAACAATTAATGAAACTGGTGAGATACAATCCTAAAAGGATATAACCCTCATTAAAGTGCAGGATTGCAATGTTCAAACTGGTTGACCCTGACCTATACAGGAAATTAAGAAACTACCTCTGTAAAGCTATCATGGATGCCAAAAGACAAGAAGGGTCCAAAATAGAGCCCCAGATCACTTGTCAGTTATGACAGGGCTTACATGCTATAACAGGCTACGGAATGAAGTCGAGCAGCTTCGCTGACAACAGCACATCCCTTCCCAATGACCATAACACATTCTGTGCATGTTTTGAATGGAAAGGGTTTGAAATGTCCCCTGACAGACTGCAATACATCTGAACCCACAGTCACCGTCATTGCAGATGTAAGATCCATCTTCCGTAGGGTGATCCCACAGGAAACGTTGGACCCAAATCATGACCCCGGCCATATTTTAAGATGCTGTGCACGATCAGCTGGTGGGGATATTGCAGACATTTTAACCACTTCCTACGTCAATATGAGGTTCCCATCTTCTGTAAGAAGACTATTATCATCATGGTACTTAAGACAAATAAGGCAAAGTGTCTTAATGACTTCTGCCTCTGGTGGCTCTGATAGGCACTATCATAAAGAGCTTTGGGATCCTGGTTATGGATCACGTTAAGTCTAGCCTCCACAGGCAACCTCGACCATTCCAATTAGCCTGCTGCTAAAACAGGTCCACTTTGGACACCATCTCCTTAGCCCTACACCCATTACTCAACATCTAGACAGTAAAGACACCTATGTCAAACTTCAGTACAATAATTTCAAGTGATTTAATCGCAGAACTCCGAGATTTGGGACTCAAGGCCTCTACTTGCAACTGGATCCTTGATTTGCTGGCCAACAGACCACACTTAGTAAGGATAGGCAGCAACTGCACCAACACTATCTTTCTAAACACTGGTGCTCCACAAAACTGCATTCACAGCCCCCTACTCTAGTCCTTATACACTCATGATTGCCTGGCTATCTCCATCTGCAAGTCTGTAGATGACACCACCATAATGGGCCGTATCTCAAACAACAATGAGTTGGATTACAGGAAGGAGTTAGAGAGCCTAGTCATATCGTGTCATAACTTCAATGTGAGCAAAACAAAATAGGTGGTTATTGACTTCAGGAAGGGGAGGGATGTTGCGGTACGCATACTCCTGTTTACATTCATGACGCAGAGGCAGATTCCATTATACTGTTCCAAGGGAAACTGTATTAGCACGTGAAAGGATGGGATTTGCAGCAGCATGCCAAGGGGCTGAGGGAGTGGGATTAACTGGTTTGCACTTTCAAAGAGCAGGTGCAGACTCCATGATGTGAGTGCTCTCATCTATGTTATAAGCATTCTTACTTCTGTGATTTAAAACCCTATTCTTCTTCATCTCCCTGATCTTATCTAAAGAAACATCTCTTTTATTAATCTTTAGGACAACTTTTCAAACACTTTAACTCAGCGGTCTTTCTTTCCTTCACAACTCTATAGTGCCCTAAGGCGAACCCATTCAATCTCCTCTCCCCATAACAAAACGACCATTTTTGTTTCTCCACTTGCTCCTGTACATTTGTTCATGGTCCTCCACTGAATGGAGATTGAAATCCTCATCCTTCTTCAGCAATCCTATCATAATTACCCTGATTGTTTATTGTCCTATATCTGTGTAGGTTCCTCATTGCTTTGAACCTATTCTCCCTGAACAATCGTTTTTCAGTTTCATCATTGGTGGAAGGGTCATCAAAACTGAGTTCTATGTGCTATACCCATTCTCCTAAATTGAGTGAGTTAATCTATTGAATTACTATTGCCTATGTCTCTATTTAAACATTGTGCAAATTAATAAACTGAACCACCAGCTACACTGCTGCTCTCTTCTGAGCTTTTTATTGAGCATATTGTATATTCTTACAACTGGAAGAGAACTTACCATACCATTTCCATGTCACAAACTCTGCTTGTGTTATGAAATCTGACTTTGCAAAACCAAAAGATAAAAGTAGGCTTTCTCATTTTGGTTACACCTTGGAGAAATACATCAATAATGACATAAAAAGAAAACCCTCTAAGGTCATGTAATATTTTACTGTTTCAATCAGCATTTATAATTGCATTATTTTCACAAATTTTGGATTTTTTAAAAGTTGGTGTCCTTAAACATTGCTAAAACATCTCCAGGCCTGCCCTGGGCTATGATTGTCCAACCTTTGGATGCCCCGTCATATAAATGAGCTCCCATAAATATTATTAAGTTCAAAAGAGAACCAGTGTTGAAAAACAAATGGGTTTACATGTAACCTTCATGCAGTAGTCAGATACTACTGTCACTTTAAGAACATAGGCTGCCAGTTTAATTTCAGGAGGCCATTTAAGAGAATAACTTTGGAAACTGACAAGCATTCACTTCCATTGATAGATGTGCAAAAATGCTCCATTAGGCAATGCAACAGCTGCTGTTACTTCAAGTCCATTGAAACCTGCCATCAAATGTGGAATATCTTGAGTCTGTATGATAGTAACCAGGTAGGGAAAGAAAATAAGTAAATGCTCATGTTATTGTCCCACATAACTGCTATTCATTACAATTCTGTAAAGGTGAAGTTGTCATATCAACTTTTTTTGTGCTTTCTGACTTATGGATAAAATCGACTTACAGTAAAAGCAAAGACAACCTATATAGGAAAGGCTGATCATTTCCCCAGTAAGGTTGCATTAGAATCATAGAAGGTTGTTATCTGGATATATGTAATCAAACAGTTGTTTTTTTGCAATGGTGATTATACTAACAATCAGTGAAGTCTAGCTAGACAAAAATTGCACTTCATGTGGTTTTGTGCAGTGAAAGGCATGTGTGTTATGCGACTAAGCCAAAGGAGTAATGCTGTACTTTCAAACATGAGAACTGAACTAGACACCTACTGGAAAATAAAGAGGATAAAGACTGCAGAAAGAAAGATCTCACTAACAATTATTCTTCAAAATATTTTGTGAAGTCTGGAAATGGGCTTAACAAGAACAGAAGTAGAAACCTTGCTTCTGTTAACAAACTGGATACAGTGTTGATAATATAACATAATATGTTTAAGGGAAAATATGCATCAGCACATTGTAATGTGGAGTTTATAAACATGCTTTGGCATGTATATACTCAGTGTGGGATCATAACCATAATGAAAAAGGGTGGAGTATTGTAAGTGGTTACTGTAAGTTAGAATGAAGCTCACTGTGATTATGTGTTATGACTACTGCTAGTTCCAGTTGCATTTTTGGTGGTAATTGGATTGAAGGATGACAGTACTAGAGAGAAGGATATTTCATGCCCCATGTGTGGTCTGAAAAGTCAAAGCAAAGCAACTGGCCACCCTTGGACTGGTCTGAAGCCTAACCACAAGTAATTGGAGGATTGATTCTCCTTACTGTATTTTTTTCAAAAATAGTTAATTTTTCCAGATTTTCCAGAAACCCCAACGCTGTCAATCATGCATCCGTTACTCAAGGGAGACAAACACCTCAAACATGTGGAAGATAGTTCAAATTGCTAATATGTATTTTGCTTAATATTATTATGGATAAATCAACTAAATATATTTCTACTACACTTAAAACCAAATAATTCTACTACATAGAATAAATAGTTCCAATCAATTTCCTGCATAAAAAGTGAGATTAATGCAATGTTCTTCTTTCTTTTTCGTAAATATGCCTGCTGATTTTTATTTAGAAAACCTGATTCTTTTTGAATTTGTGCTCACACACATTTAAAACTATTTTTAAAAATCTGAAATCAATTCCTGTGAAGTTTCCAATGCACCTCTGCATCATGGATGCCCGATTTTCAAAAGTGAAAGAACATTGAACAAATCTCACTGTTTTGGAGGCAAACCATGACTTAAACTGATTAATCTATGTGGCAGTCGCAAAAATAATTTGGTTTTAAGTTTGGTTCTAATTTTGATAATGAACTGCTGGAGGAAGTCAGCTAGTTGAGCAGCATTGGGGGGGGGGGGGGAGGGGAGGAATTGCTAACTCTTTGGCTGAGGCCCTCCATCGGATCCTGCAGCTGACAGGATTTCAACCTGAAGCATTGATGTCTCCATGACCTCCCTACCCCACACTGATGTTGTTTGACCTGCTGAGTTCCCGCAGTAGTTGGGTTTTTGTTCCAGATTCTAGCATCTGCAGTCTCTTGTGCCTCTTCTTATTTGGCTTAGAGTTCCATAGGACAGAGGCATTGCAATCATGTGGATCTTTCTCTTAGAAATAATAAACGCAAGTCTTTGATTCTAACTAAAGTCACATTGGGTTGAGGGCTTGTTTTAAATAGCTTGGCAGGTATGTCCAGCAAAACGTCCTCACTGCGAGTAACCACACATAGCACAGGGCTGTTGTAAACAAGTGGTGAAGGAAAATAGAAGCTGAGGACAAGACCTTTGATTTTTAAACGGAAGGCCTGATATACTAACTTTGTGCTCACATATCTGTATATGCTGGTAGAATGAATTTTCCTTCTGTGATTTTTTCAGTGGATGTCAGCATCAGAAATGCACCATCAGAAAATCAGAGCTGCAGTTTAGGCAAACAAACTGAATAAAATGATTTGACCTCGTATGCTCTCAGGACAAGACCAAGAAGGAAGTTGGTTGCTATTATGTAAATGCCATTGCCAAGGAAATGAAACATTGCATTGTGTTTATAAGCAGCCTGAAATTGAATGTCAATGTTTATATGAGTAGCTGTGCCATTCAGGAAATATGACCTAGATCTTTGGGTTTTGGTATATCTTGATACACTTTGTGTGTTTGGCCCATCAGCAATGTGCTGAGTCAGGCCACACATGTAACATTCATTAGGAGTCTTGTTGAAATTGGGATGCAGTGTTCTAATTGGAAAAAACTTTTGTCATTCATAGGGCAATGTTTTCATGCATTACATATGCTGCTCGCCATTACCTTCTCCAGGGCAAATAGGGTGGGCAGTAAACCCCTTGTGCTGTATAAATAATGTTTAAAAGGCTGCTCTATTTAAAGAGTTACTCATCCAATTATCACAGCTGTTGCCCGCTCTAGGCGTTGGTGGGTGTGTCAGACATCCACACAGCGAATGTCTGAAGTGCATTGCCATTTCTCCACTTCTGCCAAGTGAGACTTGTGGGTGTCTTGGTGCTCCTGTTGCATTAGGTGGAGTTGGACAGTTGTTGGAGGAAGGGAAAACAGATGACACAGAGTTGTGTCCTTCTGCTAGCAATGCAAGAGATGCAAAGGGACTCATCCTTCAGGCTGAATCAGTGGTGAAGAAGGCAAACACAATGTTGGCATTCATTTCTAGAGGTATAGAATATAACAGCAAGGATGTGATTTTGAGGCTCTGTAAGGCACTTGTGAGACCACACTTGGAGTATTGTTTGCAGTTTTGGGCTCCTTATTTTAGAAAGGATACATTGACATTAGAGAGAGTTCAGAGAAGATTCACGAGAATAGTACCAGGAATGAAAGGGTTAAAAGGCCTGAACAGATTATATATGGCAAAGTTATTACCCATGGTAGTCTCTAGCACAAGAGGGCACAACTTCAGGATTGAAGGGCATCCATTTAGAACAGAGATGCAGAGAAATTACTTTAGTCAGAGGGTAGTAAATCTGTGGAATTTGTTACCACGAGTGGCTGTGGAGGCCAAGTCACTGGGTGAACTTAAGGCAGAGATAGATAGGTTCTTGATTAGCCAGGGCATCAAAGGGTATGGGGAGAAGGCAGGGCAGTGGGGATGACAGGACGAATTGGATAAGCCCATGATTGAATAATGGAACAGATTCAAGGGGCCGAATGGCCGACTTCAGCTCCTATATCTTATGGTCTTATGCTCTTAATCAGAGATCCAACCATGCACCCATGTGGGCACATTTGGGCACATTTGCTCTTAAAGGTCAATGCCACAGTGTCTCAGAATTTTCTAGCCTCTGGATCATTCAAGGCAGCAACAGCCAATCAATAATGGTGCGCTCAGCACCAGAGTGCCAGGGTGGTCACTAATACTCTCCAGTTATAAAAGGAAACCTTATTTTTCATCTTTCTTCAGCAGGAACCAATAGATTGAGCAGGAATGTGGATACATAAGGATGGAGTTTTGGGAATATGGAGCCTGAACAAATCTCATAAGCTATTAACTAATGAAAGCATAATTCTTTTTAAGTCAATTTCTCAAGATACAGGCATCACTGTAGAGACCCTTATTTAGTGTCAATCCCAGGGAGTTGGCATATTCTTAAGCAACCTGCATTGTCCATTTAATTTCAAGCGCTGCCTCGTACAAAGATGGATATCATGGAATAAAAATTATTCCTTTTTCTGACCATTGTTCAGATTGTACAGTACAAGACTTGGGTCATTGTTTTCCCCCGTACAAGACATTGGTGAGACCACACCTGGAATATGCCAGTGAGTGCAGTTCCAGTCACCACGGTATGGGAAGAATGTGGTTAATCATGAAAGGGCACAGAAAATATTTACAAGAATGTTGCCTGGATTGGAGAGCTTCATTTATACGGAGAAACTGGATAGGCTGGGACTGTTGTCCCAGGCGCGAAGGAGGCCTTATATAAATATATAAAATCATGATGGATTGCACACGAGAGAGGTCTAAAACTGGACGATGTAGGTTGAAGGTAAGAGGAGAACATTTAATAGAGGACATGAGGAGTAATTTCTTCATGCGGAGGGTGGTGCATATATGAAACAAACTGCCAGAGGAAGTCGCAGGGGCAGCATAGCACAATCTGGCCTATTATGTCTACTTGTACAGGACTGAATAAAAATGTTCACTGGTTTGAGCCAATAAAGATTGTAAACTACACATGAATAAATATAGGATTATAGATTGTAGTTTTTACATTGTTTGGACTTCTTGTATAATCTTCCCCATTAAATTAATCGGCTAGGCTACAGCAAGTGCTCCTAACCAGGACTCATCCAATTTCTAGGCATTCATGTTTGTCCTTATTTAAGTTACCTGTTATTCCCCAGCAGAGGCTATATCAACTTCTTCTCAGACTTTCTGTTGATTTTAGTTGCAAATCTGATACTTAAGCAAATACAGAATGACCTGGATAGTCTGATTTCAAACCTGCTCTTTTTTTGGGAAAGTGTCAGCCCTCAGCATTGTGCTCCCGCCTGATGCCAAAAGGTTTCTGTGAGGATAATTATGGAAATGTGCTCTTTCCTACTGGCCTGGTAACATTCTGCACAGTTGTGGTTTTTACAAAGAATAGCCTACAGTATGTTATCATAATAACAGGAAATACAGAAACAGTCTGACCTCTGAATCAAATAAAAAGATGACAAGCTATTTACAATTCAGAAACCACATGCAATCTAATAGTTCAAAAATTGACTTCCAGGTTCACACATTGAAAAATATAGTGGAAGGTCCAATAATCTAAAATCAATTACTTGAATCATGTAAGGTTAAACCAAACTCAGCTGAGATATTGCATAACAGTAAAATTTTCTTTCTGGAGGGAAAATCTTGCTCACTGTTCATAAAACAGAACTAAAATTATCTGTAGATTATTTTTCATTTAAAAATATACTTCCGTCCCTAACCAGGGAATAGGTCACAATGAAAAGCAGAAACCAAGAGAAATTTTATGATGGAAATATCATTAGAAAATCAAATTAATAATTTAAATTTAAGTATATTTTGGCAATTGCTTGGCACATTGAACGTGTGGAATATTGAAAGGCCTAGACAGTGAACATGAAGAGGATGTTTCCTGTTGCGGGGAAAGTCTAGGCCTCAGGATAGAAGGCTGTCCCTTTAGTACAGAACTAAATTTCTTTAGCCAGAGGGTGGTGAATCTAGGGAAGCCACACTATAGGAAGGATACGGAAGCACTGGAAAGGGTACAGAGGAGATTCACCAGGATGCTGCCTGGTTTAGAGAGTATGCATTATGATCAGAGATTAAGGGAGCTAGGGCTTTACTCTTTGGAGAGCAGGAGGATGAGAGGAGACATGATAGAGGTGTACAAGATATTAAGAGGAATAGATAGAGTGGACAGCCAGCGCCTCTTCCCCAGGGCACCACTGCTCAATACAAGAGGACGTGGCTTTAAGGTAAGGGGTGGGAAGTTCAAAGGGGATATCAGAGTAAGGTTTTTTACTCAAAGAGTGGTTGGTGCGTGGAATGCACTGCCTGAGTCAGTGGTGGAGGCAGATACACTAGTGAAATTTAAGAGACTACTAGACAGGTATATGGAGGAATTTAAGGTGGGGGGTTATATGGGAGGCAGGTTTTAAGGGTTGGCACAACATTGTGGGCCAAAGGGCCTGTACTGTGCTGTACTATTCTGTGTACTGTATTCTGTGTTCTATCCCAGAATTCTACTGTAATAATAATTGAACTCCAGAAAAGAAGAGTTGAAGTGGCCAACTGAAGATAATGTACCAGTCACTCAGCTGAATACATCAGAAATTTGCTGGATGCACAAGATATTAAATAATTGCCATTTGTCATTCATTTTATCCTCACTAACAACCAAAAGTCAGAATTACATTTGCCATTTATTACATTATCAGGAAATATTCAAATCAGTCTAGAAGTGACAACGAGTACTTTAAGATTGGCATTGATAATTTGCCAACATTGGATACATAGCTGAAAAATGGCTAGTCTTAGCTGAGAGGAAAGTGGGATCAATGCGCTCCACCAACTAGCAGCCAGTTTCCAAACTCAGGAGTATGCTTCGCTGAGTGTATATCCAAGGAGCAGCAGTGATTCCCTCATCCTGTGGTGCTCCATTGTAGCACTCTACGAGGCATCAAGAGGTGGACAAGGAATATATACCGTAGGTGCTTTGGAAAAAAAAAATCAGGAGAATGCCAAAGAATCAGAATCAGGTTTTAATATCAGCGGCGTACAGCATGAAATTGATTGTCTTCGCAGCAGCAGTAAAATGCAAGACGTAATCATAGAATAAAATGTGAATTACAGCAAGTATGTGCGTTAAGTAGTTAAATTTCTGCAAAAACAGAAATCAAAAAGTAGAGAGGTATTGTTCACGGGTTCAATGTCCATTCAGAAATCAGATGGCAGACAGGAAGAAGCTGTTCCTGAATCACTGAAGGGGTAGAAAGAGGAAAATGAGACAGATAAGAAAGCTGCAGTAACTGTTAGAATGGCAGTATGTTACTCCTCTGATATCCAGGATGTGACATTCAGTTGCTCGCTAAAAAAGCTCATTGTGAATAGAAGCCCCTTCAACCAATGAAGAAAACCCTCAAGCTTGCAGCCCTGCCTTATCCAATTCAGTTTCTGTCCATCGTTTATACCTTTTACACAATGATATGTTGGCAAAGGAAGTATGGTTACATTTGTTGGCTGCCCCATCACATCCTTTGACTGCGTTGGTTGTTGATGCAAACAACAGATTTCATTAAATGTTTCAATGTTTTGAAGTACATGTGACAAATAAAGGCAAGTAAGGAAGTGATCACATCCAAGTGATTATCATCATAATACCTGAAGTTGATTTGTTACTGTTGTTCACATCTAAATACTTTGTTCCTATTCACAGTGTGTAAACCCACCTCCCACCATGCAGATCATTATAGATGGGTGATGGGCATGAGTCCTATAAGACAAGTCCCAAGAGTAAGTGATCACATCCAAGGGATTATCAACATCGTCCTCTTGTTAAACATCTTGTTGGAAAGAGGAATGCATGCCTAAAGGCACAATTTAGAATTATGGAATAAGAATCTTTGGAAGTACAGCTCCAATCAATGGAACTGAATGCATAATATGAGAATATCAGCAGGCTGTATTCTGCCTCCAAAATTAATTCCATTGAAGCCAATGGGATGGATACCATAGTGAAAGCACAATTTCTAAAATGATGTCTTTAATCATATCAATGATTTTTTTGACAATTGACACTTCACATCATTGACGTCCAATCCAGATCATTGGTGTATGCAAATTGTTTGGATGAGGTAGAATTTTGTCATCAGGTTGCTGAAAGTCCCCAGATCCCCTGTATTTTCTGACCATATATTCCAACATAGGTGTTCACCTCTGCAGGTGATGATAGAGTGACTGCTGGAGAACAAGCTCTGAATCGTTGTTTTTCCCTGGTCTTTCTGTGAGGAGGGAATGAAAGGACCAATGAGCCACGCATAGATTGTAAGGATTGAAGAGAGGGCGTTAATATCCTATTAATATAAAATATCCCCAGTCCCATTTGCACTTGGTGTCTATACTGGTGGGTCACATTGCCCAACTGACGTTAAGCTCCTGAAACAGACACTCCGTTCAAGGCTTTAGCATGGGATATAATTATAGGACGTACAGAAGAAAGATCTGAGGATGTGCTGTGCTCAAAGCTTTCTTGAAAAATGGGAATCACCAGTGAATCAGAGCGGACAAGAATCTTTAGGGTTGATACTGAGAACCCAAAGTGCTGGAAGCACACAAAAGCCCATCGCACATGATGGAAGAAGCACATCCCTCACAGAATATCCAACCACGTTCTCTATCAGGCATGTTTGTGGGTTTAACATTGGCCTCATCAGTCATTGCAAAACATGAAAAAAACTGGAGTGGAAACAAAACACCTGCAATCTTGAAAGAGCACTTAAAATATTAGATATAAAACTATTTGTTGATGAATGTAAAGGAAAAGTATCATATTACAAATTTGTGTATCTACTAATAGCTCCAAGATTTTGAGATACAGCATGACAATAGGCCATTCCAGCCCAACAAGCTACACCCATGCCACCCAGTTACACCCATGTGACCAGCTAAACTACTAACCCATACATCTTTGGAATGTAGGATAAGACTGAAGCACCCAGAGGAAATCCACCCAGTCACCAGGAGAATATATAATCTCCTTACTGGCAGCAGCAGGAATTGAACCCAGGTCACTGGCACTGCAAAGCATTATGCTAACTGCAATGCTACCATGCCACCCCTTGTGAAGATGTGTGGACATGCTTTCAGAGAGGATTGGTACAAAATAGGTTATTAAGAGGGGTGGAAATGAAAGGGCAGAGAGATGGTCTAGTGCACCTACTGTTGTGCTGAGATTCACAGACCTGATGACTTTATTAAATAGCTTGCTTCATTGATTTCAAAGACTACAATCCTGCTGCTGACTTTTCTGACAAACCCGTCAGTCACATATTCTTGGTGAGTGCATAGGTTTCTTCCTTATCAGGGAAAATGATTTACTTGAGTACATTGACTTGCCTATTGCATTGTGATGTCCATCAAGTTATTAGTGAATTCAATAGCAGCTTTTTTCATCTGTACAGTCTAGTTCTTTCTTTTCGTTGACATGAAGGGCAACAAACCGTATGCTTTCGATGTCCCTTTAGAGATGCATTGAAATTGACAAATGTACATTGGCTTCATTTCCTGTTTTTGGTTAGTGAAGGATTATGTTAAAAGTTGATGCTAAGAAGTGCTGGGTCTCCCGTCTTCCTGAGCAGCTCCTCTCTCAATACATCTAGAAATTAAATTTCTCCTTTAAGCATTGCTAAATGCAAGGAAAAGAAGCAAAACCAACAAGTCGCAGCCATTAGAGAGCAGCAATTTTCAAGGTAAGAGTGAAATTTCCTACTTTAGCAGAAGTGAATTGAAAGTGGATGTAATAAAAGAGTTAAGTACCGCACACAATCTGTCTTTAGTCTGAATGCAATTTCAAGGCACCATGCCCTTGCTTTAAAAGAGGTTATTTCCTTTTGCGGGTCATGCTTCTTAGTTTGCAATGAAGCCAAATTTTAGATTTATGTGCCTTCCATTCAGTTTGAATTTCCAAACACAGAGCTAAGCTGTAAACAACACCAGTGAGATGGTTTGCAGCTGATACATAATGCACTTGTGAATGAAGCTAAAAGGATATTTCACTTACTTTGTTTGTACACAGAATTTGGGATAGAAATTTTTCTTAAAGATAAAGAAAGAACTCAGGGATATATATTAATTATTTTAGAAATGTTAAAGCAGCATGATTTTATTGAGCTTAGGGAGGTTTACACTGTCTGTTCAGGGAACAAATCTTCCTTTGGATTCCTAAATGAATAAATCTTCCTTTAGACTTATACAGAGAGTAAAACATATCCATTAGGAAATTCATTACCATGCCAATTGTGTTAAAATAGTTTCTCACACTGAAACCTTATTATAGCAAGGATACTTCACTGCAACATGAAATATCCAGGAAAGTAAATTTTACATCCAATATTATCCTAAACAATGTTCCCACTTTTTCCCTATCTCCCCTTTTAAGTACAATTCCATGTGTCTGTAAAACTTTGGTATTATAGTCAACCTGCCATTGCTTTAATGTAGTCATCCGTAAGGCATTATTTTTGGGATCTTGTTTAACATCTGCATATGTAGACATTTCAGTTATAATCATTTGATAGTAGTAGGCAGCTATTGATCCCAGGGGATCATGGGTATGCGCCTCTGGTGGACTGTGTCCTCTTCAGGGCGCAGGTCTGGGTGGGAAGATTTGAAGAACCGGCTGTTGCCCATGCAGCGGGTTCCCCCTCTCCACGTCTCACTGATGTAGTCCAAAGGAAGGGCAAGCACCGATACAGCTTGGCACCAGTGTCATCGCAGGGGTTGCCAGAGTGAAGTTGTAAACAACATCAAACTGCCTTAGCGACGCCGACTCCAGATTTCTTCTTAAGGGTTTACTCCTGAAGGCCTTCTCATGGGTGGGTATGGCCACAAGGCAGTGAAGGTTTAAAATCAGAGTTTCCTTCTCCTAGGTAGGCTGCCATCCAAGGCTGATGAGCCCCACCTGCTCAAAGCAACTGGTTTTGAGGCACCAGTGGTCCACCTTTGCCCCTTCTCTTGTCAGTGGAAACAGTTCCGCTGGGCCTAGTAGCTGAGCACATGTGAAGGCCAAGAGTTGGACTTGGTTGTCAGACGCTGTTAGAGACGCACACCATTTGGAGCACTTTATAAGTGGTGGGAGCTTACCCCCACTACCACCCCGGCTATGACAACCTTAGGAACCAATCATTGGAAAGGATTGCATATTGGGGTCCTCGCTGAGGTAAACCAAATCCCACCCTGCCTAAACTCACCTAATTTAGCACAAACCAGTTACCAGTGCAGGATTTGCAAATTGCACTGGCTCAGAATCACACTGCGTGATTCATTTATCTACTGAATAACAGAGAGCTCATAAATAATCCTGATGTAATAGTTGAATAAATCCTGAATATTTTAATTGAGCAAGAACTCATTTCATGAATATGATTGCTATTACATTCAAAATTTGCAATTCAAAACATCATTAGTGATAAAAAGGAAAAAAAGTTGAGTTTAGCTGATTGCATTTCTAACTTTACAGGAAATATTTTTTAAAAATTAGTACACAGATAATAAAGATAACGTGAGTTCAAAGCATGCAAACTAGCACACAAAATCATGTTCAAAACTTCCTGCATCTCAAGAGCTTCACCACCCATTGCATGAGCAGGACAGCAACGTCATATAAAGATAGAGGTGGTGGCATTTGCTTCAAGGTTAATTTAGCTTAGTGTACAGTCATGGCAGTTCTGTCTCAGCCCTGCCCCGCTAACCTGAAACTCCTGGCGGTCAAGTGCCATCCGTTTTATCTGCCAAGGGTGCTCTCTGGCATCGTCCTGGCAGCCGTCCACATTTCACTCCTGACAAACGCCAAGCTGGCACTGGGGGATCTGAACACTGTGATAAGAAGTCATGAGACAGTGCACCTTGATGCCTTCCTGATCATTGTGGGAGACTCCAACCAAACTAGCTTGAAGTCTCTTAGCAAACTACCATCAACATACCAACTACAGAACCAGAGGAGACGACATACTCAATCACTTTTACACCACCAGGAACGCTTACTTTGGTGACTCCAATCGCCTGACTGTAACATTTACTCCCAGAATATAGAAAGACTGAGGATTGCAAAGGTTTGGCCAAAGGAGGCAGAGGCTTTGAATCGGTGGACTGAGAAACTTCAGGGGTTCAGCTTCAGATCTGAGGGAATATGCCACAGCTGTCACCGACCTCATCAAAGCCTTTGAGAACACATCAAAGCCTTTGAGAACACACAGAGGTTTCCCAAAACAGAAGTTCTGGATGAATCAGCTGATTCACAGTCTGCTGAGGTATAGATCTGTGGCATTCAAGGGTCACATCTCAGAACCCTACAACAAGTCCAGCTATGACTTATAGAAGGCCAGCATGGGAGCAAAATGGCAATTCCATTTTAAGTTAGAGACACAATGCACGATTATGGCTGGGTTGGCCAATACTTCCTACAAGGCAATGACCTAACAGTATAATTGGCAGAGATGCTTCACTCCCTGTTGTGCTCAACATTTACTATGCACATTTCAAAAGTGGGAATAACATCTGGAGACTCTATGCTCTCTGTCTCAAAGGCCAACATCGGAGCATACTTTAAGAGGGAGAACCCTTGTAAGGTGGTATTTATACTCCCGTCATCCATCCCTCTTGATTGGTTAGTTCTCATCCAATCAGGTTTCTGCTGTCCCACCTTGCTTACAATCAAATTCCAGTTCTTACTTAGAGCGAGACTGAAGTCGTTGTTAAAATTCTTTTCCTCGAGTTTATTTCGATGGCTTCCATCACCATAAGTACCACTGGACTAGACATGCCCAGGCATCTTCCCTGATGAAGACGGCAGAGTTTGTAATTGAGATTGATACCTGTACCCAGCTGGAAGCCTGAGAAGAGTTTATTAGTCTTCTGACTCATTACATCACCATTTAGTGCAGAGGCTACAATGTTCAGAAAAGTCAACTGTACTTTTTTCCATAGTTGCTGCCTGGCCTGCTGCATTCCTCCATCATTTTGTTTGTGTTGCTCAATCTTTCAGGAACACCTTTGTCCCCTCAGCCATCAGATTTCTGAAAGGTCATAAACAATACCTCATTATTCTCCTTTTTTATCTACTTTTATAATTTCTAATAATTTTTATGTCTTGCACTGTACCGCTGGCACAGAACAACAAATTTCATTCCCTATCTCAGTGATTATAAACCTTATTCTGATTCCAATTCAATATTGTGCACAGGACTGGTTAATGTTACAGTTCTCTGTAGATTCACCTCCTCTTTGCTTGTAAATGTGAGCAGATATATCTATGGAGGACAGTTGATAATCTTACAGTATAATAAACTGATTGTTCTTTCTCCACAAACAAATCTCAGGGATTCTCTGAATCTGAGCCTTAGATTTAACCTAATATGCTATTTATTCTGAATTGAAAAGCATCTTATACAAAATTATAAACAGGTTACCCAGAATACCAATGTATCAATGCTCAACACATTGTCTGAAATGATTTTGTTTGGTCTTTGATAAGATTGCTTTTTTAAAATAAATTGATTAACACCACTGTTAAAGACAGTGAAAGCATGCTGAAGTTTAATTCTAAGTCAATTATATTGCAACAAGAATTACTGATACATATTGAAAAGAAATTACTATTTATGGAAATGAATCTTCAAAACTCTCAACATTCTGTATGTAATTTTAGAACTACAGATGCAATAATCAGTCCTTCGGTGATTAGGTAGTGATTTGGATGTAATTCAGAAAGTATATCAATTATCAAATTAAAATAAAACTCTTTCAAACTAACAACCCCCCCCACAAATTATATTTATAGGAAATGTGAAATTATTCTCTAAAATTATATCCTTCAATGTAAATTATATACAAAATTGGAAATTACAATTCCTTCCTTCCTGTGGTTTGTAAAATCAGTGTCTGATGGCACTGATATACTGTATCTACTATGTATATATATAGCATTTAAACTTAAAAGGAAATGTACATGACCCTATAGCATTACTGAAAATTAGTCTATCACAATGTGTTTTATAATTTCATATTGCACTTAACAGAAAGGACTAACTCTAAAAAGACACTCCAAAAAATGTTTGTAATTAGAAAATTTATTAGAATGTATTTTCTTTTCATGATCACGATCTGCAGATCTACTGCATTTTAGGTTTGTTTTATTTAGCATCTCCTTGATATGAGATAGCAGATTTTTATAATGTTTAATTGTCTTCCAGATCAATAATGAACAAATATTCATCACTTTCCCTTTGATGGCATCTATGTGCACTTGTATGTCAACAAATACACTCAAAAACTTCTAAAGATGTACTGTGAAAAGCATTCTGACAGGCTGCATCACTGTCTGGTATTGGGGGGGGGGGGGCTATCGAAAGAAGCTGTAGAGGGTTGTAAATTTAGTCAGCTCTATCTTGGGTACTAGCCTACAAAGTACCCAGGATATCTTAAAGGAGCAGTGTCTCAGTGTCCATTATTAAAAACCTCCAGCACCCAGGGCATGCCCTTTTCTCACTGTTGCCATCAGGTAGGAGGTACAGAAGCTCAGCAATTCAGGAACAGCTTCTTCCCCTCTGCCATCTGATTCCTAAATGGCCATTGAACCCTTGGACACTACCTCACTTTTTTAATATATAGTATTTCTGTTTTTTGCACAATTTTTAATCTATTCAATATACATATATTGTAATTTATTTATTGTTATTTTTATTTTATTTTGTGTTTTTTTTCCTTATATATTATGTATTGCATTGAACTGCTGCTGTTAAGTTAACAAATTTCACGTCACATGCTGGTGATAATAAACCTGATTCTGATTTACCTGGTAAATCTTGGTCTCGTACTAAAACATCAGATGTTCCCTGTGTTCTTTCCACCTTTCCTCCTCTGCTTCTGAAAATGCAGTTTATTCTCCATTGTCCAGATTCTGCATTGTTCTCCATGGAAATTGACTGAGTTCCTGATTATCAACAGCAATTTCTGATTTTATTTCAGAATTCAAATATCTGCATTTGAATTAGCATTCCAGTTTGCACATCTGTAAGTCTATAGGAGCTTCCAACAGGCTTATCTCTCATCTGACTTCTCTGATATTTCCCTCCTATACTATTCCAGCTAAACTCAATATAATCCTGAAGAGTTGCACCTTAGCTTCTGTCTTCAAGTTCAAGTTCAAATTTGATTGAAATTCAACCCTACACAGTTAAACAAAATAGCATTACTCCAGCTTCAAGCTGCAAAACAAGGCATGTAGCACATATAATTACTAATGCATATACTGTCTCAAAATAACATTAGCACAAGTCCCTGAGTGGCCTGGCCTGAACATTGATGGTGTTTAGGATATTGGCTTAAAGCCACGTTTCTGCAAGAGCAAGTACACAGCAGTTCCTCATCTCATGCTGGGTCAGCCTCAGACAAAGGCAAATCAGCTGCTCAAGCTTGCTTGGTCAACCATTGATGCAGACTTAGCTGCCAGAATCCAATTGCAGATCCAATGGTTACAGGTTACTCATTAGATAGTTCTGATGTAAAGTTATTCACTATTTAAATTAACTCCCATTTTCTCTCTTTAAAAATGTGGCTTGATCTGCTGAATATTTCTGGCATTCTCTTTTATTATTTCAGTTTATATCAACAGTTGTGTCTCACAGTTCCAGCATTGTATTTCTTTTCTCTCTACTTATCTCGTTTATCTGTCTTTATACCTCTCCAAGCAGACCAACTGCAATTAACAAATATTTAGCACCCTCTCATAAACTACATAAACACCAGCAGTTTAACCTGCACCAACTTGGTCTCCACCTTTCAGAGGCATTAAAACCTTTATTCTCATCACCCCACGCCCCATTGCATCCCCTCCCCCCAAACCTAAAACATGTCGGTTTTTCGCATTCTAATGAAGGATAATGTAAATACAGCTCTTCTCCACTAGTAGTATCTAGAGCAGTGATTCCCAAACTTCTTTGGGTTTACATCCCCATTATCTCCCAGATCACATCCACAGTGCCCCCTCTCCCTTTCTGGCCTTTGCATAAAAACTTTAAAGAATCTTAATTTACAATGCACAGTGAAAGAAGATAGGAACAGCAAATTCAAAGCTGTGACAAATAATTGCAAAAATTATTCAAATCTATTTAAAGCTACAAATAAAATGGTTTCTTTACTTAATTACAGTAAAAACAATTTTCATCAACAATTTTAGAGCACGCGTTAGTAGTCCAACTATTCACTACTTTGTTTTTTCAGCTTTCAAAGTGATGGATGGGCTTGGTGCAGTGATAATCAGCTTCTTAACATTAGGTTGAGTGTCACTGAGGAGTCTTGGATCCCCATGTTCAATAATTTGCTCTGTTTCATTTCTTTGAAAGAAGTTGGCGACTGCTTTGAAACCGCACTCCACTAAATATGATGTTGGAAAGGCAATAAAGAACAGCTTGACCTTTTTCCACAGTGGAGGATTGTGTTCAGAGATTCCAACCAAAAGTTCTGAAATGATTTTTTTTGAACCTTGACATCAGCTCAAAGTAGTGATCTTCTTCCTAAATCTTCCTAAACCCTTCCTGTTAATTCCACATTACAAGAGTATAGGAATGGATTTGTTACCCAGTCTGGAATTTGGATCAACAGAAGATCCTGAAAACTTGTCTGACTTGTCTTTCGGCAGCTCATTAAGGTGAGCACAGTATACTTAAAATCATCATCTAGTCTTACTTCTTTCATTTCCAACTCAGAAATCCTCAGAAATTGGAAAAGGCCATGACAGCCTACAATGTACTAAAATAGGATTAACTTGGACAGAAATGTGGAGATGATATTTGATTTTGATAAGATTTACATAATTTCCTTGCAATTGAAGACTGACTCATTAAACTTTTTGAATAATTCTGACAAATTAGCAATGTCATGCCTAATATTCTTGAGATGATTACAGAATGAAGCATTCAAGTCTTCAAAGAATTTTATCACAGATTCAAAATGTGTTTTAAAGTGTCTCAGGCAGTTTCCTTTTGTGAGCCATCTGACATCTGTATGGAAGAGTCAGTGTTCAAACTCTTCATCATTCTCAATACAAAGCTCTGGAATTGAAAGCATGATACTTAATTTTATTTACTGCTGTGATAATAGTATTTAATGTTTTGTGCAGCTGATTACTTAGGATTTTTGCAACATGATGTTTTCTGTGAAGGGTAAGTAAGTTAAGTGCAGATTTTTTTCATAAAAGTAATAGCTCCACAGTGGCGTCCTGTCAAGCAAGATGCTGATGAACAGAATGTCCTTCTCTTTGAAAATCTGCTCAACAACCTGAAATATTGACTATATTTCTTTATATCAACTCAATTGAATATAGTTTGCATCTGTTTCCAGTCACCTTGCAAATAAAAATTCTTGAACCATGCTTTCATCTTTTATGAAGCAAACATAACCAAGAAGCAAAAATTTGTTGCCTGGCAAAGTTGACTCATCCAACTACAGAGCAAACTCTTGTCCTAAGAATGTCGCAGAAAGTGTCTTCCACATTCTCAGACATTTCATCCATTCATTATTGAAAAGAACCATACTCAGAACCTCCCTTACTGCTGATAGAATCAGTTCTTCACCAATTGTATGGGGGCTTTAACAATGAGCAAGAAAACTTTGTACGAAGCCATCGTTGTGAAGAGTTGGCAAACATGCTTTGAAGTGTTTTCTGTTTCTAAAAGTCTTCATGAAGTGAAGCTCTCAGTTGCTTAATCAGAGTGTATTCTCTTCAAGTTTTCAAGGAGCCTGGACAATTTCATTGCCTCATTTGAAAAAACTTTTTCACACAACAGACACATAAGCTGCTGTTGTTTGCTTGATGTTAATATAAATTCAGATACAGATACTCGATGCTGGTGCATGGCCAAGTGGTTAAGGCGTCGGTCTCGTGATCTGAAGGTCACTAGTTCGAGCCTCAGATAAGGCACCGTGTTGTGTCCTTGAGCAAGGCACTGAACCACACATTGCTCTGTGACAACACCAGTGCCAAGCTGAATCGGCCCTTACGCTTCCCTTGGACAACATCAGTGGCGTGGAGAGGGGAGACTTGCAGCATGGGCAACTGCCGGTCTCCCATACAGGCCTATGCTCTGGAAACTTTCCAAGGCACAAATCCATGGTCTCTCGAGACTAACGGATATTACAATTACTCCACCCCCTACATTCTACACTTCTTTTATGTTTGGTCGGCTTCTGCCATTTTCATTGTGGATTAGCAACCACGGTCAATTGTCTATTGTTTAAATCCAAACTCAAGCACTGCAATCAATAAAGGGAAAAGTTATGTCAAAACCTGACTCTCTGTCTGAAGGTACATAAAGTGGAGCACTGATATCTTGGTTGGACAATGGGCTAGAGAAATGTGGTCAAGATCATTCGAAAGGGCAAATTCTGAACTTTACCCCATTGAATGACATACCCTAATTCACAGGAAATGTGTCACTGTGTGTTTAAAGTTTGGGAATTATAATAGCTAACACTGTACTGCAGTAGTGAACGGCAATATTACATGAGCAGGGCCCGGAAATAATGCAATTTATTCAGTCCAGATTTCTCATGATCTACCAAATACAGAAATGTCACGTTGCTTTTCAATGACTACAACACACTTTGAGCAAAGTCTAAGCAAACATTGGGTTAGCAAGACATGACGTGATTACATGATCATTGCAATACATTATGAGGCACCGAGGATCAAATGTTTATAATAAGAAATTATTTGTTAAATTAAGCCTGTAACTCCTCGACTGTCCCCTTGCTACCAAGCCTCCACCACCCTCTTTATCCTTATTGCCTCCCCATGTTGCGAACAACTAACTTAGAGCAATTTCTGGTCTTGTAGAGATATTACTTTTCTTTTGGTTTACTATTCTTTCCATCACAGAACCTTTACAAAAATATATTAATAAAATATATCTTTGTTTCTGAACAAAATAAACACAACTGAGGATTCAAAGTACATTTATTATCAAAATATGAATGTGGTATACAACCCTGAAATTTGTCTTCCCGCAGAACATCTGTCTGAGCAAATCGCTACATCATAATGTGCAAAATGATTTCCTTTATTGAAACAATGCTTATCGGATCAAAGCATGTGAGCCGACTACATTTTTTCCTTATTCTTTATTCAATTCTAGCTCCTTGCAATTTCAACGCAACGACGGATGCATGTTGTTGATAAGAATTAAAAGATTCGTAGAACAATGGTTTTTTTTATTAAAGCATTGCCTTTCTCAACAGAGAACCTCTATTGCAATCAAATATAGATTTATTTTACAGGCAGGGAGTTTAAGCGTAAATCCAGCATTCTTCTGTTACTAGTTCTGGCACCGTCTGTAAAGAGTTTGTATGTTCTCCCTGTGACCGTGTGGGTTTCCTCTGGGTACTCCAATTTTCTCCCACTGTCCAAAGGCGTACTGGTCAGTAGGTTAACTGGTCATTATAAATTGTCCAGTGATTAGGCTAGAGTTAAATAGGTGGGTGCTGGGTAGCATGGCTCGTTGAGCTGGAAGGGCCTGTTTCATGCTCCATCTCTAAATAAGTAAATAAATACATAAATAAAATAACACCAAACTACAGATTCTGAAAATCTGAACTCTGAAACGGGACGCTTTTCTGCAGAAATGTTAACTACTGACGTTAATTGTTTTTCTTCCCACAAATACACTGTAAACTACTGAGCTTTCCCAACATTTTCTAATCTTTTGTTACTCCCTCACTGGTTTTTGTTTAAACAGAAGCACTGATAATATCCTGAAGGGTATTGAATCTGACCAAGTGAAAGAATTGAACTGGTATCAGGAAAAGTCTGTATGTCTACCAAGAAGTTCCTATCTTTGTGTTATCTCAGCTGTGCATCTTAATTCCGCATTCTCACATTGTCAGACTCTCCATAATTATCTGCTCACTGCTGATTTTCCATTGTAAGTATAGATGTTCACCAAAAATTAGCTGACATAAAATATAAGATTTAATGGAAACCAAGTGATGTATCAGGCAGTGAAAGCCACAAGGAGGAAACATGAAAACAACAAGGAAAGGGCCTTTCTCATCAAATGAATCAGATGGTAGAAAAGAACTTTGATAAATATTAACAAGAATATTTACCAGTCCTTGACTCCCAAAAGCTAGGGACAATGGAAGGATCAACATCAAAATGGGACCATCATTCCTTTAGCAAACAGATGGAAATAGAGAACTAGGCTTTTTTTCAGAAAGTTCAAATTCAAATTCCTTCCATAAGAAGATCAGCTTTGGAATAAATGAATATCATTGCTGTTTACACTATTAATTATTCATTAATGACTAAGACCCACAATTTGTGCCACAAACTAAATATGAAGCAGTGATCTTATTATCATGAATGAAAGATTCACACTAAAAGATTTCAGCATTCATCTGGTTCAGATAATTTCCCTTAGTTGAAAAAATTACGTAGCAGTATTTTGTAAGCTGAACCTGTGTGTTTATTAATTGGATGACTATTTGACTCTCTGCTTCCACCAGGCTTTATTATTCTGACTGATTTTGTGTCTATCACGTGATTTTATTTAGATTGACTTTATATGGTTCACAGCCATTGGAAGTAAACTAATTAAGAGGAGATAAACCTGTCCAATAATTATATTAGCTCAAATCTATCTTAGTTTGCATTGTCTTCGACTGTGAATGATGATAATTTTATCAAGTACTTTGTTAAGGACATCAACAACGACTGTTCAAACAAATGAATTTCATTCAGACTGCAGACTACCAGCAATTCAAGGGATTTTCTGTTATCTGGGACAAGAAAATGTTTAAAATTTATCAGCTTGTGTACCTAATAAAGTGGCCACTGAGTATAAAAGAGAAACCTGAACTTAATAAAAAGTTAATCAAGTGAGGAAGAGGGTAAGGGCTACTATGAGCCTAAAAGGCAATCTTTATTTGAAGTTTGTGCATTTCTCAGGAATATAATTAGTGTCAAGACAAAAAGTGAAAGTGCAGAGAAGAGAAATTATTTAAGAGACTGGCGATCCACAAAAGCAACCAAGTAGGAAAGCAGGAAAGGATGCACCTAAGGTTTGTGAAGGAAGTAGAGATAGAGGCTTTTCCCATAATCTTCCAAAGAAAGTAACTTTTTACAACAATACCCTTTCTTCATATAATATATATTTAATCAATGGGGCATTACATTAGCTTCATTCACATGATCAATTATATCATTTATTTTGCTTTTTAACACTTACAAAATGTTAAGTTGTCACCAATTTTCAGTCCCAGTCAGTTTGTCAGAGATAAATGTGCGAGGCTATTATACTAAGCCCAGCCCCTCAATGTCCATTGGCAAGAAAACCATATATAATGGTCTTTCTGCCAAATCCTTCCAAGACACTAGAGTAATCCAGATGATAACTCAAATTCAAGAAATTGGAGCAAGCGTTAAATGTGGGACTGCAGACCAGTTAACATTATGATGATTATAGACAAAACTTCCGACGTAATAAGAAAAATAAATTGACATTTGAAAATACATGGATTATTATATTTGACAAACATGATATTGTGCAAAGACATTTTCAAAAATTATTTATTTAAAAAAAGCATTTCAATTACCCAGGGGAAACATGAGCAACAGTAAATTAAATATCCAGTGCAGCTAAAAATGCAAGAATATCTTATTGCATAATTGCATAAAATACTGCACTCGCAAACTATTCAATTGCAATTGTGCTGGTGAAGAAAAGTATTTGGAATATATGAACATACAAATTGGAAGCTGGAATAGGCCATTTGGCCCTTTGAGCATATTCTGCCTTTGAATGAGATCATGGCTGTTCTGCTTATAACCTTAACTCTGCATTCCTTTCAACCTGCAGTGACCTTTCACTCCCTTGTGTATTAGGAATCTGTTCTCCTCTGCCTTAGAAGATCCTCCTCCACCACTCATTGAGGAACAGAATTTGTGAATTTTAAGGTTGAAATTATCAATGAATGCTTTCATATCATTGTGGCACTGATATAGATAATTTATTAAAATTTAGTATCAAAGAGTCAATGTACATCCTGCCAGGAAATGTAGAGGGGCTTGACCCAAAAGCAGACCAACAGAGACAATTCAGTGATGTATGGTAATATAATAATAGACTGAAAAATAACAAGCCACAAGGGGCCACAATACAAAAGAAAACAGATACTAACCACCCCAGGCCACAAGGTAACTGAAGGCTAGGAGCAACTAGTTGAGGCTGGCTGGTTCGATGGTGAACAAGGACAGTGGATGAGAGCATGAGTCCATCATGCTCCTGGATGGTCGAAGAGTAGTGAGGAGTGGGCCCACTGGAGTGCCTGGCAGATCTGCTTCTCAATATCCAATACGATCGTTGCGAGGATCTGCAAGGAATCAATGATCGGCTGAGTGGCGAACCGTCGTGACAAGGCATCCACCTTAGTGTTCTCGGAGCTGGGTTGGTAGGAAATGGTGAAGTTAAATTACTTGAAGAAGATGGCCCGGTGAGTCTGACATGGGTTGAGTTGGTGGGTCTGTTGTTTGGATATGAGGTTCTGGTCATCAGGCCAGATCAGGAAATGCTCAGTGTTTCTCATCAGCTAATGCCTCCATCCCCCCCAAGGCCCATTTAATGGCAAGTAGCTCTCTGTCTCCTACTCCAAAATTGCACTGTGTGAAGTTGAACCTGTGCAAGAAGGCAAAATGGTGTGCCTTCCCGCCCAGTCCTTGCTGGGAGAGGATGGACCAGCACCCATGTCAGATGTGTACACTTCAACCACTAAACGTCCAGAGGGTTTTGGATGGTGAAGAATGGGAGCAGTGGAGAGGTGTTTCTTGAGCTTCTCGAAAGTATGGTCCATGGCAACTGACTACGTTATCTGTGAGGTATGTGATTTGGTGAGGGAAGTGAGAGTAGCTCCAATTTGGCTGTTGCTCCTGATGAAATGGCATTAGAAGTTGGAAAAGCCCAAGAAGCACAGTAGATGTTTGAGGATGCAGAGACATGGCTATTCAACGATGACGTTCACTTTATCTGCGTCCATGGTGAAATGCCTTGCGGTGAAATGTCTTAACTCGGTAAGCAAATGACTGGGGTGTGGAACTGGCATTTCACTAACTTGCAATTAATTTTTTTTCAAGGTGATGCTGAAAGACTGAACAAATGTGACAGATATAGTATTGCGGGTCCTTGGAGAAGATGAGAATGCTGTCAAGGTAGACAACCACCTTTCTGTGTCTTGTAGGATCTCATTAACGGAAAATGTTGGGAAGTCTGAAAGTATTTGTAGTGACCAACAGGTGTCATGAACGCCATCTTCCACTCATCCCCTTGGCAAATACATATCAGGTTGTTTGCACTCGACAGATCCAATCTGATGATGATCTGGGCCCTGCAAAGTGAATCAAGTGCGCTAGCCATCCAGGGAAGGGAGCTGCAGTCTTAATGGTGATTTTGTTGAGTCCGTTGTAGTTGATGAAGGGATAGAAACCCCCATCTTTCATTTTGACAAAGAAGAATCCTGCACCAGCTGAGGACTGGGATATTTGAATGAAGCCATGTTGCAGTGATTCAGTGATGTAATCATTCATGGTTCAGGTCTCTGAACCTCAGAGAGGGAGAACAACCGACCTTGGAGAGGGATGGTGCCCAGGAGGAGGTTGATCTGTGAGGTGGCAGGGTGTTGGCATCCCTTTTATTTAGGGCAATGGCTATGTTGTGGTAGTCCTGAGGGAGTTTGGTCAGGTCGAGGGTTTCCTTCGTCTCCACGGATTTACAGGGTGAAGCCAACTGAGGATGAAGGTAGCTGGTCCAGCAGGTGGCTCCCTAACAGTAGTGAACTGGTATGGATTGTTAGTGGAGAGCCAGAGGCAACCCAAGATGAGAGGAGCTTTGGGTAAGGTGATAAGGAGAAACTAGATAGACTCACAGTTCTCTCCGATGTCCATGTGCACAGGCTGTGTGCACAGTCTGACCATCCCCAACCCCAAGAGACACCCATGATGCAGAAGGGGTGCAGGGGGGTGAGAGATAGGCTCAGTATGGAATCCAAGATGCACACACAGCATCCAATCTAGAAAGTTACATGCTGGCCAGATCCACCAGAGCCTCCTGTTTGTGTAAAACTGTCAGGGTGTGGAGGAGGACAGAGAGTGTGAGTTGGGGTATGGTGCTGGAATGAGGAGCCGGGGGGAGTTTACCAGGTAGAAGACTTCTCGTCTCTACAAGATGGTGATGTTTCCTGGACGCAGTGGGTATTTGATGCGTAGGTGATCGGCTACTTCACAATAAGCACACAAGTTGTACCTCCACTGATGCTCTCTCTATTTGGATTGGCTCTGGAGATGTTGGTGATGAGAGTCCTGCAACTTGAAATAGTTCTGGGAATGGAACTGGGGTAATGGCTGGTGATCTGGAGGTTCATTCCAGAAGATGTTTGTCCATGCGGATGGCCAGAGTGATAAGGCTTCCCAGCTGCATTCCGCTTTGAGAGGCCTTGATGGAAATGGGCCATCAGTGCTTCTGCATTCCAGCTGCAAGGGTCTTCAATTCCGTGGGGTACTCCGGCACCAAGTGTGAACCTTGATGCAGGTGAAGTATCTGATTCACTGCTTCTCTTCCAATACCTGGATGGCCGAAAACCCGACACACCTCAACGGTGAATTCCTCATATTTATTCCAAATGGTGGTTTTATCATACCAGTTATTGGTGGCTGAGATCAAAGGTCACCCAGTCAGGAGGAAGTTGATGAAGGCGATCTTGGCTCAGTCCATTGAATACAGAGCTGGCTGGAGCCTGACGTGCAAGACACACTGGGACAGGAAGTTGAGCATCGGGTTGGGGACCCATCAATGTGTTTGGGCACTGGAACCTGGGGCTACAAGGGACGAGGTTGGCTGAGATAGAGAGTTGGTTGAGAGTGACGAGTAGATGGTCAATGGCTTCCTGCTGCTTCAGCATCTTGCATTTGTGTTGGCGAGCACTTTGTTTAGGTGAGCAAATTCTGCTGGGTCAATCATTGGTTTACCCATCCTTGCAGGAAATGTCGAGGAGGCTTAACCCAAAAGTAGAGCAGTGGAGATGATTCAGCGATGAACATAGAAACATAGAAAATAGGTGCAGGAGTAGGCCATTCGGCCCTTCGAGCCTGCACCGCCATTCACTATGATCGTGGCTGATCATCCAACTCAGAACCCTGTACCTGCTTTCTCTCCATACCCCCGATCCCTTTAGCCACAAGGGCCATATCTAACTTCCTCTTAAATATAGCCAATGAACCGGCCTCAACTGTTTCCTGTGGCAGAGAATTCCACAGATTCACCACTCTCTGTGTGAAGAAGTTTTTCCTCATCTCGGTCCTAAAAGGCTTACCCTTTATCCTTAAACTGTGACCCCTCGTTCTGGACTTCCCCAACATCAGAAACAATCTTCCTGCATCTAGCCTGTCCAATCCCTTTAGAATTTTATACGTTTCAATAAGATCCCCCCTCAATCTTCTAAATTCTAGTGAGTATAAGCCTAGTTGATCCAGTCTTTCTTCATATGAAAGTCCTGCCATTCCAGGAATCAATCTGGTGAACCTTCTCTGTACTCCCTCTATGGCAAGAATGTCTTTCCTCAGATTAGGGGACCAAAACTGCACACAATATTCTAGGTGCGGTCTCACCAGGGCCTTGTACAACTGCAGTAGAACCTCCCTGCTCCTGTACTCAAATCCTTTTGCTATGACTGCCAACATACCATTTGCCTTTTTCACCGCCTGCTGTACCTGCATGCCCACCTTCAATAACTGGTGTACAATGACACCCAGGTCTCATTGCATCTCCCCTTTTCCTAATCGGCCACCGTTCAGATAATAATCTGTTTTCCTGTTCTTACAACCAAAGTGGATAACCTCATATTTATCCACATTAAGTTGCATCTGCCATGAATTTGCTCACTCACCTAACCTATCCAAGTCGCCTTGCATCCTCTTAGCATCCTCCACACAGCTAACACCGCCGCCCAACTTCGTGTCATCCGCAAACTTGGGAGATACTGCATTTAATTCCCTCGTCTAAATCATTAATATATATTGTAAACAACTGAGGTCCCAGCACTGAGCCTTGCAGTACCCCACTAGTCACTGCCTGCCATTCTGAAAAGGTCTCGTTTACTCCCACTCTTTGCTTCCTGTCTGCCAGCCAATTCTCTATCCACATCAATACCATACCCCCAATACCATGTGCTTTAAGTTTGCACACTAATCTCCTGTGTGGGACCTTATCAAAAGCCTTTTGAAAATCTAAATATACCACATCCACTGGCTCTCCCCTATCCACTCTACTAGTTACATCTTCAAAAAATTCTATAAGATTCGTCAGACATGATTTTCCTTTCACAAATCCATGCTGACTTTGTCCAATGATTTCACCTCTTTCCAAATGTGCTGTTATCACATCTTTGATAACCGACTCTAGCATTTTCCGCACCACCAATGTCAGACTAACCGGTCTGTAATACAGAACAGTAACTTTAATAATAAACTGCAAAACAAAAAGTGACGAGAGGCCACAAAACAAGAAAGAACAGATAACAAGGTAAATGAAGACTAGGAGCAACTGATGGAGGCTGGCTCATTTGATGGGTGAACAATGGCTGTGGATGAGAGCTGGGTTTAAATAGGCTGCAGGTGATGAGTTGGTAACAAATAGTAGGTGATCCGTTTTAGCTGGGTGAAAACTGGGACGTGCCTGCCTGTGCAGGCCTGACACATCCAGAGTTAATAAATGAATACATGAAAATGTAAGAAACAGGAATAGATGACATATACTCATATGCGGCAAAACAACTAAGGACAAAGCAGGACTCAAGTCTCAGCAGATGCCTTTTGTAATCCTTCCAAGTATTGCAGAGCAGCAGTAAGAGAGATTGGATAAAAACAGTTATAGAGAAGATAATCAGCAAATTGTGTTATGTCATCAGACCAAGCCTTGAATACTGATCTGATCACCAAGACAAGGGAGATTTACCGATAATAGAGCAAATATGGAGAAGACTAGCATGGTATTGGAGGTCCAGGTTGTGAATAAAGAATGGAGAAACATACCTTTCAACTAAGATGCATTTGTCAGAGAGTTGAGTTCAGAATATGTCCTTTTTGTTCAGTTAAGATGTTTCTATTCTATTAAATGATATTATTGTACACTTGGAGCACAAGTTTTGAAAAGTTGAAGCCATGGAATTAATTGCCATGTACATTGAAGAATGAATGTGACTATGTTAAAATGTGGATCTTTTTGCATTTAGCAAGCAATGAAGTGTAGTAACTGCCACAATCATAGAAAGGAATCTGCCAGGTATCCAATAACCCATTTATTTTACTGGGTTTAGTTGGTTTAATACAAAACAGCTCACTGGGAAATCAGGTGAACCTGCCCAGCCTTTTGGTCAATGCAGGATATGAAGAGACACAAAATCACTCCGGCCAATTCAATGCAGCCACCTCTTCGTGAGGAGATTGCCAACTAGGAAAGTGGTGGAGCTGTTTATAAACCACAAAGTATAGCTTTGAAATGAACTGATAACACAAGCATTCTCTGTCCTCTCAATTGAACATAATATTTGTCAAACAAGAGCGGGGAAATATTTTAACTTTATGGGCAACATTAATCAATGAAGTGAATTTTATAATCTTGTAGGTGTTTTTCAAATAATATAGTATGGAAATTGACTGCAGTGTTTCAATGCATTTTGTCATTGCAACAGTGCATAATTTGCAATGAGATCCTTTGGAATTTATAAGTAAGTACGGTATACAAAAGATACAGCTTATATTTTCTTACAACAGTGATAGGGGTCACAGAACAGTTCCATCAAACCAATTCCCTCACTTATTCCCATGTAGCCTATTCACTCCTCCCTCCTACAACCCCATCAACTTCACCCTAATTCTCCTACCACACTAAGGAACAATTTACAATGCCAATTAAGGTACCAATCAGCATGACTTTGGGATGTAGGAGGAAACCAGAATACTCCGATCACCTGGGGGTCACTCACAGAGTTACAGTAAGAACATGGAAACTCCACACAGAGAGGCTAAGTTCACAATGTTTTCTGACTTACAGTCATCAGAACCCATCTCCTCCTAGCCTCTGTCCTTTCAGGAACCCTAGTGCAGCCAGAGCAGGTAGCTGGGGCACAAAATAGGCAGCGATGACAAAGACAAGGTGTTGCATAGTTCCGTGATCATAGCTGCTGTCACTAGGTAGAATGAGACAACTTCTGCACTCACTGAGGCATCAGGCTGGCGGTTTTCAGGCATGGTGGGTAGAAAGGACAATGAACGGGCAGTCTGCTGTAGCAGCAGTTTGAGTGCCAGAGTGCAAGCTCAGAGCCCTGTCTTGAAAACATGGATCTACATCACCCAAGCACTTGCTGTCATACAGGTTTGGATTCCAGCACTTTTCAATATGCCAACTGGTGTATAGTATCGCAACAACCCATAGATCTGTCCTCCAAAAGTTTAGGACTTCTGAGCCAACGGCAGTAGCTCCATGGAGCTTTGATTTGCAGTCCTGTCAGGAAACAGCATTTATCTTTCTATAATGACACACAAAGTGCTGGAGGAACTCAACAGTTTAGGTAGCAGTGCCCTGCCCAGCACCTGGCAGTCAAGTTTGCACAAGCTATTACAGCCAAAGCTGAGATCAGATAAAGCCCCAGGTTCTCCAGGCTTGAGGCTGCTTAAAATCATATTCCAGCACTATTCCATATCAGAAATATCAAAGCAGAGGAGAAACTAGGCTCTAGCAATGGTCAAAGGAATTGTTGGTTTTAGAAAGGTTAAGATGGAGTGACCATCATTCTTGCAATATGACAGGCGGAAGGAAAGCCATAAATCTGTTGGTGATTGGGGGATTGTCAGTCAGTAGGTATCTTCATGAGCAGCCCAAGTGACTGTTTGGGTTGCTACCTCTTTCCCCTCCTCTTTTTGCACCTCCATCTCATATATTATTCACTGTAAAGCAAATGGCAAGAACTCTTCTGCCAGATAGTGAGATGGTGTAGTGTGCAGAAGGTGATCTCAGCTGATTTATTTAAGCCTTCATTCACATTAGGCCCAATGGACATTGGAAACAATTAAGAGCACAAAACACTAGCAGGAGTCAGAAATTTATCGGCAGTTAATTGCAAGTAGTAGACGATCATTTTAAACAGTTTTGAGGATTTAGCTAAAAGCAGACATTCGTTAGAGGGAGGAGCTGCAGTTTTGACATTAAATCAGCAAGCAGCCCAAAATGGCTACCGTTCTGCATACTTCAAGGGGAATGTTTTTGTGTGCACACCAACTCCATTATTAAATGGTGTCTGTCTCCAGTACTACAGGTGACATTTTGGTGCTTTAATTAGCTTTGAAGGGCCTACAGAAACAGGCACTGACATGAGTATTTAGTTTAGTAAAATGGTTTGATAAGAGAGATAGTAGTATTTTTGGGTGTAATTACATTAGACCATAAGATATAGGAGCCCCTCCAGTCCACTCCACCTATCCATCATGGCTGATCCCAGATCCCATTCAACCCCATACACCTGCCCTCTCACCATATCGACCAATCAGGAATCTATCAAATTCCGCTTTGAATATGCTAACGGAGGTAGCCTCCACCACTCTGTGGCAAAGCGTTCCACAGAGTCACAATTCTTTGGCTAAGAAAATTCCTCCTTACTTCTAAAAGGTCACCCCTCAATTTTGAGACAGTGCCCTCTAGTTCTGGATATCTCCACTAGAGGAAACATCCTCCTTATCTAGTCCTTTCATCATTTGGTAGGCAACATTACTATGATGACTGACTCAAACTACCTCGAGGTGTCAGAGAAACAGCTGATGAGAAAGAGAATTGGTGCAATGGCTGAAACTTATTTCTTAAAGGGAGCCTAATGGTGATTGGATTAGATGTCAGAATTCCTGAGGGTACAATGCAACTATTCTGTGGCTGAGGAAAGAGAAGATACAAAAGATAGAGCTACTTCTGGGGCTGGAGAAGGAGAGTGAAGATAGGGACGAATAGAATGTGATTTTTTTTAAAAATTCCCTTCAATCTTTTCCAATGGGAACTATTGAAATTAGTCACTGCAATCTTCTTAGGAGCTATATTGGATTTTCTAATCATCAGTGCAGTAAGCTCAACAGCACAGCACTATAATATAATGATAATATTAGTTGCTAAAAATTAAATTAGAAGAAATTAATTTGATTCTAGCTTGGCTGTGGTATTATCAAAAAAGTTAACATAGTTGATACACATTTTTTTTACAGGCAAGGAATTACTTCACAGTCCGTTGAATGTAAAATTTTTTATTACATATTCTTTATATAATGTACATGTTAAAGTCTTAGCAATACAAAACTGTCACGTAAAAAATTACAGTATACAAAGAGCATTACCAGTGTACCCTTGTAATGTAAACAAATATATATTGTGACGATTGTGTACACTGTATAGAAAAAGATGCATTCACCAGGCACCTGTCAATAGCCATAAAAAGTCTTTTGGCACACACCTGTCAATAGTCAGGCATTTATCTAAGCCCTGCATTGTAGCATGTGACAACTGCTTGCCATTAGTTACACTTCCACTGAAAAGCAGTTGTTAAGGTTCATATTAACAGGTGCTTCAGCACACAGCTTGCCCGTAAACAGGAATTTTGTTTCAAATAGCAAGCCATGTCTGTTAAACCCATTGCACAAATCTTTACACATTGCAGGGCTTCATTGTTCCACTGAGAACATTTTATGTCAGCAGCCCTCATTTACCATTTTATTGCATAGTTACACCATAAAAAAATCTCCCTGTTTGGTGGTTTATACTGAATCAAATACTGAAATGATTGAGACACCTTAGCCAGTCTGTTCTGTCCTCCCTCCAAAAAAGGCGATAGCTGCGATTTACAAAAGTGGAATGTTAATATTCATGTTCTAATCACAAAATAAATAAAAACCAGCATTAGTCCGACATAAAAAGATTCAGTCTGCAACGGGCTGAAATGCACACAGAAGTTGAATGACCGTCTGTCTCAGCGAGCTGCACAGCAACCTGTTTCTTCGTGCTTGTGAAGAAGAGACATTCTGGAGAAAGTCTTGGAGCAGTTTTTGCACTGGTACTTTTTCACATCAGAATGAGTCTGAAGATGGGCTCTGAGGTTGGATCGATCTGCAAATGCTCTGTTGCAATGAGGGCAGGAAAAAGGCTTCTCTCCTGAAAGAGCAGAGGAAAAAAAGCTGGGTGAATTTTCATAGGAAATTAGTGTTTTCAAGTGTCTCCTATTTTTATAACAACATACTTTAAAGACTCATTTACTTTAATTACATCTTGGCTCTATTTATTGATTATAATCAAGTTTTTATTCAAATAGAAAAGGCTGAAAGTTGAAACAAGTTAAAACAAATTAATTAAGCTTTGAAATGCTGTTAAATCCTATCTGATCCGTGTAGCCACACAATTAAAGGAAACAAGTAAATAATGGAATATATTCACACTTAAAAAAACACAGAACAGGGATTTAAAGTGCCCTGTTCTCAGTATGTGCTAGATTGTGTGAAATACTAGATGGTTTTGCAAAGAAAGTTTAACAGCATTTTGGTGAACCAGCTATCAAATGAAACAATATTAGGTTTGCTGCACAGCGGAAGTCTGAGGTCTTCAACCACGGTTGAAGGTGAAAATGTTGGAGCTAAATTTTAAGAAAACAATTTCCAAAGCAACTGTGATTAAGAAACAATTTACAATCAAAAATTAAAAAAAAATGTATTTAATTAATTCCTTTGAGAGTATTTGCGTACTTAAGAAGGTGTGAAATCAACAACAAAGTCAGAACTAACCCATGCCAAAGGCTGGTAAATAGATCTGGAGAGGCTGCATTGTGAAAAGTGATAATTGTTGTATTTAAAACTGATGGCCCAAAAGGTGACAGCTGGAGCCTATAGCTGTGCCTGCAGTGCACTGTAACAGGTGCACTGTACAAATTGCACTGCTACATCAATGCACCTGCCCCATGTCTGTCAGTCATTCACATACATGGCCCTTCGCAGGACAACACCACCACTCAGAAAGAATTAAATGCAATAGTGGTGAAACGAAGAATCACAACAGGGTCTTTTTGTTTCCCACTAAGAACATCCTCTTTTAGCTGGTGGAGACAATGTAGGGAACAAAAACGCAGTCTGGAAAGCCACCAGCAATGTTTTGGCTGAAAGGTGGCTTTATTGCACCATGTGTCCCTTTTGTACCGATTCAATAGAGAATAACTTGTATATCAGAATGTGATAAATGTTATGCACATAAACATTCAGGAAGAGCGAGTTACCTTCACGTTTTAGAACGACTATGTAGTACAAAAGTAAAGTAGGAATGGTAAATATTCTCTCAACTACATGTTAAAATTGGGAACTGTGGGCAGATTTTTCGACTCCAATGCGCATAACCGTACATTTCTTTATAACGGCGGTAAATATCCCGGAATGGGACGGTTACCAGGCACATATTTCAACTGTAACGTGGTCTAATATCGAGTAGGCGAGTCGCTTCCACATTTATTATTTGGGGAGGAGCAGGATTTAGAAAATTCCACTTGGGCTGAAGACCCACGGAATAAAAGTCTATGAACAGAGAAGGGTCCTCTACTCACCAGTGTGTGTGCGGATGTGCCCCTGGAGCAGCCAGGGCCTGGAGAAAGCCTTGCCACAGATTTTGCAAACACAAGGAAGCGTGTGGCTCCTGATGTGCATCTTCAGGGCTCCCAAACTCACATACTCCTTCTCACAGTACTTGCAGTTAAAGGATTTCCTGGCCTGGACCTCGCAGTGTAGCTGTTTGTGCTTGGACAGTCCGGCGAAGGTGGAGTAGGACTTGGTGCACTGACTGCACTGAAATTTCTCTGCTTCTGTCGCCGAGGAGTCGGGACTGGGAGGGTCCGATGTCTTCCCGTCCTCTTCCTCGCTCGATAAGGATGCGAGGTCGTGAGATTTGCGTCGTTTCACGTTGTCCGCTGTTGGCGAATCGATTTTCTTGCTGGAAAGGTTGGTTTCGATATCAGCCGAGCAGAAGCTCGAGATCAGCCCTGTGTCCCAGACGATGGTGGGGTAATAGGCGGCCGAGCTGAGGATTTCAGGCTGAGGGATGGCGGGGACAGGGTACTTCTCATAAATAAACGGGGAGATGATCACTGAAAGATAGAGCGAAATATCCGTGAACATTTCGGGGCCGTTCATAGAAAAGCCATCTCAAATCAGTTCATCTAATGTCTGTCCTACATTTATCCCGTACACATTACCAGCAAAAATACCGCTTAATTTATCGGAAACCGCAAACACGTGCAAATAGTATCGATACTACTAACGCCCTGAAGCTAAGTCTTAGTGACTCTTTTACAAATCCTGACTTTGATAATTATCCTTCCCATCTCGTCACAGTCATGGACACCCTTAATACAGGGGAGCGTCTTCCCTTACCTGTCTGACTGTCCAGTTCACCGTAATTGGGTTTCTTATTGGTTGAGAAATGCTTCTTAATAAGAAAAGACCTAGGCATCTTGAGATTGCGGGCTGCCTGTAGACTCCCAAGTCCAGTTTAAGCAACGACTGCCTTGACGGAAACTACCACGTCCTCCCTTTTAATGCAGGGAGTTCACTTGTGGAAAATGTGCGCGAACTGGTGTAAATATTGGGTTCTGGAGCCGGCTGGAGGAGGAGAGAGAACACACATTTGTCCCACTGCTGTCCAATAGGATAGAGGCAACAGGGGAAGCGAGAGACGAGGAGGGGCTTCGGCGTCAGGATTTGCTTCCAACAGGTGTCTGTACAAAGCTCTAAAACCTCAGGATCTCACTATACAGACTGCCCGAGAAAGACCGATCGAAGCCCATTGTTGTGCACCAGGGCAACGGTTCACAGCCGTTTAGGAGTAAATGAGTTTCAAATTGCTGCTCCCACCACAATGTATTATAGATAAGCACTTCAATAAGTCTCAGCACACTAAAGTGATGTGCATCAGGAGCAAATGATGCAAAGGAGAGCTGCAAATACTTTTAAAACATTCTTGAGGGATCTCCCCGATTTAATTTAAACCTTGGAGCGTTTAATGAGTCAAAGGGACAAGTAGTCTGTCTTTAAATCGGTCCGCGGATTAACCGCCCTTCTGCCTTGGGCTAAATGTTGAGTTTGGAGCGGAACTGCCCGTTCTGTGAATGTTGTCACAGAATATACTCTTCATTCTAGCGCCATTAACTTGTCGGGCTGAGAATAGTGCCTTCGCAGCCCGTACAAACTAAGCGCTGGTACTGTACTCCGCCGAGAGCTGGGTAACCGCACCTTCACCCCTCCCTCCCTCAATCTGGCATCTGTACAAAGTTACAGATCTAAAGGAAAGATGCCTAGGTTAGGCAGGACACTTCTTGCAGGAGGAGAACTCAAGCGCGAATCCTGCTGCATAACTGGGCTTCACTCGAATATGAATAAATATCCCCTGTTAAATGTAACATTCTCAGGTACTTGTTGGTTATTCCGTTTTGAAACGCATCTCAAACACTCGCTAGATGTTGCAACTACTTGATGTTTAACGGTTGGAAACAGAGTTACAAACTTTATCACAGTTAATATAAAGATAGATGAAAGACCTTGCTTTATTTTAAGGCTGATGAAGCCCCGTTCGTGAAAACCTAACGCTTAAGTTTATTTCACGTGATACTTTGTAAAATTTAAGGGGTCACTTTCCGGAAAACATGGAATCGAAATTCTGAACTCATTCTGTTGTGTCTTGTGGATTTGCCGCGTGCAAAGATCAAGATGCGCACAATACCATGGATGCCATGCAAGTCACATCTTGCTTGTTTAAAGACAGCTTGATTCTTATTTGGAGTCACTGGCACGTAGAACAAAATCCACGCAAAGAAAACATTGGCTTGTGACTCAGATTTCCTCAGACATTTGTCCCCTCAGGCTTCGAGCCACGTGTCAGGACAGGATGCACCTGCCCGGCGTTCCGCTGTTGATGTCATTCAGGTGCGAGGCAGGTACGGCAGACGTCCCAGTACAGGTGCAGACTGCGAAGAGTCGGGGGCACTTGGACGGGAGTCGATACAAGTGCAGAGGAAGTCCCTGCCTCCAGGGCAGATGGTTGAAGAGATTGCGCACTGATTCATCGAATCAGCAACGCAAAAATATTTGAGAAGCTCTTTGTTTTCCATTCGGCTAATGACAGAGTTTGACGCTATGGTAGCATAAAGCAAAACATGTTTAAAAGGCGTGCGTCTGCAGGCACCTTCGGCGACACTTTCGAGGCATGTTGCCCATATTTGGAAAGCGGGCAATATTAACACTTTAATATGGAGCAAGGCATCGATTTTTTAATTGTGTGGTTAGAATAACATTCATATTGAGCAACACCATTTTTTCAAACATCGTCTTGGGTTACAGCGGTTAAAGGGGAAATGTTCAACGATTTTCCCCTCACTATTCTCGACTTATGGTCGAAGTAGTTTTCAAAAATAAAATTAAAACACTGAAAAGACCAAGGTAATTGTGTATTTTGCATTTGTTAACAGAATTAGTTGCAGTATTTAGTCTAGAATAGAATCAGCCGTTGAAGGTCAACGCACCAGCGCAATGCCATCGAGGCTCATCCTTTGCCATCAAGGTTCGACTTTAACTTCACATGCCTATTTTCGCTTCATATCTAAACTAAACCTGTTATCAGATTTAAATTAACCTAGTATAATTGCGGAAGGAAGTTCTAAACTTTTATCTGCACTTCAGGATCAACTTCTGTAAGACTTGCCTTGATTTTCCCTTTACCTCAACTCCTCAATCAACGGAAGTTGTTTCTGTCTACCAATAGTATTGGTTCTCTTTAATACAGTATCTTGGAAAACTTTGATGAATTCACTGCACAGCTTCTTAAATTCCAGAAAACTCATTCCCAATTCGTGGAATCTTTCCTCATGGTCTTTTGGCCTCAGTATGCTATACTTCCCTCAAGGCCATTATGCTGTTATCTGGTGCCAGGCTAAGAAATGTGTGCAGTATTGTACTGTAGCCTAACAAGGAGATTTGTATAGTTCTGAAATCTAATCCTCTCTCTCTCTCTCTCTCTGTCTCTCTCTCTATATATCTATATATATATCTCCATACACACACAGCTGGGCAGTATGCTGGTGTAGTGGTTAGCTGGTTAGTACAAAGGTACAATGTTTTACAGTACCAGTGATGCAGGTTCAATTCCTGCTGCCTTTGTATGTCCTCTGTGTGACTCTGTGGGTTTCCTCCTGGTGCTCTGGTTTCCTCCCACAGTCCAAAGACGTACTGGTTGGTTGGTTAATTGGTCATTGTAAGTTGCCCTGTGATTAAACCAGGGTTAAATCTAGGGCCTATTTTGGACTGTATCTTAATAATTGAACATAAATCCAACATGTTTTTTACTTTTCCATGATATTTTAATGATCTAAGCACTTTTCGTGACTCTCTTGGGCAACCCTTCCTAGTTTCACCAATTCATAAGTACATCCGTACATTCCTCTAACTGTTCTCAATTCAATGTGGATGAGTTTATTTGTTTGTATTGAAATACACTTGCAATGAATTTGTCATTTCACTAAATCTATTAATATTTTGTCATTAAATGTTTCCCTCTGCACAGCTTTCTTTATACTGTTTGTTTCAAACCCAACTGTGCTCTGTAGATTAATACTTGGGATGTGTGGAAGGGGTGGGGAATACTGGGGTGGTGATTATCTGGGAAAATGGCAACCCAGATTTCTCATACACAATCAATGTTAGAACCCTATGAGGTTAAATGGAAGAACAGAACAGGCCTTAGTCAGTGTTCAGTCTCACATGCAAAGAGTGGCCATTCAATTGGAGTACCAAAGACTGGTACCTGAGGTAGGGCCTTGCTGTGCTGTGCCGAACTCAGCATCTTTTTCATAGTTAAGGTGAATCAGGATTCTGAGTTACTGGTATGTTGTTGGAAGGAAGAACCAGCTTCACTTTAGTCTGAGATTATACTATGCAAATTCCTCAAAAGTTATGAAACGTTTTCCAGAATTCCAGGCACTGAACCAATGAAATGTTGTTCTGAAATACTGAAATAAACCAATCTATCGTTTTGCAAATAGGTAGTTATTTCCATAATTATGGATCCAGATTGTGGTAGATATTTTTAAAATGCAATATTAGGGACATTCACAGAATGAACTAATTGATGAAGATGTTCTTGTACTAACAAAATAATTTTAGGATGTCAACATTGATTATTTAATAAAATTCTAAGAATTTATGATGAAGCATGTCTTTTACAGGTTGTATGGTTTCATTTCAAAGACTGCCAAGGCTGACACCTGCTGGTTAAATTTAGTATAACATCTCACCATTAATAATTTCAGTTTGAATAGCTATTAATGTAATCTTGCTGTTAATGAACCCAGTAGTCCAATTAAACACTTCCCATATAAAAATGATGAAAATATCATGATTAATTTCTATATCACGATGAAGCAAGGCAAGACTTTCAAGACAGCATCTGGAAAAATGTGTTACTGGTACTTATTAATAAAGTTCTTGAACATGGTTTGAAATTTGCAATCAGACACAAAGCAACAGGATTTCCCATTGAACCCATAAAAGGTATACATAAAGGTCGAGAACATGTCATGAAAAGTCATGAGACCACGTTCTCTGACATCAACTGGTGTAAATAACAATCATAATAAATCATTTTACTGACCCTGTGTTTCCAGTTTCTCATCACTTTGATTTTCTACCCCATTCCTACTCTGGTCTCTCTGCCTCTGGCTAAAGAATGAGGAACAGTCTTTTTTCATCCATCTAATCTGTAGCCCTCAGAACTCAACAGTAACTGCAACAATTTTAGGTAACCAACCATGCCAACATGTAGTATAAATTCTGTTTCCCTCACTCCACAGTTGCTACCTGACTCCGAATATTTCCAACATTTGCTTTTATTTCTGTGTTCTCATAAATGCTGTGTGTTTTAACAGCTCCAGCATTGCCGACCCACCACCCCCACCACCACATTCTCTAATCTCATTCACCTCCGTCCATTTACACCTCCTCTAAACAAATCATCACCAGTTATCTAGACTTTAATACTCTCTCAGCCCTGTCATTTGGTCTTTCTTGCTCTCATTCTATAGTCATTCCTATTGTTCTCCCCAACCCTCCCCCTTCTCTGCAATCCAAAACATGTTTATAATTTATACTAGATGTGGTGAAAGGCCTTTGACCAGTGCTACTTACTCGACTGATTATTTCCAGTCTTTTCTGTCTCACATACAGCAAACAAGGAAGAAAAAGTTAATTATTTTTAAATATTCTATGCCAAATAATGAATATAGTAAACACGAGTGAATCTGCAGATGCTGGAAATAAATAAAAACACAAAATGCTGGCAGAACTCAGCAGGCCAGACAGCATCTTTGGGAGGAGGTAGTGACGACGTTTCGGGCCGAAACCCTTCATCAGGAGTCAGGTTTCAGCCCGAAACGTCGTCACTACCTCCTCCCATAGATGCTGTCTGGCCTGCTGAGTTCTGCCAGCATTTTGTGTTTTTAATGATTATAGTAAGTTGGACTGCACCCAATAAGTGAATGGGAACACAAGAGGATGAGGCAATTTCACATACTTCTGTGATTGAAGCTTGAAAAGGCAATACTTCAGGGCAGTTTTTGGAGTTGCACTGAGCCTGATCAGTGAACAGGTTCATTAGAAAGGGCAAATAAAGTTAAGGCAGGGGCAAGCAGAGCGGCCATTGTGTGAGAGGGCCAGTGTTGAAGTGGCTTCAGCAAGCTCAGGCTTGGGTGAGCTAAGTATCTTGTAAGTTTCTTCTTCTTTATTCCTCATCAGTTCGGACACAGTTATGAGTCCAGGGGCTGTGTTTTGTTTGGTGTGCGAGATGTGGGAATTCTGGGAGACCTCCTGCCTCTCAGGGGCACTGAACTGCAGCTCCTCAGAGAATGTGTAAAGAAACTGAGTTACAGCACAGTGACCTTCGGCTCATATAGGAGACTCAGGAAGTGATAGATAGGAGCTACAGGGAGGTAGTCACCCCTAGGTTTCAGAGACTGGTAGGTGGGTGACAGTCCGGAAAGGAAGAGAAATGCACAGCCAGGGCAGAGCATGCTTGCGGCTGTTCCCCTTTAGGTACTATTGAGGAGTACAACCTACCAAGGCAGAGCTGCAGTGGCGGGGTCTCTGGCACTGAGTCGGGCGCCATGGCTCAGAAGAGCAGAGAGGTGAACAGGACTGCAATGTTGATAGGAGATTCCATAGTTAGAGGAAAAGAACAAGATTCTGTGGGTGCAATAGAGACACACAGTTGCCTCTCAGGTGCCAGGGTCAGGGATGTCTCGAATCGGGTCCATGGCATTCTCAAGGGTGAGGCTCCGCAGCCAGAGGTCTTGGTATGTATTGGCACCAATGACATTGGTAGATGAGATGAGGAGGTCCTGAAGAGAGATTTTAGGGAGCTAGATAGAGAGTAGAAAAACAGAACCTCCACAGTACTAAGCTCTGGATTTCTGCCTGTACCCCATGCCAGTGAAGGTAAGAATTTCATTATTTGGCAGATGAATGCATGGCTGAAGAACAGGGGCAGGGGTTCAGATTTATGGATCATTGGGATTGCTTCTAGGGAAGGTACAACCTGTACAAAAAGGATGGATTACTCTTGAACCCAAGGAGGACCAATATCTTTGCAGGCAGGTTTGCTAGAGCTGTTCAAGAGATTTTAAACTAATTTGGCTGGGATCTGGGAATCAAAGTGATAGGGCTGATGATAGGGCAAAATTGCAGTCAACAGGATGAGCTGCAATATAAAAGGGGGATTAAATGGAAAATGGTGATGATAACAGGAATGAATAAGTTATATCTGAATGTACACAGTATACAGAATAGTGTAGATGAATTTGTAACCCAGCTACAAATTAGCATGTATGATATTGTGGGCATCACTGAAATGTGGCTGAAAGAATATTATAGCCAGGAAGTTAACTTCCAGAGTTACACATTGTATGGAAATGCCAGGCAGGTATGCAGAGGGGATTGGGTGGCAAGGTTGGTAAAAATTGAAACTAAATCAATTGAAAGAGGTGACATGGGATTGGAAAATGTAGAATCATTGTGGGTGGAACTAAGAAACTAAAGTCAGCTGTATCAGTATTACAGTGGAGTAAAGGGAATTATAGAGGCATGAGACAGGATCTAGCCAAAACTGATTTGAAGGGAACATTAGCAGGAATGATGGCAGTTCAGCAATGGTTGGAGTTTATGGGAACAATCCAGAAGGCACAGGACAGATATATCCCAAACAAAAAGAAGTATTCTAAAGTCAGGTGGATGCAACCATGGCTGACAAGAGAAGTCAAAGACAGCATAAAAGCCAAAGAGAGGGCATGTAATAGAGCAAAAAATAAGTGGGAAGTTAGAGGATCGGGAAGCTTTAAAAAAAAACCAAAAGACAACTAAAAAGTCATAAAGAAGGAAAAGATGGAATATGAAGGTAAGTTAGCCAATAATATTAAAGATACCAAAAGTTTTTTCAGATATATAAAGTGTAAAAGAGAGGTGACAGTATATATTGGTCCACTGAAAAATGATGCTGGAGAGGTAGTAATGGGGGAAGAAGGAAATAGCAGATGAACTGAATAAGTATTTTGCATCAGTCTTAACTGTGGAAGCCACTAGCAGTATCCCAGAAGTTCAAGAGTGTCGGCAGCAGAAGTGAATGAAGTTGCTATTACTAGGGAGAAGGTGCTTGGGGAACTGAAAAGTCTGAAGGTAGATAAATCACCTGGACAGGATGGTCTACACCCCAGAGTTTTAAAAGAGGTGGCTGAAGCGACTGTGGAGCTGCCATGATTCTGAGATTGAAAGGTTTATCATATGAGAAGCGTTTGATGGCTCTGGGCCTGTACTCACTGGAATTCCCAAGTATGAGGGTGATCTTATTGAAACTTATCAAATGTTGAAAGGCCTCGAAAGAGTGGATGTGGAGAGGATGTTTCCTATGGTTGGGGAGTCTAGGACTGAGTCTAAATTGAAATATTTTAGATCTAATTAAAAAGTCAGAACTTCACTATATTTACAGTTGAAGTCAAAATATAAATATAAAATCCATTGTATTTTGAAGTATTTGTGTGCGGTACACATAAAATTATGGGAGACCAAAATTGGATAATGCGATCATATTAAGAATATTTCATTGGAGCTTAGATGGGTTGTTCTATCAAGAAAGATTAAACAGGCTCATAACCTACTCACTGAAATTTTGAATGCTGAGAGGTGAATTTTAATGTACATATTACATATAAGATCCTTGGGGGAATGGCAGATAAAGTAAAAGCTTTGAGGATGTTTCCTCCAATGGGAGAGTCCAGAACTATGGGTGAATTGTCTTAGCATATGGGCTATCCAATTAAGACCAAGATGAGGAAGAATTCCTTCATTCGGAGATTTATTTGGACTTCTTTGCCACAGGGAACTGTGGGGGAACAGTCAAAACATAGCAGATTCTTTCTTCTCCAGTCCTTGCCCTTTCCCACCCACCTGGCTTCATCCATCACCTCCCAGCTAGCCTTTTCCCCTCTCCCACCTTTTTATTTTGGTATCAACCCCCTTCCTTCTCAGTCCTGACCCAAAACATCGACCGCTTAATCTTTTCCATAGATACTGCCTGACCTGCTCAGTTCCTCCAGCATTTTGTGTGTATTGCTTTGGATTTCCAGCATCTGCAGATCTTCTTGTCTTTGTGATTATCCTTCCAGGAAGGGAGAACATTCAAGATTTAAGATTTATGATTGTTTAATGTCCTTTCCTGTACACAAGTGTAAGGAGACTGAAATAATTGCTCTGACAGATCTGATCTACACAAAAAACCACAAAAAGTATACATTAATTATAATAAAATTACACAATAAATAAAAATACATAAGATAGCTTATATACATAGATTGATTGTATGTACATAAAGTGACACCAGGAAGTACATAAGGTGACAAATGGGAAATAATAAATCAGTGGTTGAACTTGTAGGTTTAGGTGTTGATCAGTCTTACTGCTTGGGGAAAGTAACTAGTTTTGAGTCTGGTGATCCTGGCAAAGATTCTACATAGTCTGCTCCCTGAAGGGAATCAAACAAACAGTACATGAGCAGAGTGGATTGGATCCTTTGTGATGTAACTGGCCCTTTTCTGGCACCCTTCTGCATATTTGTCCTTGATGGTGCGTAAGCTGGTGCTGGTGATGTGTTGTGCAGTCTTGACTACCCGTCTGCCACAGTGCAGTTTCCGTACCATGCAGTGATGCAAATTGTTAGGATGCTCTCGTATACACGGGTATAGATGTGCAAAGTCCGGCTCTCTTCAGCCTTCTCGGAAGGCAGGGGCATGGTGAGCTTTCCTACTTGTGTACAGTGTGCTCTGGGACTGAGAGGCCGTGTGAGATGTGCACTCCCAGGAGTTTGAAACTACATGCAGTTTCCATTGCTGAGCGGCCGATGAAAAAGGGCGTGAGTGGTGCGAGTTCTCCTCAAGCTGATAACCATCTCCTTTGTTGACATTGAGGAAGAGGCTTTTTTGCCTGGCACCAGGCCTCAGGCTCTTCCACCTCCTCTCTGTAGGCCACGTACAGCAGTGGGCTCAGCACACAGCCCTGGGGTCACTCGTGTTGAGGATGACAGGGAGGGAGGAGCAGTTGTACATCCTATCTGACGTCTGTTGTTAAGGAAGTCCAACACCCAGAGATCTATTTAGACCGAAGAGTAGGAGTAGGTGTCCAGAAACAAGTGTCCTTGTTTTCTAGGTGTGTCAGACCAGGTGCATCTGTTGTAGAGTGATTTTAACAGTAAGTGTCCAGTGTGGAATGAATGGAGATTTTAATGTGTGCCATTAGCAGCCATTACAAGCACTTTATCATGATTGACACAGGTGCCACTGGGCAATAGTTCAAAAGTGTGGAGTTCTTTGCTACAGGGATGATGGTGGCTGATTTGAAGCAGCAGCCTGGATGGATGAAGTGTTGAAGATGCCCACGAATCTGTCAGGCTGCTTGTGTGCACATTCCGAGTACCCGGCCTGGGATGTTGTCTCTCCCAGCCACCTTATGGGCGTTGGCTCTTTGCAGAGTCCTTCCCACGTCTGCTGCTGCTAAGATAGTGGCTGCTCTTCTGGGCTGGGGGTATAGTTTTTGCCACCAGCATTGTGTTGCATGGTTTGAAGCATACATAAAAGTTGCTTAGAGTGTCAGGGAGGGAGGCGTCGCTGGAACAGTCAATGCTGCTTTTCCTTGTGTAGTCTGTAATTCCCTGGATGCCCAGCCATGTATGCTGGAGAGCATTAATGTTTTTTGCAGAGGCATTCTTTGTCCTCTTGATGCTCAAGTTAAGATTTCTCCTGGCTGCTCTGAGAGCTGTTCTATTACCAGACTTTCCAGGCTCTTAGTAAGGAGCACACCTCTGCATTCAGCCAGGGTTTCTGGTTGGGCCCTGAGATGACTGTTCCTGAGGTACCGACATTGTCTACACACTTACTGATGCAGCTGAAGCTGTGCCTACTCTGTTTGTAGTACCTCCTTGAACATCTGCTAGTTGGTCCATTCAAAACCATCCTGAAGCCTAGAGATTGCTTCATTAGGCCAAATAGTGATGGTGCTCTTGACTGGTTTACCCATATTCTACATTGCACCATCCAGAGACAGAGAAGCAGTTTCAGCGACAGGTTACCTTCGATGCAATACTCCTCAGACAGGATGAAGAGGTCAATACTCCCCAATGCCATTAGGCTTTACAATTCTACCACCAGGACTTAAGAACTTTTTAAAAGCTATTATTAATGCTTTTTGAGATAGTGATTTAGATGCATATCAGATTTTTTACTGAGTTAGGTATTGTATGTAATTAGTTTGCTACAACAAGTGTATGGGACAATGGAAAAAAGTTGAATTTCCCCATGGGGATGAATAAAGTATCTATCTATCTATCTATCTATTACAAACACCTGGCCAGGGATGAGGGTGTGGGATGACTCTGATGAGTACCACATCTGTTTGTATAAACATGGTCCAGTCTGTTTATTACCCTTGTGGCAATCACAAGGGATTGGTGGAATTTGGGTAAAATGTCTGGCTTGGTGCCACAGTAGCATAGTTAGTGATTAGTGTGACACTATTTCAGAGCTTGGGCCATTCCAGAGTTCCCAGTTCAACTATGACCTCCTTCTGTAAGGAGTTTCTGTATGACCTCTCCATGTTATGTGTGTGCTTTCCCCTGGGTGCTCCGGTTTCCTCTCACAGTCCAAAGGCACGTTAGTGATTCATTGTAAATAGTCCTGTGATTAGGTTAGGGTTAATCGGGGTTGTGGGGTTTCTGGGGTGGCATGGCTTGAAGGGCCTACTCTGCACTGTATCCCTAAATAAATTTTTAAAAGGTTACCTTGATTTAAGTCTCCTGCAAATATGAAGAGACCACCCCAAAGCTGGTTTTGTAGAGGACCCGGTAGCTCTTCCAGTGTGTCTTTGGCATTTGCACTCGGGGGCGGGGAGGGGGGAGGGTGCGGTGGGAGATGTAGACAGTGGCGCTGAACACAACAGTATCTCCATGAAGTAGAGATAACCAAAGGCTACTCATCAATTTAGAGATGCATAGCTGGAGTCAGAGTCTGATCTCAGAATCACTTACATCCAGCTCCCTCTGCTGTGCTGTTTGGGGCAATTACATTCAGTTTAAAATGTGGAATGACGTTTCTGAGGAAATCCTCCTCAGTCGGCATTGGTGGAAGAACCATTTTCTAAGATCCAGTCAGGGTTGTTAGCCCCGAGCCGAACCCCCGAACTCTGGGTTTTCAAGATAATTATAACCATATAACAATTACAGCACGGAAACAGGCCATCTAAGCCCTTCTAGTCCGTGCCGAATGCTTACTCTCACCTAGTCCCACCGACCTGCACTCAGCCCATAACCCTGCATTCCTTTCCTGTCCATATACCTATCCAATTTTACTTTAAATGACAATATCGAACTTGTCTCTACCACTTCTACTGGAAGCTTGTTCCATACAGCTACCACTCTCCGAGTAAAGAAATTCCCCCTCGTGTTACCCCTAAACTTTTGCCCCCAACTCTCATGTCCTCATTTGAATCTCCCCTACTCTCAATGGAAAAAGCCTATCCACGTCAACTCTATCTATCCCCCTCATAATTTTAAGTACCTCTATCAAGTCCCCACTCAACCTTCTACACTCCAATGAATAAAGACCTAACTTGTTCAACCTTTCCCTGTAACTTAGGTGCTGAAACCCAGGTTACGTTCTAGTAAATCTCCTCTCTACTCTCTCTATTTTGTTGACATCTTTCCTATAATTCAGAGAACTGGTCCTCTGGTTGAGATTTTAAGCTGGAATAAGACCAATCTTGATGGCATCAGATCTGGCAGGCATGGATTGGGATAGTTAGTTTACCAGCAAAGAGTGCTTGGTTAAATGGGAGGCTTTCGAAAGAGAAACATTGAGAGTACATTATCTGTATACTCTTGTTTGAATGAAAGGCAAAGCTAACAGGTTTAAGGAACCTTGGTTATTAAGGGACACTGAGGCCTTGGTAATAATGTCTGTGGGTCTCATTTGCCACCACAAAACCAAGTGGAAGTAAATCACATTTACTTGAAGAGACCACTGAAAGAGAGTATTTGAGAAAATCAATGTAGATAAATTTATGTGAAAATCAGTTATCACTTGAGGAAATAGAGAATAAAAGAATAAAAGATCAGATGTGCATAGATAGGGGGAAGCTTGAACAGTTCTCACATGGTTTGGCTGTGGGACTGGAGGTTGCCATTGTTTATTCCTATGGTTGTTTTGCATTCCTGAGGATAGAATGACAAATTTCTTTCTACTCAGAAGCTGACACTGCCCTAGTGAAGATGTTTTATAAAAGTACCGATTAAGTCATGAAAGAGTGAACTTTACGCATATAAAACAAACTTATTAGTAGTAATAAAGAAGCATTAGCCAATTCAGTCCATACCTGAAATCCAACTAATATTTTATTGATCTTTTCAAAAGCTATTTCAAACTGGGCATTAATACAAATTACAAGGCATTATAATGGGGATTTAATCAAAAGTAATTATATCCATTACCAAACATCAAGATTAAAGTGCTGTAATAATCTTCAGATAAATATTTATTTGATATAGTGGGTACCTTAGTATGTTAGATCTGCTAATATAATTCCCGCCCCAACATATTTTTACGTGTAACTGATGAATCATCAAAAGTGCACAGGAAAGATTTAATTACATATAAAACCTATAGGGCAGTACTCATTCGATGAACTTCAACTGTTACTTTGTGAGAAACATTAGTTCCCTAATATCTCATACTTCTATCTTGAAGTGATAGTTCAATGGCTTCCTGGAGCATTTCATCTTCATCCACATTATAATCCTGTTTTAAAAAAAAGGAGTATATTATACAATCATTCGCTTAACAACTTGGTAGTTATTGAGAGGTATAGATCGCACTGCTATTGATGAGGGCTTTGGTTCGATAAATTCTTTGGATGAAAGGTAAAATGAAAACCAAATCGAATTTAAAAACAATTTACAAACAAGCGTCAGTTTAAATTGTGACATTCCCACAGGACCACACCCAAAGTGGCAACCGAACAAGTTTGTGTTTAAATTGTGCCTTTCAGATAGGACTACACCCAAATAATTGAAAACCAATTTAGTACCTCTCAATTGCATTTATAATTATGTAAGGAATATAGCAAGCAACTAGATATCTAGATCATCAGTTAGGTTGTTGATTAATGGACAAATGCCAGCAAAATATTACTGTATTAACTTAGGTCATTGAGAAGCCAGGCAGAATCTCTATTTATTTCTTTTGAAAGATGGTATCCTAAAGTGCAGCACTGTGAAGAAGCATTACACTGTACTGAAGTGTGAGGCTTCAGAAAAATAACACTCCACTCCTGCTACACTCAAGGGATCAACATGGAACTGCCTATGGGAAATTCCAGATCTCCTGCTATAGAGACACATTGGAACATTTTTGTTTAGCATAAGAAACAAACACAAGTTATGAGAAATAGATTATTAGCAACCTCAAAAAGGGGTCACAATTGTATCCTCTGATCTCTATGACAAAGGGAAGGGCATACACTTCCCTGCCTTCATTCCAGCCTCCAATCTTCCGTTGGAGTTTACAGCCTCTCCAAATGACCAATTTCCCAGATGTACCCTTAGATGGCACGAGTACCACCTGAATGTAAAGGGACCCTCACAGCCAAGACATTTCACCAAGATTAGTGTAAACGTGGCCCACTGTAAGAGGGCTTTCCTTTATTATTTACACTCAAGTTATCTGAAACTAGAAAGTACATACCACAAAAGTATCGTATGAAAATCTATGACGAATTTTCAAATGTTGTATCAAGTCTGCACTTTTGAAGTTTGGGTCACCCCACGGCATGGAAGAGCAAATAGGGCAAACCTTGGAAGAAATAAGAGCACAACAGTAGCTGCACAGCAGGTAAATGGGTCCTCCATGCTAGTCTCATATGTCATGTTTGGCCCATATCCCTCTCAACCTTTTCTATCCATATACTTGTCAAAATATATCATAAACATTATAATTGTACACACCTTTACAACTTCCTCTAGCACCTTGTTCTGTCTACCCACCACCCTCTGCGTGAGGAAATTTCTCCTTGGGTCCTTTTTAAACTTTCCTCTTTCAACTTAACCAAAAACCAAAGAAACAGGAATTTCACAGTAGTCTTTTTCAGAGAACTTTAAAAAAGTCAATTGCAAAGATGTGTGAAGAGCAAAGGATCGGTTTAAGTTCAAATACACTGAAGTTGCTAACTTCCAGGAATTTCCTGCAAAATTAGAGTTATGCAAAGATAAGTATTCTGCTGGAGTATTGGCAAGGACATGTTTCCTTGATAAGATCACACACAAGAACTCATATGTGTGAATAAGGCCACCATTCATTCTTCTAAACTGCAAAGAATACAGGCCCAAGCTATTTACTGTAGACTCTTTGATAGGACAACCCTCACAGCCCAGGAATTAGCAGGACGAATCCCTTTTGTACAGCTTCCAATGTTACTGTATCTTTTCATTTAGGTAAGAGAACTAGATATGTGCACGGTATTCCAGCTATACAACCGTAACAATATCTCTCTTATTTTTAAACTCCAACCTCTAAGCAATAAAGACCAGAGTGTCATTCGTCTCAAGTATCTGTTGGACCTGTCTGCTAACTTTTTGCAATTAACTTACCAGAATGTTTAGATTCCTGTTTTTCACTCACTTGTAGTTTCTCTCAATCCAGAAAATAATCTGCTTTTTAATTCTTACCATAGTGTATGACCTCACACTTCTATCTGTTAAACTCTATTTGTCAGTCTTTTGCTCACACATTCAAACCATATCACAGTACATCTCTCAAAACACCCATTTTCGTATTATCTACAAATCTGGAAACATTAGATTACTGTTCGTTCTTCCATGTCTTCAGTTCATGGAGCCAAGAAATGATCCTTGGGTTAATCCACTAGTTACCTATTGCTATGTCTATTAGTAATTAAAATCCATGTCAAGAACCATTGAGAAATAGGCCATTCCGTCCTTGGAGTTTGCTATCCTATTCAATAAGATCATGTCCATCTGCCTCCAGAAAGTTTCCCCTTCTTAATCCATTTTTAAATCCAAAAATTCTGATGCAATTCTATCAAACTTTTGCTATCCTTTTCTGTATGAAGGAAAACAACCTCAGTTACTCATATTTTCCCCCTATCTAACTGAAATTTCTAAAACCTGCCATCATTCTGGTAGGTCTCCACTAGAGACCCTCTAAGGCCTTGTCATTCTTTCAAGAGCACAACAGCAAACATTGCACACAGTACTCCAGATGTATCATGACTAATCTTTTATATTAAGGTTTTTCACAATTTCCATGCTTTCTGTAAACAAAATATCCTTTAGAAATTCTCAATCTCGAGTACCTCTTAAACAGTACGTACCTGCAATACAAGCTGCATGTGCATCCCCAATATTCCCATATTTCTTAGATCCCAGAAAATGGTTATCATTACATAATGCTTTTCCCATTCTCCTTACACCGCTTCACTACGTTACACTATAGTCCGCTGTGTCTTAGACCTTTTGAAGGTCATTATTGCCTTAAATTAAATTCAATCCATCACCCAAATCCAGGTAAATCTGAACAATAAATGTGGGCGTCAATAATGACCCTTGGAAACTTTCATCCCAACTGGAAACCTCTTCAGTTCTATACTCAGCTTTTAGTTTTTTCATCAATTTTTATCTAAACAGCTACTAGCTCAACATACATGTAGGCACTGAATTATGTATATTAACACACAAGGCACAGCTGAAATAATAATCTTGTCAACATTTAGAATGGGTAAAATACAGCACAGAAGTTGTATGAAATGGATTAAATTGATTCTTATGCACCCAATGGAAACTTATACTTTAAGAGCATGGATTAAAAAAATGCATTACAATGTTGTACTCAATGTTCAGCTGTCAATTCAAGAACAAGATAGATCTGAGCTCTAAGTAATCCTGAGAGAAGTGATTACAAAATAAATGTCTTACATTTATTAAATCAATTAAAATGTAACTTTTGCTTTTACAAACTGAACTCAATCATCATCAATATTTAGATAAAGACACTTCAAAATAGTTTATCATATCACGGTGACTTAGAGGGCAAATATACTGCCACCCATTACATCATACCTCAAGCGAAGGGCAGTTTTGTGTTAAATTTGAATATTATAATTAAACTATATGCTCAAAAATTAAATTGTTGCTTCAAGGAAGAGCGATATTATAGCAGTAAAGTATCTTGGGTCAACCCATTCGATAAGTTTTCTTTGTTAAATCTTACCCGTTTTGCATATTCTCCAGTATGGCTTGAAATACAATGTTCAACCAAGCTGTCTTGGTCCAAGTTTTTTGCATTGCAGAATGGACAAGTAAAAGTAAATCGATTGGGCATGCTATAAAAAAAAGGCAAAATGTATGTAGTTATAAAATCCAGAAGAGGACAAGTATAGTCTTCATTTACAACCTGTTTAGAATTAAATGATCTCAACTGCTGTAGTAGTTACAGCATTAGATGCTTTTATTGTCTGAAGGGGTGGAAAATGGGTAGAGCACCTTGTGCCACTCAATAATCACAGAATAACCCCAGCTTTGAAACTAAAAGAAGTGCATAGACTTAGCTCCAATGCACCTCCACCCAGTCTCTTATTATTATGATCACATTAATACCAGTTCCAGTGTGTTCAATACATTAAGTGAAATTTCAGAAGTATTCTCAGCAGTACCATCTCCATTTCAATTCAATCGGCATTTGTGCCAATAATAATGCTCTACCTCAACAGAACTTTTGACATAGCACAATGTTTATATGAGCCACAATATAATTTTTATATTATATATGTATATAAACTTTTGCTTAAACTGAAGGCTATTTGCCATAAGGATGGAAGTCTTGAGATTTTCTTTCTGGCTCCTTTGTGCACCTGACACAGCAATGCATGGAGATGGTCAAGTATGTCCACTGGCATCCCATGCATGTTTAAATGCAATTTCCATGCTCTTTTACCATCCCAATGGCCCACAGATAGTGCAGACCATGTTGGAAGTGCAGTTTTTCATGACAAGCAAAATCCTTTTTAATATTAATTTATGTATCCTGCCTTGTAATTTGTTGTGGAACTGAAGTATTCTGTAGCACTGAACCTTCAGTAAGTTGTTCCACTGCTCACAACTGACTTTCTATATTTTTCAGGGGTCAAAGAGTTTCCAGCCCCATGTTTCTAAAAATAATCATTTAATTAAAAAAAGGACATCCAACTTACAAAATCCTCTGTTGAAGCTTATTGTTATTTTTTTCCCCCATTGAAGCTTTGATGCACTGTAGTGTCTTTTTTTCCTAAAACTGAACCCTAACTAGATCATTCCTGATAGGTGCAGAGTGTAAAATAAATATTTAAATATTATTGCTAAGCAATTTGAAAAGGGAATAACATTCCTGAAATCTTCTGGCATAATTATTTCCAATGGCTGTAGTGCTGAATTATTGGAAGTTCATAAAAAGCCTGCAAAGCAACTGCACAGTCACAAAAGTCCGATCCTGTTATAGTATAAATACCAATCCTTGTAAAGTACAAACTGAATGGATCATCTTCTTCATAACTATAAGAATTCTTAGCGTCTTTAAACAATGAAGACAATTGCCCAACAATCAAGCAACAAACATAAAATTCAGTCTAATAAATACTGCAGTCCATTTGCTTAAATTATCCTGAAAAGAATGCCTCTGAAAAAACAAAGCAGAACAAAATAAGATTATAGTTTAATAGCTGTGACTTAGAATGAAAAAGAAGCTATAATACTTGAAAATAGTCACCTAAGACTGGGATGCTGATCTTTCATGGAAGCTTTCACTCCCTCCGAAATAAAGTCCTGATATTTTGGACATGATGCATTATGGGATCGCAACTTATTCATGTAAACCTGGATCAATTTGAAAAAAAAAACATTAAACGAAAGACAGTCACAGAGTTAATCTGCAAGAATGTTGATAAAAAAATCACCTAAGAATGTCACTATCTTCAGATTGACATATCCTGCTGCATATTACAGTTTTGTACCATGTCAGTTTGCAAACCCAAGTACCAAATCTATAATAAATGCAAATATAGAGTAAATTCAAGCACAGTTGCCGCTGGTTATATAACCACTTCGTCAGCTGTACTGGATATATTTTGCCGATGTGCAAGGTGCTAGTTGAATCAAACACACTGAAAGTATTTTTAAAATACTGCATCAGAAGACACAAATAGCTTGCAATTTTCCTGAATGGGAATGAACACCAGCTCAATAGCCAAGATAATTCAACAAATTTGCTGTTTGGCTAGAAAATATAAGTGTGGTGGTTCAAACAAAGTTATGTATTTTTTGCATTATACTAGTTACATTTCTCTGAACTTCCAATGGTTATATTTCTCTTATATTTGCCATGATATGGATAAAAGCAGAAGTGTGTATCACAAAGTATTCTGCTAATTTGGTTAGTTCTTTGGATCATTAATGGAACAAATTAGGCATGGGAACTGGAGCCATTCTTCATCATTATTTTTGAAATCAGAACTGATGCATGAGACAGTGGATGCAAGGTTGCTAACCCTTTTAAAAAAAGGCACTTACCATTTAAAAAATCTTCGGGCTGCCAGGGCCCATTCTGAAGTTATGAAATTATGGAGATTAATTAAAATGCGAATCAGCCTTCAGAGAAAAAAACTACACATTATTTAACTTCTGTTACTTTTTGCTAGTGAAACCAATTACTGGGTGTGGGCATTCAGATGCTGTCCCATTCAAAATAAGTAAGGAAAGATAATAGCAACACACACAAAATGCTGGTGGAATGCAGCAGGCCAGGCAGCATCTATAGGGAGAAGCACTGTTGACGTCTCGGGCCGAGACCCTTCAACCTTCCTGACGAAGGGTCTCGGCCTGAAACATCGACAGTGCTTCTCCCTATAGATGTTGCCTGGCCTGCTGTGTTCTACCAGCATTTTGTGTGTGTTGTTGTTTGAATTTCCAGCATCTGCAAATTTCCTCGTGTTTGCCAAGGAAAGATAACGTACCTGCTATTAGCACAATATTAAATTATGTATCTCTACCACTTCAGGCACAGTTCAGGACAGATCTATTTTGACATTCAGCCTTCTGGTTAGCCATCCTTCAACACTAACAAATGGGGTATATTTTGGGTGTCTGCAATTTTCACTGAGGCTTTTGGAACAGGCACCAGCAGTAAATATTTTAAAAGGGTTCTGCTAGTTGGCATGTGTTGCCATTATAAATATATAACTGTAGATCTAACTGACTAAAACACAAATGTTAAAGTTAAGTAGCTAATTATAGCAATTAAAACTGCAGTTAATCATTTATTTTTTTAATCTTTTCTTTGTGCTCAAGAGGTATAAGACATTGTACTGGTAGAGTGAGATGCTTTAGGATTCTCTCATTCTCTCTCCTCCTCTCCTGAAGGTTTGCTGTGTAAATAAAGTTCTTTTTATATATTTCCCAGTTATAGCTTCCGTGTGGCTCAGTTTTAGTGAAACACGACACCTGCTCTTGAGGGTTTGCCAGCCCTTCTTGGATAAAATGGTTAAAGGCATCCAGACACATATGTTATGGCCTGTTACTTTTAAAAATTAATCCTGTAAAAATGAATGGTGTCATATATCTTTTATGACGAGACAACATATCCTGTATTCAAAGTAGATGACATTCATCTTGTAACCCAATGAGGTATACTTTACTTCCAAAATATTAAATGCACAAGCCAATAAATTGATCCAGAGTAATCAATCCATCCAGTCTTTCTGTTTATACCATCTAAAAAGACAGCACTGACCTGAGTTCCACAGCCACTGCAGCTTGTAAGGGTTACTTCTAATTTCCTCTCAATTTCAACAGCTCTAGTTGCACCTTTCAGAGGAAAGCGACATACAGCACAAATTGGCTTTTTTGGCTTCTGGAGTGCAGATAGGCAATTGCTGCAAAATCTACACAAAAACAAGATTAGATTTTACTTCAGTTTGAAAAGTTAATGTACAATCAGAATCAGTTATTCAATAATGGCACCAAATGTCAATTAAAAGAATAAACACGCAAGAGATTCAGCAGATTCTGAGAATTTTGAGGAACGTGCAACAAATCAGGCACCATCTACGGAGGGGAATAAACAGCTGACATTTCAGGCCTAGACCCTTCATCAGGTCAGTACTGATGAAAGGTCTCAGCCTGAATGTCAACTGCTTAGTCCCCTTCATAGATGTTGCCTGACTTGCTGAGTTATTCCAACATTTTGTGTATGTTGCTAGTTAAAAGTAGTTTTTGAGTAACTATAGAAGTAGTAAGTGAGTTAGGAAACAGCATTGTAGACAATGAAAGTCAAAATTATTTTCAGAAGATTAACAATTCAAAGGAGAATAGATAGCATTAATTGATTAAATGCAAGACATGAAGAAGGCACCGCTAGTTTTGAGACATAATCATAAGAAACAATAAATGAAAGGGCTCGATGGACAAAAACAGAGGAAGGTCAGGTTGAAATGTAGATAGAGGGAAGAGTTCAATGGCAAGAGAGATGGAAGGAAAGGGATAGAGAGTAAGAGAGATGGCAGGATGAAGGAGAAATGGTGAAGAGAAATCTTGGTTTTCTGGAACTGGGTGCATTCTGATTTTTATAAGAGGCAAAAGATATTAGTAAGAAACTGGGAAATGAGTGATGGAAGATGAGAAAAATCATGCTGGGGATATGAGAATGTCACACAGGATTAGTTTATTTATTTATTGAGATATAGCATGGTGTAGGCCTTTCCAACCCTTCAAGGTGTGCCACTCAACAACCCTAACCTAATCATGGGACAATTTACAATGACCAAATAACCTTTCAATTGGTACAGCTTTGGACTGTGGGAGGAAACTAAAGCATTCAGAGGAAACCTATGCAGTCATGGGGAGAACATACAAATTTGTAACAAACAGCAGGAATTGAACCCAAATCGTTAGTATTGTAAAACTTTATACTAGCCACTACACTACCATGCTATTTTCTGTAAGTTTTGCCTTTAAACCTGCATTGGTCTGGTGTATGTGAGCCCCTACCCCAGTGGTAACACAATTTGTTCTATTTAGGCATTGCAATTTTGCTCATGGTCATTTTCATTCCTGACTGCAACTACATGGATACTGAAACAGGCAATGTTCTACTCCCACCTCCACCTATTGTAAAAAGTTGTCAGGGCATTCTGGGTGTGACGCCTCAGTCGAATGCCTGATGATGATTTCTTATACCTGTTTCAATTACCTCCAGGGACTGGAGGCTCAGTGGGGTCAGTCTACACCTAGCCCAGATAGTGTGGACAGGTTGGTGGATCTAACATCATTCCACCTGTTCCTGTCATTACCAATTTTGTTTCAATAGCAGAAAGTGACATAGAATATAGAACAGTACAGCACAGGAGTAGGCCATTTGGCCCACAATGTTGTGCCAAACCAGCTAAAAAGCAAATCAAAAGCACCCAAACACTAATCCCTCCATCTGCCTTACATCCATATGCATATCCAAACACCTTTTAAAAGCCTCTAATATATTTGCCTCTCCCACTATACCAGGTATCGTTGACCCACACTTGCCCCTGGAACTTGCCCCCTCTCACCTTCAATCTATGCTCTCTGACAAACAGACAGACATACTTTACTGATCCCGAGGGAAACTGGGTTGTTACAGTCGCACCAACCAAGAATAGTGTCAACATATAGCAATATAAACCATAAATAATTAAACAATAAGTAAATAATGCCAAGTGGAAATAAGTCCAGGACCAGCCTATTGGCTCAGGGTGTCTGACACACCAAGGGAGGAGTTGTAAAGTTTGATGGCCACAGGTAGGAATGACTTCCTATGACGCTTAGTGTTACATCTCGGTGGAATGAGTCTCTGGCTGAATGTAATCCTGTGCCTAACCAGTACATTATGGAGTGGATGGGAGACATTGTCCAAGATGGCATGCAACTTGGACAGCATCCTCTTTTCAGACACCACCGTCAGAGAGTCCAGTTCCACCCCCACAACATCACTGGCCTTACGAAAGAGTTTGTTGATTCTGTTGGTGTCTGCTACCCTCAGCCTGGTAATACCCTCTGGTATTAGACATTTCGATCCTGGGAAACAGGGTTATCCACTCTACCTCTGCCTCTCATAATCTTGCAAACCTCTATCAGAGATCTGCCATCACAAAGAAGAGAAAATCTGCAGATGCTGGAAATCCGAGCAACACACATTAAAATGCTGGAGTAACTCAGCAGGCCAGGGAGCATCTATGGAAAAGAGTACCGTCGACGCTTCGGGCCGAGACCCTTCGGCAAGCCTGCTGAGTTCCTCCAGCATTTCGTACGTGTTGCTCAGAGATCTCCCCCTCAGACTCCCGGCGCTCCAGAGAAAACAACCCAATGGCCTCTCGAGAGAGAGCATGGAAAGTGAAAGTGAAATAGACAATACCCAAATTTTCCAAAGAACAATCCAGAACTGATCCCAAAATAAAATATCAATAAATCAAGTCCTACTTATCCTCCTTTATGCAAAAATACAGCCACTAAAATGAGTCACCAGCTTTCAGGGTGTTGCGTGATAGAATGAAAATGCGATTGAAGTACTCCATAGTTTCAAATGCGTCGAAACCAAAACCAACTAGATCACTGATCCGGCAGCAGCGAATTTTATATATTTAGTATACCAGTAACTATAATATTATCTTATAGGATTTACGGAGCAGAAACAGAGAAAGAAAAATTGCAGTTCCCCAAATCCTTTGTCAACCTAACAGATCATAAAACGATACTGAAATATTAGCGCACTCACTGCGACATACTGAATGTTATATTTAGCTTTAAACATCCACTGAAGAAAGCAGACTGTTTGTCGTGAATTTTCTCCCGCAAACAAATATATTTCAGCAAGTTTAAAGGAAGCTCCAAGCTGGCTACCAATCAAGACGGGTTTAAGGAGAAAAAAATAACATAAAATGGTTACTTACATATGGTTACATTCGATTCGCATTGGATTTTCAAAAATTTCTAAGCAAACGGGGCAGGTTAAAGCTTCTTTGTCATCCCCTCCTGTTTCATTAGGACGTGAGGCGTCCTCTTCGAAATTCATCGCCATTTCTACTGCGGTCTGTTTCCGCAAATGGCAAACGTCAAATGGAGGCGGAGCGGGTCTCAACACATGAGAGCAAGCAGCAAAACCCGGCAAGCTACGGGGACAATATCGATTGCAAATGATCAGGAGTTATTTCATATGATTATATCTGATGACTGAGAGCAAACACCTCCTGTATGCATTCAACCTCCTTTTGCAAGGGAACGTTCCAGCTTCAGGAGTCCATGTTTGCAACAAACGTCCTTAGATGTCACCTTAAATAACTCAGTCGTATTTTAAAAGTAGTCATTGTGATTTTAGTAGTTGAATTGCCAGCATGCTGCTTGCACTGAATGAAAAGGGACTGCAGATTTTTATTGTCCTGAACAATGACAAGAAAGCTTTAGAACATAGAAATCTACAGTTCATTACAGGCCCTTCGGCCCACAATGTTGTGCCGAGCATATAACCTACTCTAGAAACTGCCTAGAATTTCCCTAGCGCATAGCCGTCTATTTTTCTAAGCTCAATGTACCTATCTAAGAGCCTCTTAAAGGACCTTATTGCATTCACTTACACCACGCTGCCAGCAGCCCATTCCACGCACTCACCACTCTCCGTGTGAAATACTTACCCCTGACATCCCATCGGTACCTATTTCCAAGCACCTTAAACCTGTGCCCTCTCGTGTTAATCATTTCAGCCCTGGGAAAAAGCTTCTTACTATCTATATGATCAATGCCCCTCATCATCTTATACACCTCTATCAGGTCACCTCTCATCCTCCCGTCACTCCAAGGAGAAAAGGCCAAGTTTGCTCAGCCTATTCTCATAAGGTACGCCCCCAATCCAGGCAACATCCTTATAAATCTCCTCTGCACTCTGTCTATAGTGTGCACATCCTTCCTGTAGTGAGGTGACTAGAACTGAACACAGTACTTAAAGTGGGTTCTGTGGTCTTATAAAGCTGTAACATTACCTCATGGCTTTTGAACTCAATCCCACGGTTGATGAATGTCGACACACCATACACTTTCTTAACAACACTGTCAACCTGTGCAACAGCTTTGAGTGTCCTTTGGACATGAACTCCAAGATCTCTGACGTCCTCCACACTGCCAAGAGTCTTACCATTAATATTATACTTTGTCTTCAAATTTGACCTACCAAAATGAACCACTTCACACTTATCTGGATTTAAGTCCATCTACCACTTCTCAGCCCAGTTCTGCATCCTATCAATGTCCTGGACAACCCTCCAGACCATCCACAACACCCCAACTTTTGTGTCATCAGCAAAATTACTAACCCGCCTTTCTGCTTCCTCATCCAGGTCATTTATAAAAATCACAAAGGGGAGAGGTCCCAGAAAAGATCTTTGTGGAACACCACTGGTCACCAACCTCCATGCAGAATATGAACCATCTACAACCACCCTTTGCCTTCTGCAGGCAAGCCAATTCTGGATCCACAAAGCAAGGTCTCGTTGGATCCCATGCTTTCTGAATGCACCTTGCATGAGGAACCTTATCAAGTGCCTGAGTAACTAACATTGTTTTTAACCAAGGTAAAAAAGAAAATCTGAAAAATAAAATAAAAACTGCAAAATAAAATCAAAAAAATATACTGTATTGTGTTAATTTTCAACCTGGAGGCATTTTCATAAGTTGTGACAAAATAAAAGTGATATTGTTGCACACTTAATAGATGGTGGCCTTTTGATGTATGTATGTCACTGACATATTGTAAATCACATGTTAATTTCAGTCTCTATTCCAGTCCTCAGGTGTACAATGAACCTTTTGTCTGTTTTATTATTAAATGTAAGTTTCTCTATTTCTCACTCTTATGCTGTCGTTTGCATGGTAACGAGGTCAGCCAATGGCATCTTCAGAGCAACAATGTCATTTGAATTATTCAAAAAATGCATTTCATTTGCAATTACTGGGTATTCTATTTTTGGATAGTCTTGGGGAAAAGCAGTGTTGATGTTGTTAAACTGGTTAATCACGTGGAAGAATGATCTCAGACAGAAAAAAAGCAAAGCACTATTTTTATCCAATATCTGTAGCAAATTTCATGGTGAAAAATAGGGTTGAAATTTAAGATTATGATAGAAACTAAAATATACTACATTTAAAATATAATGGATTTAAAAATGGAAAATATTTTGTTTTGAATTGGCGATTAGGAAGTTTTCCATGGGTAGTGGAGTCTAAAACTAGTGGCTGTGGGATTAGGCTGAGAGATGAATAGTCTAAGGAAACCTGAGGGGCAATTTTTTTTGCAAAGGGTGATAAAATAAGCCTTCAGAAAAGCAGTGTTTAAAGAATGTTCGAACAAGTACATGGATAGGAGAGAAAAACAGGGATATAGACTAATTGCTGGAAAATAGTTTTAACATAGGTAGGCATGGATGAGTTAGGCCACAGGTCCTGTTTGGCTGCATGGACTCTAATTACTTTAGTAATGCAGCTACTGTACACCTTTTGGAAAATACTGAATCAATAACAACAACTTTAGGATACTGTGGTTAACTTGTAGAGTCCTTGAACGTGAGTCCATAGGTTGTGGAATCTATTTAGAGTGAAAGTATCCTCGCTGGTTCAGGGCCCTGATAGTTGAAGGGTAATAACTGTTCCTGAAACTGATGGTGTGGGACCTAAGGCTCCTGTCTCTTTGCATCAGAGTCCACCAAGATTATCTACTGATGAGTGAGCATTCCTTCTAAAAGATTCAGAGCTCCCAGTGTGGTCTGCAACTTAAGGAAGAGGATGGCTTAAGTTGAATGTCCTAATTTGTGCACAGAGCTGGACATATTGAGGTTCTGCAAATCCTTCTATAATGGTCTGTGCAATGGGAAGGCGCAGACAGCATAACCTCCTGGAATGTCCTGAGCTCTGTCTGGGAGGTTTGAAGTGAAAACAAGCAGGAGAGTCTGGATCAGCCTTCAATCCTAGAGCACTTACAAGTTTTATCTGTTACATTGATAAGAATAACATTCCTGGAAACAACAGATCTTTAGATAGAATGGGCCCATACTTGCTACAATTTAGTGTACTTGTGCTTCTATCTAGCAGCAAATCAACATTAATGACGAAGAACATTATCACTTTCACCTATAAGCAGAAGGGGGAAAGGAGATCAAAAATTGGTGACCACCTCACTGTTGAATGTGGATTACATGATGCTATTCAAGTTACTGCCAAACAAGCCAAGTCTGCCTTGAGGCAGGAGATGCACCAGAACAGACATATGCTATACCTAGCAATAAAATCTGATGGTGCTATGCTACCATGGGATCTGGTCACCTACGTAGATGTGGATGAAGGGTAGACACCTGCCTGGTCGGCTTGAACTGGAAGAAAGCCTCTTAACAGACATGCAAGACATTCAAATTTAAAATTTGTATGTTCCAAAGTGGGAGGCAGTTTCTTTGGCAGGAGTCATCTCAGTAAGGGAACGGGAAGTTGCTCTAAGAGACATTTTTCTAGCAGCACAAATTTTGATTTCAAATATGCAAATTTTTGTCCCCTAAAACCCTCACTAATTTTTATAGATGCAGCATAGAAAGTATTCTTCTAGGGTTCATCACAACCTGGTATGGAAGTCGTCTTGTCCAAGACCAGAAGAAGCTGCAGAAGATCGTGAACACAGCCCAGCACATCACACAAACCAATCTTCCGTCCTTGGACTCACTTTACACCGCATCGGAGCAGTGCTGCCAGGATAATCAAGGACACGACCCACCCAGCCAACACACTTTTTGTCCCTCTTCACTCTGGGAGAAGGTTCAGGAGCTTGAAGAATCGTACAGCCAGATTTGGGAACAGCTTCTTTCCAACTGTGATAAGACTGCTGAACGGATGAAATATCCGGACCTGTCTCTCAGTTTTATTTATGATTTATAATTAAAATTCTAATTATATTTACTATTGATTTGTACTCCAGGGAGCGCAAAGCGCAGAATCAAATATTGCTGTGATGATTGTACGCTCTAGTATCAATTGTTTGGTGACAATAAAGTAATAATAATAATAATAATAATAATAATAATAAGAGACATTGTCTTCAAGATGGCCTTTGGGGAGAAATCTAAACATGAAATCAGGTAAGGCTGCACACTGTACCCTAACTTGCTTGGGTGTTGCACTGTGCTTTTTGCCAAATCCATCAGTAAAGGCACTCACAGAAGAGGAGTGACGAACCCAACATTCAATTCAAACTCAACATCTACACTGGTAAATTGCCCCCTTCTGCTCGTTCTGCAGATTGATTAGTATCTGCCACCATTTTGAGCAGACCTCAGGGGCCACAGCCAATTGAAGCACAAGCTGGGGCATAACCTTTGGAAGCTGATCCCATGATTGGCTGTTCCCTTCATCATCAATCAGATCATCAACAGCTGGAAGGTGCTGAGAAATCTGGATTCAAGGAATGAGGGCTTGCAGTGAGAATTGTTTAGAGCCAAAGTGAAGCAGAAGTTGGGAATCTAAGAACTATGTTCCATCTTAAAGACAGTCTTTGGGTATGAAATTACAGCACACATGTGGATCACTCCATGCTCCTGTACTGCCGCAATCATGTGAATCATTTTCCATTTCATCTGGAAATCCAAAATGGATGTCATCTGTCAGTAGGTGGCATACAGATCTCAAAATAGCGTAAAAACATAACTAATTATAGCTTTCATCCTGAAGGTCACATTTATGTGTTGGCTGCATCAAGATGTGTATGCATTCTTCAAGGGCCACTAAGTGCTGAGGTTCTACATGTCCCCGGGGTTGTGAAGTGTGAGATTGACTTCCTTCCGGTGGAATATTCTGTCCCTTAAAGTTTGTGCAGACCGCAAGCCAATCAGGTTGTGGTCCATATGGAATATCTTGGACGCCCTGTAGTAGAAGAAGATAATGGACCTAGTGGGATAGCTGCCCAACGCTGTTGTCAAAATCAGTTGGTAAAATGCCTCATATATGGAACTTACAAAGCATGGTTGGTGATGACAAGAGCCCTCTCAGTCAGCTCCTTCATGCAGGAGCCTCAGTCCCGCCATGAACTGCCCTCAAGATGGATGTAATGTAGATGAGGCACTGTTCACCACTTTGTAGATGGTTGATTATGACCAAGGTTTGGAAAAGGATGCAGGGGTCTTTGTAGAGGTTCGTTGGAAGCAGCTGAATAACACAAGACTCTGTGCTCTGTAGGGTGGTCCTAAAGTCCCAAAGCGAGATAAAAATCAACTCAATGAAAGACATATTTAGATCTGCCTGAAACCTTTTGGTCTTCCAGTGCAAGGTGAAGTCTCCAAGTGAATGTTGTGAAAGGGCACATTCCAATGTACAACAGTGTTGTCAAGCGAAGCACAGAAGCTCAATGATACTACTGAAAAGGCTGAATGGAGAAAACGACACTCTCAGATCCTGCTACCAATGGACACCTTGTAAAATGTCATTCCACTCTTTAAGAAGGGAGATTATAGGCCAGTTAGACTAACCTCAGTGGTTGGGAAAGTGTTGGAGTTTATTATTAAGGATGAAGTTTCAAGGTACTTGGAGACTAATTATAAAGTAAGCCAAAGTCAGCATGGTTTCTGTGAAGGGAAATCTTGCCCAACAGATCTGCTAGAGTTCTTTGTGGAAGTAACAAGCAGCGTGAACAAAGGAGAAGTGGGTGTCATTTACTTGGTTTGATAAGGTGCCACACATGAGGCTGCTTAACAAGATGAAATCCTATGGCATTACAGGAAAGATACTGGCAGGGATAGCGGAATGGCTGACAGGCAGGAGGCAGTGAATGGAAATAAAAGCAGCCTTTTCTGGTTGGCTCACAGTGACTAGTGGTGTCCCTCAGGGGTCAGTATTGAAATCGCTGCTTTTCACATTGTTTGTCAATGATCTGGATAACGGAATTGAAAGTTTGTGGATAATATTAAGATAGGTGAAGGGGTAGGTACTGCTGAGGAAGCAATGTGATTGCAGCAGGACTTAGGCAAATTGGAAGAATGGGCAAAAAAGTGGTAGATGGAATACAGTGTTGGGAAATGTATGATAATGCATTTTGGTAATAGGAGCAATAGTGCAGACTATTACCTAAATCGGGAGAAGGTTCAAACATCAGAGGTGCAGAAGGACTTACCAGTCCTAGTGCAAGACTCCTAGCAGGTTAATTTACAAGATGAATCTGTGGTAAAGAAGGAAAATGCAATGTTGGCATTTATTTCAAGGGGAATAAAATATAATAGCAAGAAGAAAATATTGAGCCTTTGTAAGACACTAGTCAGTTTGCACTCGGAGTATTGTCAACAGTTGTGGGCCCCATATCTCAGAATGGATGTGTTGTCATTGGATAGAGTCCAGAGGAGATTCACGAGAATGATTCTGGGAAAGAAGGGGTTAACATAGGAAGAACATTTGGCAGCCTGTAATCATTGGAATTTAGAAGGATGCGGGGCTTGGGGGGGGGGGATCTTATTGAAACCTACTTAATGTTGAAAGGACTATATAGAGAGGATGTTTCCTATGGTGTGGGTATCCGCAACCCTTTAGAACAGAGAAGTAAGAAAGAAGTTTTTTAGCCAGAGAGAAGTAAATCTGTGGAAAGCTCTGCCACAGACTGTGGTGGAGGCCAAGTCTGTGTGTATGTTTAAAGCAGAAATTGATCATTTCCTGATTGGTCAGGGCATCAAAGGATATGGTAAGAATGGAGGTGATTGGGTTAAATGGAATCCAGGATGGAATTGCGGAGCAGATTCGAGGAGCTGAATGGTCTAATTCTGCTCCTATGTCTTATGGTCTAAAAGGCAATCAAATGTTTCACTAATGCTGTGCCTAGGGAGGAAGCATTAGTGATATTGATATATTGCAAAGGAATGTATTGAATTACTTGGTTTAGTGAAAGACGATAATGACAAATATTTAATGTCCATTTCATGAATAATGTATATGTTTTGGGGAAAAGATTGCTCTTGATGAAGATACAATAGGACATGTAAAGAGGGCATGCATTTAAGGTGAGAGGAAGGGATTTCAAGAGAGATGTGAGGGGTGAGATTTTTTACACAGAGCATGGAACACGCTGCCTGGGATTGTGGTAGATGCAGAAACATTGAAGAGTTTTAAGAGACGTTTAGATAGACACATGACTGTGAGGAAAATGTAATGATATGGACATTGGGTAGGCGGAAGAGATTAGTTAGCTACTAGTTTACTAATTACTAATCCTGCGCTGCACTGTTCTATGTCATGGTGACGGAAACATCTTCATTGTTGCGTACAAATGGAGTGGCTGATTCTACAGTAAAAATAATATATTGGGGTCTTCATCAAACCACGTTAAGATACAAGTTATCAACTTAACGTCGACCATACGTATCACTTTAATGAATTCCTTGCAAACGATGTGCGCATGTGCGGGTAGACAATTCAGACGGTCACCTCTCACGCAGGCGCGCTGAACAGTCCACATAAATTCGGGAGGGGGGTGTGCGTGTCGGTCTCCCGGTGCGCAGGCGCATTGCGCGTTTCCTCCCGAGCACGCGGAGCCGGAAATGCTTTCCAACCAATTGGAGGTGTGCAGGTACTTGTCCGCTGTGTTGTTGCTAGCGGTTGGTAATCGAATGGCTGTGAGTGGTCAGTGAGCCTGTACCGTGTGTTACCGGCATCGGTATCACACACGCAATCTCACTGCGGCGGAAGAAAAGAGCCGATTGTTACGCGTAAGGCAGGAATGAATCAAACTGAGGAGTAAGTGATGATGGCTGAGGCAAAGATGGCGCCGTCACGTTAGAGGACAGCTTTCAGTGATTCAAATGGCAGTGGGCCTGTTGTGACTCTGCGTGAGGTTCTTGCCTTCCAGTAGCTGCTCTTATATTTCTGCTTGTGGTCAAGAGAATTTCTACTGGCTAATTGGTGTCTTAAACTTAAAAACCGCCAACCAACTTAACTAAGCAATCAGGAAGTCTAGATAAAAATATTGTAGACTGTAATGTGATGCCGAAAAATAATATAGTCGTTCAATATGAAATCATGTTAATCTTGGGGACTGTAAATAGATAGGGACATTTAATCCATGTCGAGGGAGCGAGTCCTACTGTTTGACGAACATGATATTAGAACAGCTCGGATTTAACCTGTTGAAATAAAAAGCCGCCGTTCCAGGAATCCAGTTTTGGTGAACAGTATCAACAGGAAGGGTAGACTTGTATGCTACAGTACAACAGCATTCAGAATCAATTTTAAACTTATTTTTGCTGTTGGGAATATTTAGATGATCTAGAATACATTTCCAAGCACAACCTCCCCACCCACCACCTTCTTACTCTTTTTTTTCTCCAGTCCTGATGAAAGGTATTAGTCTGAAACGTCGACTGTATTCTTTTCCATAGATGCTGTCTGGCCTGCTGAGTTCCTCCATCATTTAGTGTGTGCTGCTAGAATACATTTGTATGTTTAACATGGTAGTGCTCTATCTATGATGACCCGTTTCTTTTCGATTACGTCCAAACTCTTTCCTAGGGTCGTGGCTTAATACATGCAACCTAAGGACTTGTAGATACCAAAAACCAATTAGTTTAGTTTTTGACAACACCCCTTGAGTTTTGAAGGATGATAAACCTGCGTGATACTTCCTATTTAAAGAGATTGTAATTGATATAAAATATTCATCTTCTGTACAACTCTTCAATACTGTTTTATTTCAGTTGTGTGTTTGGAAGATATATGAACTATTAAGGTCTTTAAAAATTCATGTTTACTTTATGGATGGGGAAATAACAGTAAATGATCCAAAGTCTACCTTCTTTCAGGGTAGTAAATGAAACCTTAAGAATTACATAGTTCATAACTGGTTATACAAACAGATTGGATATGTATTAGAATCTAAGAAATGTTTCAATAGTGCTTATGACTCCTAGCTCAATTCTTATTTTACTGTCAAGTGTGGCACAGTTTGGTGGTGGCATCCGTCGGTCTCAAGAGACCATGGATCTGCGCCTGGAGTTTCCAGGGTGCAGGCCTGGGCAGGGTTGTATGGGAGACCGGCAGTTGCCCAAGTTGTCCAAGGGCCTTCCCCTCTCCACGCCACCGATGTTGTCCAAAGGAAGGGCACTAGGACCCATGCAGCTTGGCACCGCAGAGCAGTGTGTTGTTAAGTGCCTTGCCCACTAGGCCATGCGCCAACACAGTTTATCATTAAAAATATTAATAGATGATTCTTTAAAGTGCTTATTCCTTAATTACAACATTTGGACCCCAGGAACAAAAGCATATTGCATCTCAATTTGAAATTTGAACAAAAGAAAACTGCATTGCAGTTTAACTGCAGAATTCATTTTTTTGTTGATATTTCCTGTCATGATCTTGATCGGTCAGTCCATGAAGGGATATGGGGAGAAAGTACCAGAGGGAAAATGGATCAGCCATGATAAAATGGTGGAGCAGAATCCATGGGCCAGATGACCTAATTCTGCTCCTATGTCTGCATTATAAAGTGCAATTAACTGTTTTATTTACCAGTTTCTGTTTAAATTTGTTGATCTGGAATGATAGAATGCAGTGTATTTTTTAATTCATTATCCTTTCATGTTGCAGGTAGATCTATCAGTATACCAGGTATTTGAATTATAACATTGAATCCACTCCTTGCCTGAAAACAACTTGAGTCATGGATGAGTTGTAGGAAACGTCAGACCACACAAGCGGCTCCTAATGGATCCAAGTAAAATCAGAGACTCACTGTTTCGGAAATACATACAGATTTGTGAATTGAAATTAAGTGAAAATGATCTCGTAGAGGATGCAAGCCTTAAGAAGATGGCTACATCCTTACTTGACTTATATCGCCAAGAACCATCAGAAAGGTTTAAGTTATTCAGATTTTATGATATTGTGGAGAATTCCTTGAAGGTGGTCAAAACATCAAGCTTAAATGCACTTCTTACCGCCTTTGGAGTTCTGGAAACCTTCTGCATCAACCTCTTTCTTTACCCTTGGAAAAAGGAATTTAAAACTATAAAGGTACAGTATTAAACTTAATGCAACAAAATAGTTTTGACAGATTAATTATAGGATAAATTCTGTAATTGCAAATTACATTAAAAATTCAAATGCCACCATGGCTATTTTGGGTTTTAAATTACAGTAATAAAAACTTGAATAAAAAGCTATTAAGCTATAGAATTGTACAAAAACATTTAGTTACCAAGGGTCTGTATTGTGTTGTAGGTTTTCTATGTTTCTATTTATCAGAGAAGGCAATTGTCATCAACAACAATAATAATGATAATGGTCGGCTTATAACTCCAACCTATAGCAGTGTGCCTGACTCAAATTGTTGTCTTGATCTGGCTTCCTCGGGCAATTGAGAATACAGTGATGTCTAAATCTAAAGATTAGCTTTATGTCACATGTACACAAAGAAAAACAGTGCTGGGCAGTCTGTAAGTATTGCCATACTTCTGATGTCAACGTAGCATGTTCACAACTCACTGACCCTGACCATCTTTGGAATATGTGAGGAAACAGTTGCACCCTGAGGAAATCCATGTGATCACAGGAAAAATGTACAAACTCCTTACAGGCAGTCGCGGGAATTAAGTATTGGTGATCGCTGGCACTGTAAAATGACACGCTAACCACCAGGCTATCATGAATAAATTAAGAAAATGTATTTCTAAAATGTGAAACAATTCTTTCATTCCTGAGGTATCCCGTCTTCACAGAAAAACCTATTGTCATTCCTGTTCGCTACAAACTGTTGCTTTTTATTCAAGTTTGAAACCCCTGGATATTCTGATCATTCTTTAAAGGATTAGAATTATGCACTTCAATCATGAAAGGCAACTTTATGTGCATAGAGCATTCTTCTTACTTCGCTGAAGCCCTTTGACACAGTTGAATGTACTAGTTTCCTCTAATGCTTTTTTCCGTTGTCCATTTTGGTAAAACTGCCTTCCTTTAATTTCACTTCATATGACCTATTTAATCATGTCTTCCATCCCAGTGATTTTCTTTTTATATTCTATATTTCCCAGTGATCTATCCCTCTTTTGTTGCTATATCCCTTTGTTAACATAACTGGAAACACATAGGGCAAGGATTTGTATATGTACAAATGGCAGAATTTCAACACCCCATCACTGTTTATGTGCTGTGAATTTGTATGTTTAACATCTGTATAATCGTCCAGTTAAACAGTACAAAAATTTTTTATGGAAACGTAGAAAACCTACAGCACAATACTCTGCGGCTCACAATGCTGTGCCGAACATGTACTTAATTTAAAAATTACCTATGGTTACCCATAGCCCTCTATTTTTTAAGCTCCATGTACCTATCCAGGAGTCCCTTAAAAGACCCTTTCGTACTGCGTCTACCCCCGTCGCTGGCAGCCTATTCCACACATTCAGCACTCTTTGCGTTTCTAAAAAGGGAAGGAAAGAAAAAAGCAACAACTTACCCCTGACATCTCCTCTGTATCTACTTCCAAGTTGTCCAAGTACTTAGACCTTTTGTAACTTTCTTGGTCACCAGACTTGAAATTCTCTGATCTGGCCATTAGCAGATTGTGGATCTCATGGTTCATCCAGGGCTACTGGTTGAGGAAGACTCTGAAAGATTTTATGGGGACACAGTCATCTACAACTATTACAGTCTGTGACAATCATGGTGTATTCATTCAAATCCACAAATGAGTCCTTAAACGACTCAAAGCAATCCAATAGCTGCTCCATTACCTCTTTGTTGTCCCTTCTTGTTTCTAACTTCTATCCACCGAAACTCAGACAATCCCTCCTTGACTTCCTTCTTTTCTGCAGCCATGACACTATCTCTGATTAGCAGTGCCACACCCCCACCTCTTTTGTTTCCCTCCCTGTCCTTTCGGAAACATCTAAAGCCTGGCACTCTTTTAAGTAACTATTCCTTCCCCTGAGCCATCCAAATCTCTGTAATGGCCACAACATATTAGCTTCAAGTACTGATCCATGCTCTAAGCTCATCTGCTTTATTCATGATGTTTCTTGCATTAAAATAGACACTTCTCAAACCATTGGTCTGAGCGTATCTCTTTTCTATCACCTGCCTATCCTCCCTCTTGCATTGTCTCCAAGCTTTCTGGATTTGTGAGCCAACCACCCCTTCCTCCATCTCTTCACCCTCCAGCCATTCTAGTTTAAACTCTTCCCAATAGCCTTAGCAAACCTCCCTGCCAGAATATTGGTCCCCTTGGATTCAAGTGCAACCCGTCCTTTTTGTACACGTCGCTCTTGCCCCAAAAAAGGTCGCAATGATCCAGAAATTTGAATCCCTGCCCCCTACTCCAATCCCTCAGCCATGCAATTATCCTCCACCTCACTCTATTCCTATACTCACTGTCACGTGGCACAGGCAGTACTCCTGAGATTATTACCTTTGAGGTGTGCTCCTCAACTTCCTTCCTAACTCCCTGTAGTCTGTTTTCAGGACCTCCTCCCTTTTCCTACCTGTGTCGTTGGTACCAATATGTAGAGGTTTATCTGCACTACAACAACTATTGCCACTAATTTGCCCTTTAGTTTCACTGGGAATCATTGTTTGCAGTCATATCATCCTACCTGACCATGATAAATTGGTTAATCTTCACTGATAAATGTCAGAAACTCATTCCTTATTTCTGTAAGTTTGGCTTAACCCTTTCTTCAGCTCTTTCTCATTCAAGTATTCTGTCCTTTTTGGGTGAACTATTGCACTGTTCTCCAAAATGATGTTGTAGAATATCAGTTTATTTTGTATGAAGCTGTATTTGTAACATCCTAATTACAAGCTTACTCAAATTTAATATTCTCTTATTCACTATTATGCCCTTTAATGGCTTTCTCTCTGTATACTCACAGCATTACAAAATGCTCTGCTTGCACTGTACATATTTAAAAAAATGCATTAATGGAATAAATCAAATTGGCTGTATTATAGCAAAACTATAGCAAATACCCTTTAGATATTTGATATTGTTGAGCAGGACTGGCAAATTTTCTGGACTTTTTAAACACCAACACACTTTAAATGCACCTTTTTGAGCTGTTGCGTGGCAGTTTAATAAATTCACCTGCTTTCACTGTGTTAGACCTGATACTTTTGTGATCTGAAGGTACTTTGGAAGTGAAGAATTAGGCATAAAAATTGTTGCTTATTAAGTGTTACAAAAATAGAAAACAGAAGAAAGAGGAGCAGAGAGAACAAAGAAAAGACTAAGGAAACAGCAATTGTCAACTCATAGACTATAAAAGGAGCTAAGGGGCCTGTGAGTTACAGGGATAGTGGGATTAAGTTCTGAGTTTAAAATGAGTTTAAATTATTTAATTCCCTCGGTAACTGTACAAGATTGAAAACAAGCCCTTCAGCTGACCTCATTCACACTAATCATTACACATCCATTTATACTAAACCCATTTTTCCTCTTGCATCTTTGTCAACTCTCCTGATTCTCTGCAATGCACCTATATTAGGGCCAATGTTCAGTAACTACTCAACATACCAATCATTAAATCTTTGGTATGTGGGAGAAAATGGAGCAGTCGGGTGAAACCTAGGCAGACATAAAAAATGTGCAAACTCAGCATGGACTGTTATCATTTTAGAGCAAATGTTTGATCTGTATATTTATACTTTGGCAACAAGATGTCCTAAATGTAGAAAAGGCATTTCCTGCTTTGTTTTTATGGAACATACAGTGCTTTGAAAAAGTATACAGCTCCTAACCCTTTGTTCACATAAATGGGTATTAAAACCACAGACTTCTGATAAATTTATCTAAGCACTTTTATTCGTGAGTCACATGCTCCTTTTTCATAATACAGCCCAAAAAACGGAAAATTGTAAAGCATAAAAAACAAAAAATACAAGAACTGAAATGTCAGCAGTTCAGAAGTATTCATTCTTCTCTGCTCAATATTTAGTTGATCCACCTCTCATATCTATTACAGCCAGTAGTCTTTTTGAATTGATCTCTATTAGCTTTGCACAATGTGATGGAACAAGATATGCCCATTCTTCCTTGCAAAATTGCTCTTAACTTTGCCAGGTTAGTTGGGGAGTGGCAGTGGGCAGCAATCTTGAAGTCTTGACAGATATGTTCGATTAGCTTAAGGTCAGGGTTCTGATTTGGTCACTCAAGGACATAATTTTCTTAATTTGAAAACACTTCATAGTTGCTCTGGCAGTGTGCTTTGAGTCATCCTGCTGAAAGATGAATTTCCTCTCCAGTTTAAGCTTTGTGTCAGAGGTTTGGAATCTCTCTCTATTTAGCAGCATTCATCTTCCCATCAGTCTTGACTAGATTCATAGTCCTTGCTACTGAAAAGCATCCCTATAGCATGACGCTACCTCCACAATATTTTACAGTAGGGATGACGTTACCTGGCTGACACACAGTATTAGATTTATGTTATACATTCTGCTTAGTTTTGAGGCCAGAAAGTTTCACTTTTGTCTCTTCCAACCATAAGACCTTCTTCCACATCTTTACAGCATCTTCTAAATGATGCTTTGAGAAGTCTATAGGCATGGATATGCTTTTTTTTAAAGCCAAGCTTCCTCCTTGCCATTCTTCCATAAATATTCTTTTTCTGCAATGCTTTAGAGATTCTGGAGCTATGAGCTTCATCTCCAGCTGCATCTTGCAGCTCACTCAGTGACTGGCGTCACAGTTGTCTCTCAGAAGTGCCATTCTTCTCCAGCTACTATGTTTAGAGGGGTAGTCTGATTTAGGCAGACTGGTTTCATATTTTCCCACTTTATCATGATGGATTGCACTGAGTTCTGTGGTATGTACAGTGCCTTTGAGATGGTCTTGTACCTTTCCCCAGATTTGTGTTTCGCTATTATCATTTCCCTGACTTGACTTGAATGCTCTTTTGACTTCATTTTGGTTTGTTCTGTTGAAAATCTATCATACTGTTTGTCCTCAGAGAGTGGTTATTTGTTCTTACGAATTCATTGAAAACAGATGATCCAATTTTTTACACCAGCAAATTCCTCTCTCCTCTCCTCTTTCCCCCCCCCCACCTAGGTGAGTTAGTCAGGTAATAAATTGCTATTGAGGAAGTTAGTGTGGTAATTACAAGGGGGATGAAAATACTATTTCAGCCTCACAATTTGGGTTTCTGATTTTTAGTGACTTGTTGACAGGCTTTGGAATTTTTCATTTGATTTGACATCATACGCAATGTTTTGTAGATTAGCCTAAAAATCCTACTTCAATATATTTTAAAGTTAGAAAATGAGGAGGTAATATGGGAAGCAACACACACAAAATGCTGGTGGAACACAGCAGGTCAGGCAGCATCTATAAGGAGAAAGAAACACTGTTGACATTTCGGGCCAAGACCCTTCGTCAGGACTAGTCTCGGCCTGAAACGTCCACAGTGCTTCTCCTTATAGATGCTGCCTGACCTGCTGTGTTCCACCAGCATTTTGTGTGTGTTGCTTGAATTTCCAGCATCTGCAGATTTCCTCATGTTTAGTAATATGGGAAGCTAGTTGTGGGGGCTGAATACTTTTTCAAAGCACTGTAAATTGTTAATAACTTACCAATTTTTCACATTCATAGTTGAATTCAAGTTTGAAACGTTCCTGGTTAATGCCTGTTTTATCAATTTGCCTTCCCAACTTAGTACAGCTACAGGAAATTGACAGTATGTAGATTGTAGGTAAAGTTAACAATTGTAATGTGATTAAGAATACCATTCATTTACTTTTCTTTCTGTTGTAGACTTTTACAGGGCATTTTGTCTACTATATCAAATCTGCAATGTGTGAAGATGATGTATTTAATATCCTATATTTCATAGGATATGACTATGAAAAGGAAATGTATGAACTGAAAAGCAAAGTAAACACTAATCATGTGAAATTCATTTCTTTTGAACTTTTCTTGGCTGGAATTGAGTGTGAGAATTTACTTGAAATTTATTCACAAATTAAAATGAGGGGTTATTCAGAGCTTAATGTAGTGCAAGAACGTAAGAACAGCACAGATGATGTGAAAGGTTGCATAGACGCCATGAAAAGACAACGAAGGTCAATGGAAGGCTTGCATACATCAATGGTTCAAATGGATTTCCGCCGATCAGACAATGAACGATTAACAAACAATTTCGGAAAACACTTGATGTACAAAGCTTCACCTGTCGATAATGATGAAACTTCTTTGGAAAAGCAGTTAAATAAAATTCATTTGACACCTGCACATCGTAAAAAGGAAGCAGCTTATGACTCTTCTGATGACATAACTGATGAAATTTTTCGTCCTACTCCATCACTTCTTGCTATGTCAAGTTCCCCTCGTGGAGGCTCAGAGGAATACTTGCAATCTCCCAATGGTAGCTGGAGAGCAGAACCCAATTTTAACACTCCTTACCATACATTTGATGATTTGGATCTTTACACAGCTGAAGATCCCAGAAGCACTTTACCACAAAGATGGACAGAACCAGCAAACAGTCACAGTACAAGGTTGATAAAAAGTAACGAAGCAAGAGCTCTGTACCATGAAACTCCACGTACTACCAAAGAAAGTATAGCAAGCACAGTTGCATTGAAGTGCCAAATGTGTGGAATATCTAGTGGAACCTCAAGTTGCCAAAAATGTGACAATGTTCTTTGTAACCAGTGCCCTTGTAGACACGAATATCCAAAAACAGTGAGTATCTTAGCACGTTCTTCATCTTTTCAAACTGACCTGTCTGCAACTTCTACACTGAAAGAGAAATGTGCACATGGTACCACATCACCGTATCAAGAGCACTTACCCAGTTCCAAGAGTACCAATATATTGCGCTGTGGATTTTGTGACAAACCTGGTGCAAAATTCACTTGTATGAACTGTTCTAAGGTCTCCTGTAATGATTGTAAGAGTGGTTATCATTTGGATTTATGCAGCAAAAATAAGTCGCACAATTTCTTTCCCAACAGCCAGCTCAGTTTCAAATCTAGTAAAAATTATTCTATATACCGATAAATTGTATAATCTGAAATAATGATGCATGATCAGCCCTGGAAAAATCTATGCAAGGAATATTTTGAAAGCTGGCAGATTGTAGAATGAAAATTTTGTTGACATATAATTGCTCACTGTGATCTCTTGTCCTACAATATGCACCTTAAGGTATTTAAACTGCTGCTATATTTTTCAAGGGCTGATATGTGTACATAAAAGCTGCTTTGATCTATTAATTCATACCAGCAATGCAGAAGAGGGTACTTCAGAATCTTGAACAAAACCATTTGTAACTACAAGTGAATGAGAGAGAACAGTTGATGTTGGATTTAACATAAAGCTGTCAAATGTTTATACAAACAAGCCTTGGTATTGATGTGCAATTTTCCTTTTGTCTTTTTCTAATGTGATGGTGTTTCATAATTATTTTTTACTTGCAATAGGTGAACAAGTGTGTTTTCTGAAGGAAATCCCTATCTTGCTTTCGGCTTATCATTTTTTGTTGAAAACTTAAATAATTTTATGACTGCTTATATGAATAAAACATTTGGCACTGCTAAAATTTGAGGGTTTGTCTTAGCCCAAGGTTGAATTGCGTATGAACTTGGATAAACACATACTCTGAATTATTCTTTTATGTGTTTACATTACTGAGAGCACTTTTTAAAGACATTGTGAAGTTCATAGATCTTTTTTCCATAGCTGGAAAGCCATGTACACCAGATCTCTGACACTGAACTAAATTTAATGTATTCCATTCACAATGCATATTTTTTGCCATTTTGATTTGAACAAGTTAAACTTTTGTTAACTATAACCTTGTGTCAAGTTCCAATTGATCTTTCAGCATTGGCTTTAATACATAACACTAAGGTAACTGTAAGATGTTATTTTTTTTATACTTGTTGTGCTTGCAAAGTCACTGACTCTTAGGGGTGTGTTTATATTGTGTCTTGTCATTACTGGGAGCTTATCAGATTTCTTTTGGCTTAATGGAGAGTGTGCATAAGGAATAAAAGATCTGACTCCACTCAGATCAAAAATCTATAAATGCCTCTGCTGTTTGTGGTGCGTGGCATAGAATTATGTGGTAGTGACTATACTCCTGAATTTATATGGAAGCTTTCACAATGTTCCTATTGCTTCACAGCTAAAGAAATACTTTCTAATATGCAATAATGGTAAATGTGGCAGTCAGAAACAATTTGCTACAGCCAGAAATGTGACAATAACCATCCAACCTTCTAGGATGTTTAAGGAACAAATGTAGGCCAAGTCAGAGGGATAATATCTTCACTGCTCTTTAAAACCATGTTGGAAACTTTTGCATCCCAGGAATGCAGCGATGGCTTCAGTTTAACAACAGATAGCATCTCTAATAGTACTTACTGTGTTCTGGAGTGCCCACATGGAATTTTGTATTCTACTCTCTGGAGTAGGACTTGTGAATATGTTACAACTATACTAAACATTTTGGAAATTGAATTTCTTGTTTACTGTAAGTGAATGCAGAATGTTTCCATACACAATTTGTACCTTTCTGTGGAATTTTGTTATCTATGTATCTAAAATCTATACACTTGACACAATTTATGCAGTCCACAATAATATTTTTGACAATCTGTAATGCAGTTGATCTGAATGGGAGTAGTTAATTTTGGCCTTCTTGAATGTATTAAAGTTCTGTTGCTTCATAGCTAACCAACAAGAATATATCCAAGTTTTGTTATATTCAGTGGATTTTCGGGCTCAAACTGATTATAGGAGAAATTAAAATTTCCCTTGTTTTCATAAATAACATCACCTTTGAATTGTCCAAGTCTGAAAGTTAGGCCTTTGTGTTCAGGATTCTTCCCCATCAGCTACCTTAACATCTCTATTTGATCATCACTTAATATTCTGTATTTGGTACAAAAACTATAAGTCATTTTCTTGAACCAGAGAAGATTGAGATGTGATGTGATTAAAATAGGTGAAGATTATCAGAGATCTAAATTGAGTTAAGGTTAGTTGTTTCCATTGCTAGAAAGATCAAGAACTAGAGAATATCAATTTAAGGTGACAGTCATGATAAACTTTCTGAAAGTGGAACAGCTGTCTGAAAGTGTGGTGAACCAGATTTGATTGAAGCTCTGAAAAGGGCATTATTGGGTAGATATTTGTAGGAGAAAAGAAGATTGTGGGGAGTAAGTAATTGGATTAAAATTGCAGAACTGTTGTGGGCTCAATAGGTCAAATGATTCTCCTTGCTTAAATAATTGCTATGATTCTATATAGGATACTTGAGCTAGAGTGATCTATTTTCATAAATGAATCCTTTTAGGCCATAAGTGAATATTAAATATGTTATCTGTATATTCTTTGATTCTTGTGCCCTAACAATGTAATAATCTAAACTCAGTCTAACCAGAGTTCTGTACAATTATAATATACTGTCATCCTGCTTACTGAAACTCCTTTTTAGCTCAATGCAATTCATTTCAATGTACAATTAATACTTTTCTGCAGAACCTTTAATTGCCTGCATTCATTGGATTTGTGTAGTTTATGTATGTGATGTGTTTAGTGTTTTGTTATGGGCAATGTGGAAAGCAGTTTAAAGGAGCAGGAAGTCCATTCTGTTTCTCTGGGCTGTAATAAATTAGTCATAAAAACTACTCTTGACGTTCATGCCTTCTGTGATTTCTCTGCATGGACTCATATATTTCTGTTCCTACATAGTTCTTTGATTTTTAATAATAAGGAAATTCTCAGATCTGTCTTTCCTTCCAAGGAAAACGATTCCACATTTCATCACTCATGTTTTTTCAGTAGTGACTCTCACTTTGCAAAAGACTAAACAGTATTGTGGACTGCAAAAAGCATGTGACAGATTGGAGGGTATAAAACATGATGGTGGAAGAGGCACAGCACTTGAATTTTAATGTAGAAAAATAAAGTAGTGGATTTTGGAAGCAAAAATGAGGAAAGGCAATGCAGAATCGATCTGAAAGGGAAAAAACTAAAGGATTTGTGAGAAACAAATCGTTTGCCACAGCAGATTGAGAAAATGATTAATAAAGTAGTCACATTCTCAGCCTTGTAAGTAGAGGCATTGAGTACAAAAGCAATAAATTCACGCTAAACCTTTATAAGACATTTATCTGGCTTTAACTATTATTATGTTCAATTGTGGTCATCCCGTTTGTAGGAATAATCAGACATTAGAGAAGGGTTCACAGAAGATGTATAAAAGTTCAAGGGTGATTCAGAAATGCTGTGATTTTGGAGAGAAAGCTGAGAGGCAATTCGATATAAATAAGAGTGGATGTTCAATTCTGAAGATAGTTGTTTAAATAAATATGGAAATAACAAATTAAATAAAGGTGTTTCAGTTGCCATTTTCCAATCCAAAGAGGGACCCGAAATGAGCATTATAGAAGACCGTGTCTGAAGTACAAAATGTTTATGATGAGAAACAAAAATACAATGAGAAGGTTTAGGAAGGGGATTCCTGAAGTTAGACCCTTGCATTGCTTAAGATAGGATTGTCATTGATGGGCAAACAAGTGGTGGTGTCACTAAGACCAGACCTGAAGGAGTGAAAAGTTTGCTGAGTGTTTTAGGATGGACAGGTTTAAGATCACCCCATCTAGAAATCTCCAGTTTGCTGCTTCATTCAGTAAACCAGTTGTAAATCCTATATCTCATCGGATTTCCTGCCCAAAACCCTAAATTCCCCTAGTGCCCTATAATCAATTGCTTTCATTCTTGCATCCTACCAAGCATGTCCAGTTTCCAGATGTGATTTGCAAAGATAACCCTCTATAAACAAATTATGGTTGACTCTTAAGAGATGTCCCTGGTTCTTGACGCTCATGTATAAGCAACTGGCCTCTTTCAGAATCCTGCATGCTTAAATGAAATTAGTTCTCGGTGTCCTAAATTCCTGTAAATAAAGGCCATTTTATTTGATCTGCCTTCACTTTTCAGTTCTTTGATTCAGAAATCAGTCGCGTGATGTTCTGCACCAAATGTATTGGTTCATGAGTGCAGGAGACCAAACTGCACGTTGCAGAGCTGATTGTTGATTTCAGGAAGGGGAAGGAGGGTGAATCACTGGTCAACATTGGGGAATCAGTAATGGAGAGAATCAACAGCTTTAAACTCTTGGATATTAACATTAGATCAGCTGTCTTGGCTCCAGCACCTCAATGCAATGATTTGAAAGGTGTGCTAGCATTTTTACTTTCTTCGGAGGCCAGTGATGTTTGGTATGGCAATTCAAATGCATGGAAATATAAACAGCTGCAGACGTTAGTGGATGCAGCCTATTACATTACACACAACTCTATTCATTTTAGCAACACTGACGATTTCGATCATCTGGCACTAAAATTGACTTTTTTTGTTTTAAATGTTTTTTTCTTGTAAATATTGTGTATAATTTTTGTGTTATATATGTATTTCTGTGAATGCTGCTTATATGATGCTACATGTCTGTGAGGCTGCTGGAAATAAGTTTTTCATTGCACCTGTACCTAAAGGTAATTGAACATATGGCAATAAACTTGACTTTGACTTTCACATGGGGCTCAAGGTATGTTTGGACCATCATTCTATGGAGGAACAACAAAACTTCTTTGTATTCCAAGCTTATTAGTGTAAAGACTAATGTATCACTTGCATTTTTGCCTGTTTTCTGCAATATTCACATATTTAGCATTTCATGAACTAACTATACCAAATTTACTAGGTTCTCGTGGCTTTATTTAAAAACAGAATATTGTTCTACCTGCCAGAGGGAATAAGCCTATTCTCCAACATTGTTTCTACATTATTCCAATCTGTCTTTTCACAAGTTTTGTTTGCTTCCCACCCACTGTTCACTTCCTTACCTAACATTGTGTTACCTGCAAACTTGAACTGGTTGCACTTTCTTTCTAAGTTATTAATGTGGAATATCTGACTGCTGAGCAGTGATGCTTGCAGGACCCCACTAGTAGCAGTTTGTCAAACTGGAAAAGGTTTATTTAATCCAATTTCTTCTGTTCTTCAATTATTCATCTATGATAATATTACCCTCATCCTGTGAGTACAGTACTCATATAAAATATTTTATTAAAGGTACATGGACATCAGCAACAGTGTTAGCTTTTCTTGTCAATCCCTAATTGGCACCAAACAGAGTAGGCAGTTAAACACTAATCACGTAAGTGAGCATGGAATTGTATGCAGGCCAAAACAAATGAGAACATCAGTTTTTCTTTCCCCAAACTTCACTGAGATTGATATGTTTTACTTAAATTCCAGATATAGTTAATTAGCTAGAGTTAAATTCCTTAGTTGCTATGTTGGGATTTAAACTCAAGTTAATTAAGCTGTAGGATACAGTCTACTATCAGGTACAATGCTACCCCCCCCCCCCCCGGACTTAATGCACCTTTAACCTTATAAAATACAATTTGAAAATCCTCAAAAGTTTCTCTTGTGTATTCTGCTGATTATATCCTCAAAATAAATTGATTTTATGAATGGAAACCCATGTTTAACAAATCCAACAATGCTACTGTATGCTGTGGTCTTGGGATGTGGGCTATCAAGTCTTAGGGATCTGACTGGCCTTTAGTTCCCTTTTAAACACGAGATTCGGCAGATGCTGCAAATTCAGAGCAGCACACAATCGCTGGAGGAACTCAGCAGGTCAGGCAGTATCTATGTGGAAGAACAAACAATTGACGTTTTAGACCAAGACCCTTCATCAGCACTGGAAAGGAAGTGGGGAGAAGCCAGAATAAGAAGCTGAGGGAGGGGAAGGAGAACAAGTTGGCAAGTGATAGGTGAAACCAGGTGAAGATGGAAGGCAGGTGAGTGGGGGGAGGGGTGGAATGAGAAGCTGGGATATGATGGGTGGAAAAGGTAGAGGGCTGAAGAAGCAATCCAACAGGAAAGGAGAGTGGGTCATGGGAGAAAAGGACAAAGAGTACCAGAAGGAGGTGATGGGCAGGTGAGAAAAACAGAAGGGATAAGAGGGGAGCCGGAAAGGGGAATGGAAAAAGGGAAAGGGAGGAAAAATGACCAGAAATGAGAGAAATCAAAGTTCATGCTGTCAGGTTGGAGGCTACCCAGATGGAATATGAGGTGTTGTTCCTCCAATCTGAGGGGGTCTCATTGTGGCAGTTAAGGCCATGGAAATATGTCGGAATGGCATCAAGATGTAGAATTAAAATAGGTGGCCATTGAGAAAGATTGCCTACTGTGAAAAGGTGCTATTTAGTAATATTAAAGTTTCTACTTGCTTCTAATTGGCAAATATCAAAGTAAAACTGCATCAAAAGTTATTGCCAGTAGGGATCTGCTTGTGCTCTGTACTGACCTACTTGATAAATATGTGCCTTTTGTGAATTTTCTGATGTTTACTTTCTGATAATTAATGTCCTGATGCCACTTTAGATCAAGACATCACCTTGGGGGAGGGTCGCCAGCCAGAAGGAACAAGCAAAGCTGAAAAAAAACTTGATAAGTCTGGCTAATCTCTGATGCCAGTAGCAGCTGTCAAATGCTACTGCTGCTTAACATTTCCCATTTATGTGTGTTTGGTCTAAGGATGTTTCATATTAGTGGAAGGTCAAACTTGTTTGAACGACAATGCAAGATGATCTTTTGTTGATGCAACATGAAAAATGCATCAAAACAGAACCACCAGTCTTTCACTGGTCAATTTGAGAAATCAGGGCCAGAGCCTTCTTTGCAGACAGATGGCGCAATGGATCCACATTTCTACCAGAAATTAAATAACAAGGCAAAACAGTAATATTTTTCTTCTTCTTTTGTTACAGAATTTTATATATGAATTTTCAGTGTTAAAATATAGCATGGTCCTTTAAATTTTCTTATCAGACCACTTTAACTTATAACTTATAACTTCAGTTATAAGTCAAATGTTTAAAATTCAAGTTAAGCAACTATTATCACTTTAAATACACAGGTTCACTGTGCATCAATAAAGCATATAAAAATGTTGTAGAAAATGTGGCAATATATGTCTAAGACATTTTGACCACATCAGTTACCTCCTGTATCTCTGTCTCTAAATCTTCACAAGTACATCAGCAGCCATCGGTTCCTATATTAGGTTGCTAATGGAAATATGCAATTTTCTGCACAATGTACAATCTCTGTATTAGGGTTATGGTTTGTCCTTTCAATTTACAGGTTAACAAATCTTTGTTATCTACAATTACAGGGAGAATACTTCAATATTACTGCATCTTCAATGATAAGGTTTGCATTGCTTTGGAACCTTCTTGACAAAGGGGTTGAAACAAGATCACAGCAAATTCTTTTTTTTGCATAATTGTTGGCTGTTGGTTTTCTTGGAACAAAATTTATTTTGATTTTCAGAGGTGAATTAAGTAACCTTGCTCTGAGAACATGGCATCTGGAGTAGCCATTATTCACAGGGACCTAAAATTACATCTCTTAGTTCAAAACGTGCCCTTCATGATGCATCTCTGGAGATTCAAGAGTGGCTTTTGCACATCTAATGAAGTGATCTGTATGGGCAGCATGCAGAACAAAGATTTTCACTGTACTATTACAAAACCAATTTATCAACTTTAAACACAAACAAGCAGATTATAGTTTTTACCCAAATTTCTGCATTGTGACACCAGAACGTAATTAGCAGAAATAATACGGGGGAACCAATGGATGTAGTGTATTTGGGCTTTCATACAGCTTATGATTAAAATCCCAGTCAAAAAAGATAGTGTGCAAAATTAAAGTATATTTCATAGGTGATAATACACCAACATAGATTGAGAATCGGTTGACATGCAGGAAATAGGGAGTGTTGTTGCCAATCTATTCAAAATACATATAAATAATTTGAATGAGGGAATTAAATGTGATTTTCCAAATCTGCAGTTAAGAATGTCCTTGTTTCTAGAAGACTTGAGTACAGGAGCGAGGCCATTTGGCTGTAGCTTGGTGAGACCACATCTGGGGCTCTGCGTGTAGCTTTGGTCTCCCTGTTTGAGGGTAGGTGTTCTTACATAGAGGGAGTAAAGCAAAAGTTTACCTGAATGATTACTAGGATGGCAGGACTGATTTATAAGGAGATATTAGATTGAGCCTTTATTCACTGGAGTTCAGAGGCCATGTATGTAAATTTATTGCAGTTATATATTTTAATACTAAATGGATCAGGGATATAAGAATAAAGCAGGAAAGGGGTACTGAAGTTGATGATCAGCTATGATTCTGAGGATGCTGGACCTGACCTGAAAGGCCAAATGGCCTGTTTCTCTTCCTATTTTCTATGTAAGATCAAAGTTTGGACCCTACTTGAGCCTTCAATGGATGTGCAGCAGTGAAGGTTCCACCTTCTGGATAGTGCCATCACTAGACTGATGCTCTTGAAGTTAATTAATTATATTTTCTAACCAATAAAATCTCTGCCACCTCTTCCTTTGGAGAAGCATTTTGCTGGTGTTTATTACTCTCTCCTTTCAAGGGCAAAGTGATTATTGCAAGGTGAGCTCTGCTAGTTTGACACATGGTTCCCATTGAAAACCAGCACTTCAGAAGCTCCTGCTTTTTCAGAGGTTTGCAGAGGGAAGGTTGAATTCCACATGTGACTTTGTATCTATTGTGTATTTTATGCATAAATACACAATCAAAGCTTGAGCTTCCAGATTCTAACAATAACAACTTATTGTGCATCATCTGTATTAATATGGCAATCTTTATCAAGTTTAAAAAAATTATCTGGTTTCCTGAACACTGCTGGTTCCACATACACGTTCGCGAGCTGCAGAATTTCTATATAGGACAGCTATGTAGTGTTAGAAAATTACCTAATGTTTTTATAAGTTGTTGTTTTATCTTTACAAACCTAAGAGATTAAAATAATTATTAGTCAATTAATACAAAGTAGATTTTATCCAATATTGTGTATTATTTTAATTCCAATCAATAACATTGAGAATTGAGATCTATTTTGGGGTGATGAAGGATCTCGGCCCGAAACATCAACTGTTTACTCTTTTCCATAGATGCTGCCTGTCCTGCTGAGTTCCTCCAGCATTTTGTGTACATTGCTCTGATTTCCAGAATCTGCACATTTTGTCCTGTTTCCCATTCTGACATGTCAGTTCATGGCCTCCTTTTCTGCTATGCTGATGCTGCTCTCAAGTTGGAGGAGCAACACTTCATATTCCATTTAGGTAGCCTCCAACCTAATTCCATGAACATGAATTTCTTCAACTTCCTGTAATTCCCCCCCCCCCCCCTTTCCTCTTCTTCTTTTCCCTACTCTGGCCTCTTACCTCTTCTTCTCACCTGCCTATCACCTCCCCCTGGTGCCAGTCCTCTTCCCCTTTCTCCCATGATCTTCTCTCCTCCCATCAGATTCCTCCACCTTCTGCCATTTTTCACTTATCACATGCCAGCTTCTTACTTCATCCACCCTTCTCCACCCACCTGGCTTTACCTATCACCTTCTAGCGTGTTCTCCTTACATGCACACCCCCCCCCCCCCCCACCAGCCCCAGCCCACCTTCTCATTCTGGCATCTTTCCACCCTACCTTTCCAGACCTGATGAAACGTTGACTATTTATTCATTTCCATAGATGCGCTTGACCTGCAGAGTTCCTCTAGCATCTTGTGGTGTTAAACAAGGTCACGTTAAGGGAATCCATCTTAACATCACGGATTAAGTCCTATGGTGATCAACAACTAGTGAAGGGGGCAGGATTATGTGAATCCCAGACTGGCCTCCTGTCCACCTGAAGATCCACCAATAGACAACCCCTTCGGAGAACATCATAACTGACTTGAGTGATTGCTACTACTACCACTGAGTTTCTTTCCAATTAATTAATCTTTGCCACTCTCTTTCACTACTTAGTAGGCTTTATACTGATTAAGTTACTTTTTACAACCGCTGCTCACACTGCCTTTAAAAATATTCATTTTTAAACTTTTAACCATGTGGAATAACTGAAAGGATCCTTAACAAAAATGCTGATATAATGCATTTTTGTTTCATGATTACAAAACAGACTGTCTATTGTATAGGATTATTAATCATCACATAAATTTTGAAACTAAACTTATTACTCTACTATGATGATGGAATTGTAAGTATCATCTTCGTGTTTTACACTGTAATATTACTTATAAAATTGAGAGCTAAAATAAAGTAAATTCATATATTTTGAAGTAGGATTTCATAGTCACTAATCAAGTAACATTAAATTAACAATGATCTTGGATATAAATAGCTTCAAACTAATGGATTTTGCCTTTGAAAATGCACTCTCTGATATTTTCAATCTATTTTCCCCTGCTTAGTCATTTCTTCTTCCTCCTGTGCACCAACAGCAGCCTTGCCCTTGGGGTTTAAGTTACTCTGAAAATGAATAAAAAGCATTTTAATTACGTTCAATTTATCAGCATTTTTTTTCAAATTACCTTTTTTTACAGATGTATTAAGCTATCCTTATTGTTGAGCCTAATTCAATTGGTATCAACTACCTCAGACACCTAATTTATGCCATAATTATATCTATTTTTTCAGCTGGTTGGCCAGTGTGAATTTTTTTTCTCTTTAGATTCGGTTTTCCCACTTTCATTTTATGTTGCTGACCTTAACACACAAATTAAAAATGTCTGAAACCAGAAAGTTTAACTGAACTTGAGGTGTAAATTTGTTACAGCTTGAACCATAATTAAGTGGAATTAATCATAAATTAAATTAGTCAATCTAATTAGCTGTCATTCACAATCTGCAACATTTTATGTCTTTGACAGATTTTGGTTTCAGAAGTGCATTGATTTGTTATAGTACTCCATTCTACTAAATTCCTGCTCTGGTTAAACAGAGAGAAGCTCCCACCACACAAAGAACGTTTTATATAATGGACATTGTGTGAACGCATGGTGAACTGAAATAATATTCTTTGATTTTCTATCAGGGTAGTTGCAGGGTAGTCTCCAGCTTCTTAATGAAATAAAAACAAAAATAATCTGTTCAGGCAGCTTTTGTGGAAAGAGAGAAACAATGGTTCAAGTCAACGCTGTCTTGTTGGCGCCAGGATTTATTAAGTAACAGCAGGGAGATCAAGCTTAGTTGGAAATTACAGCAGTCAGTAGTGAAAATTGTAGACAAGAGATGGAGCACATTTGTTTTTAAATTGAGTGCAAGCAGAACCAGAATGAGATGGAATTCACTGCTAAGAAACATTAAGGGTGCTGATATTTTAATCTATTTTCCCTTGCAGGTGCTGCAATTCAACCTCCTCCCATTCTTCATTTAACGGTATTAGCTTATGTTTCTGTTCCTTTTCTCTTCCGTGTGCAGAACTGTCTGTCCAGAATTTTTCTTTGGTTTTATTAGTTACTATTTATGGATTCACCCCTTCTTAATTTTAAAGGCAGATTTTATGTCAATTTGCAGCTTTCTCTTTTTCACAGAAGAAGATCTATACCATTCAGACTTATTTGAATGTTAGAAGTGCTAAGTTCCCCTTTGGAATGCTAATTTGGGTGTTCTCTGCCAAGGTTGGGGTTCCTGCAACCAAATATCTCGTCTGATGCTGCAAGGAAAAATGGACTAGAGCAAGGGAGATTTTGTTGGCTTCTACCCCGAAGGCTGAAATAAAGGCTAACTGCAAGAGAAGACAGGAACTAGTTTTTCAGCCTGGGCAACAGGTCTAGTTGTCGACTCAGGATTTGCCTCTCCGAGTGGAGTCCAGGAAATTGGTGCCCAAGTTCATTGGACCCTTCAGGATTCTCAGGAAAGTAAACTTGGTGGCTTACACCTTGCAGCTCCCCAAGACCCTCAAGATCAATCCCACTTTCCACATTTCCAAATTAAAACATGTGGATACAAGCCCTTCAGCCCCACCACCATCAGTTCTGCCGCTGTCTAGATTTGTCGATGGGGAACTGGTCTTCACTGTGATAAGGATTTTGGATTCAAAAACTCTTCGGGGTGTTTGGTAGTTCCTCATGGACTGGGAAGGGTTCGGACCTAAGGAATAGTGGTGGGTTCCTGAAAGTGACATCTTGGATCCGGCTCCCATCCCTGACTACCAGCATCATCTCTCCGAGCAGCCAAGGCCATCAGGAGTTGGCCACAGGGGAGGGAGCCCGTTACAACACACAGCCAACCACGCCAGCTTCTGGGGTTTAGATGCTCTAACTCTCTGGAATATGGATGGTTGGCAAGGCCCCTTTAAAGATTTGGGACTATCCCACTAATTGGTAAATCATGTTTTGGGCACCAGGAATTGAGTATTTAAAGAGCACCTGAATCAGTGCTCAATCGTAAGCCCAACCAGAGATATCACCCAGCATTTTGTTTTGTGCTCAGTTCTCGATTTAGTTTTATTCTGTGTCCCGATCCTAGCCTCGGAGCCTCCAGCATTTGAGTCCAAACTATTCTCATCAAGGACTCTTGTCATACATTTAGAATGGAGATGAGGAAGAATTTCTTTAGCCAGAGCATGGTGAATCTGTGGAATTCTTTGCCGAGACCAGGGTGTATTTAAGGTAGAGGGTGATAGGTTGTTGGTTAGTCAGGGTGTGAAAGGTTACAGGAGAAGACAGGAGAATGGGGCTGAGAAGGAAAATGGATCAGCCATGATGAAATGGCAGAGCTGAATCAATGGACTAAGTGGCCTAATGCTGCTCCTCTATCTTATGGTTTTAATATTACTAGCACTTCCTCAGTTGTAATGTAGATATTTTCCTAAGCATCAGTATTTTTTACCCTTAATTTCTCTAGATTCCACAACATTCTCCATAGTAAATACAAATGAGAAATATTTACTGAAGGTCTCAACCATCTTTGGTAATTTCACACATACAGTACATGACCACACTGATCCTTAAAGGGGCCTATTCCCTCTCTGGTTACTGTATGTTTTGTATCACCAGAAACAAATCGAAAGAAAAACACAGGAGCTGGGATATTTCAAAGGTTTCAAAGGTACATTTAATGTCAGAGAAATGTATACAATAAACATCCTGAAATGCTTTTTCTTCACAACCATCCACGAAAACAGAGGAGTGCCCCCAAAGAATGAATGATAGTTAAATGTTAGAACCGCAAGACAACCCCCCCTCCCAGCTCCCCTCCCTCTGGCGTGTAAGCAGCAACAAGCAACGATCCCCCCTCCCCCCTCCAGCAAAAAAAGGATCGGTACCCACCACCAAGAACTCAGGTGCACCAAAGCAACAGCAAAGACACAGACTTGCAGTTCCCCAAGGACTTCTCGCTCACCTGGTATTCGACATACCACTGTGTGTGTGTGTGTGTCTCTCTCTCTCTCTCTCTCCCCCCCCCCCCCCCATCTCCATTTGTAGGTCGGCCTCACCCAAGTCCACTTTGCTGAAGTGTTTCCCTGCAGAAAGGTTTGCAAACTTATCCCCTATCCTGGCCAGTGGGCATTGAACTACTTTCAGTATCAGGTTGATGGAGACCTTACAATCACCAAATGTCCTGACAGACTCATCCTTTTTGGCTACTGGGACCACTGGTATTGCTTAGGAGCTCCACTAAAACATGGAAAGAATTCCTTCAGCCTCTATGCAATCTAGCTCACAGCTACTTTGTCACAAATGGTATAACCAGATGGACTTTGTAAACATTGGGTATAGCATTTTCATTTAGCACTATTTAACCCTTGATGTGTTTGAGTTTTGCAATGCCATCCTTGAATACTGCTGTGGTATCATCCAGTTCCTTCCTTAATTTGCTTTCTGTTCACTCTATTGCAAGATCAGTTTTTGAATTCTTTCTTGTGAGATTCCGCAACTTAAATAATTTGTCAGTGCATCATTAAGTCCATCACTGAACTGACAAGGCTCAGACAATTTCCTCAATTTAGCCATGTAAGCTGTAATAGACTCCCTAGTTTCAGTTAGTTTGGTTGAAGCATTAAAACTTATAAGCAAACTGCATGCTTTCCCCCCATTGCACTCAGCAACACTGACACTCATTTTTCATCAGCTGTTTCATTTATTTCAAACTACTGCTCAATTCATTCAGTAAATATCAACCAGTTATCTGTTGAGCAATCAAACGCACCTATGTTTTCAAAGTAGCCAGCCATTTCTGCTTTTTTAAAAAATATTATTATTATCACCCAGTACCCACTGTTTATCAACCTGTGGCCATACTTGTTGCTCGTTAATTTGGTCTGTTGTCTGCCTTTTTGTTAACTCCAATGTCTCTCTCCACTTCCAAAGAAAAATCTACTGCACTTCAATAGGTAAATAGTTGTCTTGGGTTCATTTTAAAACTTCCTCAATGCACTGTTATATCTTGTTATAACCTAATTGAAAGAAAAACACGAACCAGGATATTTCCCTAGTTAGTTTTGCATTCCTTTTTTTTTAGTGAGGTGTTCCGATATGATGCAGTGGCGTAATCACATATGTTATTCATGTACTTCTCACATATAACCTGTAATGAATTTTGTAAACAAAGAATGCTTAATTAAATAATATGTTTACAATATTACTCAAATGTTACTGAAATATTAAATACATTCCAGTTACCCTTTAGTTCTTAGTAAATTTTTGGAATTTCTTTGGATTCTCCTTTACATTAGGAGCCAAAGCTGACTCATATTCTCTTTCTGCCTTCCTAACTTCCCTCTTAAGTATATTCCAGTACAGGAAATAGCTGGATAGTGAAAATATCAGACCATATAATTTGTTTGAAATTTCTGATTTTCAATTCCATCTGACATTTCATTGAAATTTGATGATACACTCAGTGGCCATTTTATTAGGGACACTGTACACTTGCTCGTTAATGCAAACACCTAATCAGCCAATCATGTGCTAACAACAATGCATAAAAGCATGAAGACATGGTCAAGAGGTTCAGTTGTTGTTCTGTCTAAACATCAGAATGGGGAAGAAATGTGATCTAAGTAATTTTGACCATGGAATGTTTGTTGGCACCAGTTAGGATGGTTTGAGTATCTCAGAAACTGCTGATCTAGGATGTTCATACACAGCAGTCTCTAGAGCTTATCAGAAAAAAAACAAAAGAACAAAAAAAAATCCAAAAAGTGTCAGTTCTGTGGAAAAAAATTTGCCTTGTTAATGAGAAGTCAGTGGAAAATGGCCAAACTGATTCAAGCTGACAGGAAGGCGACAGTACATCAAATAACTACATGTTACAACAGTAGTGTGCAGAAGAGCATCTCTGAATGCAGAACATGTCATTCTTTAAAATGAATGGACCACAGCAGCAGAAGACCATGAAAATTTTGTTAGGTACAGGAGATAGCTAATAAAATGGTCACTGAGTATATAACAGAACAAGAATTGTGCAAACTGTTCTGGGTTCTGTGCAATTTTCTTTACATTTGTTTGATTCCAACAGCTATCAACCTCGTAAAAGATAAACAGAAACAGAAAATGCTGAAAGAATTTACTAGGTCAATCATCTTTTGAGGAGAGAGAAGAATTTTACAGATCAAGGTCCCTTCATCAGAACTGGAAAAGTGAGAAGACATTTGAGAGGAGAAGGACAGGAATAATGAAACATTCACAGTGAATATCAATGGTAGCCTGTAGACTAAAGTTTTAATCAGCCAATTTAAAAGATGTACAATATGAATAAAGCAATACTAATTATTTTTCTAACTGCTCATGATATGAAAAAAATCACTGCGTACGGGGGTGCACAGGACATTGTGAAGTTTTGTGATCACATCAAATTCTAGGCCCAATTTTTAAAGTCAAGAATTTGGTAACACATACATTAATAATCCTTTGAATATCATCTACTGAAATGATAAAATATAAGCCATCGAGAAGGAATTGTCCCAAGATAGCATGGTTTCTCAAACTTAATTATTAAGCAAAAGAAAAGTGATATTTTCCAGCCTATCAAAGTTACTGCAATGATGAAAATAACCAGTGTCTAAGAAGAATTTCCAAAAAGGAACATTGAAAAAATACTTTGGTTTCTTTTCTCAATAATTAGGCAAGTTATGGAAATTTTACTGGAGACACTGCCAACAACAAAAAGTCTTCATGACATCACATCAGACATTTTTACAGGTCAATAACTAATAGTGCACTCAACTTGCAATCATTAAAATCTTGCAAGCCAATGAAGTTTGGTTATTGATCCACTAAGTTTCCAATGGGTCTAATTTTCAGCAGCAAAAGCTGATCAAAAGAAATCAAATCAGTGTCAGCTTAGTCAGGACAAATTAAAGTTTGGGAGGTGCTTTGCAAAACATTACAATCCCACTCATACTGTAACCTCTCTGAATCTGGCTGGTGCAGAGTTCCAATGAAGTTCAACATAACTTCAAGAACATCATCTCGTTGTCAGATTTGGCACATTATGGCCTTCAGAGTTCAATGTGCAGTTCAACAGCTACAGATAATTCCTGTATCTCTCATTTCAGCAAGTCAGGCAGCATCTATGAACATTTTATTAGATTGAAACACTTCCACCATCTTTCTTTATCTGGCTTTTTCAACCTTCTTTTCCAGTCCTGATGAAGGGCCTTGGCCTACAACATTGACTGTTCATCCCTCTCCATAGATGTTGCCTGACTTACTTAATTCCTCCAGCATTTTGTGTGTGTTGCTCTGGATTTCCGGCATCTGCAGAATCTTTTGTACCTATGGTAAAGGAAGCAGTTGAGTTGAGAAGGGGAGTAGGGAAGGATGGAGAGTTGACCAAGGTGTAACAACGGAAATGGTCCTTTCAGAATGCTGAAAGATGAGAGCAGGACAAAATGTGTCCAGCAGTGATTTCATATTGAATGAAATGGAGATGAAAGTGAAGATCGGGAGGACCAAATCCTAGCTCTTGGTGGGTGAAAGGGAGAGCTGAATTGTAGGAAGTGGAATAGAAACCAATGAGAAAATAAAAATAAATGAACTGTAGTTATTGAAAGTCTAGAATACAAACAGGAAATGCTGGGATTGTTCAGAAGGTCAGGCTACATTCATGGGCAGAGAAGCAGAGCTGATGTTTCAGATTGAAGATTGTTTGTCGGAACTGGGAGTGAGACAAGCAATCTGCTGGAGGAACTCAGCATCTATAGGGAGAAGGGAAATGTCAATATTGCAGGTTGAAACCCTGCAAGCTGCTAGAAGAATTGAGGAGTGGGGATATGTTTGATAACATATGAGAATGAACTCATCCTGATAAAGACAGTGGGTGTAGGAGGAACAGTGCCTGGGCCTCTTACTATGGAAGAAGAAAAGGACTTTCCAGCCATCTTGGTGTGGCATGTGTGTGTACAGTTCAGCATAGGAACAGTCACTTTAGCCCACAAAATCTGTGCCGACCATGATGCCAATTTAAACTAATCCCATCTGCCTGCAAATATCCCTCCTGGCTATTCATGTGGCTGTCTAAATGCCTCTTAAATATTGCAATGTTATCTGCTTCCAAAGCATAGGGATTTGATGTCCAAATAAACCGGTTTCCAGCTTCTTGGTCAGCTATCAAGCAGTAAGTTGTACCATCAATGTAAGCGGGAAGAACCTTGTACTTAGAAAGCTGTAGAAGGACTTAGGCAAGTGGGATTAGTGTAGATAGGCATTATAATCAGTGTAGGTGAGGCTGGCTGATAGGCCTCATTTCTGCGCTGTGTGTGTTCTATCATTCTGACTGAAAAGAGGAGGAAAGAATGTTGTCATACCTGAAAGAAATAATTTCTTTGATTCAAGAGCACACTCCAGAATTGTTATCAGAATCCAGTTTATTATCACTGCTACAAATCATAAAATTTGTTCTTTTGTGGCAGCAGCATACTGCAGGCAGAACAAATTATAATGTTACAATAAAAATAAATTAATAAATAGTGCAGAAGAAGAATTGCGAGATAGCAATCATGGGTTTATGGATAGTTCAGAAATCTGAAGGCAGAGGGGAAAAGGCTGTTCCTAAATTACTTAGTGTGGGTTGTCAAACTCCTGTGCTTCCTCCCTGATGGTAGCATTGAGAAGAGACATGTCCTGGATGGTGCGGGTTCTTAATGATAGATGCTAGCTTCTTGAGACACTGCTTTTGGAAGATGTCCTCAATGGTGGTGAGGCTTTTGTCTATGATGGAACTAGCTGGGTCTACAATCCCCTAAAGCCTCTTGCGACCCTGTGCACTGGTGATGCAACCAGCTAGATTGCTCTTTACCGTATATCTATAGAAATTTGCTGGAGTCTTTGGTGACATAGCAAATCTCCCTAAACTCATGAAGTTTAGCCACTGTTGTCACATGTCATTAATATGTCAATATTGTGGACCCAGGGTTGGTTCTCTGAGATGTTGATGCCCAGGATCCTGAAGCTGCTCATTCATTCCACATCTGACCTCTCAGTGAGGATTGGTGTGTGTTCTCCCCACTTCCCTTCCCGAAGTTACAATCAATTCCTTGCTCTTGCTGATACTGAGTGCAACGTTGTTGTTGCAGCACCACTCAATCAGCTGAGCTATTTCACCCTTGTATGTCTCCTTGTCACCATATGAGAATCTGCCAACAATGATGCTGTCATCAGCAAACTCATAGTGTTCAAGCTGTGTCTGCGCACACAGTCATGAGTGCAAGGAGAGAAGAGTAGTGGGCTACTAATCACCATCCTTGAGGTGACATGCATTGATTGTCAGAGGAGATGTTATCAGTAATGCATTCTGACCGTGGTCTCTCGATGAGGAAGTCAAGAATCCAGTTGCAGAGGAAGGTACAAAGGCCTACGTTATGAAGCTTGTTGATTAGTACCAAGACTATGATGCTGTTGGACGCCAAGCTGTAATCGATAAACAGCAGCCTGGCGTAGTTATTGCTGTTGCCCAAGTGGCCCAAAGCCCAGTGGAGCGCCAGTGAGGTTGCAACCGCTGTAGACCTAACAATGCTCTTCCAGAACAGAGTATTTTGTACTATCTTCTGCTTTTTGTCAGGCAGCATCGGCAACAAAAATGCACCCCTTTTCATTGAGCTTAATGCATTCTATTCAGCTCTCAAACAGAAGGGGACTGGAATGTCAGCAGCCACCAATGCACCTTTACGTGTAGTCACACCACAGACATAAAACCAGTCTTCCAGAAAGTGAACCCACAGCAAGCACAGGACCCAGATGGTGTCCCTGCCCATGTCCTTAGATTCTACACAGATCACCTGGCAGGGGTATTTGCAGACATTCATCAGCTCTCTCTGCTTCAATCTGAAGTTTCCACCTGCCTTAATCATCCCAGTAGCTATGAAAAACAAGGAAGTGTGCTTTAATGAGTACCGTCTGGTCAATCTAATATGCACCATCATGAAGTGTTTCAAGTGACTGATCATGCATGTATCAAACCCCAGTCAATCTCAATACGCTGTAATTCCTCTTCTGCTGAAACAGAGCAGACACCATCTCCCTGGCCCTTGCACTCATCATTGGAACATTTGGACAATAAAGATACCTACAGCAGACTACTCTTTATCGACTATAGCATCACCTTCAATACTGTAATTCAAAGTAAATCTCCATACTCCTGGACCTGGACTCAACACCTCGCTTTGCAACAAGATCCTTGACTTGACAAAAAGACCACAATCAGTATCAGAAAATCAACTCCACCACAATTATCATCAACACTGGGGATCCAAAAGATTATGTCTGCAGCCCCCTACTCCACTCCTTGTGCACTCACAACTATGTGGCCAGATGCTGGTCTAACTCAGTCTACAAGATTTCAGATGATAGAGGGCATATCTGAAATAACGAGTCAGAATATAGGAAGGGGATATACTGTAAACCCTAGTGATGTGGTGTCATAGCAAGAGTCTTTCCTTTAATGTTGGAAAAACAAAGGAGCTGGTCAAGAACAGGGTGGGGTGCCGTACATGCTCCTGTTAATTTCAATGGTGCTGAGGCCGAGAGTGTTGAGGGCTTCAAGTTCCTAGGAGTGAACATCAGCATGTCCTGGTCCAACTGCATTGATGACACAGCCAAGAAAGCTCAACCATCCTTATTTCCTCAGGAAGAAATTTGGCAAGTCCCCGTTGGACTTCACCAGTTTTTACTGATGCACCATGGAAAACATCCCACATGGATGTACCATGGCTTAATATGGCAACTGCTCTGCTCAGGACAGCAAGAAGCTACAGAGAGTTGTGGACACAGCTCAGCACACCACTGAAATCGGCCTCCCCTCAGTGGACTCTTTCTACACTCATTGTTCAGTAAAGCAGCCAGCATAATCAAAGATTCCATCAACCCCAGACATTCTCTCTTCCCCCTCCACCTATTGGACTGAAGATACAAAAGCCCAAGGGTGCGTACCACCAGGTTCAAGGGCAGCTTCTATCCCCTATTGTAAGACAATTGGACAGATCCCTAGTATGATAAATTTAACTCTTGACCTCACAATCTATCTCTATATGACCTTGCACCTTATTGTCTACCTGCACTGCATTTTCTCTGTAACTGTAACACTTTATTCTGCATTTCATTTTTGTTTTCCCTTGTACTACCTCAACGCATTGTGGTAAGGAATTGATCTATATGGCCAGTACGCAAGACAAGGTTTTCACTGTCCCTCTGTGCATGTGACAATAATCAAGCAATTCACCAATTTACAAATCTGAAGTATTTTACATTTGGTACAGGATAGATAGATAGATAGATAGATAGATAGATACTTTATTCATCCCCATGGGGAAATTCAACATTTTTTCCAATGTCCCATACACTTATTGTAGCAAAACTAATTACATACAATACTTAACTCAGTATAAATATGATATGCATCTAAAATCACCCTCTCAAAAAGCATTAATAAATAGCTTTTAAAAAGTTCTTAAATAGTTTACTAAAATACATTGAATGTTAACTTAAGCTCAGTCCTAACCCCGGCACTTTAACATATCTTACCCCTGGCGGTTGAATTGTAAAGCCGAATGGCATTGGGGAGTATTGACCTCTTCATCCTGTCTGAGGAGCATTGCATCGATAGTAACCTGTCGCTGAAACTGCTTCTCTGTCTCTGGATGGTGCTATGCAGAGGATGTTCAGGGTTTTCCATGATTGACCGTAGCCTACTCAGCGCCCTTCGCTCTGCTACCGATGTCATACTCTCCAGTTCTGTGCCCACGACAGAGCCCGCCTTCCTTACCAGCTTATTAAGACGTGAAGCGTCCCTCTTCTTAATGCTGCCTCCCCAACACGCCACCACAAAGACGAGGGCGCTCTCCACAACTGACCTATAGAACATCTTCAGCATCTCACTACAAACATTGAATGACGCCAACCTTCTAAGGAAGTACAGTCGACTCTGTGCCTTCCTACACAAGGCATCTGTGTTGGCAGTCTTAGTGTTTGGTCACATGGTGTCCAGTGATTTCAATCCATTTGGCTCTTATAAAAGTTTAATTTGTATTTATGGTCTTATGACTAAAGACCTTCAGGTGAGTTAGACTACATTTGCCAGAAAGACAAAGAATTAGATTGTGAACTAGATACAGTTTTCAGATTGATTTCGGACAAATAGAAGATCTAACTGAGATGGTATATATTAGACAGTATGATAACACAGTGTTTGCCCAATCCAAAAGCCCCAAAGACAGTCAGGAGCTCATTCTCTACTCACATCCGCACATAACTCCAGACAACCCACCCAACGACAATGTTCAACATTGGGTGTCAGTAGCCCAAAATAAACTATAGGAGTTGGAGTGTGTTCTGGCTATATAACAATTCAATGCATTATAGCACAATCTGCCAAATGGACATAATTTATTCACATACAATGAATTTGAAAGAAATTTCTAATAAATGAATGAGGGATTTTTAGTTGGGTAGGCAATCTTTGCTCACTCAATACAAATTCATTTCAGTAAGAGGTTCTTCAGCAGATGTTAGGTTCCTCTCTCACAAGTACATGTGGAAGGTTAATGCTTGTTATACGCAGATGCACTCAGCCCAAACAATGGGTTCAACTAATTTGGGCGATGATTCAGGGAATCAAGAAATCATCACTGCTGCCTAACAGACAGGAAAGCTGATATTAACTTCATCAATAAAATTGCCTTCAGTACCTATCAAATCAAATGTTATTTTTAGTGATTGATTTCAGTAGAAAATTGTTTGGGAGGCAGACTGTATGCCTAATCATATATTGTTAATCAAAGGATGTTAAAATTTCTCTCTTAAAGTTCCAAACTGATTACTTAGGTGATTTTAACTTTTCTTATTGCTTTGATCCATATTTTTAAACATGTCAATATGTACTATTGAAAGATTGAAAGTGAATAAACAATAGGAAATATTTATTAAGTTATGTAGGGCAGCTTGTGTGTCTATGTTGCAGAAATTTGTGAGTTTTCAGAGAGCAAAACTCTTCCAGGCAAATATGTATTGCACGAATACTTTCAACTTGGCTCAAGCTTATCGAATTAGACTGTAAGCTGACACAAATGAGAGATGAAAATGCGGGTAGATCTTCACCTACATCACCACCCCTGACAAACAACAGAACTTTGAAAAGGATTTTTGGCTACAATGCAAATGGTATCCTTGACAGAAAGTCTCTGTTGAACTTTGAAATTTGGACGTACCCAAATTTGCATCTACTATGTCTAGGATAAAAACCTCTGGGGAACTCAGATGTTCTAAGTCCGATCCACATTTAGGAAAAGATTATGATAACCACAGAGGATTTCCCTGCTTAGTGTTATGTGATGAATCATTGCCAGTGCTGTCCTCAATTGGCATTACTCCAAATCACAGTGTGGATTCTATCCATCCCAGAGTCATAGAGTCATACAGCAAAGAGACAGGCCCTTCATCCCAACTGGTCCTACCGACCAAGATGCCCATTCACCCTGGCCCTACTTGCTAATGTTTGAACAATAACATTCTAAACCTTTCTTATCTGTTGGGGAAGCAGAAAGCCTGCGGAGAGACTTAGATAGTTTAGAGGAATGAGCAAAGAAGTAGCAAATGAAATACAATGTTGAAAAGTGTATGTTCATGCACTTTGGTGGAAGAAATAAATGGGCAGACTATTATTTAGATGGGGAGAGAATTCATAATGCAGAGGTGCAAAGGGACTTGGCAATCCTTGTGCAGGATACCCTAAAGGTTAACCTCCAGGTTGAGTCGGTGGTGAAGAAGGCAAATGCAATGTTGGCATTCATTTCTAGAAATATAGAAAATAAGATGTGATGTTGAGGCTCTATAAGGCACTCGTGAGACCACACTTGGAGTATTGTGTGCAGTTTTGGACTCCTTATTTTAGAAAGGATATACTGACATTGGAGAGGGTTCAGAGAAGAATCACGAGAATGATTCCAGGAATGTATGAGGAACATCTGGCAGCTCTTGGGCTGTATTCCCTGGAGTTCAGGAGAATGAGGGGAGATCTCATAGAAACATTCCAAATGTTAAAAGGCCTGAACAGATTAGATATGGCAAAGTTATTTCCCATGGTAGGGGAGTCTAGGACAAGAGGGTGCAACTTCAGGATTGAAAGATGTCATTTAGAACAGAGATGCAGAGAAATTAATTTAGTCAGAGGGTGGTAAATCTGTGGAATTTGTTGTCATGAGCGCTGAGGAGGCCAAGTCATTGGGTGCATTTAAGGCAGAGATAGATAGGTTCCTGATTAGCCAGGGTATCAAAGGGTATGGGGCGAAAACAGGGGAGTGGGGATGACTGGAAGAATTGGATCAGCCCAAGATTAAATGGCGGTGCAGACTCAATGGACCAAACGGCCTACTTCTGCTCCTATATCTTATGGTCTTATCCGCATACCTGTCTAACTATCTTTTATGAGTTGTTATTGTATCTGCCTCAACCATTTCCTCTGGCAGCTCATTCCATATATGGACCATCATTTGTGTAAAATTGTTGCCCCTCAAGATCCTACTAAATCTTTCCCCTCTCACCTTAAACCTCCAAACCCTAGTTCCTGATTCCTCAACCATGGAAAAAGGACTGAGCGTATCTACCTTATTTATGACCCTCAAGATTTTATACACCTCTATCTCTCTGCTTGTCCAATCTCTCTCTATAACTCTGTCCCTCAAGTCCTGGAAGCATCTTGTAATTATTTTCTGCACTTGTTCCAGTATAATAACATCATAGGTTGCCAAAACTGAACACAGTTTTCCAGGCATGGCCTCAATAGCATCTTGCACAACTGCACCGTGACCTCACAACTTTATACTCAATGCGTTGACTGGTGAGTTGTATGAAAACTTGTGTGTGAAAGCCTTCTTCACCATCCTGTCTATTGAGACTTTACGTTCAAGGAACCATATATTATAACTCCAAGGTTCCTCTGTTCCATACCATTCTCCAGACCCCTGTTGTTCACTGTAAAAGTCCAATTGTAATTTGATTTTCCAGAAGGCAATACCTCATGCTTAACTGAATTAAACACCATTTACCATTCCTCTGCCTACTTACTCAGATGGTCAAGATCCCTGGTTATGTCCTTCTTCACTGTCCTCGATGCCATCTATTTTAGTGTAATCTACAAACTTAATAACCATGCTTTGCATATTCTCATGCAAGTCATTGATATGGATGGCAAACAATATGGTTAGAGGGGCAACAAACTGTATCTTCATTTATTTCAACCATTCCCATCGGAGTGAAGCTAGGAAGCTATTCAGGCTCCATCACCTTCATCTCAAAACCAAGATCATTCCCACTCCAGACACTGTTTCATGTTGGAATTGATGCATATTTCAATTTATTATCTACTGAAGCTTGCAAACCCGTGGGAAGCATATTTAATATTCTCCAACAACTTGCCCCAAATGTACACCATTCCCCCACCAGTAAGGGCCCACACAGCAACCCAGGACATTTCCATAAGTGAAAACGCTCTCTGCAGTCTTATTTATGCAATTCAGCAGGATGATGCACATTTCAGGCGAAGCTAGCAGAATGGAACAGCTCTCTCCTTCCCCAATACTGATGTAAAGATTACTCTCAACCGTCGGTGGTTACTGCTGCTAATGATTAACGAAATGTCCAGGTCTGAGGCGTTCCATTGGTCAGCGTCGACCATGGATATTGCAGCCCAGCTGTCTGTGTGACACGCAGGCTGGTACACAGAGAAGCGAAGTATGAAATGGAGTGCGAGTGGTTGCCCATGCTGCAGGCCTCAACCCCCTCCATGCAGCTGAAGAATCAAACGGAACGGCAAAGACCCACCACCATCATTGCAGGAGTTGCCAGTCAGCATTGAGCTCAATGTAGGACCGCGTTGGGGACGCCAGCTCCAGATTTTTCCTCGGGGATTACTCCCGAAGCCTTCCCCGTGAGTGAGTATAGCCGTAAGGTAGAAGAGGTTTGAGATCAAAGTTTTCCTTCTCCTAGATGAGCTGTCAACTACAAACGATGAACCCCATTTGCCTGAAGCAATTGGCTTTAAGGAGCCAGTAACTCATCTTTCCCTCTTCTCCCGTCAGTAGAAACAGTTCTGCCGAGATTAGTAGTTAAGCCACACGTGAAGGCCAGGAGCTGGACTTGGTTGTCAGAGGCTGTTAGAGGTTCATGCCATGGGGAGCATTTAAAAGGTAGTGGGGATCTTATCCTCACTATCTCCCCCAGCTATGATACCTTTCAGGCAACGTTTCTCCTGTGAATCTGCTGGGGCCATCTATTGCATTCGGTGCTCCCAATGTGGCTCTTCTGCACTGGTGAGACCCGACGTAAATTGGAGAACTGCCTTGTCAAGCACCACTGCTGCATCTACCAATTTCCCTGTGGTGAACCATATTAATTCCAATCCCTATTCCCATTCCGACGTGTCAGTCCATGGCCTCCTCTTCTGCCACAATGAAGTGACTTTCAGGATGGAGGAGCAGGAGAGAGCTGTTCCATTCTGCTAACCTCACCTGAAATGTGCATCATCCTGGTGAATTGCATAAATAAGATCGAGACATTATCATTGGGTTTTGTTCGAAACAGTGAGAAACATTGAACTGTCCATGTATTGTAAATAAGCTGCAGAAATAGTAATTAAAAATATCAGTTGAATCAAAGTTAACACTACCCACCTGTCAAAGCACTATTATTTCATCAAAATTCAAATGTTCAATGAAATATTTAAAAAAGATACTGCTCTGAAATCTGTGGAACAATTGAACACAACTTGTGTGCTCCTATATAATTGTGGTGTTGTGTCACAATGATGCTGTATCAGCAAAATCAAACTTATGATAATGCACCATTTAATTTTTCTGGTTAGAACCTTTGTGAAGCATTGCAAAAATTCATGCAAATGGTGCTGATATGTGTAAGAGCCCAGATCAGCCACAATACAGCGTCCTCCACCATCTGCACACTGAAGACTAGGAGTTTGCAGTCAGCAGTAGAGTGATCTCACTGATCTCAAGGAATTTTCCCACGAAGTCTGCTGATCTCGGCAGCAAGAACTTTTCCAATTTTCACTACTGGCAACTGTCTGAAGAGAAACCTAGGGCCCAGCAGCTCTGACGTTATCAAGCAGGATGCCTTCATGAAGGAAGCAGGGAGAAACAAAAATGTCTATTTACAAATGTATCTATTTATGCCAGTTCCCAGATCCCGGCTGTGTGTAAATAAAGATATGGGGTGGGGGCGGTCTGGCTGTCCTCAACAGGCTGTTGTCAGTGTGAATATTAGGAGTACAGGTATTTGTTTCTCCATCAAAGCATCATCAATGGTTTGACATCAAATATTTCTGCATCCAGCAAATAGGATGAAGATGCTTCAAACAGACGGGAAGGTTGTAGCAATCAAATTGCCATGCGTATCGTTTTTTTTTGGATTATAAATAAATACAGTCAGAGGGAGAGGGGAATTTCTAAAAAAGCCACTGGGATAACATTCTGACTGCCCATCACAGTGGTTTGTATCCTAAATCATCTATAATTAGAGGATGTAATATTTAAAGGGTAATTTGCATCTGAACTGCAGATAGGAGAAAGAGACAAACAGAGGTAGAGCAGCTAATGAGGCAAGAGGGGAGTGAGTGGAGAGGTGGGGGGGAGAGCGAGGGAGGTTACATTATTTTAAAAAATACTTATATTATTTTATTCATTTTCATTTTTTTCATGTTTCAATAACCTTGCTTCTGAAAGGATTCTTGAATTGTGCAGTTGTGTGAGCCTTAACTGGATTTCCTGCCTTGTCGGGTTCAAACAGAACATAGAGAATAGCAGTAATTGTGCACGCGCGCACACACACACATTTTTCACAAACCCGCACCCCAATACCCTCCCTCCTTCCAAGTCTCACTACTTCTGTACCTATTCATCTGCATCTCTGAAAGCTGGTGTGATTTCTTTCCCCCCAGCAATGGAAGCAGGCAATAAAATCAAGTTTCCAGTTATACAAAATTTAAAATTGAGCCTTCAGCATTCCACAAACATGACATAAATTTGAGAATTCAGAACCATATGGTTGTGAAATGGGACTAAATGAGCACAATGTAAGAAACCCTCTGAACAACTAAACTATGCTGTTACAGGCTAACTTATGCAGTACTTAATCTACCTTTGTTTCTAAAACAAAATCAACAATGAAAGTCTATATTTTAGCCGAGGCAAATTACACTCGGGCAAATTTTCAGAGTAACCTGTACCTTTGGGGATCTGGGAGAAAGTATAAGATGATAACTCACATTAGTTGTATGCTGAGTGGGCAGATACTGATAAATGTCTTTATGTGATGTCAGTTTGATGCCAGCGCTGCTAAATTAAGCCAACCCAATTTGGCTAAAACACCATTATTCCATTAAGTATACTTGCAAAATCTGGCATTTAGCCATAGGAAAAACCCACTGCACTTAAATGTTTAAACCGATTCTCAAATACCTTGCAGGCTGGTTGGAGCTGGAATGGAGGAGATTAGAGAGAGTTACAGTTGCTATTGTCAGAAGGGTTGAAAGTCTTTCAAGGCTTCAGGATGTACTGCCTGCATTCAGTCCACCCATCTTCCAAATATAATTTTCACCTCTATTCTTAATGGGTATTTCTCATTCTATTTTACAGCATTAATTGACTCTTGGCATTCTTGTACAAACATGAAGAATCTTTTCAGAGCAAGATGAGGTTCATGCAAATTTGTAATTTGTTTTTTATTAAAAGCATTCTGCACCTGTTCTGCCTGTCAGACCGGGAAAAAGGAAATGCAAGAGGAATCAAGCAGTTACTTTGAGTCTGTTTTCATGTGTTACATTCCCCAGTAACCGGGTGACTTACCAGCAAAGATAGATAGGTCCGCTGAAGCCTGGTGCTACTATTTTCAAACGTTTTATTTATAAAGGGGCACAAACGTATGGTTAATACAAAACATTCAGATCATATGCATTGTCAAAACTCAATCTAAAGCACAGGTGTAGTAATAATCAATCAAAAATGAGCTCTATCGTTGTCTAGGGGATACTGAGTCCAATGGAATATAAGAGTCACTCAAAGTCTGGAGGCTTCCCCGTTTTGGTGGACCGCTGGCATTTCACGTGTTGGATAGAGAGAGAAGGAACACTTGCCCGTCGTCCTTGCGAAGCAAATCCCTGCTGTTAGTTAAAGTTGTTTTTCCTTTTGGGTCCAGCCACAGACTCCCGATCCGGAATCTAACGCACGTGGCTTCCTTCAGAATGGCTTCCCGTCCCGACTGGAAGCACTATCGTGTCTTCTTCGGGTGTCTCCTTGGTGCGTCTGAGGCCCCGCCTCGGCAGCCCACCTTTTATCTGGACTGGCAGGGTTGTAGATGTCAATCAGGGTGGGGGTAAGGCAATCTTTCCCCCATCACCCAGCCCACATTGCCCTTAGGGTTTGCACGTAGTCCAGTTCCTTATTCCACAAAGGTGTCTCCCAAGACAATGGCTATGTCCAAGGCTTTTGTCTTGTTGAGCGACCAGCCCACATTCCAAACCGCAAGGCTCTCTCTCTTGCGATTCTCACAAAGGAGGGGGCTGAGGTCCTGACACATGGAAGAAATCACATAACACGTACCAGAAATAACAGAGAATCAAGAATGAGGAACTGTAGGAAATAAGTATTTGTAAATCACACCATTAAAGTTGGTAGAACTATAAACTGGTAAATCCCAGAACTCAGTTATTTATGTTTCACAGTTGTAAAAGGAATGGCAACAGAGATAGCGAATGCTCTTGTTATCATTTTCCAAAAGTTCCTTAGGGTCTGGAATTATTTGTGTAACCTATCTACTTGGGAAAGCAGGGAGAAGAGAAAGCTAGGTCTCGTCAAGATGGCGCCAGCATTCAACGCTCCCTCTTTTTTACTTCTATTTCTGTTTTTCACCTTAAATGTGTTTCTGGGACTGTTAGAGCTTGTGATTTACAGTTTGGAGTTCATCTGAGTGATCCAGCACTTTGCTGTCTCTGAGAAGATTCTGGGAAGCAAGCAAGTACTTGGGTGGCCTTGATGAGAAGAAACTTAGAGACAGTGTTTGAGGCGATATTTGACTCCATTTCTCAGTCTAAGGCGTTCATTAGTTGCTGATTAAAGTGTCGAGGAAGATTGAGACATTGAGGCGAATGAAAACGATAAGCAAAAGTTTCAGTGCTGACTGCCTACACTTCTCTGATCATTGCCAGAGAAGGAGTCCGTGAGCAGCCTATCACTGTGTGGCTCGCTGTGACAGGCAGGTAGGCCTCTCGGCTCGTGTGGCATCCTCTCTTTTGATGAATGCTGGTGATATCGTAGGGTGGTATCGTAGTTCTACATTTATGGATTGAACTATTGCTTTTATGGACAGTGGACTTTCGTCGGACTTACGGTTTTAATGTGTTTTTCTTTCATCCATTCTTGTTCCACGTTGTTTTGTGAGGGGAGGGTGCTTGGGGATTGATATTCTAATGTTCTGTTAGTTTTTTGTGTGGGGGACAGATTGAATTTTGGGGGTTGATGTTCTCGTGTTCTGTTAGTGGGGGACAGATTGAATTTTGGGGGTTGATGTTCTCGTGTTCTGTCAGTGGGGGACAGATTGAATTTTGGGGGTTGATGTTCTCGTGTTCTGTTAGTGGGGGACAGATTGAATTTTGGGGGTTGATGTTCTTGTGTTCTGTTAGTGGGGGACAGATTGAATTTTGAGGGTTGATGTTCTCGTGTTCTGTTAGTGGGGGACAGATTGAATTTTGAGGATTGATGTTCTCGTGTTCTGTTAGTGGGGGACAGATTGAATTTTGAGGGTTGATGTTCTCGTGTTGTTAGTGGGGGACAGATTGAATTTTGGGGGTTGATGTTCTCGTGTTCTGTTAGTGGGGGACAGATTGAATTTTGGGGGTTGATGTTCTCGTGTTCTGTTAGTGGGGGACAGATTGAATTTTGGGGGTTGATGTTCTAGTGTTCTGTTAGTGGGGGACAGATTGAATTTTGGGGGTTGATGTTCTCGTGTTCTGTTAGTGGGGGACAGATTGAATTTTGGGGGTTGATGTTCTCGTGTTCTGTTAGTGGGGGACAGATTGAATTTTGGGGGTTGATGTTCTAGTGTTCTGTTAGTGGGGGACAGATTGAATTTTGGGGGTTGATGTTCTCGTGTTCTGTTAGTGGGGGACAGATTGAATTTTGGGGGTTGATGTTCTAGTGTTCTGTTAGTGGGGGACAGATTGAATTTTGGGGGTTGATGTTCTCGTGTTCTGTTAGTGGGGGACAGATTGAAATTTGGGGGTTGATGTTCTCGTGTTCTGTTAGTGGGGGACAGATTGAATTTTGAGGGTTGATGTTCTCGTGTTCTGTTAGTGGGGGACAGATTGAATTTTGAGGGTTGATGTTCTAGTGTTGTTAGTGGGGGACAGATTGAATTTTGGGGGTTGATGTTCTCGTGTTCTGTTAGTGGGGGACAGATTGAATTTTGGGGGTTGTTGTTCTAGTGTTCTGTTAGTGGGGGACAGATTGAATTTTGGGGGTTGATGTTCTCGTGTTCTGTTAGTGGGGGACAGATTGAATTTTGGGGGTTGATGTTCTAGTGTTCTGTTAGTGGGGGACAGATTGAATTTTGGGGGTTGATGTTCTAGTGTTCTGTTAGTGGGGGACAGATTGAATTTTGGGGGTTGATGTTCTCGTGTTCTGTTAGTGGGGGACAGATTGAATTTTGAGGGTTGATGTTCTAGTGTTCTGTTAGTGGGGGACAGATTGAATTTTGGGGGTTGATGTTCTCGTGTTCTATTAGTGGGGGACAGATTGAATTTTGGGGGTTGATGTTCTAGTGTTCTGTTAGTGGGGGACAGATTGAATTTTGGGGGTTGATGTTCTCGTGTTCTGTTAGTGGGGGACAGATTGAATTTTGAGGATTGATGTTCTCGTGTTCTGTTAGTGGGGGACAGATTGAATTTTGAGGGTTGATGTTCTAGTGTTGTTAGTGGGGGACAGATTGAATTTTGGGGGTTGATGTTCTCGTGTTGTTAGTGGGGGACAGATTGAATTTTGGGGGTTGATGTTCTCATGTTCTGTTAGTGGGGGACAGATTGAATTTTGGGGGTTGATGTTCTAGTGTTCTGTTAGGGGGGGACAGATTGAATTTTGGGGGTTGATGTTCTCGTGTTCTGTTAGTGGGGGACAGATTGAATTTTGGGGGTTGATGTTCTAGTGTTCTGTTAGTGGGGGACAGATTGAATTTTGGGGGTTGATGTTCTCGTGTTCTGTTAGTGGGGGACAGATTGAATTTTGGGGGTTGATGTTCTCGTGTTCTGTTAATGGGGGACAGATTGAATTTTGAGGGTTGATGTTCTCGTGTTCTGTTAGTGGGGGACAGATTGAATTTTGGGGGTTGATGTTCTCGTGTTCTGTTAGTGGGGGACAGATTGAATTTTGGGGGTTGATGTTCTCGTGTTCTGTTAGTGGGGGACAGATTGAATTTTGGGGGTTGATGTTCTAGTGTTCTGTTTAGTGTGGGGTAGAGGCTTTTGGGGTGGATTGATGATTGGGATGCTATTCTGTTTTGTTCCAGGGGAGGAGGTGGGTTTGATGTTTCTTGCTGAATGACTTCATGTTCTTTTTTTGTTTCATGGCTATCTGGAGAAAACAAATTTCAGAGTTGTATAGGGTTGTTTACATGGTGTAATAATAAATGAACCTTTGAAACTTTTGGGTATAACTGATCTCACAATCTAATGACGGGAGAAGAGAAGATGCTGTAGTCTATACTTAAGGATGTAACAAACAGTTTCAACCAGCTTTGAAAAATATAACAGATTAAGTAGTGAGCATAAATTTTTATAAATTTATAAAACTTATGCAGCATATTTATTTATATTTCATAAAGAGTAGAGCTCAGAATTCTTGACTATACTCTAGGTAAAGTCATGAAGTCACAGAATCATTCTGCATGGCCAGCAATCTAAAGAAATGGAATCTTCACTCATTCTAGAACATTCCCACTTTATATTCTATTAACAGAAGTTATTGATAATACATAAGCACACTAAATGATGCCTCAAATAATAGCAAATGAAATGAAAGGCAACTAATTGCATTTTAAAACATTCTTAATGGTTAAACATTCACAGGAAATGGACAACTCTAAGTGTTGAATCTCTTTCCTTTAGATTTTGAATACTTTAAAAGACATTTTCTAAATACATATCCAACTTTTGTCTTTTTATGAACTCTCCTGAACCAACTCTTTTCATTTTATTTCTATTTGATTTATAATTGGATTCATTCAGTTTAATATATCTGCTTTCTCAGGCCTTCCTGCATCTATTTATCAATCCATTCATCTCACAGGGGAGGGGATAAATTGTGGTTCCGTTTCTCATAGCGGACTGATTTCCTTGATGTGATGTTTTGAGCTTCTAGTTATATGAATATTGTGAACAAATGCTTTGAAATTAAATGTGCACAAATGTGTGTAACCATAAGATTTAGGAGCAGAATTAGGCCATTTGACCCATCAGGTCTGCTCCACCATTTCATCAAGACTGATCCATTTCCCTCTCAGTCCAAATCTCGTGCCTTCTCCCCTTCTCCCTGTATCCCTTCATGCTATGACTAATCAAGAATCTATTAACCTTTGTCTCAAATATACACAATAACTTGGCCTTCACAGCTGCCTGTGGCAACAAGTTCCATAGATTCTCCACACTCTGGCTAAATAAATTCCTTCTCATCCTCTTTCTAAAAGGAAGACCCTCTATTCTGAGGCTGTGTCCTCTGGTCTTAGACTCTCCCACCACAGGAAATATCCTCTCAACATCCACTCTACTGAGGCCTTTCAACATTTGATAGGTTTCAATGAGATCCACCCTCACTGTAATTCTTCTGAATTCCAGTGAGTACAGGCTCAGAGCCATCAAACGCTCCTCATATTAAAAGCCTTTCAATCCCAGAATCATTTTCGAGAATCTCCTTTAAATCCTCTCCAATGTCAGCACATCCTTTCTAAGAAAAGGAGCTCAAAACCAAGTGAGTCCTTACCAGTGTCTTATAAAGCCTTAACATTACATCCTTGCTTTCATCTTCTAGTCCTTTTGAAATGAATGCTAACATTGCATTTGCCTTCTTTAATTCTGGCTCAACCTACAAATTAACTGTTAGGAAATCCTGCACAAGGACTCCCAAATCCCTCCATATCTCAGATCTTTGAATTGTCTATCCATTTAGAAAATAGTCTATGCTCTCATTTCTTCTACCAAAGTGCATGACCAGACACTTCCCTACACTGTATTCCATCTGCCACTTTGTCCATTCTCCTAGTCTGTTTACGTCCTCCAATTGCTTCTCTGCTTTCCTGAATGCCACCTGCCTCACCACTTATCTTTGTATCATCTGCAGACTTGGCCACAAATCCATCAGTTCCTTCATCCAAATCACTGACATGTGTAAAACAGGTGGTCCCAACACAGTCCCCTGTGGAACACAACTAGTCACAGGCAGCCGTTCTTTACCTTCTGCAAATTAGCCAGTGCTTTATCCATGCTAGAATCTTTCCTGTAATACCATTGGCTCGTAGCTTGTTAAGCAGCCTCATGTGTGGCACCTTGTCAAGGGCCTTCTGAAAATCTGAGTACACAACATCATCTGAGTCTCCTTTGTCTATCGTGCTTGCTATTTCTTCAATTAATTCCAACAGATTTGTCAGGCAAGATTTTACCTTGAGGAAAGCGTGCTGACGATGGCCTAGTTTATCATGTGCTTCCAAGAACCCCAAAACCATATCCTGAACAATTGACTCCAACATTTGCCCAACCATAGAGGTCAGACTAACTGGCCTATAGTTTCCTTTCTTCTGCCTCTCCCTTCTTGAAGAGTGGGATGACATTTGCAGTTTTCCAGTCCTCCAGAACTATGCCGGAAACCATTGATTCTTGAAAGATTGTTACTAATGCTTCTGCAATCTCTTCAGCCACCTATTTCAGAACACCGTGGTATAGACCACCCTGTCCTGGTGATTTATCTAACTTCAGATCTTTCATTTTCCCAAGAACCTTCTCCCTTGTAATGGCAACTTCACTCACATCTGCCCCTTGACACTCTTGAACTTCGTGCATACAGCTAGTGTCTTCCTCAGTGCAGACTGATGCAAGATACTTATTCAGTTCATCCACCATTTCCGTGTCCTCCATTACTGCCTCTCCAGCATTGTTTTCCAGTGGTCCAATATCTACTTCTGCTTCTCTTTGGCTTTTATGTTGTATTTGATTTCTCTTGTCAGCCACAGTTGCGTCATTCTGCCTTTAGAATATTTCGTCCTTGAGCTGCACCTCCGAATTACTCCAAAAAATTCCAGTCGTTGTTGCTCTGTAGTCATCACTGCTAGTGTTCCCTTTCAATTAATTTTGGCCAGCTGCTCTTTCATACATCTGTAATTCCCTTTATTCCAAAGTAATACTGAAACATCTGACAAATTGCATTGTGAATTCCCAAGTGGGCTCAACTATGCTGCTCTAGAAAGCCATCTTGTCAGCACTCTAGAAATTCTTTGTTTTGGAAACCAGCACCAAACTTATTTTTTCCAATCTACAGGCATATTGAAATCCGCCGTGAGTATTGTAACATTACCCTTTTGACATGCATTTTCTATCTCCTATTATTTTCTACTGTTTTGAGGTCTGTATGTAACTCCCATCAGGATCTTTTTACCCTTGCAGTTTCTTAGCTTACCCACAATGATTCTACACCTTCCAATCCCATGTTACCTTTTTCTAATGATTTGATTACATTTTCTACCAACCAAGCCACTACACCCCCTCTGCCCACCTGTCTGTCCTTTTGATACAATGTATATCCTTGGACTTTAAGCTCTCAGCTATAAACTTCTTTCTGCCACAATTCAATGATGCCCACAGCATCATATATGCCAATCTGTAACTGTGCTACAAGTTCATCTACCTTATTTTGTATACTATGTGCATTCAGATGTAACACCTTCAGTCCTGTATTCACCCTCTCCAATTCTGTCTCCCTTGTACATTGCAAATTTGCCCTAGTTTCAGCCTGTCCTTGATAACAGACTCGCTACTCTCTGCCTCTGTTTGTAAAACAATGGCCACATTCTCAGACCCATCACTCCAGTTCCTATCCTGCTTAATTAGTTTGAACCTTCCAGAACAGCTCTAGCAAACCTACCTGCATGGATATTGGTCCCCCTTGGGTTCAGATGCATCCATCCCTTATGTACAGGTCATACCTTCTCCAGAAGAGGCCCCAATGATCCAAAAACCTGAAACCCTGCCCCCGCACCAGTTCCTCAACCATGCAGTCATCTGCCAAATTATCCTATTCTTACCCTCAACAATATGTGGCACGAACAGTCCAGAGATTATTCCTCTAGAGGGCCTGCTTTTCTGCTTTCTACCTAGCTCCTTAAAATCTCTTTTAGCATCTCCTCCCCTTTCCTAACTATGTACATATTACAAAGACTTCTGGCTGCTCACCCTCCCCTTTAGAATACCATGGTCCCAATCAAAGATATTCCTGACCCTGGAACCTGGGAGGCATCATACCAGCCAGTGTCTCAATCGCACCACAGAATCTTGGCTCTGTTCCTCTGACTGTGGAACCTCCTATCACCACTGCAGTCCTCTTCACTTCTGTTCCCTTCTGAGCTACAGCACCAGACTCAGTGCTAGAGACCCAGTCACTGCAGCTCCTTCTGGTAGGACCTCGCTGTCAACAGTATCTAAAGTGTTATTGAGAGGAATGGCCACAGGGCTGCCCATTTCCCTTTCTTCTCCTAACAGTCATCCAGTTACCTGCCTCCTACAACCTAGGGGTGACTATCTTCCTGTAGCTCTGATCTATCACTTCCTGTGTCTCCCCTATGAATCGAAGGTTATCGAGCTACAGTTCCAGTTCCTTAACACGTTCTCTGAGGAGCTGCAGCTCAAGTGTACCTGGTGCAGGTGTGGTTATCCAGGAGGCTGGAGGTCTCCCAGAATTCCCACAACCCACACGCAGGACAAAACACAAACCCTGGAACCATTCTCATTGCACTAACTGTGCCCTAACAGACAAGGAATGAAAAATAAAAAAAAAAGATAAAGAAACTTACCAGATACTTACCTCACCCAAGCCCGATCTTGCCAAAATTTGATGAGCCAAAGCCACTCCAATACTGGCCCACTCACACAATGGCTGCTCCAACAGTGGCCATTCCATTTGCCCCTGCCTTCTTTTTATTCACCTTTTCTAATGAATCTCTTCACTTATTGGGGATAGTCCAACTCCAAAAATCTGCCACGAAGCGCTGCCTTTTTAATCTTGAAGTGAAAGCATAGCTTCTTCTTATGCTCCCGCACACTGATTGGGTGTGGTCCAACTCTGAAAAATTACTGCGAAGCGCTGCCTTTTTAATCTTGAGCTATGAAGCTACGTGAAAACATAGCTTCTTCTCATGCTCCCACTCACACTGATGGGACACAATCTATCTCCACTTGTTCCAGTAAAATGTGAGCCAATTTACAAACGTTTGTACCTGAAGTGGTTTCAGGCATTTCTCAGTGATAATTAAATTACATAAAATTCTAAGACTCTTGCTTTGTGATTTTATATGGCATAAGCAAAGAGTTCACTGCAGAATACTAAGTGGCTAATGCTATTTAAAAATTGTTAACCAGCTTTACTTATGATAATAAATTTTATCACTTTTAGTCTGAGAAGAACAAGTTTTATCACTTTTAGTCTGAGAAGAACAAGAAGTTTTAAACTACAGTGAGCTAAGTTCAAGTTTATAGTTGTCACTGGTATACATACACAGGATATAAATGCCATGAAAATCAGCTTTTTGCAGCAGCAGAGTACCAAGACAAAGTCAAAGAAGACAAGGAGTAAGGTGAAGGAGAATGGGTAGAATGTCCTTGATATGGAAAACAGAATAAAATAAACAAATTATTACAAAAAGTTACAAACACATTTGTGGAGAATGAAGTAGAAATAAGAAGTTACTTGAAATTTTGACTGAGGATAAGTGGTCCAATGAGTAACACATCACTTTTGATTTAAGTTTCAATAATTTAAGTTGTAAAATTCAATACTTCTAAAGGTGATTCTCAGGTGAAACTGTTAAATTTCAAATTTGATCAGGGATGTCAGTATCGGTAATGTCATTGTCTCCAAAATGAACAAATCCCATGCAGTTACTGATAAGAAATCTCAAATGGACAGGATTGTCATTTTCCCATTCTACTTCAATAAAATAAAAAAATCTGAGATGTAGGGAGTGAGAGCAGCTCTTTATAAAAAGGCTTCAGTGAAAAGGCACAGGTAAGAGCAATTACGTTTTTGTTTGTCTGTAAATGCTTAATCTTTGAACCAGTATAGGAAAGATGATAGTGAGGGCTGTGAAATGGTCCTTCAGCTATATGTAAGAATATATTGAATTGAATTGATTTTATTTCTTTCATCCTTCACATACATGAGGAGTAAAATTCTTTATGTTATGTCTCCATCTAAATGTGCAATCATAGTAATTTATAATAAATAGAACAGTCAATGTAACATAGAAATACACTCAAATCAGCATAAGTTAATTAGTCTGATGGGCTGGTGGAAGAAGCTGTCCTGGAGTCTGTTGGTCCTGGCTTTTATGCTGCCCGTTTCCCGAATGGTAACAGCTGGAACAGATTGTGGTTGAGATGATTTGGGTCCCCAATGATCCTTTGGGCCCATTTGCGCACCTGTCACTGTAAACGTCCTGAATGGTGGGAAGTTCACATCCACAGACGCACTGGGCTGTCTGCACCACTCCCTGCAGAGTCCTGTGATTGAGTAAAATACAGTTCCCATACCAGGCAGTGATACAGGCAGTCAGGATGCTCTCAATTGTGCCCCTGTAGGAAGTCCTTAGGATTTGGGGACTCATGCTAAACTTCTTCTACCATCTGAGGTGAAAGAGGCACTCTTGTGCTTTTATTCACCACACAGCTGGTTTGTACAGACCACACAATTTATATCTTGATCTTGGAAAAATGCATTTAGTTCACTAGAGTACGTATTCTCTTATTTATTCTTCAGTTGCTCCCTCTATGATCTGATCTCTCCTCTTTCTTTCTTCAACCACAACATCATCTGATGAATCTTTTGATTTTATCTCTCAATTGACTCTTTTCTTTGGCCTTTCATTCATCTAGCTGGGCTTTGGTCTTTGCATCAACTTTTACAAGCAGCTTGAAGTTCATGCAATAACCTTATTGCACACAGAGCAGGTTCTGGTTCTTTATACTCACTTATAAAAGCTGACTGCTTGAAACTTTTCTGAACTATCTTCCAGCTTAAAACCAAGCCACATTTCACAAGTGGTTGCCTGATTAACATATCAGAAGCTTTCTCAGATATGCTGGCTAAAAAAAAACTGCTGCAGTCAGACCATTGCTTTCATCATTTTCAGGATTCCTCTCATTAGAATGGTCCTTCTTGGTCCAACATGCTTTCCAACCAGAGGTACAGAGGTTGCCACCAACACCTGTAAGCCGTCTGTTGGCCAATGGTTTATGGTGTACAGAATAGAGGCATTTGTGGCATCATCCTCTATCTTTCTTAATTTGCTTTTTAGCTAACTCAATTACAGGGGATGTGGTATGTAAATGGTGGATGGATCTCCAATCAAGTTGTAGTTGTCTCAGCCAATCAGGCCCCCAAAATGCTGGACTTCTTGTTTTTAACATATACAAGCCCAATGTGGCTTGTTGGTTGTTGTATTTCATGTTTATAAATGTCATTTCCACAGGAGTTAACTTTTCTCCAGTACAAGTTCTTTGTTGAATATCTGCAGGCTTCAGATTAGTATCATTGAATGCCACTCATACTCATTTTGAGGAAAGATTGAAACAGCCAAGCCAGTGTCCAATTCCATTTTAATTAATTTACCCTTCATTCCTGGTGTAAGCCATATTGTTTGTCTCATGTTAGTTTTTACATTGTACATCTCAAGCCTACCTAGTCTTGTGTCACTCTCACCAACGGATTTTTAAAAATGCTCTTTTTGAAAATGTAACTAGACTTTTTATCTTTTTCTCTTCCCTCTGTAGTCCATTTACTTTTGTCTGCCTAACATGCTCTTTGAGTATGTCCTACAATGTTGCATTTTCTGCAAGTTTCACTTTTAAACATGCCTTGGTCTAGTGAATGTGAGCCCCTGCCACTACGGTAACACAATTTGTTTGGCCAGGCAGGTTTCTGTTTCGATGTTGCAATTTTGTTCACGCTTACTTTCATTCCTGAATGCAACTCAATTGTGTCTCTGTCTCCTGTTTCCATTGATACAGTGATTTCAACTGTTCTTTTAAATGTGAATTGTGCTTGTGTTAGGAGCTATTTTTGAATGCTTCCTTGTAAGATACCAGGGTATCATTAAGCTCATCACTGAATTGACAATTCTCAGACGACCACTTCAATTCAGCCACATACACTGAAAAGGACCCTGGTTCCTTTTGATTCCACTTATGAAACCTGAAATTTTCTGCAATCAACAATGGTTTCAGTTCTAAGTGTTTCTGTTTTACTTTCATGATTTCAACAAAGCTTGTTTCAGCTGGTTTGGTTGGAGCAGTCGAACTTCTTAACAACTGTATGCCTTTAAATCCAATACATTCAGAAAAATTGGTTGGTACTTGTTTCTCATTGGCTATTTCATTTGCTTTAAAATTTTACTCAATTAGCTCAGTATACATATTCCAAATACTTCTTGTACAATTGAATGCATCAAGCTTTCCAATGTAGCCAGCTATTTTAGCTTTTTTTAATTTATGATTATTATGACCTGCTACTCACCATATATGAACCTGTGGACTTGTCCATTTTCTGCCTTTTTTAAACTTGAGCATGTGCTGCATTATGTTTTTACTCGACCACTTCTTGCTGCACTTTTTTAAAAACTTAAACTTCTCAATGCACTTCAACAGGTGGGTAGTCGTTTTGGATTCTTTTAAAGCTCAATTAAGTGAGGGAAGTTTAGGGGAGACATCAAGGGTAAGTTTTTTTTGCACAGAGGGTTGTGAGTGCCTGGAAAGACTTGCCAGGGATGGTGGTGGAGGCTAAAACTTTAGGGGTATTTAAGATCCTCTTCCACAGACACATGGATGAAAGAAAAATGGATGGTTATGGGGTAGTGTGGGTTTAGTACTATTTATTTTAAGGATTATATGGGTCGACACAACATGGAGGCTGAAGGGCCTGTACTGTGCTGTAGTGTCCTATGGTTCTACCTCATCACCACTGTTAAGTTTTTAACCCCAAAACATAAAACCAGTTGAAAAGAAAACAAGGGAGCTGAGAGATGCGAATGTATAATGTGGTGGTGTAATGACATATGCCATTTATGTACTTTTAGGTATAATCTGCAATGCATTATGAAAACAACAAAGAATGCTTAGTCAAACAAAATATTTATAATATTGTTCAAATATTTCTAAAATTCTGAATATACAACATTTGGGTGTTTCACGATTGGTAACTTCACTTGATTTCTGTACTGAAGTCTATAATTGAATCCAATCACTTTAAGTCAATTTGAAATCACTGTGATTCATCACAGTGTATAGCTGTTTCATGTCTTCAGTTACTATGCAATGTCAAGCACCCCCCACTTCCTTTTCTGATTCTTCCTCATTGCCAGACTGAGGTATTATCATTGAGCATTCATGGTGAAGAAACATGCAGTGTGCAGGTTATGGTGCAGAAAACACCGAGAATTCTAAAATATTTATGGTTCTTCTTATCTGGTCATATACCAACTGTGATACACATATGATCAAATATGACACAACTGATATCATACTTATTTAAATATACTACAAAGGCAATATTTTAGAGCCCAATATTTGTCTTTTTGTAACCAGAATAGCATTTATGTAGAACATTCAATTAGTAATCTTTCTCTCTGACAACTGATTGCTAAACGCTGTCCTGAATCTTAACTTGTCTAAAGCCTGAAGTCACTCCACTCTAACAACAACTCAGCAAAAGGAGGGATGTCCACCAGAATCAAGAATGACAGTGGTGGAGATATGTTCACCAAGCTTCTGGAGGAAGTACAGGAGCCTGAAGAGCCACACAGCATTTTTGGAACAGATTCTTCACCTCTGCTATCAGATTTCTGAAAGGTCCATGAACCCACAAACACTACCTTGCTATTCCTCTTTTGCATTATTTATTGATTTTTGAAATTTACGGCAATTTCCAAGTCTAGCACTGCACTAATGTCATGACATATGTCAGTGATAATAAATCAGAACTCTGACTCTGATGTAAACCTTTTGATTTGATCTTTTTAAACCTTTTTCACTGCTGAAAGCAGCCCCTGTACTTGTCAGCTTGAGAGAAATGAAGGTTTTTAAGTATTACCTTTATATGGTAGAGACTTTTGCCAGTTTTGGTTCTGATAGAGGTTTCTGAATTAAACAGTTCATTAAGACTTTTAACACCACTGGTGTATAAAATTATGATGGGTATAGATAGAGTGAATGCAAGCAGGCTTTTTCCACTGAGGCTAAGGGAGAAAAAAATAGAGGACATGGGTTAAGGGTGAAGGGGGAAAAGTTTAAAGGGAGCATTAGGGGGAGCTTCTTCACACAGAGAGTAGTGGGAGTGTGGAATGAGCTGCCAGATGAAGTGGTAAATGCGGGCTCACTTTTAACATTTAAGAAAAACTTGGACAGGTACATGGATGAGAGGGGTATGGAGGGATATGGCGTAGGTGCAGGTCTGTGGGACTAGGCAGAAAAATGGTTCGGCACAGCCAAGAAGGGCCAAAAGGCCTGTTTCTGTGCTGTAATGTTCTATGGTTCAATTTACCAAGAAACAGGAGAATCAATTAACACTCATATTATACTTCTGATGTTCTGACTTACAGTAATGAAAGCAGAATATTTCTCCATGGTTTGGAAAGTACAGTAGGACAGTTTGCTGACGAACCTTGACATTTGTCTATCTCATATAGTAGGCTATTCAGTGAAATCAATTTAGTTTATTTTAATCTCTTAACATTAGGTACTGTCATATGAATCATACCAAGCTGTTTACATATTGTATGAAATGCTGTTTTCAGTACAAATCAATTTGTATAAAAATATTTTCAGCAAAGAAACAGTAGTTCCTCAGATTAAAAGAAGTCACGATGTGTGCTGGCAATGTTGGAACCCAAGTGCAGATGAAAGACAGACTTCAACGTAGAAATGGCAGCCAGCATTCATTCATAAGAATTCCTACAGAACATCGGTTTCTCGGTCACCAACGTCACTGGTAATGCAACATTCTCAAAACTAGGGCACCACAATTATCGCTAATCAGGCATCCACTTAAATAATACAAGAAACGCAGAATCCTTGAGTTTATCAAAATAAACTTAACAAGTTTAGAACAGAAAGCAGCAGGAGACTGCATTACAAAGAGTGAGTTACTTGAAGAAAAACACAAGGAACTCCAATGGATAAACGACTGCCATTAAACAACAATTAACCAGTTCAGGTGCTCTTAAAAACCTTGGTGTCCAATGCTCTCTGGCTCCCCGCAAAATCTGAAAGAGCTCATTACATTACCCCCCTCTTTATGGCCGGCACCTAACAGCCATGAGAGACCTGAGGAAATGTTGAGTAAAGCTGGTAAGCTTTGAAAGGGCCATGGGAAGCCGTTAGACCCAAAAAAGCATTGAACATAGACTATAGAAATTCAGAACATGGACTTTAGAAACTTGGAATGTGGACAAGTGAAGTACAGAACATGGATTTTAGAAACTCGGAACTTAGACTAGAGACATTTGGAATGTGTCCTCGGAACGTGGACTGAGAAACTCAGAATGTAGATTAGAAAAAGTCAGAATGTAGTCTTGAGAAATTTGTAATATGAACTAGAGATGCTTGGAACATAGACTAGAGAAACTTTTAATGTAGACAGAAGATACTTGGAACATAGACTCAAGAAACTCATAATGTAGACTAGAAACATTCAGAACTTGGACTTGAGAATAGATAATATTCTCACCTAAAGCCACCTAATGTCAAAAATGCTGTTCAACCTCCACTAGATCCATTACTTGGTGGGGTCCTTCTGTCACAATGTATGCTTGCAATGTGATAACCAAAGTACAGAGGAAAGGCAGACTTCAATGTAGAGAGAGTGACCAAGGTCTATTCATAAGAATTCCAACAGAACATCGGTGACTCAGCTGAGCAGTACCGTGAGATGCAACATTCTCAAAAACTTGTGTCTTGCGATTAGCTAATCGGGTGTCTGCTTAAATAATACAAGGAACACGGAATCTATGGGCCTATTCAAATAAACTTTACAAGTTTTTACAGAAAGCACCAGTAGACTGCACAATAAAGTGTACATCACTTGAGAAAAGCACAAGGAACGCTAAATGATAATGACTTCTGTTCATCATAGCTTGTCACACCGGACAGCCAGCCACTCTAGTGTTGTTTGGTTGATGTTGAGCAGGCCAGTGTCAGCTAAGTCAGGTGAGAGTGGGCAGTTGCGCAGAATGTGTTCAATGTTCTGCACCCTTTTGCCACACTCACACTCAAAAGGATGTCTTCTGTTGAACAAAAATTAACCAATGTAGTTGCTCTCAAAACTTCAGAGCCCAGTGCTCTCCAGCTCCTCACACAAACCCAAAGAGTTCATTACAAGAAGATTCTCATATTACAACCTTTGACTTAGCACAGAATTATATAGCTGTCAATAAATTCTTCTTATTGCATAACTGTAGATAATACTTGCAATAGTCAAACTGCCTAAATTCAGATTGCATAATATACTGACAGAAAATCTAAGGAAATTAACATGGTGGCCTACCAGCATAACTGTCTCTACACCTGCAAGTAGCCTCTATAACAGATAATCCTCGTGAAAATTTCTTTGCAACGTCATTTCTATCATGCTGTACCAACAAGTCTATAGCTGGTATTGTTGGGAAAATTGCTTGAAGATCAACATGGCAGAAAGCTGAATAGTGGGAGCTGGTGTCCTACAGTGTCAGGAATTAGGCAACATTAAAATATACTTTTGAGAGAAAAAAATCTTGACTGGATAGCCGAGATATTTAGGGAAGGTAGCTAGCCGAGAAGATAATGGAGAACCACTGGTTGTAGGATGTTCATAAAGGTAGATTTTCAAAAGCTATTATGTTATAAAATAGGGGTTCAACATTAGCAGAAAAATATTAGCATGAATTAAGATAAAAGATGGAAAGCCAGGAGTGGAATACATTATTATTCTCCAATTTACAAGCTCCTACATATGGAACATGGACCTAAATTATTTGCAATTTAACTTGGGTGGAAGACCAGGTTTTTTATATATATGTTCCCAAAGTTCATGGTTAGTGGACAGTAGCTTGTAAGGAGGTTGAAGTAAATCTGCAAAGAATCATGAGTGATTTAAGTGAGTGAGAAAATATCATAATATCAAGAAAGGGTATTCATTTCAGTGTAAAATATAGGAAAACAGAACATACTTTAAATGGTAAGACCTAGTAATATTGATATTCAGAAGGATTTGGGTCCCTAAACAGCAGAGAGAGCAAGAAGGAATACACTTGTGCTTATTGCAAGATTGTTAAAGTATAAGGTTAAAGAAGACACTGCAATTCTATCTACATGCTTTGGTAGGATTAGATCTGGAGCACTGGGCACCATACTGTCTTCATCCTAATGGCTGGACATATTTGTCACCCTGAGATGGAGAAGTCCTCCTCTGAATAGAGATTCAATAAAGAATGCCTATAGATTAACAGAGATTTTAAAAAATTGAAAGATGTTGCACTGAAAGATGACTGATTCAGAGAGTATAAATGTTTAGAAACTATCTTCTGGCTGCATCATCTCAGAAAGTGGGGATTATGCTTGTTTCATTTTCTCTTCAAGTCAAGTCAACTTTTATTGTCATTTCGACCATAACTGCTGGTACAGTGCATAGTAAAAATGAGAAAAAATTTTTCAGGACCATGGTTTACATGACAGTACAAAAACTAGACTGAACTACGTAATTAAAAAAAACAGAGAAAGCTATACTAGACTACAGACCTACACTGGACTGCATAAAGTGCACAAAAACAGTACCAGCATTACAATAAATAATAAACAGGACAGTAGAGGAAGGTGTCAGTCCAGGCTTCGGTATTGAGGAGTCTGATAGTTTGGGGGAAGAAATTGTTATATAGTCTGGTCGTAAGAGCCGGAATGCTTCGGAGCCTTTGCCCAGACGGCAGGAGGGAGAAGAGATTGTATGAGGGGTGCGTGGGGTCCTTCATAATGCTGTTTCCTTTGTGGATGCAGCGTGTAGTGTAAATGTCCGTGATGACGGGAAGAGAGACCCCGATGATCTTCTCAGCTGACCTCACTATCTGCTGCAGGGTCTGGCAATCCGAGATGGTGCAATTTCCGAACCAGGCAGTGATGCAGTTGCTCAGGACACTCTCAATACAACCCCTGTAGAATGTGATGAGGATGGGGGGTGGGAGATGGACTTTCCTCAGCCTTCACAAAAAGTAGAGACGCTGCTGAGCTTTCTTTGCTATGGAGCTGGTGTTGAGGGACCAGGTGAGATTCTCCGTCAGGTGAACACCAAGAAATTTGGTGCTCTTTACGATCTTTACCGAGGAGCCGTCAATGTTCAGTAGGGAGATGTCACTCCGTGCCCTCCTGAAGTCAACAACCATCTCTTTTGTTTTGTTCACATTAAGAGACAGTTTGTTGGCTCTGCACCAGCCCGTTAGCTGCTGCACTTCCTCTCTGTAAGCTGACTCATCATTCTTGCTGATGAGACCCACCACGGTCGTGTCATCAGCGAACTTGATGATATGGTTCGAGCTGTATGTTGCAGCACAGTCGTGGGTCAGCAGAGTGAACAGCAGTGGACTGAGCACACAGCCCTGGGGAGCCCCCGTGCTCAGTGTGATGGTGTTGGAGATGCTGCTCCCGATCCGGACTGACTGAGATCTCCCAGTCAGGAAGTCTAGGATCCAGTTGCAGAGGGAGGTGTTCAGGCCCAATAGGCTCAGCTTTCCAATCAGTTTCTGAGGGATGATTGTGTTGAATGCTAAACTAAAGTCTATGAACAGCAACCTAACATATGTGTCTTTTTTGTCCAGGTGGGTTAGGACAATGAACATTCTGTTTGAGTACATTGAACACCAAGATTAAGGACTTCTGGACATGAGGTCAAAGAATTATGCAATGAAGATGATGGAGGTAAGGATTTTTTTTTGAGTGAAGGAATGCTGAAGATGAATAAGAGAAAGCTTTTCCAGGCAGGGTCTTTCAGTGGCGATGTGTTGGGATATTACAAGAGCTTCTTGCAACACATACAAAATGCTGGAGGAAGTCAGCAGGCCAGGTAGCATTTATGGGAACAAGTACAGTCGACGTTTTGGGTTTAAAAACTGTGAGGGGAGTGGAGAGAGAACCACCAGGTGATAGGTGAAAACCGGAGGGGGAGGAATGAAGAAAAGAGCTGGGAAGTTGATGGTGAGATAAGATGAGAGAGGGAAAAGGGGTTGGGAAATAGAGGGGAGGAGGGTGGCGGGTTGGGGGTATTACCGCAAGTTTGAGAAATTGATGTTCATGCCATCAGTTGGTGCTACCCAAACAGAATATAAGGTGTTGTTTCTCCAACCTAAGTGTGGCCTCATCATGACAATGGAGGATGCCATTGACGGACATATTGGAATCGGAATGGGAAGTGGAATTAAAATGGGTGGCCACTGGGAGATCCCGCTTGTTCTGGTGGACGGAGCCTAGATACTCGGTGAAGCGGTCTCCCATCTACATCAGGTCTCACCGATGTACAGGAGGCCACGCCAGGAGAACTGAACACAGTAAATGACTCCAACCGGCTCGCTGGTGAAGTGCCTCCTCACCTGGAAGGACTGTTTAGGGCCCTGGATGGTAGTGAGGGAGTTGTAGCACTTGTTCCGCTTGCAAGGATAAGTGCCAGGAGGAAGATCAGTGGGGAGGGACGAATGTGTAGGAAGCAATTCCTGCAGTAAGCAGAAAGTGTGTGGGGGGGGGGGGTGGGAGGGCAAGATGTGCTTGGTGATGGGATCCCACTGCAGGCCTGCTGAGTTTCTCTTGCATTTTGTGCATGTTGTTCGGATTTCTAGCAACTACAGACTTTCTCTGGTAAGTGCTTCTCCTTAACTTTTTGTATATTGGAAATGATAAATAGAAAACTGTAGCCCCAACAATACAATTTTCTTTTAATCTATGCTAACATTTTGTAATGTTTTATTCATTGCCCATTGATAAAATGGTTCATTAGGGAATTTAAGATGAGGTCCTATGAATTGGCACCATAAAAGATTAGCCTAGAAACCTACTCTGGTGTTTCATCAGCATGGTTCTTTCCCTTGTAAGCATCTTTTTATTTGCCGCAATCAGAAGTATTTTCTTTCAGATACTCTATAGTTATTCTATTTCGAGTCATAAAGAGATAAACCATCACAATGGTTTTGCAGACTATAGAAATGCTTTTGGAAGGTAGCATTCTGTACCTTAGAGCAAACACGAGGAAATCTGCTGATGTTGGAAATTCAAACAACACACACAAAATGCTGGTGGAACACAGCAGGCCAGGCAGCATCTATAGGGAGAAGCAATGTTGATGTTTCGGGCCAAGACCCTTCATCAGGACAACTGAAAGGAAAGATAGTAAGAGATTTGAAAGTAGTGGGGGGAGGGGGAAATGTGAAATGATAGGGGAAGACCGGAGGGGGTGGGAAGAAGCTAAGAGCTGGAAAGGTGATTGGCGAAAGTGATACAGAGCTGGAGAAGGGAAAGGATCATGGGACGGGAGGCCTCAGGAGAAAGAAAGGGGAGGGGAGCTCTGGTGCTCCAAGAAATTGGTCCTTTGCCCATTAGCTCCATGCCTCCATGAAACACCCAAGTATATTAAGCTACTGCACTTTATTCTCTCATATTCCCATCATCTACCACAAGATTTTGCAATTTACATCACATAAAGCATAATTTCCAGAGGCTAATTAACCTAGCAAACCACAAATCTTCAGAATATAGGAGGAGATCAGGGTATCTGGGGGAACCCATGAGATTAGATAGAATGTGAAAACTCCCCACAGACAGCACTGGAGGACAAGGTCAAACTAGCTTACCAGAATTGTGTGGCAACAGCTCTGCTGGCTGCACCCCTGTGTCACAATCATCTTCTTATTCATACTTTGTAGATTTTAAATCTCTTTATGTATGTAAATAGTGAGATGTCTAGGACATCACAGGAGTAACTCCAAACTTGGGGTGATGATAATTGGTGTGGGGTGCCACAAATCGTTGAGCCAAAACACACTTGATATGCTCCAAGGCACAGTTAGCTGTTGCAATCATCAAAGAAAATAACTGCTTCTGATGATTTCTCGCATTCAGATACATAAAGAAACAATTAACAATTACTTTTTTTTTAACGCACTCTTCTAAGAGGACCACAACCTGATCAAAGGGTTTGGAGGCTCGTGTGGCTTAATGACCCAGAGGGCTACATTGGCTAGAGTCAGCCTAATGTTTTGGTCCTTCGTAGGGTCACTTATGCCAAACAGGTCAAAGGATAGAGGTCAATCTACGAGTCCTCCAGGTTCTGGGGTTCAGCTCAGGGTTGACAACCCTGACTGGCCAAAAAATTGTTACAGAATACAGCAATGAAGAATCCTCCTTTATCTGTATGCGATGGTATGGACAGATAGAGATAGAGGACCTTCACTGCTGCTCGAAACACCAGCAGCATAACAAGCAGTAAGCAAGTTATTAAGAACTTCAAAACACATTAAAAATTTGGAAGAAAATGAGGAAATTATTTAAAGATGTTTTAAATAATTAAATCTTTTAACTCACAACTAACTGTAAATTACCTTATACTATGGTCCTTCGCAAACTTTCCTCTCCTTTCATGATTTCAGGAGGAGAAATAACCCTATGTAAGTTATTCGTCATTCTGTCCTCATCTTACCGGTCTCATGACATGTGTTGTCATGTGATCTCACTACTTAAGTAGTTAATCACATGATTAGTTAAGTGAGGGTCTCATTCCATGTGCAGAGGGCCCAACTCTATATAAAATGAAGACCCCACACAACCAATCAGGCAGGTGGATTTCTGGCCTAATTGATAGCAAGTTGCTGTAATCTGGACTCTATGTGTGGTTAAGTACTTCCTGGCAGAGCCTACCCAGCAGTGTCAGGGCTTCTGAATCCACAGGGGAGCCCAGAGCTTCTTGGCACTAATGGAGGTAGGGCTGGGAAGAGAGGGATGTGTGCAGATAAATGCCAATTGTGTAATGCAAGGCTGCTGGTACTTATTAAATTCAGCCCCTTCATTTCACCCAACTCACAGTGGAGGTGAGTTTTTGAGCCATTTCTTTTAATTTTATTCTTAAATGGTGTCAGGTTCTAACCACTAAAGTCATGAAACTGTAATTCTTTCCACTCAATCATTCCTAAAGGAACTAAATTCCTTCTGAAATCTACCTAGTGTGTCAGCTGACTTTTTACTTGTGTAGAGTTTCATACAAATACCTCTGCACTATCATTTTGTCATTCCTGTATGTTTCAAACTCCATCTCATGCCCATATAAAACTGCACTCAGTAGCCACTTTATTAGACACCTCCTGTACCCAACGTGGGGCCACTGAGAGCATGTTTGGGGACTTTTGTTGCTGTAGCCCATCCACTTTGAGGTTTGAGGTGTTGTGTGTTCAGAGAAGTTCTTCCACACCACTTTTGTAACATGTGGTTGTTTGAGTTACTGTTGCCTTATTGTCAGCTTGAACCAGTCTGACCATTCTCCTCTGACCTCTCTCATTAACAAGGTATTTTTGCCCACTGCCAGCACTGGATGTTTGTTTTGTTGTTGTTTTTTGCACCATTCTCTGGAAACTTTTGAGGCTGCTGTGCATGAAAATTGCATGAGATCAGCAATTTCTGAGATACTGAAACCACCCTGTCTGGCACCAACATTCAGTCCATGGTCAAAGCCACTTAGATTGCATTTCTTCCCCATTTTGATGTTTGGTCAACAACTGAACCTCTTGACCATGTCTGCATGCTTTCATGCATTGAGTTGCTGCTACATGATTGGCTGATTGGATAGTTGCATCAATGCGCTGGTGTACAGATGTACCTAATCAAGTGACCCTGAGTGTACATTTTTGCAACAACTTTATATCATCAAAGCTTAATCTTGTCAGCAAATGAAAGAGCTGGCAATTGACTTCAGAAAGTGGGGCAAGTACATGTCCCTATCATGAGGATTGAAGTGGAGATCTTTGATTACCTCAAGTTCTGACGTGTAAGTATATCTGACAATTTGTCCTAGTCTATTCACATGAATGCTGCTGCTAAGAAGGTGAAGGAAATTTGCATGTTCCGATTGATGTTCCTTTTCAGAAAGCATTCTATCTGGATGAATCACAGTTTGGTATGGCACAAGGTCACAAAAACTTGCGGAGAGTTGAAAATGCAGTCCAATCCATCACACAAACCTACCTCCCCTCATTGACTCCATCTATGCTTCTTACTGCCTCAGGAAAGCAGCCAACTCAGGCCCTTCACATTCTCTCTTCTCGCCTCTCCTTTCCTGTCGGGTGGAAGATACAAAGGCTGAGAGACAAATCACTAGAATCGAGGGCAGCTTCTAACCCACTTTTATTGGACTCTTGTACTTTATTTACCTCCCTGCACTGCACCATCTCTGTAACTGTAACACTATATTCAGCTGTTCGATATGAGGGACAGCAGCTGCTGGAAATCAGAAACAACAAAGAACCCCAAGCAACACACACACAAAATGCTGGAGGAGCTCAGCAGGCCAGGCAGCATCTATGGAAAAAAAAGTACAGTTGCCATTTCAGGCCGATACCCTTCGGCAGGACTGGCAAAGTTGATGAGCTGGGCATGGGTGCAGGAAGCAGCACCAATGATGTAGTGTAGGAAAACTGGGGGAGGGATGCCAGTGTCGGTCTGGAACCTAGACTGTTCCATGTCGCTGACAAAAAGCATGGCTGGGACTCATGCGAGTGCCCATGGCTACACCTTTTGTTTGAAGGAAGTGGGAGGAGCCAAAGGAGAAATTATTAAGAGTAAGGACAAGTTTTGCTAGATGGAGGAGAGGGGTGGTGGAGGGGAACTGGTTGGATCTGGTGTCCATAAAGAAATGGAGAGCTTTGAGGCCTTCCTGGTGGGAGATACAGATAGGTACTAGACATCCATAGTGAAAATAAGATGATGGGGCCAGGGAACTTGGATCTTTTCAGTGAGTTCAAAGCGTGTGAAGAGTCATGGATGTAGGTAGGAAGGGTCTGAACTAGGAGGGATAAGACAGAGTCGAGATATGCAGATCTGAGTTCAGTGGGGCAGGAACAAGCTGAAACAATCTGGACAAGTGGGTGTGTGGATCTTGGGTAGGAGGTAGAAATGGGAAGTGCGGGCTGTTAGAACAATGAGGTTGGTGGCAGTGGATGGGAGATTCCCAGAGTTAATAAGGTCAGTGATGGTATGGGAGACAATAGCCTGGTACTCCATAGTGTGATCCTGTTCGAGGGGTAGGTATGAGGAGGTGTCTGAGAGTTGTCGCTGGGTCTCAGCAAGGTAGAGGTCAGACAACTAGATTAGTACAGCAACCCCTTTGTATGCTGGTTTGATGGTGAGGTTAGGATTGGTGCGGGGGGGTGGAGAGAAAAGTGTTCATAGGGAGTGAGGTTAGAAGAGGTCCATCCTACTGAAGGGTCTCGGCCTGAAATGCCGACTGAACTTTTTTCCATAGATGCTGCCTGCCTTCTGAACTCCTCCAGCATTTTGTATGCGTTGCTTGGATTTCCAGCATCTGCAGATTTTCTCTTGTTTGTGAAATGACCCCTGTCTTGTTGAAGGATCTTGACCCAGAATGTCAACTGTTCATTTCTCTTCATAGATGCTACCAGACCCGCTGAGTAACTCCAACTCCTTTGTGTCTTGGCCCACGATATTCTGGATTCTGTTTTTGTTTTTAAATAAGTATGGCATTATCTCAATGGCAAACAAACAAAAGCTTTTCATTGTATCTCAGTGCAAGTGTCAATAATAAACCAGGGATCAATAACTTACCGACTGAACACTCTGTACGGATTGAAATCCTGACACTTCACGACCTTCCTTTCAACCAGTTCATTATTCTGGTTTGCAGGGTTCATTAACTAGTTAAATGGGTGAGCAAATATAAAGAATCATGCAGCTTGTACCTACTCGTTACTCCTAGATTCCTAGATTGTTGCATTTTTATGTGAAAGCCAAATGATGATGCACAAAGATTATCAATAAGTGAAGAAGTGAATTACATTACAAACATCAGAAATTCTGCAAATGCTGAAAATCCAATGCAGCAAACACAAAATACTGGAGGAGTTCTGACATAAATTGATCGTGGGCAGCCTGGCAGGAGATGGGCATCAAACAGAACACGTTCCTTTAATTCAGTTCTGCCAAGTATTGCAAGGCAAGAAGTACTATTTTAGCATGCCATTGATCTGTGCTGTAACATTTTGTGCTGTGGAGCAACATTTTTGTACGAATGATGGCACAATATGCAGAAATCAACAGCTGTGCTAACTGGGGATAGGCCATGTAGCCCAGTAAACATCACTTGATATTGGAAATTCAAATGCAAACCTGTATACATGATACCCACAGAATGAAGATGGTGATAGCTACCTGGTTATTAGTTGTTGCCTGTACCCAGTGGATCTGAGGGAATAAAGCCCCTTTTTGATGAAGAATATTTTGGAAACTATACAGTTTTGATTCTTGGATTTAAGAAGAGATACTGACAATGGAAGCAACACATGTGAGATTTGCCAGCTTAATCACAGTTAAAAAGGTTACATCAGTATTCTTTGGAGTTTAGAAAAATAAAGCATATTGCAAAAGGGGAGATCCTAAGGGGGCTTGACGAGCAAGGTGTTGAGATGTTTCCACTGGTGAGAGGATGTTGAATTCGATGACATAGTTTCAAGATCAAGTTTTCTCTAGATGGTCATGGAAGGTAAATCCTTGGATTTAGTTTAAGAGGAAGAAAATACATTTTTGAGAAATATCATGAAATTGAGGGTTATATGGAACTGATATAGATGTATAGTTGAGATCTGAGGAAGACTAGTCAAGATCATATTTTAGGTTGGGGCAGGCTTGAGGATCTGGCTGGTCTACTCATGCCCCTATTTTTCTGTCTTCTTGGGATATTAATATGGAAAATCGCAGTTGTGCTGTTAGTGGCACTTGCACCATGCTAAAGCTTGTAACCTTCATATCTTAACGTGCCCAGTCTATTTGCTGCTGTGTGACTAGAGGCAATGTGACACAACTACATTTCTTTCTGGAGACACCAAGCTTGGACAACCTTCTGTGTCAGTACATGACAAGCTGTGAGTTCTTAAAACCTCTTCAGGTCCAACCTAACAGAGACTGAAACAAAACTTCATGGTCACAGTTACTGCGACACTCAGTGACAACACTACCATTGCACTTCCCTGACGTTGATCCTGCAAGTATAGCACGTTTCATGGAGATTACCCTTCATGAAGTGTAGAGATAGTGTTGGGTTGACTACTGAACAACCGGGGCACTTTTGGTTTCTCAGAGCTCCCCTTCCCATCCTCCCACTCTATCTGGATGCATCTCAGCTTGTTATGGCAGCTACTCTGCACAAGGTCACAAAAAATTGCAGAGAGTTGAAAATGCAGTCCAATCCATCACACAAACCTGCCACCCCTCATTGACTCCATCTATGCTTCTTACTGCCTCAGGAAAGCAGCCAACATAATCAAGGCCCTTCACATTCTCTCTTCTCACGTCTCCTTTCCTGTCGGGTGGAAGATACAAAGGCTGAGAGACAAATCACCAGAATCGAGGACAGCTTCTATCCCACTTTTATTGGACTCTTGAACTTTTTATCTCCCTGCACTGCACCATCTCTGTAACTGTAACACTATATTCAGCTGTTCGATATGAGGGACACCAGATGCTGGAAATGAGAAACAACAGCTCTCCTCCTTCTCCATCTTTCTAGCAATTTTTTATACTCTGATTCAGCTTTCTTCCTGTAACATCAAACAGATCAAACATCAGAATAGGGACGAAATGTGATCTAAGTGACTTTGACCATGCAATGATAGTTGGTGCCAGATAAGGTGATTTGAGTATCTCAGAAACCACTGATCTCTTAGGATTTTCACTCACAGAAGTCTCCAGAGATTACAGAGAAAGGTGCAACCCCCCCCCCCCCAAAAAGTAAGCAACAGATCTGTGCATGAAAACAAGATATTAATGAGAGAGGTCAGAGGAGAATGACCAGACTGATTCAAGCTGATAGGAAGGTGACAGTAATGCACTACAACAGTAGCGTGCAGAAGAGCATCTCTAGATGAACAGCACATTGAACCTTGAAGTGAATGGGCTGGAGCAGCAAAAGACCAAAACCATACATTCACTGGCGACTTTATGAGATAACTTCTGTACATTCCATCATCCTATTTATTGTTTGCTTCCCCTGAAGCCTGGATTCTTAGAATTATTTTGAGCTTGTGTTCAAATGCTGAGGGGGAAAAATAACAATAAACAAATGAGTGTCCACTGTTCAAATTGTTGAGCTATGCATCATTGAAAGAGTGAGCAACGGCAGACTCAACGGAAGATTGAAGTTCACTATGAGAAATATAGTGAAAAATTAGGAAAAGAATGTCTTATGGAGAGGAAGAAAACTTAATTTGTTAATCCATTATTGAAAACCTGCTGTTTCAAAGCATGAAAAAAGAATTCAGTGTAAGCTTGCTCTATAAGATGGTACATCAAGAATGCCAATTTTTTTCTATTGAATTCTGTGGCTGTTAGCATTGGTGAAGGATGTTGTTTAATGTTTTCAAATCTACTGTGCTAGATAACCCACAATGATGAGTAAGCTGCCACTTAAAAGTGCAGTAAGTACATTTAGTCATTGAAAATCAACTGCAATGCCACAGAACGTAGTTCAGTGATTTCTTTAAAGAAGTGAGATGGGAAACAGCAGCATTTTTCCTTGATGATGGGCATCCTTTTATTCATGTATGATTGTATTGATTCCTAATAGTGCACTATAAGTAAATAAGACCTTAAAACATGGGAGCAGAATTAGAACATTCAGCCCTTCAAGTTTGCTTCACCATTTGATCATGGCTGACTTGCTTTCCTCTTGCAACCCTATTCTCCCGCCTTCTCCCCATAATCATTGATAAACTTACTAATCAAGAACATATCAACCTCCACTTTGTATATCCCCAATGACTTGGCCTCCACAGCCATCTGTGGCAATGAATTCCACAGCCTCTTACTAAAAAACTTTCTCCTCGGCTCTGTTCTAAAGAGGCATTCTTTTATTTTGAAGCTGTGCCCTCTGGTCCTGGAGTTTCCCACAAGTGGAAACATCCTCTTCATTTCCACTCTGTTCGGGTCTTTCAATATTCAATAGGCTTCAATGAAATCTCCTCCCTCAACCTTCTAAACTCCTGTGTATACAGCCCACAGGCATGAAATGCTTCTTAAATGCCAACCCTTTCATTTAGAAACATAGAAAACCTACAGCGTAATACAGGCCCTTTGGCCCACAAAGTTGAGCCGAACATGTCCCTACCTTAGAAATTACTAGGCTTACCTATAAGCCCTCTATTTTACTAAGCTCCATTTACCTAGCTAAAAGACTCTTAAAATACCCTTTGTATCTGCCTCCACCACTGTTGCAGGCAGCCCATTCCATGCATTTACCACTCTGAGTGAAAAAACTTACCCCTGACATCTCCTCTGTACCTACTCCCCAGCACCTTAAACCTGTGTCCTCTTGTGGCAACCATTTCAGCCCTGGGAAAAAGCGATTACACACGATCAATGCCTCTCATCATCTTATACAACTCTATCAGATCACCTCTCATCTTCCATCACTCCAAGGAGAAAAGGCCGAGTTCACTCAACCTATTCTCACAAGGCATGCTTCCCAATTCAGGAAACATCCTTGTAAATCTCCTCTGCACCCTTTCTATGGCTTCCACATCCTTCCTGTAATGAGACGACCAGAACTGAGCACAGTACTCCAAGTGGGGTCTGACCAGGGTCCTATATAGCTGCAACATTACCTCTCGGCTCCTAACTTCAATTCCACAATTGATGAAGGCTAATACACCGTACACCTTCTTAACCTCAGAGTCAACCTGCACAGCTGCTTTGAGTGTCCTATGGACTTGGATCCCAAAATCCCTCTGATCCTCTACACTGCCAAGAGTCTTAACATTAATACTATATTCTGCCATCATATTTGACCTACCAAAATGAACCACTTAACCCTTATCTGGGTTGAACTCCATCTGCCACTTCCCAGCCCAGTTTTGCATCCTATCAATGCCCTGCTGTAACCTCTGACGGCCCTCCACACTATCCACAACACCTCCAGCCTTTATGTCATCAGCAGACTTACTAACCCATCACTCCACTTCCTCATCTAGGTAATTTATAAAAATCACAAAGAGTAAGGGTCCCAGAACAGATCCCTGAGGCACTCCACTGGTGACCGACCTCCATGCAGAATATGACCCATCTACAACCACTCTTTGCCTTCTGTGGGCAAGCCAGTTCTGGATCCACAAAGCAATGTCCCCTTGGATCCCATGCCTCCTTACTTTCTCAATAAGCCTTGCCTGGGGTACCTTATCAAATCCCTTGCTGAAATCCATATACGCTATATCTGCTGGTCTTCCTTCATCAATGTGTTTAGTCCCATCCTCAAAAAATTCAATCAGGCTCGTAAGACATAACCTGGCCTTGACGAAGCCATGCTGACTACTCCTAATCAAATTGTAATCCAAATGTTCATAAGTCCTGCCTCTCAGGATCTTCTCCATAAACTTACCAACCACTGAGGTAAGACTCATTCGTCTATAAATTCCTGGGCTATCTCTAATCCCTTTCTTAGATAAGGAAACAATATCCACAACCCTCCAATCCTCCGGAACCTCTCCCGTCCCCATTGATGATGCAAAGATCATCGCCAGAGGCTTAGTAGTCTCCTCCCTCGCCTCCCACAGTAGCCTGGGGTGCATCTCATCTGGTCCCAATGACTTATCCAACTTGATGCTTTCCAAAAGCTCCAGCACATCCTCTTTCTTAATATCTACATGCTCAAGCTTTTCAGTCTGCTGCAAGTCATCACTACAATCAGTAAGTTCCTTTTCCATAGTGAATACTGAAGTGAAGTATTCATTAAGTACCTCTGCTATTTCCTCCGGTTCCATACACATTTTCCCACTGCCACACTTGATAGGTCCTATTCTTTCATGTCTTATCCTCTTGCTCTTCACATACTTGTAGAATGCCTTGGGGTTTTCCTTAATTCTGCCCGCCAAGGCCTTCTCATGGCCCCTTCTGGCTCTCCTAATTTCCTTCTTAAGCTCCTTCCTATTAGCTTTATAATCTTCTAGATCTAGAGCTACAACACTACCTAGCTCTCTGAATCTTTTGTAAGCTTTTCTTTTCTTCTTGACTAGATTTATTAGAGCCTTTGTACACCACAGTTCCTGTACCCTACCATAACTTCCCTGTCTCATTGGAACGTAGCTATACAGAGCTCCACACAAATATCCCCTGAATATTTGCCGCATTTCTTCCATACTTTTCCCTGAGAACATCTGTTTCCAATTTAAGCCTCCAATTTCCTGCCTGGTAGCCTTATAAATCCCCTTACTCCAATTAAACATTTTTCTTACTTGTCTGTTCCTATCTCTCTCCAATGCTATTGTAAAGGAGACAGAATTATGATCACTATCTCCAAAATGCTCTCCCACTGAGAGATCTGACACCTGACCAGGTTCATTTCCCAATACCAAATCAAGTACAGTCTCTCCTCTTGTAGGCTGATCTACATATTGTATCAAGAAACCTTCCTGAATACACTTAACAAACTCCACCCCATCTAAACCCCTTGCTTTAGGGAGATGCCATTCGATATTTGGGAAATTAATATCTCCCATCTCGACAACTCTTATTATTACACCTTTCCAGGATCTGTCTCCTCGATATCCCTGTTACTATTGGGCAGCCTATAAAAAACACCCAGTAAAGTTATTGGCCCCTTCCTGTTCCTAACTTCCACCCACAGAGACTCCGTAGACAATCCCTCCATGTTGTCCACCTTTTCTGCAGCCGTGACACTATCTCAGATCAACAGTGCCACAGCCCCACCTCTCTTGCCTCCCACCCTGTCCTTTCTGAAATATATAAAACCCGGCAACCTGAAGTAACCATTCCTGTCACTGAGCCATCCAAGTCTCTGTAATGGCCACAACATCATAGCTCTGAGTACTGATCCATGCTCTAAGCTCATCCGCTTTGTTCACAACACTCCTTGTGTTAAAATAGACGCATCTCAAACCCTCGGTCTGAGGTCATCCCTTATCTATCACCTGCCTATCCTCCCTCTCGAACTGTCTACAAGTTTTCTCTATTTGTGAGGGAACTGCCTCTTCCCAGTCGCTTCAGTTCGGTTCTCACCCCACAACAATTCTAGTTTAAACTCCAATAGCCTTAGCAAACCTCCCCACAGGAATATTGGTTCCCTTCGGATTCAGGTGCAACTCATCCTTTTTGTACAGGTCACACCTGCCCCGAAAGATGTACCAATGATCTAGAAATCTGAATCCCTGCCCCCACTCCAATCTCTCAGCCACACATTTATCCTCCACCTCACTCTATTCCCATTCTCACTGGCACATGGCACAGGCAGTAATCCCGAGATTACTACCTTTGCAGTTCTGCTTCTCAATTTCCTTCCTAACTCCCTGTAGTCTTTTTTCAGGACCTCTTGCCTTTTTCTACCTATGTCACTGGTACCAATATGTGCCACGACCTCTGGCTGTTCACCCTCCCACTGAAGGATATCTTGGACACGATCTGAAACATCCCAGACCCTGGCACCTGGGAGGCAAACTACCATCGGAGTTTCTTTCCTGTGTCCACAGAGTCACCTGTCTGACCCCCTAACTATGGAATCCCCTATCACTACTGCCTTACTCTTCCCTTCCCTACCCTTCTGAGCCACAGGGCCAGACACTGTTTCAGAGGCACGGCCACTGTTGCTTCCCCCAGGTAGGCTGTCCCCCCAAACAGTACTCAAACAGGAGTACTTAACGTCAAGGGGTACAGTTACAGGGGTACGCTCTAGTACCTAATTGTTCCTCTTCCCCCTCCTGTCTCTCGTGGCCCCGGTGTGACCACCCGCCTATAACTCCTTTCTATCACCTCCTCACTCTCCCTGACCAGGCAGAGGTCATCCAGCTGCATCTCCAGTTCCCAAACTCAGTTCTTCAGGAGCTGCAGCTCGACACTCCAGAAGCAGATATGGCCGTCTGGGAGGCTGGGAAACTCCAGGACCTCCCACACCTGACACTGAGCACAGAAAACTGGCCTCACACACATACTTCCTACCTCGCCTCGTCCCGTTACCGCCTCAGCCTGTTGAGCCAAAGCCCTATCACTCTGCTGCCTCTCACTCCGCTGCCCGCTCCGAACGCTGCCCTCTGGATAGGGCAGTCTTCTTTTTAAGCCTTTTGCACTCTACTGGCTGATGTTTCGCACCTGCGCAGTCTCGCCTCTCTTTTACCCAGAGTAGTAAAAAATTCCTTTTGCCCCAAAAAATCTGCCGTTCTCTTGCAGCCTTCTTGCTCTGAATTCTTGTAAACCTCCTCTGGGCTGTCTCCAGTGCCATCACATCCTACCTTAGATATGGAGCCCAAATCTGTTCACAGTACTTCAAATGAGGATTGATAAATGTCCTATAAAGCCTCTGTATTACATCCTTGCTTATACAGGTGCTCCCCCTTTTGCAAAGGTAGAGTGCTCCAATGAAACCTTTCTTAAGCCGAAATGGCGTAAAGCAAAGAACTATTAATTTATATGGGAAAAAATTTTCTTAAAAGCGAAAATCCTCTTTGTAATGTGAAAACAGGTTACTAATGTAGTCTTTTGTAAAAGCGAAGTGGCGTAAAGCGAACATTCGTAAAGCAGGGACACCTGTATATTCTACTCCTCTTAAATAGAATGTTAACATTACATTTGCCTTCTTTACTACTGACTCAACCTGCAAGTTAATTTTTAGGGAATCCTGTCCTAGGACTCTCAAGTCCCTTCATACCTCCAATTTCTGAATTATCTCCCTGTTTAGAAAGTAGTCTATGCCTTTCACCTTTCAACAAGGTGCATGACCATACATTACTTATACTGTATTCCATCTGCCACTTTGCCTTTTCTCCCAACGTGGCCAGCTCCTGCAGACTTCTGACTTCCTCAACACTACTTGCCTCTCTAACTATCTTTGTATCATTCACAAACTTGGTTACAAATCCAACAGTTCCATAACCCAAATCATTGAGATATAATGTGAAAAGAATTGTACCCAATATTAACCCTTGTGGAATCCCACTAGTCACCAGCAGCCAACAAGAGAAAAAAAAAAACCTTATTCTCACTGTTTGCCTCCTGCCAGTCAGTCAATCTTCTATCAGTGCTAGTATCATTGCTGTAATGCCATGGGCTTCCATCTTGTTTAGTAGTCTCATGTTCAGCACCTTGTCAAAGTCCTTCTGAAATCCAAATAAATAGCATCCCCTGAGTCTCTGTCTATCCTGTTTTTTACTTCTTCAAAGAATCCCAGGAGGTTTGTCTGGCATGATCTCCCCTTAAGGAAGCCATCCTGACTTTGGCCTAATGTATCATGTGCTATCATGTACCCGAAACCTCATCTTTAACAATGGACTCTAAAGTTGTAGCAAACACTGAAGTAAGGCTAACACATCTACAATTTCTTGTCTTTTGACTCCCTCTCTTCCTAATGAGTGGAGTAACATTTGCAATTTTCTAGCCCTCTGGAACCATTCCCGATTGTAGTAATTCTTGAAAGATCACTGCTAATGCCCCTATTAATCTCTTCAGCTACTGTTTCAGAACACGGTGCAATCCATGTGATTTAATAGGTTTCAATAGGTACATTTAATGTCAGAGGAATGTATACAATATGCTTCCCAAATTCATTTTCTTTGCAAACATCCACAAAAATAGAGGAGTGCCCCAAAGAATGAACGCCTGTTAAAATGTTAGAACCCCAAAGCCCCCCAGCTCCCCTTCCCATGCACAAGCAGCAAGGTTTAGTTGACTTATTCAATTGTTACCCATTATTAAATCTCCAGTATCATTTTCCCAATAGCCTGATGTCCATAGTTGCATCCCTTTTACATTTCATATATCTGAAAGAAAACTTTTGGTATCCTCTTTTATATTATTAGCTAGATTACCTTGATTTTTTTTTGCCTGTTACTGCTTTTTTAGTTGCCTTCTGTTTTTAAAAACTTCCCGTTGTATTGTATGCCCTCGCTTCTGCTTTTATGATGTCTTTGACTTCCTTTGTTCGCCACAGTGCCTCATTATCCCTTTAAAATGCTTCTTTTTCTTTGGGATGTATTGCTCCTGTATTTTCTGTATTACTCCCAGAACCCCAGACTTTACTGCTCCACCGTCATCTCTGCTAGGGCACCCTTCCAATCAACTTCCTCCAACTCTTCTTTCGTGCCTCTGTAGTTATATTTACTTAACTGTATACTGATACATTCAATTTTAGCTTCTTTCTCTCAAACTGCAGGATATGTTATAACCAATGGCTCCTAAAGGTCCCTTTACCTTAAGCTCCCGAACTAAATCTACTTCACTCACAATACCAAGTCTAGAATTGCCTTTTCTCTAGTTGTCTCAACCATAAGTTACTTGTATGACCATCTTGTATGTATTATGCATATCCCTTCTCTTGGGATCCGGAGCCAAACTGATTTTCCCAGTCTATCTGCACTGCTACATTACCTTTCTATCTTCTTTTATAGTTGTACCCCACTTCCTGGCTACTCTTCAGAGGTCAGTAGCTAACTCCCATCAGGGTCTTTATACCCTTATCCTTTTTATCTTTTTATCCTTAACTCTACCCACAAGGAATCTGATCCTATGTCACATTTTCTTAAAAATTTGTTTTCACTTCTTATCAACAGAGCCAGCCCTTCTGTCCACCTGCCTGTCTTTTCAATTAGATGTGTATTCTTGGATGCTTAGTAGCTAGCTGCAAATTTCTTTCAGCCTCTACTCTGTGATGCGTATAACATCATATCTGCCAATTAATGAATGCCCTATAAGCTCATCTACCTTGTTTTGTTTACTGTGCATTTAAATATAACACCATTCCTATATGTAATTGTATGCATGACGTGTGATATACAGTAATGACTGAACATTAAATTCATTCCTCCACTCTATCAGTCCACAGTAATTTTGATATATTGGGCATTTCTAGCATTTACTGTTGGAATATATTATTTTTGTCATACACAATATTTTATTTTATGATCATGAAATCATTTTTAAAGAGGATTTCCAGCTCGTATTTTCTAAAATTTTGGTTGTGCCTCTCGTATACATAATGGTGATGGAAAATATATGAATCCAGGCATAAAAGTTTTAAAATATTAAAAAGGAGAATAATAAGAATTATGAAAAAATACTATTTTAAAACAAATAAAATTGAAGTTGAAAATTTAAAAAAAAGAAATTTTAGTATAAATACAAATGATCTATATTAATTCAATTTATATGTAAAATTATGCTCTCAGTTGCTTCAGCTTATCGTTGCTGTAATGAAGATATGGCTGATTGGTTGGCATAATAACCAAAATTGTAATTTTAAACACCCTTAGATAGTCTCAAAATAAATAAACCCGCTGGAAGTTCAATGCGAAAGGATGGACAAAAAGAAATATTGTGAATGATTGAAGTCTGAAAAAAATGTTCAGAATGCACAACAAACATCAGCCACTGGGAAAGGATTTTACTTCACTGCCATTCCTTTCCAAGTCACAAACACGAGTAAGTCTGCAGATGCTGGAAATCCAAAGAAACACTCAAAATGCTGGAGGAGTTCAGCAGATCAGCAAGCGTCTATGGAAAAGAGTGCAGTTAGCTTTCGGGCTGAGACACTTCTTCGGGACTGGAGAAAAAGGGGTGAGAGGGAATGGGGGGAGGTGAAAGAGGCAAGCTGGAAGGTGATAGGTGAAGCCAGCTGCGTGGGAAAGGTCAAGGGCTAGAGAGAAAAGAATCTGATAGGAGAGGGGAGTGGACAAAGGGAAGGAGGAGGTGACCCAGGGGGAAGTGATAGGCAGGTGAGAAGAAATTAAAGGCAGGCCCTTACTGTGGATAGGATATTCTGCCTCAGAGAAGGAAACATCGGAGGGAATAGTGAACACTTGGCATGGATGAGAGCATGGATAAGAGGAGGGAAGAGAGATCACAGAGGGAGAGCAGTGCAAGAGGGTTTCACTGAACCTCTCTAAGATGGCTTTATCTTCTACTACTTCTCCTCAGGCAGATCAGTGGGGGCAAAGATAACTTCTTTCCAACCCATTTTTCAGAGTTTTAAAGAGGCTGATGAAGCCAATGTTGAAGCAAAGGCTGCCACAGATGTACCTTGTTGGGTTGGAAAGTAAATAATTTAGGAGACACAAAGTACACTGCAGATGCTGCGGTCAAATCAACACATACAAACAAGCTAGATGAACTCAGCAGGTTGGGCAGCATCCGTTGAAAGGAGCATTCCTTTTAACGGATTCTGCCCGGCCTGCTGAGTTCATCCAGCTTGTTTGTACACGTTGAAATAACTAGGAGGTTGTGCATTCTTTCTGCCAGTAATGTTGTGCTCATTATACAAGGGATATCATATGAGGAATGGTTGATGGCTCTAGGTCTGTACTCGGTGGAAGTCAGAAGGATGAGTGGGAATCTCATTGAAATCTTTCAAATGTTGAAAGGCCTAGAAATTGTGGATGTGGAAAGGATGTTTCCCATGATGGGCGAGTCTAGGACAAGAGAGCATAGCCTCAGAATAGACGGGTGCCCTTTCAAAACAGAGATGCTGAGAAATTTCTTCAGCCAAAGAATGGTGAATTTGTGGAATTTGTTGCCACATGCAGCTGTGGAGGCCAGGTCATTGGGTGTATTTAAGGCAGAGATTGATAGGTTCTTGATTGGATATGGAATCAAAGGTTACGGGGAGAAGGTGAGGAACTGGGGTTGAGGAGGAGATAGAAAAGAAAGATCAGCCTTGATTGAATGGCGGAGCAGACTCGATGGACCAGATGGCCTAATTCTGCTCCTAAGTCTTACGGTCTTTTCATCTATTATGCAGGGTTCAATGCTCTCAATGTAAACCTAAATGTGCTTTCTCCAAGAATTCCCAAAAACGAATGTGGGTGTTATACTTTCTCAAGGTGCACGAAAGAGATGAATTTTTGTGGACAGCCCAATTTGAGATGCTCCAGTCCTTTATGATTGACAGTCAAAGGATTTGATGGGGTTAAAAAGGACCATATAGTCATTGATGTTGCACCTTATATTTCTCTTGGAATTGATGTATGATGATCATGTGCAAAATCTATACTGTGATTCAGCAAGCTTCGCAGGCCACTGCAAGGATGCTGTGAGAAGAACCCTAAAGATCTCTTTCCTGTAGCAGACAGTAGGGAGACACTTGCCAGTCACGATGAGCAGATCTGTCTCCTTTTCTTGATTTGCTGATAGCTATGGTCTCTCCTGGTATGTCTTTCTTTGGGAGGACATGGGGAAAGAGATTGTAAAGTTTGTATTTTACGAACTCAGCCCAGTTTTAGAACTTCTGCAGGGATGCTCTCAGCTCCAACACTTTGTGTTTTGTTTTCAGTCGGCAAATGACCTTTTCATCTTGTCACTTTGGATGGTTGCAAGGCCGCAGCAGGTATTGTACTGTAGGTTGGAGCCAGTGTCTCTTCCATAAAATACAGGAGAACGATTTAATCTGCAAGATTTTCCACTGACTTACACTCTTCCCAGCAGATTAAATATCTGAATATTGGATTCCCCTGCAACAGAACTACAGCTGAAGTTCCATATTATGGTGCATGTAGAAGGGTCATAACATATCATGATCCCATATTTATAGCAGGATTATTAAAAATGCTCCACAAGAATTCTACCAGATATGTAAAAAGAACAAGAAAATAAAACTAGGAAACAAAGCTAAAATACTGCTGAAAATGAGAACAGGCAGCTGCTGATGATTGAAAGCTGAACATATAAAGAGCTGGAAGAAGACAGCGCCCTTGGAAATGGAAATAGAGTTTACGCCACAGGTCAATGATCTGTCATCTGATTCACTTTCTTTTTCAATATAAAAGCACCAAAACTCAGCGTGAAACGAGAGAGAAAAGAAATACCATTGCAGGTTCAGGAGCTTTCGAAAGAACTCATGAGCAAAGAGTTTACCTGGGTCAATTTTGTCATGTGCTTCATTGTCTTGCAATCCTCAAAGCTTCCTGTATTCCCTCTTTTCCACTTAAAATTCTGATACTAGGAAAACTCTTACAAAATCTTTCCTAAACTTTAATGCTAGGAACGACAGTACGGCATTTTATCAACGAGGAGCTGAAGTCAATGAGAAAGATCTCTCATCATTTTCAATGTGTCCCGACGTCATTAGGAAAAGAACAGAAGTGGCGTTTGTGCGGAGCACTTGTAAAACTGCGCCGGGCGTGGATCCCGTTGATCGCACCGAACGACAGTCTCTTCGGGAAATACTGATCGGCAGTCAGACCGTTTCTCTCCATATCGATGACCGCAATCGCCTTCAGGAACATTTGAGCAACAGCTCAATTTTGTCGTCAAATACAAGTTTTGTTTTTGCAGCTGGGAGGCAAAAACCTCACTGTGAAGGTAAATTTCAGATTAATTTATAGCTCGTTTTCTTATTTTTGAAGACTGTTTTCCTTTAGATTTGTTTTGCGTTTGTTTGCTTAATTCTTTGAATTGTCCCCACTGCAAGGTGGGATTCTACCATAGTTCTATCATTTATAATATTAAGTGCAGGCTCGAAGGGCCGAATGGTCTACTTCTGCACCTATTGTCTATTGTGGAGCATTATTATAGAAGATAAACAGGCAGCAACTGTGACCGTCAACAGTTGTGAAACCTATGGTTTATGTTCCAAGTGTACAGGAGAACAGGTAAACCGGCTTGTCAATTTAATACTGAGCACCTCTTGAGGAACCTGGATTACTGGAGCTACTACCCCCCTTTTGCCCTTCAGTAATATTCATGTCACCTTGCTGACGTTCGTATAAAACGAAAATGAATTTATTCTGTACCTGATTTAGCCTCCGTTCATTTTTCGTTGAAATCTATCGAGAATGTCAATATTATCTGACCGATGATACATTGTCTCACGTTCTGGATTCACGGTGGGACGCTTCCTATCTGAGTATGAACTGGTGCAAGACAAAACCAACGTGTCCTCTTAAATGTTCTTTAGGATATTAAAGGGCATTAACTCGAGTTCACTATTGATAACAACTGTGACATTTCCCTCGGGGGTGTCCTGTGTCACTTGTCGGGGTCGGGGGATCTCCATTCAGTTCGTACTCAGTAGCAGACTGACAGTAAACTGATTGATCCTCCTGCCCTTGGTCCACGGTTGTTCCTGCCGCCCGCTGTTTCCCAGCCGCTGTTAACGCTGCCGGACTCAGCTCAGAGATCTCCGTGTAGGGGCGCCCGGGACAGCGGAGAGGAGAACTGAATGTTACCATGAAGTTCTTGAATAATATCATGAGTCCATGCGAATCTTAGAGTTGCATATGGCAACATATATGTACTTTGTCAATAAATCTCACTTTGAAGTTTTTGAACTTTGATTTCAAGCATTCTTTTTCCGTATCAAACAATTGAGTAATTATGTTTTACCCTTTAATGTAAAAAGCTCCATGTGTGAAACATTTTAAAGTTTTCATGATTGCTGATCTGTATACCAAAGAAAGACTCTGGCAGGTATTACTTGGTATACACTTCACATTTTATTTCCTTATTACTCCAAATGCACATGGCAATAGTAATTCCACCTATAAAACGTATCTTATGGTCTCTCTTCCCGCCATTGCGGACATTTACACTACACGCAGCATCCGCAAAGCAAACAGCATTCTGAAGGACCCCACGCACCCCTCGTACAGACTCTTCTCCCTCCTGCCGTCTGGGAAAAGGCACCAAAGCATTCGGGCTCTCACAACCAGACTATTCAACAGTTTCTTCCCCCAAACCATCAGACTCCTCAATACCCAGAGCTTGGACTGACACCAGCTTATGGTCCTCTACTGCCTATTGTCTTGTTTATTATTTATTGTAAAGCCTGCACTGTTTTGTGCACTTTAGGCAGTCCTGGGTAGGTCTGTAGTCTAGTGTAGTTTTTAGGTAGTTCAGTGTAGTTTTCGTACTGTTTCATGTAGCACCATGATCCTGAAAAACGTTGTCTCGTTTTTACTGCGTATTGTACCAGCAGTTATGGTTGAAATGACAATAAAAAGTGACTTGACTTGACTTATTGGCTATAAAGCTCTTTGGAATATCCTGATAGAGCTGTGAAAGGTGGTTTACAAATACAGGTCTTTCTAGCAATGTGCACTTGTATTCCAGCTTGCCTTGAACAATAAGGTTATATTTTGACCTATGAAAATAAAATACACACATTCAAAATATCTAGATAATGATAACCTCTCCAGTAGCATCACAAACATTTATTTCTTACTTTCTGACATCATTTTCAGTGACAATTTTAATAAATATTATTCAAGATATAGAGTGTAAACATTTTGGCATACAGCCGGTTTTTATAGGTTTGTTTAGTTGCACTAGAATAATGTGAAGTAAGGAGTTTGTCATTGAGCCAGTTATGATAACATTTTCCTAATAGAATAATAAATGACATGCGCACTTCACTATGTGAATGAACTATCTGACAATGAGCTGCTGAATTTCATTTTGATACCAAGCAGGACATACGAGAACTTCAATACAAAAGAACAAGTGAAATGAAATAACTTTTACTTATAAATGAACTCTCAAAAGAAAATTCTAGAAACACTCAGTAATTCAGCCATTCAAAGACCCAAGACATTACCTTAGTTTCCTGTTTTGCAACTACTGCCTTTTCTACCAAGTGTTTATGGACTTCCCTGGTTTTCATTCAGATTTCTAGCATCTGTTTTTTTTCCCAGCTTCCATCAATGGAATGTGGATGTGACCTTCCTTGCTAATGTTTATCCACAGCATGGATACTAATATGGACCATAAATGCAATGCTATAATCAAAAAAGTCAAAACTATTAATCCCAATTTCTCTACTCCTTTGCCATTACTACAGAAAAAAAAGATGGTATATTGTTGTCAGAGATCATTTATCCCTTGACATAAATGAGAGCTTTTCCAGGTCAGGGTTGTTATTCCATCACCCTCAGCTACTTCTTCAATGATATCCTTTCTGTAATAGCTCAGAAATGGAATGTTAACTGATTCAATTGGCAAGTCCTCAGAAGATTCAGTTCAAGGTTCAAGATTGTTTACTGTCATTCTTCGGGGCAGCAAAATGAAGATTCTATTGTTATCCAATTCGGTTAGATGGATTCCCCTGCTGAAAGTGAACTTCTGTAATGGATAGCAGGAGACTGAGAGGAAGGGATTTTCACTCAAGTCCACTGCCCAGATAGAGGAAGGTTGTAGTGGGTCATGGCAGTGTAATAGAGCTTTGACCAGCGACCAATACAGATATCAGAAGTTTGAGAGAAGAGGATTTCACTCCAGTCCATTGCCCAAGAAATAAAAGGCAGCAGCAGGTTTTAGTAGCATAAATGAACTCTGAACAGAGATGAATCCACATTTGCGATTGATTAGCAAGAGAAAATTAAAAGAAGGCAGGAGAAAGTACAGCAGCCATCATAGGAGTGGACAGAGTCAAACTGGTGATCTTGAGGCTTTAGCTTATTGAAACTTTAGCAAAGAGAGGCTTCAGTCAGAGAAAGAAAAGAAAAACTCTAGGTTAGGTCTTTTTTTTTCTGTATCCCTTCTTTATATCTGCTCAGCTAGGACAATAGAGATGCCAGGCAGGATAATCGAATGCTTCTCTTGCTGGATGTGGGAAAGCAAGGAGACCTCAGTGTCCCTCACCACTACAACTGCGAGCTGCAGCTTCTAACAATCTGTGTTAAGCAATTGGAGCTGGATCATTCGGGAAGCTGAAGGGATGATAGATAGGATATATAGAGAGGTAGTTACACCCAAGGTGCAGGACACAGGAAATTGGATGACAGTCAGGAAGGGGAAAGGGGTTAAGGAGCCAGTGCAGAGTACCCTGTGGCCATCCCCCTCAACAACAAATATATCACTTTGGATACTGTTGAGTTAACCTAACAGAGGAAAGTCTGTTTCCTCTGTTAGGGGTTGACCTAACAGAGGAAAGTCACAGTGGTTGGTCTCTGGCATGGAGTCTGGATCTGTGACACAGAAAGGAAAGGGAGAGAAGAGGCATGCTGTGGTGATAGGGGATTTGTTAGGGGAACGGACAGGAGGTTCTGTGGGCAAGAACGAGATTCCCAGATGGTATGTTGCCTCCAGAGTGCCAGGGCACAGTACATCTCAGACCAAGTCCTCAGCATTCTTTAAGTGGTAGGGTGAACAGACCAAGGTACCATGTAGGTTCCAATGAGACGAGTGAAGAGGTTCTGCATAGGAAGTTCAAGGAGTTAAGTGCTAAGTTAAAGGGCAGGACCTCTTAGGTTGTGATCTCAGGATTGCTACCCATGCCACCTGCTAGTCAGGCCAGAAATTGGAAGATTACACAGGTTAATATGTGGCTAAGGAGTTGGTGTAGGAGGGAAGGCATAAGATTTTTGGATCATTGGACTTCCTGAAGGTGAGACCTGTACAGAAGGGACAGTTCGCACCTGAACTGCAGGGAGACTATTATCCTAGCAGGGAGGATTGTTAATCTGTACCGTGGGATTTAAAGTAGAGATGCAGGGGGATGGGAACCAGAGTGCCAGAACAGTTAGTGGAGAAGTTATGGAGGCAGGTGTTGGTAAGACTTCAGATGAAGTCAGGAATCGAAAGGTTGAGCTTGATACGAGTCATGCCCTGAGCTGTGTATATTTCAATGCAAGTTGTAGGAAAGACGGACGAGCTCAGGCCATTGATCAACACCTGGAATGATGGCATTGTAGCCATTAGTGAGACATAGTTGCAGTAGAGGCAGGACTGGCACCTTATTATCCTGGGTTTCCCCTGTTTTAGACATGACAGAACGGGAGGGATTAAAGGAGGAATGGTGTTGTTACAAGTCAGGGAAAATATCAAAGCAGTGCTCCATCAGGACAGACTGAAGAACTCGACTAGTGAGGTGTTGTGGGTGGAACTGAGAAATAAGAAATGTATGACATATAAATGGGGCTATATTACAGACCACCCAATAGTTCTAGAGATTTAGAGGAACAAATTTGTAAAGACATCACAGACTGTTGCAAGAAACATAAGGTTGTTATAGTAGGTCACTTTAATTTTTCACATATTGACTGGGAATCCAATACACTAAAATAACTAGATGCAATAGAATCTGTCAAGTGTGTTCATGAAAGTTTTCTTCATCAGTTCATTGAAGTCCCAATGAAGAGTGTGCAATACTGGATCTTCTTTCAGGGAATGAGTCAGGGTAGGTGACAGTAGTTTGGGTAGGGGAATACTTTGCATTGAGTGACCACAATGCCATTAGTGTCAAAGTAAATATGCAATAAAATGCATCTGGTTTGCAGGGTAAGATTCTAAATTGGAGAAAGGGCAATTTTGATGGTATCAGAAATGATCCATCAAGTAGGATTGGGACAGGCTGTTTCCTGGCAAAGGTGTATTTGGAAAGTGGGAGGCCTTCAAAAATGAAATTTTGAGAGTACAAAGCTTCTATGTGCCTGTCAAAATAAAAGGTAAAGATAACAGGTGTAGGCAACCTTGGTTATCAAGAGATATTGAGATATTGAAAAAAGGAGGTGCATAGCAAGTATAGGCAAGTAGAAACAAATGAGGTGCTTATGGAGTACAAGAAATATAAGAGAACACTTAAGAAAGAAATCAAGAAGGCTAAAAGAAGGCATGAAGTAGCTCTAGCAAACAAGACGAAGGAGAATCCTAAGGAATTCTGTATGTATGTTAAGAACAGAAGGATTGCAGGAGACAATGTTGGTCACCTGGAAGACCAGAATGGTAATCCATGTGTGGAGCCAAAACAGATGAGGGAGATCTTAAATGTATTCTTTCATCTGTATTTACTTGGGGGATGGATACAGAGTCTCTTGAAGTGCACAGAGCAGCATCAACTTCATGGACCTGATACAGATTACAGTGGAGGAGGCACATCTGGGTGGAGAAATCCCCAGGGCCTGACAAGGTGTTCCCTTGGACCCTGAGGGAAGCACATGCAGAAATTGTTGGGGCTCAAGCAGAGATACATAAAACATCCTTAACGATTGGAGACATACCGGAAGATTGGATGATCGCCAATGTTGTTCCACTGTTTATAAAATACTCTAAACATAAACCAGGAAGCTATAGGCTGGAGAGTCTGACATCAGTTGTGGGAAAGTTATTGGAATGTATTCTAAGGGACTATATATATTAGTATTTGCATAGACATGGACTGATTAAGGATAGTTGCTTGGCTTTGTGCATGGTAGGTCATGTCTAACCAATCTTATAGAGTTTTTTGAGCAAGCTATCAGGAAAATGGATGTTATATACATGGACTTTAGTAAGGCATTTGACGATGTCCTGCATGGGAAGCTGGCCAAGAAGATTCAGCTGTCTGGCGTTCAGGATGAGCTAGTAAACTGGATTAGAGAGTGGCTTTGTGGGAGAAGCCAGAGATTGTTAGTAGTTGGTTGCTTCTCTGACTGGAGACCTGTGAGTAGTGTGTACCGCAGGGATTGGAGCTGGGTCCTCTGTTGTTTGTCATCTATATCAGTGAGCTGGATGATAATGTGGTTAACTGGATCAGTAAATTTGCAGATGACACCAAGTTTGGGGATGTAGTGGACAGTGAGGAAGGCTATCATGTTTGCAGAGGGATCTGCATCAGCTGAAAAAGAATGGGCTGAAAAATGGCAGATGGAATTTAATGCAAACAAGTGTAGGCCTTACACAGTGAACAGTAGGGTGCTGAGGAGAGTGGTAGAACCAAGGGATCTGGGAATACAGATCCATAATTCATTAAAAGATAGGGTTGTACAAAAAGCTTTCAGCACATTGCCTTCACAAACTGATGTACTGAGTACAGAAGATAGGATGTTATGTTGAAGTTGTACAAGACATTGTTGGGGCCTAATTTGGAATATTGTGTGCAGTTTTGGTCACCTACCTACTGGAAAGATATAAATAAGGTTGAAAGAGTACAGAGAAAATGTACAAGGATGTTGCTGGGTCTGGAAGACCTGGGTCAAAAGGAAAGATTGAGTAAGTTAGGAATTTAGAAGATTGTGAAGAGATTTGATCGAGGTATAAAAATTATGAGAGCTATAGCTAGGGTAAATGCAAGCAGGCTTTTTCCACTGAGGTTGGGCGGGTAAGCAGATCATAGTTTAAGGGTGAAAGGTGAGAAGTTTAGGGGGAACAAGGGAGAAAGTTCTTCACTCAGAGGGCCGTGACAGTGTGGAATGATCTCCCAGCACAAGTGGTGCTTGTGAGCTCAATTTCACTATTAGGTGCATGGATAGTAGGGATATGGAGGGCTATAGTCCCATGCAGGTTGCTGTGAGTAGGCAGTTTAAATGGCTTCAGCATAGACTAGATGGGCTGAAGGGCTTGTTTCTGTGCTGTACTTCTCTATGACTTGCCTTTCCAGTCCCATCAATTTTTATAGTAAATAGAAGTTTCAAAGGAAGTTGCCATAATGGATAGTAAAGAGAAGATTTTAAAAGTTTACTGGATAGTAAAACCAACCTTTATTGCTGTATTATGTATTGCTGAATGAGGAACTGATCTAATAGCTTGCTGAATGTAGGAACGATAAAGGATATTTAGTACTGCTGATGGTTTCTTTAGCTGATGGTTTCTTTAGCTTTGGTTCTTATAAATTAGCATGCTATGTTTGCTTTTCACTTGCATTATTTTGGTTATGTGACACAGATTTGTCTAACATTATTCAAAGATCAGTTATATAAAACCCAGAATAATTTTTGTCCTGTCAAATCAATCTTCTTGTACTATGCTCTTGCAATAATCTTCAGCCACCAACAAGATTGCTCCCATTAAAACAGACTGAGAGATTGAAGTAAATTATGTGTAATTTACAGCATAAATAAATTACATTAATGCTAATTTTACACATACAGAACAACAGATATAGCAGATCTTTGATTGCAATGTAGGCAACATGCCAGCTTCATGTCATTTACTCAATTGAATGATTTCAGCATCCTGGTCTGGCAGAGCTAACCAGGTTGCTCAGAAGGAGAGCATGATTCCAAGGGCCCAGTACCTGGTAATACTAGTCTGCCCCTCTTAAATAGGGACTAAGTGTCACTGGTGTGCTGTTGGAAACCAGGCAGGAAGAGAATCGGACCAGCGGAACAGCCAGCAGGAGCAAGAAGGGACTCCAAGTTTTTGAACGTACCAGATGGATGAGCCGGATGTCCGCAGACTGGAAGCTTGAGGTATATTTGACGATAATGGGAGTAGGTAGTCCTAAAGGTTAATAGCTGGTTTTCAGCCCAGGGATCTGGAATCACGACCAGCTTTAGATATTCCTTGCCACATTTACCGACACACTTTAGGGTGTTTCCTGCTTGGAGGTAACAGAATCAAACTGGATATGTCCAGCACATCTGCAGTCCTACTCCCACAGACAAGAGACATTGTCAGCCAGAAATAGACTTTCATTTGCTGAGACCATGGGAACTGGGTCTGAAACAATAGAAAGAGTAGCATCTTCACCCTTAATTTTATACTTCACACTTGCTTCTGTCTCATCCTGCAAACTCTTTGCCTTAATGTATAAATGCGCATTTGTTACTTTCTCTCTTATCCCCGTAACTCAAATCATTTTCTTTTCAGATGCCCCAGAACAGCAAGAGGTCATTTGCAAACTGTTTCTAAACTTTGCATTTGCACTGGCTCATTTACTGACACTGCTGCAGCTCAATGACACTTTGATAGGTGGGTTAATCGGCTACTGGAAACTGCCCCTGTGGGTGACTGTGGCAAATTCCAAAGTGGGCTTTTCATGGGGAAGTGAAGGAGTATGGGCATAGGAAACTAAGAGAGGCAGGGGCATTGATATGATTTTTCTGAGAGCTAGTATAGCCTCAGTGGGCTGAGTGGCCTTATGTAACAGATAGAAAAGTATGAATTATGAAATATGAACATAACCTAGAGGATGGCAAAGAGGCAGGCAATGAAGAGGGTGAGAATAGGACAAGGGCCTGATTGTTGAACGTGGAGTCCAGACACAGGATGTGCAGCAAGAGATTCCAATGAGGATTTTATGATGTGTACCACAGAATGAAAAATGACACGGTGACACAGCACTTTGTGCTGCTGCCTCATTGCTCCAGGGGACAGGTTTGATCCTAACCTCGGGTGCTATCTGTGTGAAATTTGCACGCTCTCCCTGTGACTGAGTGAGTTTCCCATGGGTGTTCTGGCTTCTTCCCACATACTAAAGACATATTGGTTTGTTAATTAAGTATTGAAAATGATCCTGCAAAGGAGAATTGTAGGGCATGTGTGAATAAGAATAACTTGCCATGATGAAGGAATATAAGCAAAGGGAGGGTGTGAATAATGAGATTGCTACCCATTGAGCAAGCATGGGTCATTGGATCTTTGGCCTCTTTCAATGTTGTAATTACAGGTGAAGATAACGTAAGAATGACAAACACGAGGAAATCTGCAGATGCTGGAAATTCAAGCAACACACACAAAATGCTGGTGGAACACAGCAGGCCAGGCAGCATCTATAAGGAGAAGCACTGTGGACATTTCAGGCCGAGACCCTTCGTCAGGACTAACTGAAAGGAAAGATAGTAAGAGATTTGAAAGTAGGAGGGGGAGGGGAAAATGCAAAATGATAGGAGAAGACCGGAGGGGGTGGGATGCAGCTAAGAGCTGGAAAGGTGATTGGCGAAAGTGATACAGAGCTGGAGAAGGGAAAGGATCATGGGATGGGAGGCCTAGGGAGAAAGAAAGGTGGAGGGGAGCACCAGAGGGAGATGGAGAACAGGCAGAGCGATGGGCAGAGAGAGAGAAAGAAAAAAAAGCATGTAGATATTAAGAAAGAGGATGTGCTGGAGTGTTTGGAAAGCATCAAGTTGGATAAGTCGCCAGGACTGAATGAGATATACCCAAGCTACTGTGGATGGTGAGGGAGGAGATTGCTGAGCCTCTGACGATGATCTTTGCATCATGAATGGAGACAGGAGAGGTTCACAAGGATTGGAAAGTTGTGGATGTTGTTCCTTTATTCAAGAAAGGGAATAACAGAGGTATTCTCTTTGTAGAGGTAGATCAGGAAATTATAGACCAGTGAGTCTTACCTCAGTGGTTGGTAAGTTAATGGAGAAGATCCTGAGAGGCAGGATTTATGCACATTTGGAGAGGTATAATATGATTAGGGATAGTCAGCATGGCCTTGTCAAGGGCAAGTTGTGTCTTTCAAGCCTGATTGAATTTTTTGAGGATGTGACTAAATACATTGATGAAGGAAGAGCAGTAGATGTAGTGTATATGGATTTCAGCAAGGCATTTGATAAGGTACCCCATGCAAGGCTTATTGAGAAAGTAAGGAGGCATGGGATCCAAGGGGACATTGCTTTGTGGATCCAGAACTGGCTTGCCCAAGAAGGCAAAGAGTGATTGTAGATGGGTCATATTCTGCATGGAGGTCAGTTACCAGTGGAGTGCCTCAGGGATCTGTTCTGGGATTCTTACTCTTTGTGATTTCTATAAATGACCTAGATGAGGAAGTGGAGGGATGGGTTAGTAAGTTTGCTGATGACACAAAGGTTGGAGGTGTTGTGGATAGTGTGGAGGGCTGTTAGAGACTACAACAGGACATTGATAGGATGCAAAACTGGGCTGAGAAGTGGCACATGGAGTTCAACCTAGATAAGTGTGAAGTGATTCAGTTTGGTAGGTCAAATATGAAGGCAGAAATCAGAAAAGTGAGTGTGTGGAAGGGGCAATGGTGGGGGAGGTGGATACGATAGGGTCTTTTAAGAGAATTTTGGATAGGTACATGGAACTTAGAAAAATAGAGGGCTGTAGGTAAGCCTAGTAATTTCTAAGGTAGGGACATGTTCGTCACAACTTTGTGGGCCGAAGGGCCTGTATTGTGCTGTAGGGTTTCTATGTTTCTACGTTTCTATAGCATGTGACTCAAATCTGCTGTCTCTATGTTATTAACTTTGTTCTGGTAATGTGATTCAAGAAGTAATCACAGTGAATATTATGTCAAGAATTCATTGATGGCACTAACTAATGGATGTATTTTTTAATCCAATACATTTAATTCAGTTGAAAATCAGGAGCTGAAGAATTTAATATGACGCAGCAGAGCATATTCTTTAGCCCAACCTGTATCAATCAATGGGCAGTCCTCTGAAATCCAATTAATATCCTAGGGTACAATATATTTATGCCATTTTATGAAATTAGTATATAACAGATTGGAGTGAACATCAAGTGAGGCACAATGATAGCTGTCAATCGTACACCTGTCTCACTGCCTCAGTGACCAGGTTCAATTCTGACCTGTGCCGCCTGTCAGAATTTTGCACATTCTCCCTCCAATGTTTAAGGTTTCTCATTGCCCAGGTTTCCAGCCACATCTCAAAGCATAGAAACATAGAAAACCTACAGTACAATGCAGGCCCTTCGGGTCACAAAGCTGTGCCAAACATGTCCCTACCTTAGAAATTATTAGGCTTACCTATAGCCCTCTATTTTATATAGCCCTATCTATAAGTTTCTTAAAAGACCCTATTGTATCCATCTCCACCACCGTTGCCGACAGCCCATTCCACGCATTCACGACTCTCTGAGTAAAAAACTTACCCCTGACATCTCCTCTGTACCTACTCTCCAGCACCTTAAACCTGTCTCCTCTTCTGACAACCATTTCAGGCCTGGGAAAAAGCCTCTGACTACCCACATGATCAATACCTCTCATCATCTTATACACCTCTATCAGGTCACCTCTCATCCTCCATCGCTTCAAGGAAAAATGGCTGAATTCACTCAACCTATTCTCATAAAGCATGCTCCCTAATCCAGGCAACATCCTTGTAAATCTCCTCTGCACCCTTTCTGTGGTTTCCACATCCTTCCTGTAGTGAGGCAACCAGAACTGAGCACAGTACTCCAAGTGGGGTCTGACCAGGGTCCTATATAGCTGCAACATTACCTCTCAGCTCCTAAACTCAATCCCACAATTGATGAAGGCCAATGCATCATATGCCTTCTTAACCACAGATTCAACCTGCGCAGCTGCTTTGAGAGTCCTATGGACTCGGACCCCAAGATCCCTCTGATCCTCCACACTGCTAAGAGTCTTACCATTAATACTATATTCTGCCATCATATTTAACCTACCAAAATGAACCACTTCACACCTACCTGGGTTGAACTTCATCTGCCACTTCTCAGTCCAGTTTTGTATCCTATCAATGTCCTGCTGTAACCTCTGACAGCCCTCCACACTATCCACAACATCCCCAACCTTTGTGTCATCAGCAAACTTACTCAATATTATGTGCTCATTATTAATTACATAGAAACTGTAAATAAGCCCTTGCGTAGGTGACTGATGAGAAAATCAGGGTCGAGTTAATAAACGTGAGAGAAAAGTAAGTGTGGGACGTTGATGAAATTGCACATAGACTTAACCAGCTGCATTGTCTCCTCCTGTGTCATAACGAAATATTAACTGAAATCACCAGACTGCCAGCAAAGTAGAAAGAAAAGTTCTTATTTTCCTGGATGTTAAACCAGAAGGATTCCTAGCTGCCGCAAACATGTGATTATTTTTCCCTCATACATTCTCATAAGGATCCATTGTGACTTGTGGTGTTTCACAGTGCTCTGTGTTGGGACCACACCTTTTCACTTCGTACATTAATGATCTGGATGAAAGATCTGATGGCATTGTGGCCAAGTTTGCAGATAATGCCAAGCTAGGTGGAAGGACAGAGTGTCACAGAGTCAGGGAGTCTCCAGGAGGACTTGGACAGGTTGGGAGAATGGGTAAGGATGTGGCAGATAGAATACAGCACAAGGAAGTGTGGGGTTGTGCACTTTGGGAGGAAGAATAAACGTGCAGTCTATTTTCTCAATGGGGAGATAATTCAGAAATCAGAATTGCAAAAGGACTTTGGATTCCCTAAAGGTTAATTTGCAGATTAGGTCAATAGCAAAGAATACAATGTTAGTTTTCATTTTGAAAGGATTAGAAAATAAAAAGAAGAATTATGCAAGGCATTGGTCAGACTATATATAGAATATTGGAGCAATTTTGTGCTCTGTATCTGTGGACCCCTCAGTTAATGGCAAGGTTTCATTTCATTGAAGAGTTTTGGAACCCCTGATCTAAGGAAAGATGTGCTGACTCTGGAGAGAGTCAAGAGGAAGTTCACAGAAGTAATCCCAGGAATGAATGGCTAAACCTAGGAGGAAAAATTGATGTCTCTGGGTCTGTACTTAATGGAGTTTAGAAGGATAAAGTGAGATCTCATTGAAACTTATCAGATACTGAAAGACATGAACAGAGTGGACATGGAGAGCTTCCATTAGTAGGAGGTTCTTGGTTCAGAGCACACAGCTTCCTATCAAGGGGATGTCCATTAAAACTGAGAAGAACAGGAGCTTCTTCAGCCAAAATAATGGTAAAGCTGTGGAATTCGTTGCCATGGAGGTCTGTGCCAAAGTCAGTGGGGATTTAAGGCAGAGATTAATGAGTTCTTGATTGGTAAGGGGCTTAAAGGTTATAGGGAGAAGATAGGATTATGGGGTTGAAAAAAATCAGACATGGCTTAGTTCTGAATGGATGGCATGCTAGCATAGTAACTAGTACAATGCTTTACACTGCCAGTGATAGGAGTTCAATTCCCACTACTGCTTGCAAGGAGTTTGTATATGCTCCCTGTGAATGCATAGATTTCCTCCAGATGCTCCAGTTTCCTCCCACATTCCAAAGACGTATAGTGAGTCGAGGTTAGTAAGTTGTGGGCATGCTATGTTGGCACCAGAATCATAGTGAAACTTATGGTTATTGACTATGCATTTCATTGTATGTTTCACTGTATATGTGACAAATAAAGTTATATCTGATGTTCAACCTCAATGGCAACTCTTGAAAGTCCTCAAGACAGGGTCCTCAGTGGTCTCACCCTTGTGATTTGTGTGTTTTCTAAGTTTCTTCCTGTGCTGCAATTCACCAACTGTGTACCAGTGAAACGGACAGCTTTCTTATTTATTTAGCAGCAGACTCTTTTGGTGTACATGGCATTCAGAACGTGTGGATCACCTCCTGACTTCATTTTGTAATACACCTTGGGACTGGAACTGTGTTTCATCTATACATGGAGATGCCTGGCTGTTAGTTCTTTCATATTCAAAGCAGTAAATAATGGTTGAATTAGAAGAGGATGTTTCAAAGAGCATACATCAGTTAAGTCTATAACGTTTTGCAACAGATGAGACAGTCTCATTAATTAATTGAAGTGGAGCATAATATGGAGGCATTAGAGGAGAGCAGAACAGTAGTGTTAGTTTCAAACTATTCCAATTCAGACTTAACAAGACTTTTAATCTGATTCAGACCAGCTCAAGTGACTGTGAGTTTTAAAAATTGAGCGAGGCCTGTAGGGACATTTTGCAGCCTTCGGCATTTGGCAGGGGCCAATAAAGAGAAGTTAGGTTTAAGTGGAGCAGCCATTGTGTGAGTGGGACAAGGTTAGAGTGGGGAGCTTGAGGCTTTGGCTCAAGAGGTTTCAGTGAGAAGAGGCGGAGATTAAGGTAAATTTCTGTTAAGTTTCTTTCTTTCCACCTTTCTTATTGCACAGTTAGAGCAGTGAGAATGCCAGTGAAATGCTCCTCATGTGGGATGACAAGGATACCTCCAGTGTCCCTGACAACTATATCTGTTAGAAGTATATCCAGCTGCAGTTTCACATTTGGGACTGGAGATAGAGCTGGATAAATTCTGGATCATTTGTGAGGATAAGGGGTTGTTTTACAGGAGATACAGGGAGGTAGTTACACCTAAGTTACCCACTGGTAACTGGATGACCTTCAAGAGAGGGGAAGCAGATAAGGAGTCAGTGCAGGGAACTCCTGTGGCCATTCCCCTCAATAGCAATTATACCACTTTGAATACTGTTGGGGGTGGGGGGGAGGATAACCCAGCAGAGGAAATTCACAGTGGTTAGGTCTCTGGCACTGAGCTAGGCTCCGTGGCTGAGAAGGGAAGAGCGGAGAAGAGAGCAGTGGAGATAGGTGATTTAATAATAAAGAGAACTGACAGGAGATTCTGTTGATGACACAAGAATGTAATCTCTGGATTGCTACCTGTGCCACACCCCAGTTAGGGTAAGAAAAGGATGATTTGTCAAATGAATGTATAGCAGATGAATTGGTGTAGGGGTAGGGTTTTAGATTTGTGGATCATTTGAATCACTTTGGGAAAAGTTATGAGTGGTACAAAAAGTGAGGGGTTACTCCCGAACCTGAGGGAAATCAATATGTTTGCATGCAGGTTTGCAGCTGTTGGCGAGGATTTAAACAAGTTTGGCAGGGATATGGGAACCAGAGTGATAAATCAGAGGATGGAGCAGTTGGTGTGAAGGTAGATGCAGTCTGTAAAGAGTATGAGGAAGGATAGGCAGTGAAAAGGACACTGGGTTGAAATGTGTCTATTTTAATGTGATGCATATCAGGAACATGGCAGATGAACATAGAGCATGGGCCAGTACATGGAACTAAGATGTTGTGGCCAATACAGAGACTTGGCTGTCACAAAGGCAGGAAGGGCTACTGGACGTTCTGGGCCTTAGATGTTTCAAAAGGGACATGAAGGGAGGTAAAAGAGGTGGGGGAGTGGCATTGCTAATTAGGGATATTATCAAAGCTGCAGAAAGTGGGGACATCACAGAGGAATCATCTATTTGGTCAGTGCGAGTGGAAGCCAGAACCAGAAAGGGAGCAGTCACTCCACCTGGAGTATGGTATTGTCTCTCTCCCCACCAGCTCCAATAGCAACGGACACACTGAGGTGCAGATCAGGAAGCTGATTCGGAAAACTGCAGAATAATAGTGTTGTTGTCATGATGATTTCAACTTCCCTAATACTGATTGGAATCTCCTCAGTGTAAAAGGTTTAAATGAGGCATCATTTGTTAGCTGTGTCCAGGAAGGATTCCTGACACAAGATGTAGAGGTAGATTTACCAGGATGATGCCTGCATTAGAAAGCGTGTCTTAAGAGAATAAGTTGACCAAGCTATGGCTTTTCTTTTTGGAGAGAAGGAAGACAGGGGTAACTTGATAGAGGAGTAGAAGATGATAAGAGGCATGGATTGAGGAAACAATCAGAGACATTTCACAGGGCAGATATAACTAATACGAGGGGCATAACTTTAAGGTGTTGAGAATGAAGTATAGGGTGGATGTCAGAGTTTTTTTTACACAGAGTATGGGAAGTGTGTAGAATGTGCTTCCATGGTTGGTGATAGAGCCAGAAACATTAAGGACATTTAAGAGACTCTTAGATAGGCACTGTATTAAAGAAAAACGGTGGACTATATGGGTGGGATTGATCTTGGAGTAAGTTAAAATTCCCGCATGAAGGGCTGTTCCTCCTCCATATTGAGCTTTCATGTGTCAAAACTGTTATTATGTATTCTGCTCCAATGAGCTAACTAACCCCCTTTTTATTTAGTTGTAGGTCGATGGGAGTAGGCAGAATAATAGTTCAACATGTACTAGATGGGCCAAACGACTCGTTTCTGTGCCAGAGTGTTCTGTGACATTATGATTATGACAAAGTACCCACTTTTATGTTGTGATTGTAAAATATCACTGTCTTTAGATAGCTAACATCTGGTTGTAATTTTCAGCAATCAACAAACAAATAATACCGTGGATTGTATCTCACGTATTGTCATCTAGGTCAGAGCTACAAATACATCATTTAGGAATGAGTGCAGAATATTCGCATGCCATTAAGTATTGATGATCAGTTTAAAAAGCAGTCTATAGGTTGTGACTCTCTATACACGGTGATGCAGTTGATAGCTTTCAGGACTTCAACTTGTTGCAAATGTTGTAGAAATAGGAAAATGAGAGGGCTGTCGAAGCCATGTAACGTGTCCATTTCATATCGTGACAATATGGTTCCACATCAGACATATTTTATTGTATCAGCTTCAGGGATGATTTAGAGATAACAAATACATGTTTTATTAACTTCAGATGTGCTTCAAATCACATTATACTTCCCTTTTTTTTCCTTTTGTTGTCCCTTAGGGTCAAGGCTCATTTGCTTCCATTCTTGTACCCTATGTAGTTTTTGAAGTGACTCAGAGGGATTACTTTACTCCTCCACAATAGAGTGGAAGGTCTTTGCAAAGCACAGTGAAGGGGATACATGGGAACCGGTGTGCTCCTTCCTTATTCTCCCGACAAAGAGAGTTTCTTATTTCCATTCTGGCTGTTCATCCTCCATTTTGAGCTTTCACGTGCCAAGTTTGATTTATAAAGAGTTTAGACATGCTCAGGCTGTTTTCTCTGTCCTTTTCTCAGAGTAGGGGAGTTTGTAATTGGAGAGCATGGATCTAAGATGCGAGGAGCAAAATTTGAAGGGGAACTGAGAGGCAATATTTGACACAGAGTGGTTTGGCTATGGAATGAGGAAGTGGAAGAGGCAGATACGATGATGCCATTTAAAAGGCATGTACATCAATAGAAAAGATTTAGAGGTACATGGGCCAGATGCAGGCAAATGGATTTAGTGCATATAGGCAATTTGGTTGACTGAAGCTGAAGGGCCTGATTTCAAGATATCATGAATTAATTTCAGCTTACTTCTAAAGCTTTCTTATCACTGCTTTCATCTTCAGCTGTGGTTTGGTCATTGCCAGAGCATTTTATGTTGATTTGAAAGCTTTTCTGACATAATTTATTTCCAGACATGGGTGGCCTAGACTCTTTTGATCCTTTGTTATCAGAAGGATCGTGACTGTGACTCATAGCTCCAACGTGCCTGGGTTGATCCTGATCTCTAGTGCTGCCTATGTGGGTTTTGCATTTCCTGCCTGTGACCATGACGATTCCTTCAGGAGCTTGGGTTTCCCCCCAGCCCAACCACCCTGCTCACATTCCAAAGGTGTGAAAATCGGTAAATTAATTGGCTCCTGTTATTTGCCAATATTGTGTGTGAGTGGCAGAAGAATCAGGATAAACCAGATGGGCACGTGTGGGAAATAAGTGGGAGTATGGCACTGATGCGATTATCTGTATAGAATGAGATGGCTGATTGGTCTCCTTCCAAGTTGTAAGGAAATCCACGATATATACCGCAGTCATGGTGGTCACTGCATACAACACTTCCATGGCCGACATCTTCTGGATAGACCATGAAACCATATATTTCACTATTTTTATGTCTTTACATTTGTTTTTCATTTCAAATGTGATTCCGGAGCCAGTGTTTTGCAGTTTGGACATCGTTTGGGTGTTTCAGCACTCTGCAGTCTCTGAAAGGATTCTGGAAAGCAGAGGCAGCGTGCCTGAACCTCATGGAGCGAAGACTGCGGGATGGGGTGTGAGCCAATGTACGACTCCATTTTGTTGATTAAAGCTTCCATCGTTTGCTGATTAAAGCAACAACAGAGATTGAAACATCAAATCACGCTGCTACCAGAGAGGGACACTGCCTTTTGATTGCTGGAGGGATTGCTCTGCTGTCAGAGAGGGAAGCCCGTGTGGCCTGCTGGAGAATGTTACCCAAGTTTTCTACATTTTGGATGTTGTCTTGGACTATGGACTTTTTTTCAGCATTATAATTTTATTTACTCTGTGTTTTTCACCCGATCTTTCTTGTTTTTTTTGTGTGTGGTAGAGCAGAATTTTGGGGTTGATGTGACTGTTCTGCTTTCGTGTGGGAAGGGGGGATTTGAAGTTGATGATTGTGCTGCTGTTCTTTTCTTCCTTGGTTTCATGGCTATCTGGAGAAGAAGAATTTCCGAGTTGTATTCTTTGATAATAAATGAACCTTTGAAATACAGTGGATTCTGGTTAATTAGGCCATTAGTTAATTTGTATAGCTACTTATTTGGAACAACTCAAAAAGAACAAAAAACTAATCAAGAAAATAGCCAAAGTATCTTTTGTTTATTTGGGACACAACGTAGCTTAATTGGGGCAGGACAGTGTGGCCGAACAGTTTCTAACTAGCATCAATCTTGTGAATTTATGGGTCATTAGACACCACACCATGCTTAGAGTGGACAATTTTTAAATGGTGTCAATAACTAAATAGGAACTAATACACAGTTATATAGTACTGTAGTAACATTGAGGACAGTGTTCTAATTTGTTCATATTTCATCTAAATGCTTGATTTGTTACTCAGTTTGTCCTTTTTATACCTATTTAACTATTTCCATGAAACTTTGGCTAATTGGGGCAGCCAATTAAGTGGGCCAAAATGCAATGGTCCTGATATGTCCCAATTAAGCAGAATCCACTGTATATGAAAGCAGTAGGTATTGCATTCCCAAATGCATCTTCAAATCAGGTGAGGGCAGAATTCACTTCAGTGTCAATTTGACTGACTCTTGGGTTTGATGCCACTGTGTCCTTTCATGCTGTTGATATACTGCACATATCCTTCTTCACTCTTACTGGGACTGGTCTTCTGAAGTCTAGTGAACTGATAAATTTGACCATTGCTTATTGTTTGTAATGTGCTGCTGTGCTTCAAGCTTCAGTCTTGGGAAACATGAACCCAGCTGATCAATGAAGCACTGCTTATCACAAGGCCTATCTAACTGGAAGGGGCATTCAGGTCCATTGGGGAAGGAGAGAGTGGTACTGCTTCTCTGATGATGTCTGACACTGGTTGTACACAATATCGCTCTTCCTCCTGTGCTGTATTCATGTGGCTGGATTACCACTCCTGATACGAACAGAACCACCAGTTCCCATCACTTGTGGCACTGCAGATAAAACATGTTCACTTTCCTTATGCTGTTCCCCACAAGACCTCAATGCAATAAGTGACTGCCATGATTCACAGTTTCTCGCGACACCGAAGTTTGGTCACATTTGTGGAGAGCTTGACATTAATTTATCTTGTGGATGCAACAGCTTCTGCATGGAATTGCAAGTAAGTCTGCAGGCCTACCTTGTTCAGCATACCATGCTTTAGTGAACTGGAGTACGGGCCATCCCCTGGTTACAAACTGCTAATAATATAAATATTATATTTCTATAATAATAGAAAGTCCAATGTAGCTGCAAATGGCAGAACTATATACTCCTCTCTCTTTCTACTTTGAGCAAGCATTCTTTCTTTCCAGTTTTATATGCTTTGATGCCATTCATTACAATACTGTGCTTACCATATCAAGCGATTTATGAACAAAATTGACTTAGGAATGTTTGAAAAAAAGATAATGTATGACTTTGTTAGCATTTTTTGTTGTGGTTTTGATAGTCTAATGTTATAGCTCACTGATAGAATATATAGTGAGACAACATGCAACTGAATAAAGGAATTTTGTTTGGAACTCTTAGCATAATTTTTTTAAATCCACAAAATCCTCTAGTTTGACATAAATCATATTCTTTTTTAATGTGACAGAGAATTATAATGCATTTTAATTGTGGAAACAACTGTAAGAAACATACTTCAGGTAAATATATTAAGAGAAACCAAGTTTACAGACCAATGTAAATTTCATGGCTGTTTTACATTAGGCAGTTGTTGACTTTGAATTATCTGTGTTGGTTTGATCTTGGGCTCTATCACGCACTGTAACTCAGAAAGGCTAAAAATACAGAATGTCAAATCATAAAAAATATCAGTGATTAAAAGCTGTCACAATTTTAACCATGTTATATGGGTTAATGTAGCTGAATAAAAACATTTATATAAACTAATAGCATTCATTATGTAGAGATTATCATATCTCTAGTATAATTAGTATAATTAGAAAATATACATTTTAGTCACAAAGATAAAATGTTCTATTTCAGCTCATTACACTTAATATGCTTTAAAGAAACACGTTGCTGATGCAAATAATTAACAATAATATTTCAAAGATTTTACAAGTGCAGTAACATTCTATAAAAAACTATAAATAACATAGTAAAGCTCTTGGGTATATAAATCTTACCTGACTGCAATATGATTTGAAGTAATATCAAAGAGATGGAATCTTAGATTTTTACAATTTGCTTAGGTCACATAGTAGAATCGCTTTATCACCCCTTGTTATTGTTTCAAATTGTACAGTAAATGGAGCAGTGGTCCAATTGTATGGTAATGATTCTGGTGTATGCCCTACTTCAAAATTTAGCAAAAACTTCTAATTTCAGCCATAATCAACAATAATAAGTGAAGAGTGATATTATTCCCATAAATAGTCAGCAACAAATAAGTTAACTACTGTATATCCAAGAAAATAAAAAGTAATCTTTATAATTAGGATGTCCATCTTCATCACATTCTCACACCAAAGTTCAAAGTAGATATATTATCAAAGTATGTACATTATAGAAATAAAGCAATGTAACTGGGCTATCAATCCACTTCAAATTCAGAGAAGTATCATCACTACAAATATTTCATGTCTTGAACCACACAATGAAATTAATGGTAAAAGAATAAGAGAATGTTGTGAGTACTTCCTGTAGAGTGAAATTCATTTTGGGATTAGTGTCAAATTGCGAAATAGGAAATTGCATCTTATTTTAAATTCCATTTGCAGTGACATTTGGGCAGGTCATAAATTAGAGTGCCAATTTTTTAATTTTTGGGTTTGAGCCATTGTCCGAGATTACTTTCACTTGATTTATGTTTGTGTTCTCCTTTAGCCTTTACAAATGCAAAATAGCTGCAAGGAGTATGGGTTGGACAAGGTCCCATAATGCAGAACTTTTCACTTATTTGCATATAGGCAGTGCTTACTTCCTTCATGCAGAATTGAGAGCAAACAGGGAGGCCAGAAATGTGCAGTCTAATGTCTCCATCCAGTTAATATACCTTAATGCCAATGTTGGGTGATAGGCAGAAGGAAGAGTAAAATCTTCCTTAGTGGAATCTTATCTCCAGTTCCAAGTAAACTCCTCTTCCTCTGTCTGTTTTCTCTGTCCTCCTGATCTACTCAGTTCCTCTGTAGACTCTATTCCCATTTCCACACCACCTTTCATCCGCCTATCACCTATCACCCCTTCTCAGCTGGATCCACCTATCATATATCAGCTTTTGCTCCACCCACCCCTCCTTTCTTTATAGTGGCTAGCTCCCTTTTATCTTTCAGTCGAGATGCAAGGCCTTGTCCTGAAATATCGGCTGTCCATTTCCCTAACACACTACGTTCCTCCAGCATCTCATTTGTTGCTCCAGATTACAGCATATGTAATCTCTTGTGCCCAATATAATATATTAGTCTGGTGATTATCTTATTTCACTTACTGAAGTTTACTGTTCCCTAAATTGGCTGCCATGTTCCCTATGCTATAATATTAATGTTGTAATTACACGTTAAAACTAAAGCACAATGGAACATCCTGAGATTGAAAAAAACATCAGATAAATACCAGAAGTTTTTTTCTTTTTTTGGGGGGGGGGGGGGTTAAACGGTGCAGTAAAATAACTATTTACTTTTAAAATATGCAACATTTTTTGCAGATGAGTAACAGCAGTGATGAAACCAACATCTTCCTGTCAACCATATCTGTGGAGGAAGATATTTTCTTTGGAATAATTTATTCTATATATGGTAAGAGTTTGTTATCAAAGTATGCTACACTGGCCATTTTGAAGTATAAAGTAAATGCTGCAATTATAATTAGGAAATGAAAAGACCTCATTGATTGACTGTATAGCTGAATGCTAAATGACCTTTCAGCAAACACTTACAAAGATCGTATTTCCTCTCATTATCTGTAATTTTTGTACAGTGCTTAATCATTTATTTATAATAATGTACTGCTGGTAACAAGTGTATATTATTCCAAAGGAATATTATTATAAGGAGTTTATATATTTGAATGCAAACATTATTAACTCAGTTCAATTTGCATTTTACAGCACCTTATAACTGTTGGAAAACTAGGGAACTTAAAATATCTTGTACATCTTTTTTCTCATTATGATATAGATAATCTTGATATGTTTTTGTGACTTTAGCATGACTATTAATTTTTTAAGGTAATAAGCAGTGGCTTGTATTTTGGGATTAAAAATAATAATGAGAGGATTGGCATTCACAATTACTAAAGAGTAAATCAGGTGTAAGTCCCACCATTTACGCATTACTGTTTCTTCTTTGGCTGTCCATCGATTTTGATGTTGACTGAGGCCTGGGCAAGGTTGGATGGAAGACCAGCAGTTGCCCATGCTGCAAGTCTCCCCTCTCCACGCCACCAATGTTGTCCAAGGGAAGGGCACTAGGCTAATACAGCTTGTCACCAGTGTTGTCACAGAGCAATGTGTGGTTAAGTGCCTTGCTCAAGGACACAACACGATGCCTCAGCTGAGGCTCAAACTAGCGACCTTCAGATCACTAGACCAACGCCTTAGCCACTTGGCCACACATTACTGTTTAACAAGGATTATAAGGAGTTGTGTCTGATCTGTGCTACTCCTCCACAATTAATACTTGACCGTAAACTGAAAATTCACATACAAGCAACAGTATGAACATATCAATAAAATTTAATCTTCATCTGTTTATACTGTAAGTGACTTTGTAATAACTTGGTTAGCAATACTGTCAAAATAACATAATTGTTAGTGTAGAATCATATTCCTTTAGAATCAGGATTGAATGCTCAGAAAAGTACAATTTATCTATTGCTCTTCCCGTCGTATTTCTTTCCTTTTAATCCTATTTTTCTTCTCTTTTGTTTGCTCTGGCTTTCAGTTTATGATTTTACATTAATTGAGAAATTATAATTTATATCCTGATTTAGGCTATAAATGCCTTGATGAAGTCCATGCAAAATTTACATTTCTAATGTATGGTTATGATATTTCAGCTTCTTCCTTAATTGGAGTTCATTATATACAATGATTTAAATGTGATTTAAATTTCCTTTCTATTTCTGCCTGTGCTGTTTATGTGTGTCCAGTCAAACCCTTGCTGACTGTCCTGTTCGAAATTTATTTATTAATTTATGGGGTGACGGTGTCTCCAGCTGAGCCAGCATTTATTGTCCATCCCTTGTTGCCCTTGAGAAGGTGATGATGTGCTGTCTTCTTGAATGGCTGCAGTCCCTGAGGTGCAGGTACACCCACAGTGCTGTTAGGGAGGGAATTCCATGATTTTGACCCAACATGCCAACTTGAAAAGCATCAGGGCACCCCAGTTAAGGGGCATCATGGAGCAAAGTTCAAAGTAAATTTATTATCAAAGTGCATACATACATGTCACCATATACAACCCTGCGATTGTGCATACATACATGTCACCATATACAACCCTGCGATTCATTTTCTTGCAGGCATACTCAATAAATCAATAATGGAATCAGTGAAAGTTTGCACCAACAGGGTAGACAACCAGCGCTGAAATGGCAAAAAGCTGCAAATACAAAAATAAATTTAAAAAAGGAAAATAATAATAAATAAGCAATAAACATTTAGGACATGAGATGAAGAGTTTTTGAAAGCGAGTCCAAAGGTTGTGGGAACAGTTCAGCGATAAGGCAAGTTAAGTTAAGTGATCCCCTTTGGTTCAAGAACCTGATGGTTGAGGGGTAATAACTGTTTCTGAACCTGGTGGTGTGAATCCTTCTCCCTGATGGCAGCAACACATGACCTGTGTGGTGGGGGTCCCCGATGATGAATGTGCTCAATGGTGGGATTGGCTGTATCCACTCCTTTTTGGAGCATTTTGTGTTCATTGCTATTGGTGTTTCCATACCAGGCTGTGGTGCAGTCAATCAGTATATTCTCCACTACACATCTGTAGAGGTAAGTCAAAGTTTTAGATGCCATAATGAATCTTCACAAGCTCTTAAGGAATTAGAAGTGCGGCTATGTTTTCTTTGTAATTGCACTTACGTGCTGGGCCAAGGCCAGGTTACATCAAAATAAGCTCTCTGTCAGATTTATCTGCCTTTTGTTGGAGTCTCCCTCTCAGAGGTGTCATGGAGCTGTGCAGGCCCTTTGACCTACCAGATCAACGTTGATCTTTTTACCTGTTTGCCCACAATAGGTCCCTTCATTCTATGCCTTTCCTATTTAAGAATCTAATTATGAAAACACAAAGAAATCTGCAGACGCTGGAAATTCAGACAACACACACAAAATGCTGGTGGAGTGCAGCTGGCCAGGCATCACCTATAGGAAGAAGTACAGTCGATGTTTCGGGCTGAGACCCTTCGTCAGGACCTGTCGTGACGAAGGGTCTTGGCCCGAAACGTCGACTGTACTTCTTCCTATAGGTCCTGCCTGGCCTGCTGCACTCCACCAGCATTTTGGATGTGTTGTAAGTATCTAGTCACCTGTCTCTTAAACATAGCAATTATATCTGATGACATCACCACCTCTGACAATTAGATATCAACCTCTTTCTGTGTAAAAGATCTTTTCCTCGAATCCCATTTAAGTTTTTTTCTCTCACTTTATACCTATGGTTTCTTGTTGTTGATACTCCCACCATGTGAAAAAGATGCAATCTATTCTAGGCCCCTTGTACCTTTATTTAGCAGCCTTGAGCCAAAGTTCTGGACATTGTGAGCAGGACTTTTCAAATATGGAGAATGAGAGATATGTTTCTGATGCTGCAGAGAAGTCCCCAAATGCCTTTCCTGTCTGTACACATGCAGGAGAGCTCTCTGCTGACATGCAGCATTTCACTGTTCATGTAATCTTCCTCCACTCCTGGATGCTGTTTAGTGGCAATCTTGTGCCCATTGAGAGCAGTGCCTGCACTTCCACTGCAGTTGACACCAGGTCCTTGTGAAGAAGAGCAGAAATCTTGCTTTCCTTACTCGACAAAACCTCCTGCAAGAGCGTGGAGGTCAACTCCTCAATGCTCACTGTCATCACACGCATTTGGCAAGGCAGGCCTGACACTGTCCTATTCACTTCTGGAAAGCAAGAGTATCCCGGTAATTATCTGAAAGAAAGATCACCAAAAGCACAGTGATCTAACATGAGAGAGATAAAGTTAGAAGCTATTAAGAGAAAAAGAGATGGAAGTAGAGAGGACCGTAAGGGGGGGGGGGGAGGGGGAACTGGGAAAGTGAAATACATGACTGATAATAGATATGAATAAAGTATGAACTACTAGTGTAGAAAAGTAAAATACATTAGGGAAGGAAGAGGAGAGGAGGGGGTGAGGGGTGCAGGGTGTGACAGAATCAGAGAGAGGGAAGAATAACAAGGCAAATTGTACAGCATCTTTCTGATGCTGTGATTAATTGCAGATATCACTAAATATGATTTTACTTGTTAAATCACTAATGACTGTGCTCATAAAGATGATGCAACCTTACTGCCAATTGAACTTTCAGGTTCAGCAATATTTACCAGATTTTTAAAATATATTAAATATATTCAAGGCAAGTTTGCTATCATATGCGCAAGCACGGACAGGTGCAGATCACAACAGCACCAGAGGCACATACTGGTAGTTCAGACAATGCATGGAATATAAGTTTTACATAAATCATACAAGGTGGTGAAAGGGAAAATAATGACTCACTGACATATCATGATTTTGAGATTAACTTCCTCTTCGCAGCCCAACTTTTTTAATCAACTTAATCTTCAAAATACTGTTCCACATTATTTTTATGACCAATGAATAAGAAGAAATAAACTTTTTGAGTGTTTTGTGAAGTAAAATGTAGGTAGTGATTTTATGACCAGCACTTTAGAACGCTTCAAACTCAAGACACAATAACATTGACACAATGATCAATTTACTTTTACACAATTTTGAAAATATATTCACCTTATCTGCCTCAAAATTTTTTCATACTAAATATTATTAATCTTATTAATTTTACATAACAGATATTAATGTATTGCAATGCATTTGCCACATACAAGGCATTACAGCATTACGGACAATTTGATTAGTTGTCTAATTAGATCATTTGTGTGGTTGTAAGCTCTACTGTCCATGCAATGCGTGTGTGTGTGTATATATATATATATATAATATAAAGCTAAACGCCTTCTCAAAATCACCCAAGGCGGAAGCTTCCTTCATGGTTTTTAATGAGATCTTACTTGTGAAAAGATATTGCTGTTTCAAGGGCAAATAAAGAGAGCATGGAGATGGTTACATTTCCACCGTGTGCTTCAAAATGAAATCTTAATCAGTCCACCCAGGACATGATATAAACATTGTACAATCTATTGTGTACTCAAAGAAGGTTCTTCTCCTTTAGATGCAAAATATGTACATTGAAATATCAGTAGCATTCTTGCTTAGAAGAAATGATTACAAAGGCCAGTGGTGTTAACATGATATTCCTCAGTGGTTAATAAAAAGCAAACGAAGCCATGCCTAACAATGTGTATCTCAGATGAACTATGTCGAAACAGCTTGTGCCAATTATTTTGATAAAGTGCCTAATACAAGAGAGAGCTGTGAAGATGCTGGTCAGTGGCTTGTTACACTTTAACTGAAGCATCAGTGGTTCTTAGAGTGACAAACAAGATTAGTGCTTATATATTACTGATTATTTCACAATTATTTAGTCTTGTATATATTTTACAGATTGTCTGGTAGTCATGAGCTCCATCTTAATTTATTAAATGATGTGTGAATTCTGGAGGACCTCCAGCCTTCCCAATACCACATCTACACCAGGTGCACTGAACTGCAGCTCAAAGACCTTCGCCTCAGATGTGAAACTGAGGGGGTAATAGATAGGAGCTACAGAGAGGTAGTCACCCCTTGTTTGCAGGTCGCAGGTACCTGTGTAACTGTCAGGAAAGGGCAATGCGGAGCACCCCTGTGGCCATTCCCCTCACTAATAAGTATACCACTTTGGACACGGTTAGGGGACAACCTAACGGGCCCCGGGGGGGGGGGGGGGGGAGCCACAGTGACTGTCTCACTGTTGCTGTGGCTCAGAAGGGAAGCTGAGAGAAGAGGACTACAGCAGTGACAGGGGAATCCATGGTTAGAGGGGTAGAGATGAGATCCTGTGGACGTGAAATAGACACTGGGATGGTATGTTGCCTCCCAGATACCACGGCCAGGAAGGTTTCAGAACAAGTCTATAGCATTTGAAAGGAGCTGAAGGAGCAGCCAAAAGTCTTGGTACATGTTGGCACCAATGACATAGGTAGGAAAAGGGAAGAGGTCCTGTAGAGAGAATTTAGGGAGATACGCAAATGATCTTGTAGCACATTTAGAGATTTGTGATAAAATGTTGTGGGCATCACTGAATTGTGGCTGAAAGAAGATCATAGTTGGAAGCTTAATATCGAAGGATACACATTGTTCCAAAAGCAGACAGGTAGTCAGAGGTGGTGGGTAAAAAAATTAAATCAAATTCTTAACAAGAGGTGGCATAGGAATGGAAGATGTAGAGTCCTTGTGGGTAGAATTAAGAAACCACAAGGTTAAAAAGAACAGTAGCTAGGATGTGGGCTACAAATTACAATGGGAGATAGAAATCAAATGTTAAAAGGGCAATGTTACGATTGTCAAGGGAGATTTCAATGTGTAGATAGATAGAGAAAATTAGGTTGGTGCTGGATCCCTAGAGAAGGAATTTGTAGAATGCATATGAGATGGATTTTTCGAGCAGTTTGTGGTTGAGTCCACAGGGGCAAGTCTAGTCTGGATGGTGGGTTCTATAATGAACTGCATTTGATTAGCGAGCTTCAGGTAAAGGAATTCTTAGGAGAGAGTGATCGTAATATGTCAGACCTCACCCTGAAATTTGAAAGGGAGAAGCTGAAATCAAATGTATCAGTATTACAGTGAAGTATAGGGAATTATAGAGGCATGAAAAAGGAGGTGGCCAATATTGATTGGGAGAGGAAACCAGCAGGGATGATAGTAAACAGCAATGGCTGGGGTATATGGAAGAAATTAGGGGAAGCACAGGATAGATATATTTCAAAGAAGAAGTATTTTAAAGACAGGATCTTGAAACTGTGGCTAACAAGGGAAACCAAAAACAACAGAAAAGCTAAAGTGTGGGCATATAATAGAACAAAAAATAGTGAGAGGTTAGTGATTGGGAAGTTTGTAGAAACCAACAGAAGTTAACTAAAAAATCCAGAAGAAGGGAAAAGATGAAATATGAAGATTAGCTAGGCAATAATGTCAAAGGAAAACAAAAGTTCTTTTTCATATTTGTACAGAGTAAAAGAGCGGTGAGAGTAGATAGTGGACCACTGGAGATGTACCAAGGGGGCAAGGAAATTGTGGCTGAACTGAATAAGTATTTTGCATCTGTCTTCACTGTGGAAGATACTAGAAGTATGTGTGAAGTCAAGAGCATCAGGAGGCATATGTAAGTGCATTGCTATAATAGGCTGAAGGAGCTTGGAAAGCTGAAATGTCTGAAGGTAGGTAATTCAGATGGAATATCCCAGGGTTCTGAAAGAGGTGGCTGAAGAGATCGTGGAGGCATTAGTAATAATCTTTCAAGAATCACTAGATTCTGGCTTGATTCCAAATGACTGCTAATTTGTAAATGCCACTCCACTCTTCAAGAGAGGCAGAAGAAAGGAAATTATAGGCCAGTTAGCTTGACCACTAAGGTTGGGAAGACGTTGGAGTCAATTGTTAAGGATAAAGTCTATGGGTACTTGGAGGCACGTGAGAAAATAGATCAAAGTCAGCATGGTTTCCTTAAGGGAAAATCTTACTTGCCAAATATGTTGGAATTCTTTGAGAAAATGGAAAACAGGATAGATGAAGGAGAATCAGTGAACGCTGTGCACTTGGATTTTCAGAAGGCCTTTGATATGGTGCCACACATGCGGCTGCTTAGCAAGAAAAGAGCCCATGGTATTACAGGAAAAATACTAGCATGGATAGAGCTTTGGCTGATTGGCAAGAGGCAAAGAGTGGGAATAAAGGGAGTCTTTTCTGGTTGGCTGCTGGAGAGAAGTAGTAGCCTGCAGGGATCAATGTTGGGACCTCTTCTTTTCACATTATATGTCAATAACTTGGATGATGGAATTGATGGCTTTGTTGCCAAATTTGCAAATGATTCAAAGATAGGTGGAAAGGCAGGTAGTGTTGGGGAAGCAGGGAGCTGAAGATTGACTTGGGCAGATTAGGAGAATGGACAAAGAAATAGCAAATGGAGTACAGTGTTGTGAAGTATGGTCATGCATTTTGGTAGAAGGAAAAAAAGCATATACACTTTTCTTAACAGACAGAAAATCCAAAATCCAAGATGCAAGGAGACTTAAGAATCCTTATGCAAAATTCCCTAAAGGTTAACTTGCAGGTTGAGTCGGTGGCGAGGAAGGCAAATGTGATGTTAGCATTATTTCAAGTGGACTAGATTATAAAAGCAAGGATGTAATGCTGAAGCTATATAAGAGGATGGTAAGGCCTCACTTGGAGTATTGTGAGCAGTTTTTGGCCTCTTATATAAGGAGGGATGTGCTGACATTGGAAGCATTCAAAGGCGGTGCACAAGAAAGATACTGGGAATTAAGGGTTATCATGTGAAGAGGATTTGAAGTCTCTGGGCCTGTACTTGCAGGAATTTAGAAGAATAAGATGGAATCTTAATGAGACATATTGAGTGCTGAAAGGATTAGAAAGAGTGGAGGTGGAGAGGTGTTTCCTGCAGTGGGAAAGTCTAGAACCAGAGAGCACAGCCTCAGAACAGAACGGAGTTGAGGAGGATTTCTTTAGAATCTGTGAAATTTGTTGCCTCAGGCAGCAGTGCAGACCAGGTCATTGGGTATATTTAAGGTGGAGGTAGATAGATTCTTGATTAGTCAGAGCATGAAGGGTTATGTGAAGAAGGCAGGAGAGTGGGGTTGAGGGGAAAATGGAGAAGCTGTGATGAAATGGCAGAGCAGACTCGACGGGCCAAAAGCTCTAATTCTGCACCTAACACTTACCATCTTTGCATTTTCTCATATAGTTATTTTCCTATAATCAATTGTTTAATTTTACATATAAATTTACATATGAAGCGAGATAAAACAGGTAGAATTGCTAAAGATAAAGCACTATCTGACAAGTCAAGATGAGTTTAGTTTGATATACACAAGTGTATGTGTGCACAGATGCCATGAGAAACTTACCTGCAATAGCATCACAGGCACTTAGAGAGATAATTCACAAGAAAATATAAAATTATACAGGAAATAACACAACTAGATGAAAAGCAAATGGCAATTGTAGTTCAAAATAGTTATAGAGTTTCTATACTGAGGGTTGAGCAGCTTGGTTCAAGAACTGAACTGGTGAATGTTAGTAGTTGTTCTTGACCTTGAAAAGGACGATGTTGAGAAAATTGCTTCGCTGCTTGAGGAAATCTAGAACTGGGGGACATACAGTTGAAGTCAGAAGATAACATACACCTTAGCCAAATACAGTTAAGCTCAGTTTTACACAATTCCTGACATTTAATCCTAGAAAACATTCCCTGTCTTAGGTCAGTTAGGATCACTACTTTATTTTAAGAATGTGAAATGTCTGAATAATGGTAGAGAGAATGATTTATTTCAGCTTTTACTTCTTTCATCACATTCCCAGTGGGTTAGAAGTTTACATGCACTTTGTTAGTGTTACGTATCCCATAACTGGATCACTTACCAGCAAAGATAGAGAGGTCCGCTGAAGTCTGATGGTACCATTTTCAAACGTTTTTATTTATAAAGGGGCACAAAAGTAAGGTTAATACAAACATTCAGATAACATACGTCGTCAATATTCAATCTAAAGTGCAGGTATAGTAATAATCAATCAGAAATAAGCTCTATCGTTGTCTAGGGGATTATATATTGTCCATTTGGAAATATAAAAGTCATTCAGAAGTCTGCAGGCTTCAGCCTTTTGGGAACCGCTGGGTTTCCCGTGTTAGAGAGAGAGAGAGATTGGTGAGAAAAGGAACACTTGCCCGGGTCCTTACGAAGCAAAGCCGTGGAATCAGGGGAGCAGGCTTCCCTGTTGTTAGTTAAAAGTGGTTTTCCGTGATTCCAGCCACAGACTCCAGATTTGGAATCTAACGCACGTGGCTTCCTTCAGAATGGCTTCCCGCTTCGACGGGATCGCTATCGTGTCTCCTTGGTGCGTCTAAAGGGGTCGTCCCCCCCCCCAGACCCTCCTTTATACTTCCTCACGGGATCGCAGGTGTCAATCAGGTTGCAGGTGTCAATCTCTCTCTCAACCAGCCCACTTTGCCCGAGGGCTTTACACGTGGTCTTCATGAGACAGTAGTCAAGGTCGCCTTATTCTGCATCCTGGTGGAACGCGGTATTCAGCAGGTCTCTCTCTCTCCCATTTCCTGTGTCTATTCAGCACGTCTCTCTCTCTCGGGTCATTGACCCCCCCCCCCCCCTTCACAAGGGCTCTTGCGATTCTCACAAAAGAGGGGGCTGGTATCATAACAGTTAGTATTTGGTAGCATTGCCTTTAAATTGGTTAATTTGGGTCAAACGTTTTCGGTAGCCTTCCACAAGCTTCTCACAATAAGTTGCTGGAATTTTGTTCCATTCCTCCAGACAGAACTAGTGTAACTGATTCAGGTTATCAGGCCTCCTTGTTTGCACACGCTTTTTCAGTTCTGCCCACAAATTTTCTATCGGATTGAGGTCAGGGCTTTGTGATGGCCACTCCAATACCTTGACCTTGTTGTCCTTAAGCAATTTTTCCACAACTTTGGAGGTATGCTTGGGGTCATTGTCCATTTAAAAGACCCATTTGCGACAGAGCTTTAACTTCCTGGCTGATGTCTTGAGATGTTGCTTCAATAAATCCACATAATTTTCCTTCCTCATGATGCCATCTATTTTGAGAAGTGCACCAGTCTCTCCTGCAGCAAAGCACCCCCACAACATGATGCTGCCACCCCCATGCTTCACGGTTGGGATGGTGTTCTTCAGCTGGCAAGCCTCACCCTTTTCCCTCCAAACATAATGATGGTCATTATGGCCAAACAGTTCAATTTTTCTTTCATCAGACCAGAGAACATTTCTCCAGAAAGTAAGATCTTTGTCCCCATGTGCACTTGCAAACCGTAGTCTGACTCTTTTATGGTGGTTTTGGAGCAGTGGCTTCTTCCTTGCTGAGCAGCCTTTCAGGTTATGTCGATATAGGACTCGTTTTACTGTGGATATAGATACTTGTCTATCTGTTTCCTCCAGCATCTTCACAAGGTCCTTTTCTGTTGTTCTGGGATTGATTTGCACTTATCACACCAAACAAAGTACGTTCATCTCTAGGAGACAGAATGCATCTCCTTCCTAAGTGGTATACTGGCTGCGTGGTCCAATGGTGTTTATACTTGCGTACTATTGTTTGTACAGATGAATGTGGTACCTTCAGGAATTTGGAAATTGCTCTCAAGGATGAACCAGACTTGTGGAGGTCCACAATTTTTTTTTCTGAGGTCTTGGCTGATTTCTTTTGCTTTTATTTGTAAACTTCTGACCCACTGGAACTGTGATATAGTCAATTAAAAGTGAAATAATCTGTTTGTAAACAATTGTTGGAAAAATTACTCATGTCATGCACAAAGTAGATGTCCTCAACATCTTGCCAGAACTTTAGTTTGCTAATATGAAATCTGTGCAGTGGTTAGACAATGAGTTTTAGTTACTTCAGCCTAAGTGTATGTAAACTTCTGACTTCAACTGTAGCTTCAGAGTTGAGAGGTCACTTTTTATGGTTGAAGAATTTCTTCTCTGAGGGTTACTTTGGAATTCTTTATTTCAGAGAGCTGTAGAAATTGAAACATTAACATATTCAAAATCAACATAAATGATTTGCCCTTTAAGTGTTTTAAGGCTACAGGGATAGGGTAGGAATGTAGACCTGAGGTTAAGATCAGAAGTTCCACAATTCTTAATGGAAATGGAATGTAGCCTGTTCATACAGGGCCATTGGAAGTGAGACTTCACCAGGGATATACTTGATCAAAGCTGTCAGCTCTATACATAGATGGCGATTAACCCTCCATTCTGGTGGGAAATGTTTTCAGAAAGCACAGCACCAGAAGATTAATGGGCGCAAATACATTTCTTTCTATTTTATGAGCATAACTGCTGAACATGGATGAACCATGGTGATGTTCCATGATTCTTTTCCTGCCGTGTCCTCACATTACTCCTGTAAGGAAAAGCTTTGCATTACATGGGCCTGGGTTTGCAGTTGATGATAGAGAACTGTCAACTGTCACTCACTTCAAAAGAAGCTCACTTTTTTTTCCAGATGTCAGTTGAATTCAACACATTCTTCAGAGGATTTGAGGCAAATTGAGAGATTGCTCAAGAAATTAGATTTGAGAATTGTTACAGACTACAACAGAAAAAGTAAAATGGGGGAAATAGAAATTACATTACGATCCTTGTATCAAGAGCGAAGTAAAATAAGACAGGGCTGTGCAATTTGAGGAATATAAGGAAAAAAGTAAACAAATTAAAACAAGATTTTTATTAGTTTATTGTGTTGGCGCATGGCCTAATGGATAAGGCATCGGTCTAGTGATCTGAAGGTCACTGGTTCAAGCCTCAGCTGAGGCAGCATGTTTGTGTCCTTGAGCAAGACACTTAACAACACATTGCTCTGCGACGACACTGGTGCCAGGCTGCTTGGGTCCTAGTGCCCTTCTCTTGGACAACATCAGTGGCATGGAGAGGGGAAGGCTTGCAGCTTGGGTACCTGCCAGTCTCCCATACAACCCTGCCCAGGCCTGCACCCTGGAAACATTCCAAGGTGCAAATCCATGGTCTCACGAGACTAATGGATGCCTATAATTAGTTTAAATATTTACTTTGCCTTTATTTTCTTATGGCATAATGAAACTACATTTTCAGGACCAAAGAGGTTGTTATATTAATTAGTAATTACAAAGGAGAATAATAAATAAAATGTTCTTTTTATTCCTGAATGAACAAAATGAATGGTGGGTATAATTAGTCTAATTTCATTGCTAATAGATGATTCCATCAGCAATGATTGAAATAGTGTGGAAGTATAGGAAATCTTTGAGATCATCTTGTAGTTTTTATTTTGTGTTTAATAGTGCCTGAGGCTGCTGTCAGTTTTACTCAGTAATAATCTGTATTATAAATTGAAATTTTGAAGTTGTATTCCTCAAATGGCCACACAAGCATAATATGCACTTTCTAAAAATAACTGTTAAATACTATCAGATTTCTGCCCTTTAAATTGTTGTCTTTATGCTATTAATTGTTTGAAATTTACACTTGCTAAAATTGATCTACAGGTAATAATATATTTTAAAGAGTTTAACATTTTGTATTTACTTGGAATCATTTTTGTCTGAAGAACAAATATTCCTATCACAATCTATTGTGTACATTAATTGTAGAAAACACAATTTTGTTTTTACAGGTATCTTATCTCTGATTGGAAACAGTATTCTTTTGTTTATTGCACTCAGGAAAAGACACATGCTTAAACCGGCTGAATATTTCATTGTAAACTTAGCCATCAGTGACCTTTCAATGATCATAACTCTATTACCACTGGCCATTCCATCATTGTTTGCACACAGGTAAATGTACTCATTTAACTTTGATACTAATTCCATGTGACTATTCTATAGTTATGTAAATAGTTATGCAAAATTTAATGAGGAATTAGCATATTTGGAAAGGAAAAAATGGTAGTGAACATTCAATCCGATTTAATGCAAGTTTAATCCAAGCCTCACTTCCACACATAGAATTTAAAATTCTTCAACATTACTGTTGTTTGGCCACAGAGTCAAATAATGAATCACTTTGTCCCTGGATGTATTTGCTATAATAGTATATCACAAGGATCCCCTTTCAAGAGGAACTGATCACATTTCATTTTCCCTTGATAGACAAGAGGAAATAAGAAAGCACATGGCTTCACTAAGATTGCAAGCTTGCCCAGGCTGTTATCAACTGTACCCATGTTGCTGGCCAGAAATTGTATGTTTTACGGTTTCCTTCAATAGAATTCAAAACAACTCTGCTCTATCGTTATTGCTCTTATGTATGACCATATGCATAGGAACCCATGCCAATCAGAGGCAGTTATCTGACAGTTATCAAAATCACAATGAACTAGGGTCACCCATTGATGAGAGTGTTTGTGGGGCAGAGAAATTTGCTGATGTTTTGTGTTGAAGCCCTACAGCTTGGCAAAGACACTATCAGGATTGCTGGCAGTGTGGTAAAGATAGATGGAATAAATGAAGAGAGACATGTCTTAGAAGAATGCTTTAAACTTCCAGTATTGTTGGAGAAACAATTGTTCACACCTCTGTACCACTCTGAAAACCACCTTGTAATGGACAGCCATGCTGGCAGTAAGCAGAAGGCAGGAGACTGAGCATCTGCCAATGTGTAGGTATTGGGTACTGAGGCAGACATAAAATTGGACCATTAGACACTGCATCACCGCTTGGAGTCCATAAGTGTGCAGATACAAGATAAAACTGTCACTCCACTCTTTAAGGAAGGATGAAGGCAGCAGAAAGGAAATTATAGACCAGTTAGCCAGGAAATTATGGACCAGTTAGCCTGACCTCAGTGGTTGTGAAGATGCTGGAGTCAATTGTTAAGTATGAGGTTATGGAGTACTTGGTTACACAGGACAAGATAGGACAAAGTCAGCATGGTTTCCTTCAGGAAATATCTTCCCTGATGAACCTGTTGAAATTCTTTGAGGAGATTACAAGTAGGATACATAAAGGGGATGCAGTGGATGTTGTATATTTGGAGCTTCAGAAGGGCCTTTGACAAGGTGCTACAGACAGGATGAAGAGGTCAATACTCCCCAATGCCATTAGGCTTTACAATTCAACCGCCAGGACTTAAGAACTTTTTAAAAATTATTATTAATGCTTTTTGAGATAGTGTTTTAGATGAATATCATATTTTTTTACTGAGTTAAGTATTGTATGTAATTAGTTTTGCTACAAGAAGTGTATGGGACATTGGAAAAAAAAGTTGAATTTCCCCATGGGGATGAATAAAGTATCTATCTATCTATCTATCTATCTATCTACACATAAGGCTGATTAGCAAGTTAAGAGCCCATGATATTACAGGAATGTTACTGGCATGGTTAGAGCATTGGCTGATTAGTAGGAGGCAGCAAGTGGGAATAAAAGGATCCTTTTCTGCTTGGCTGCCAGTGACGATTGGTGTTCACAGGGGTTGGTGTTTGGACCACTTCTTTTTATGCTGTAAATCAATAATTTAGCTGATGGAATAGATGGCTTTGTTGCCAAGTTGGCAGATGATATGAAGATTGGTGGAGAAGCAGGTAGTGTTGAGGAAACAGGTAGGATGCAGAAGGACTTAAACAGGTTAGGAGAATGGGCAAGAAAGTGGCAAATGAAATACAATGTTAGAAGATGCATAGTCGTGCACTTTGATAAAAGAAATAAATGTGCAGACTATTTTCTAAACAGTGAGAAAATCCAAAAACATGAGGTGCAAAGGGTCTTGTGCGTCCTTGTGCAGAACACCCTACTGGTTAACTTGCAGGTTGAGTCGGTGGTGAGGAAGGCAAATGCAATGTCAGCATTTATTTCAAAAGGTCTAGAATACAAGAGTAGGGATGTGATGCTGAGGCTTTAAAGGCACTGGTAAACCTCACCTTGAGTATTGTGTACAGTTTTGGACTCCTCATCTAAGAAAAGATATGCTGACATTGGGTTCACAAGGATGATTCCGGAAATGCAAGTGTTATCATACGAGGAATGTTTGATAGCTGTGGGTCTGTACTCGTTGGAATTTAAAAGGATGAGGGGGGATCTCATTGAAACCTTTCGAATGTTGAAAGGCCTAGAGAAAGTAGATGTGGAAAGGATATTTCCCATGGTGGGGGGTGGGGGTGGGAAGTCTAGGACAGGAGAGCACAGTCTCAGGATAGAGGGGTGTCCATTTAAAACAGAGCAGCAGAGAAATTTCTTTAGCCAGAGTGTGGTGAATGTGTGGAATTTATTACCACAGGTCAGCTGTGGAGGCCAGGTCATTGGGTGTATTTAAGGCAGAGCCTGATAGGTTCTTGATTGGACACAGCATCAAAGGCTATGGGCAGAAGGCTGGGGAGTGAGGCTGAGGAGGGGAAAAACGAATAGCCATGATTGGAGGTTGGATCAGACTTGATGGGCTGAATGGCCTAATTCTGCTCCTATGTCTCATGGTCTTAAAAGGCTTGGTGCGAAGATCTAGTTGAAGCACAGTGTCAAGTTGTCTGTTCAGATACATCAGGTTATACTGAAAACTGCGAAGTACACGATCAAATGCATGAAGTTTCCACTCTAACACAAGTTTAGTTCACACAGTTCTTGAAGGGAAAATGGAAAAGTGATGTTGGAATAGAAATGAAATTGTAATTAAAGTTATGAAAAAACAGCTTAATTAATATGATCATGATTTTCTGTTACCATCACTAGAGGCAATTTAACAGCCATGATAATCAGAACTGAAATGATGGTGAAATGTGTCATGAATGTGATACCTTGCAAAAATAAGAGATAAAATTAGACAAGCACCTACATTCCATCAAGAATCTTAGAAACATTCATCATAGTTCTGTGTTCATGAATAAATTTGTAGAAGAGCTAATACAAGAAACTATTGAAATGAGTCAAAAAGGGATACCTTCCTCAAGGAGAGCACCTTAACAAAGAAAGTCAGGCAAAATCAGTCAAATCTGCTCTGAAACACTTTGTTCTTTATCATTTCAAGTAACTAAATAAATCTGGAAGATAGTTTCAATGATAGTGACCATAAAGCCTTAAATTTGATGTAAAACCCATCAGTTTCAATTGCTTCTTTCAGGGATGGAAACCTGCTCTCCTTACTGATCTGGCCAGTATATGATTCCAAAGAATCAATGTGACTGAATCAACACGTTTGAAAGCGGATGTACTCAGCAGGTCAGGCAGCATCCGTTGAAATGAGCAGTCAACGTTTCGGGCCGAGACCCTTCGTCAACGGATGCTGCCTGACCTGCTGAGTTCATCCAGCTTTTGTACGTGTTGATTTGACCACAGCATCTGCAGTGTATTTTGTGTTTACAATATGACTGAATCTGGTTTCATGAAAAGTTAAAAAATGTTAGAGTTATCCACTTCCCAGAAATAATATTAAAAATCCACTCCCTAATTCTTAACTTTTCCCATGATCCATTCACACACAACCCTATGCTTTCTGAACTACACTGTCTCATCATGCACTGCGGTATTTCATTCATCTGTATCTTATCCCAGTCAAGTAATCCTATTTTATAATTTTCAGAGAGAGAGATAAAAGACTGCAAATGTTGGAATTGAGGCAACACACAAAATGCTGGAGGAACTCAACATGTCAAGCAGCATCAATGGAGGGAAATGGACAATTGATGTTCCAAATTGCGATCCTTCACTTGGACTTAAAAAGTGGAGGTAGCTAGTAAAAAAATAAAGGGAGGGAGTGAAAAGAGGTAGAGCAAGAGTTGATAGGTGATGGCTAGATCCAGGTAGGAAAGATGTCAGAAACTGTCAGGTGATAGATGGAAATGACAAAGAACTGAATATGATGCAATATGAAAGGAAAGGAAGGTGACGTATGGAGAGGTGGTTGGTTTAGAAGCATTAGGGGGAGTATGTGTGTGAAGGGTAGATGGAGATGAAGGGAGAAAGATGAATCAGGAGTAGAGAGAAGTGGATAAACATAAAAATCCATGAATGAGAAATATAGAAATAAATAAGTGACAAGGCAGCATGGCTAATTATTGAAGTTACAGAAATGTTGGAGGAAGATGCAAGGAATTGGCACACTAGAAAATTTTATGGCTATATTGTGGCTTTCTGTACGAAATATCCTCCAGCACAAACGTTTGCATCAAGGGCTGTCTTAATCTGTTGAAATATATAAATCACTTGAGTCCTATTTGTTTAATGATACACTAACACATTAACATATTTTAACATATTGTCATTAACATATTGTCTACGTACCCATAAAAGGTGACTAACAAAGTGATCTCTCTTCCAGATGGTTGTTTAGTCAAAGGTGGTGCAATTTTTATGCCTTCTGCGGTCTGTTATTCGGTGTCTGCAGCCTTACTAATCTGACAATGTTGAGCATTATCTGCTGTATGAAGGTCTGTTACCCTCTATATGGTAAGTTCTAACTCATGTTTATAGTGGCTGATTTTTTTTCTGAACTATGTCATGTTAATAAAAAAATATTATATTGATAGCTTACACAAAATTTTACTAGCTCAAGTGTGATTATGTTTAATAGTTGCCAATATTGTTTGGAAAATTGTTTTTAATTTGCATACATTCTACAATTGTATAATACAAAGAATTTTTTAAAAAGCCAAGTTTTGTAATGGCTACAGTTCACAAAGTTATCAGACAAGTAGTAAAAGTTTCCCTTTTTTCTTTACAGATACTGATTTTATTTTTACATATCCCCAGCAACATATGCATTAATTATTAAACATATGAAATTTCAAATACAATGAGCCTGTAATAATACAGCATTTCTAAATTGCCATGTACTGAAGAGGATTTTGCAATCCAATGGATTGACAATAATGATGAAACATTAGTGTGGTTTCTTTTTCCATGGATGCTATACTTGATCTGCTGACTATTTCCAGCACTTTTCTGTTTTATTTCAGATTGATAGCATCTGCAATGCCTTGATTTTGTATTAAAAATGTAATATACTGTCATGAGCTTTCATTGTTTGTCATGAGATTGCAAGATATATGCCATTATAATTGTAAAACTAGCAATTCACGTCACTGTTAATGTCTTGATCTTTAATGCGTCAATCAACCTAAAAGTTAGACACTAAAGCAAAATTCTACAAGACTGGATTTAAAAAAAAACACTGAAATTCTCAGTAGCCTGGGCAGCCTTAAAATTAAAAAAAACTAGAGACTTAACAAATTTTAACAGAGAAAAGCAAATGATTAAGAAGTGAAAGAAAAATCTCTTATAGACAAAATAATGAAGTATCAGATGGGATAATGAAAGAGTGAAAAGCCAACGAGGCGTCTGGAGGAAATACAAGTGGCCAGAGGACAATCTTCGCCAACAGCCATTGCCTTTAAAATTGATTTACTATATAACCTGAAATTATTCCAATCCTTTTTTTTTAAAGACCAGAAGGCCAAAATTTGCTGAACAAATGGCGACTATGCTGTGCCTCAAGCTTCTGTGGAACTTCTTTGCAACAGCAGGAGACCAAGGACAGAGAGGTCAAAATGGGAATAGGATGGATTTTGAAACATTCATGATTCGGAATGAAAATTTACAGTCTTACTCCTTTAAGAGCTGTTGCTTGACATTCATTTTAAGAATTGAGCTTAGGGTCCAGGTTTGTTGCTGTTCCATTACGACTGTCCAGCTTGATGGTCTTTCAAAGATTCATTTATTATCAAAGTAAACAACTGAGATTCTTCTTCTTCAGATAGTCATTTTTTTTCCAGAATCAGGCTTATTATCGCTGGCATGTGTCGTGAAATTTGTTAACTTAGCAGCAGTAGTTCATTGCAATAAATAATATAGAAAATAAAATAAAAATAATAAGTAAATTAATTAGTGTATGAATATTGAATAGATAAAAAATTGTGCAAAAAACAGACATATGTTAAAAATGTGAGGCAGATTCCAAGGGTTCAATGTCCATTTAGGAATAGGATGGCAGAGGGGAAGAAGCTGTTCCTGAACCACTGAGTGTGTGCCTTCAGGCTTCTATACCTCCTACCTGATGGTAACAGTGAGAAAAGTGCATGCCCTGGGTGCTGGAGGTCCTTAATAATGTTCGCTGCCTTTCTGAGCCACTGCTCCCTGAAGATGTCCTGGGTGCTTTGTAAGCTAGTACCCAAGATGAAGTCGACTAAATTTACAACCCACTTCAGCTTCTTTCGGTCCTGTGCAGTAGCCCACCCAGCACCCCCCTCCCCCAACATACAAGACAGAAATTGTGCAATTTGTTCTTTTTCTCGCACATTGCATGTTTGATGTTTACTGGAATATTTGGGAAATTAAAATCTCCCATCACAACTACCCTGTAATTATTACTCCTTTCAAGAATCTATCTCCCTATCTGCTCCTCAATGTCCCTGTTACTATTGAGTGGTCTATAAAGAACACCCAGTAGAGTTATTGACCCCTTCCTATTCCTAACAGAGATTCAGTAGACAACCCCTCTATGACTTCCTCCTTCTCTGCAGCCGTGACACTATCTCTGATCAACAGTGACATGCCCCCACCTCTTTTGCCTCCCTCCCTATTCTTTTTGAAACATCTAAAGCCTGGCACTTGAAGTAACCATTCCTGCCCTTGAGCCATCCAAGCCTCTGTAATGGCCACAACATCATAGCTCCAAGTGCTGATCCATGCTCTAAGCTCATCTGCTTTACTCATGATACGCCTCGCAATAAAATAGACACATCTCAAACCGTCAGACTGAGTGCGTCCATTCTCTATCACCTGCCTATCCTCTCTCTCGCGCTGTCTCCAAACTTCCTCTATTTGTGAGCCAACCTCCCTTTCCTCCGTCACTTCAGTTCGGTTCCCAACCCCCAGCAATTCTAGTTTAAACTCTCCCCAGCAGCCTTAGCAAACCTTCCTTCAGGATATTGGTCCCCCTCGGATTCAACTGCAACCCATCCTTTTTGTACAGGTCACACCTGCCCCAGAAGAGGTCGCAATGATCCAGAAATCTGAATCCCTGCCCCCTGCTCCAATCCCTCAGCCACACATTTGTCCTCCACCTCATTCTATTCCTATACTCACTGTCATGTGGCACAGGCAGTAATCCCGAGATTACTACCTTTGAGGTCCAGCTTCTCAAGTTCCTTCCTAACTCCCTGTAGTCTGTTTTCAGGACCTCCTCCCTTTTCCTACCTATGTTGGTACCAATATGTACCACGACCACTGGCTGTTCTCCTTCCCACTTGAAGATATTGTGGACACGATCAGAAATATTTTGGACCCTGGCACCTGGGAGGCAAACTACCATCTGCGCTTCTTTCCTGCATTGACAGAATTGCCTATCTGACCCCCTAACTATAGAGTCCCTATTACTGCCGCCATCCTCTTCCTTTCCCTACCCTTCTGAGCCATAGGGTCAGACTCTGTGCCAGAGGTGCGACCACTGTTGCTTCCCCCAGGTAGGCCATCCCACCCAACAATACTCAAGCAGGAATACTTATTGTTAAGGGGGACAGTCACTGGGGTGCTCTCCAGTACCTGCTTCTTGCCCTTTCCTCTCCTGACTGTTACCCACTTCTCTGTCTCCTGTGGTGACTACCTGCTTATAGCTCCTCTCTATCACCTCCTCACTCTCCCTCACCAAATGAAGGTCATCGAGCTACATCTCCAGTTCCTTAACATGGTCCCTAAGGAGCTGCAGCTCAACGCACCTGGTGCAGTTGTGGTCGTCCGGGAGGCTGGGAGTCTCCAGGACCTCCCACACTTGACACTGAGCATAGGAAACCAGCCTCACACACATACTTTCTGTCTTTATTTTAAACAGATAACCTACCTCACCTCGACCCTTTATCGCCGAAGCCCCATTGAGCCAAAGCCTTCCTACTCTGTCTCCCACTACTCTGTCGCCCGCTCTGTAAATCTGTCTTCCCGCTGTTCTCACTGGCTGACCTCCACACACTTGCGCAGTCATGCCCTGTTCAAACTGCTAAAGAAATAACAATTAAACAGTTAGATCCATCACTACCTAGTCAATTATATGGTCAGTACTCATTTCCTGCTCTGGCATCTTACGACTTCTCCCCAGCCTATCAGCTCTCCATGGTGCCCTCCTCCTTCCCATTCTCCCATGGTCCACTCTCCCTGCTATCAGATTTCATCCTCTCCGGCGTTTTACCATTCCCATCCACATGGCTTCACTCTTTCCCCTCCCCCTGGCTTCTTCCCCCTTCCTTTCCAGTCCAGAGGAAAGATTTCACTCAAAATGTTGTCTGTTCATTCATTTCCAAAGATACTGCCCGACTTGGTGAGTTCCTCCAGCAGTTTGTAGGTTTTGCATCAGTACCCATTGTCCATTGACTCTTGAGGCTAAGAATCAAATGTATTCTGTTAGCTATGGTAAGCCTGTTTATTACATGAAGCCAATGGTTTTGTTTTTGTTTTGGTATTTTGAACTTTATCACTTGTGGAATAGTTATGTAGTACATTCCCCAAAGAAATGGTAGCAATTTATAATAGGATCGATTGCATGGGCTGCATAAAAAGGCTGGATGTTTATGGACCATTCAATGTCCACCTGTTTTAAGGACTATAGGTGTGGACCATTTTCTAAATGAGGAGAAAATTCAAAAATCAGAAGTGTTTCCTACAGTGAAGGAGTCTAGGACCAGAGGGTACAGCCTCAGAATAGAGGGACATCCATTAAAAACAGATGAGGATAAATTTCTTTAGTCGGAGGGTGGTGAATCATTGCCAGAGACAGCTGTGCAGGCCAAACCATTCAGTATATTTAAGACAGATGTTGATAGGTTGATTAATCAGGGCATCAAAGGTTATGGGGAGATGGCAGAGACTGGAATAAATCAACCGTGAGTAGACTCAGTGGGCTGAATGGCCTAATTCTGCCGCTAAATCTTGAATGTCCTGAACATTATGAATCTAATTAAGTGTTCCTTTTTATTTTATTCTGTAACAGGGAACAGAATTACATCAGAATTTGCTTGCCTCCTGACTACCTCTGCTTGGGCATATGCTTCAATATTTGCCATTTCTCCTCTAGTAGAATGGGGCCATTATGGACCAGAGCCTTACGGGACTGCTTGCTGTATAGATTGGAAAGCACCAAATTCAGACGCTCAGGCAATGTCCTACATCATTGTACTCTTTGTCTTTTGCTACATTGTCCCCAGTGGTATAATCATGACATCGTACACGCTCATCCTGCTAACGGTAAATGGTTCAAGAAGAGCAGTACAACGGCACATGTCCCCACAAAGAAACTTAAACAATGCCCACAAGTTAATTGTAAAGGTAAGTCTGGAAACGTCAATCAGTAAATTGCAATAAACATGTGGTTTAAAGCCCTTCCCACCTATCAAGGGGTGTTGGAATTAATTAAAGTTGATCAGCTTCCTAACAACTGCTTCAGTCAGACAGCTCTTGCTTCACTCATAGTTCGCCTTTCATGGCTACAGCATGCTGTTATGTACTACAGCAAGAGTGAGGACAGATTTTTCTTTAAATACCATCTAATTAACCATCAACCTACAGTTCTATATTTGAGTTTCAGCCCTGCCAGAAATTGCCAGCTATCAAGTATCTATGATCGGTTTTGCTTCACAAGTACCATCTTTCCTGTGTTATAAGGATCAGCGATCAACCCGGACATCAGAAGGTTTGAGATTGAAGGTATTTCAATCAGGTCCACTGACCAAGTAGAAAAAGGCTGCGTTGGATTGCAGCGGCATAATTGATCTTTGACCGTCAACCAGCGTTTGGGATTGATTAGAAAGAGCAAATTAAAGCAAAGCCAGATTAAGTGCAGCGGCCATTGTCTGCGTGATGATCTTCAGGCTTTAGCTCTTTGAGGCTTCAGTCAGAGAAAGCAAAAAAAAATGAAGAATAGCTCTTGGTAATTTTTTTTCCTTCCATTCTTTCTATCTGCTCAGCTTGGAGACCTCAGTGCCCCTGATGACAACTGTGAGAAGTGAATCCAGCTGCAGCTTCTAACAATCCGAGTTAAGCAATTGAAGCTGGAACTGGATGAACTTCCAATCATTTGGGAGGCTGAAGGGTGATAGTTAGAATGTAGAGAGATGCAGGGCACTGGAAGTTGGGTGACTGTCCGGAAGGGGAAAGGTGTTAAACAGCCAGTGCAGTGTACCCCTTTGGCCATCCCCCTCAACAACAGGTCTATCACTTTGGATACTTTTGAGGGGAATGGCCTAACAGAAGAAAGTCACAGCAGTAGGGTCCCTGGCACTGAGTCTGGCTCTATGACTCAGAAGGGAAGGGAAGGTGATAAAGAGGTGAACTGTGGTGACAGGGGATTTGTTAGTTAGGGGAATGCACAGGAGATTCCATGGGCAAGAATGAAATTCCTGGAAGGTATGTTGCCTCCCAGGTGATAGGGTCCGGGACCTCTCCGATCGAGTCCTCAGCATTCTTCAAGTGGAAGGTGAACAGCCAGAGGTCATGGTCCATGTGGGTACCAATGAGATAGTAGGAGAAGTGATGAGGTTTTGCATAAAGAGTTCATGGAATTAGGTGATAAGTTTAAGGGAAGGACCTCCTGGATTGTGATCTCAGGATTGCTACGCGTGCCATGTGCTAGTGAGGCCAGAACTAGGAAGATTATACAGTTTAACATGTGACTAAGGAATTAATGCAGGAGGGAGGGCAGAAGATTTTTGGATCGTTGGGTTCTCTTCCAGGGAAGAAGGGACCTATAGAGAAGGGATAGTTTGTACCTGAACTGGAGAAGGACTAATATCCTAGTGGGAAGGTTTGTTAATGCTGCACGGTGGGGTTTAAACTAGAAGTGCAGGGGGCTGGGAATGAGAGTGCCAGAACAGTTAATGGAGAGGTTGTAGAGGAAGATGTTGGTAAGATCTCAGACAAAGTTAGGAATCAAAAGATTGAGTATGGTGTGACTAGTGTCCTGAGCTGTGTATATTTCAATCCAAGTATCATAGGAAAGGCAGATGAGCTCAGGGCATGGATCAACACCTGGAAGTATGACGTTGTAGTCATTAGTGAGCCAGTTGCAGGAGGGGCAGGTCTGGCAGCTCAATATCCTGGGGTCTGACCATGTTAATGGAGCTATATTACAGACCATCCAAAAGTCTTAGGGATGTAGAACAACACATTTGTAAGGAGATTGCAGATTGTTGCAAGAAACAAAGTTGTTATAGCAGGTCATTTTAACTTTCCACATTTTGACAGGGAATCCACTACTCTAAAATGAGTAGATGGGATAGAATCTGGTTAAATATGTTCAAGACAGTTTCCTTCATCAATACATAGAGGTTCCAATGAGAGATCTGCTATTAGGGAAATGAGACAGAGCAAGCAACAGAAGTTTGTGTAGGGGAACACTTGTCATCCAATAATCACAATGCCATTCGTTTCAAAGTAAATATGCAAAAAGATAGGTCTGCTCCACGGGTTCAGATTCTAAGTTGGAGAAAGGCCAATTTTGATGGCATCAGAAAGATCCGACAACTGTGGATTGGGATGGGCTACTTTCTGGCAGAGGTGTACTTGGAAAGGGGGAGGCCTTCAAAAATGAAATTTTGAGAATACAAAGCTCGTATGTGCCTGTCAGAATAAAAAGGTAAAGATAATAAGTGCAGGGAAACTTGATTTTCAGGAGATATTGAGGACCTGGTTAAGCAAAAAAAAAATGGTGCTTGGCAGATATGGAACAAATGAGGAGCCTATGGAAAACAGGAAAAGCAGGAGAGCACTTAAGGAAATCACAAAGAAAGCACAAAGTTGCTCTAGCAGACAAGGTGAAGGAGAATCCTATGGGATTTTACTGTTGTGTTAAGAGCAAAAAGATGACAAGGGACATTGGTTCTCTGGAAGATGAGAATGGTAGTGGAGCCTGTAGTGAACTACATATACCTGTCTGGACACGCCCCCCCCCCCCCCCCCACTGACTGCTCCTGTGGCTCCTCCCACTGACCTGGCTCCTCCCACGGACCCCGGTATAAAGGCAATTGGGGACTCCGCCCCGGCCTCAGTCTCCAGGATGCAGTGTGGTGGTCAATTGCTGCTTGTTCTTTCTTCCAGCCAATAAAAGCCTGTATCTCGCCTCACGTCTCCAAGAGTTATTGATGGTGCATCAGAGCCAAAACAGATGGGGGATATTTGAAACGAGTTCTTTGCATCTGTATTTACTCAAGAGATGGACACAGAGTATATAGAAGTAAGGCAAAGCAGCATCAACTTCATGAATCCTGTTCGGGTTACAGGAGGAGATGTTTTGCTACCTTAGGTCTTTGCAACCCCAGGGCTTGACAAGCTGTACTCAATGACTCTACAGGAGGCAAGTGCAAAATTTACTTGGGCCCCGGCAGAGATGTTTAAAACATCCTTAGTGACAGGAGAGGTACCAGAGAATTGGAGGACAGCCAATGCTGCTCCGCAGTTTAAAAAAAGGCACTAAACGTAATCCAGGAAATTATAGGCTGCTGAGTCTGAAAATAGGGTGCTGTTTATGAATTCCTATGTTCAGTCTCGTTCTTTACCCAACCTAACAGCAAGCTGGGCCTTGAGTGCACATTTCTACTACTGCTGGCATCAAGCTTAAAGTCTCATGCACAAAGGGTAAAATGGAATTAACCAACTAACTATTTGACAAACTGGATTCTTTGCTCTTGTTCCTCCTTTTTGACAACATCGTAAACAATATCTGACTGAAGTACACATAAAGCTTAACAAACCCTGAGGTGAGAACTCTACGTAGTGCATCAAGGAGTGAATTACGTTGTTAAGTGGGCAACAGTATGTGTTGACTGACACACAATCCTTCCATTTTCTGATGCATTATTCAGAGAATAGATTTTATGCACATTTCATTTATGAGAAGAAAATAATCTGGGTTCCCTAACTGGGCCTCAGTTATACCCAGTGTTTACCTTCTTTACAGCTTTATTGGGTTTTCATTCCTCGTCATGGGAATAGGAATGCAACTTCCTCTTTTCAATTTAAGTCTTAATTCCCCAAGTTGAATGTTTAAGTCAATTTAATGTTCAATAGTTTTAATTATTTACTTGATTGATTAAGATTTCTTATATGACTCTCTCTAAAACATTTAAAAAGCATTTAAACCCCTTACAACTGGAAAAGATGGCAATGGTCTTTGCTGCCTGTCAAAGCCTTTGAGGTATTTTGGGGGATAGGGCTTTAACAGAAAGCCACAGGAAACTCTGGTCACTCCGAGTACTTCACCACACTGGCTCAGCAAGGCAAGTAAACACCGTTCAATCAATCTAGTAAAATATCGGCACAGGAAAGCTATGGGCTGTGATTCTGGGCAGTGAGATTTGATCAATTTTTGCTGATATTCAATAGGAAGCATTTCCAATATTTGCCTTAGGTGTTAAACATAACCTGATAAGAATGTAGAAAAGAAAATCCAGCAGAGATTGCTGCACATGGTTACTAAATTTTTAGATTTAGTGGAAGAACTAAGTTGTAATTATTAACAGAATTACTAAATCTAATGAAGGAAAATTCAGGCAAATTCTTTTGTCCTTTGCATTTTTCTTTCCTCATGCTGTCTAGATAAAGCCAACACTCTGACATTCCATCTAAAACCTGAGTCCAGTGTCATCTCCAGTCCTCCCAATGTTTTAGATAGTTCTATTAGATGAGAACTCTGTTACATACTAGCTTCTTTTCTTTGAATTAACTGAAAGCCACCACTCTTAACTACGGTAGCTCTCCTTCATTGCTGATAAATAGCTGCCAAAATGCTATCAGAACCAATCAGATGCATTCATTTAAAAAAATTGCATTATTCTTTTAACATCTGCACAAAAACACAAATGAGACTGCTTGTCCACTGTGACTGAAGTAAAGAAACATGCTAGTCATAGATTTTCAAAAATCTGTTAACTAACAATGTTATCATTCTCTTCTTATTCTATAGTTGAGTGTTTCTGTGTGCATTGGATTCTCAGCAGCATGGACACCATATGCAATAACAGCCATGTGGGCAGCACTTGGCAACGCTGAGAAGGTTCCACCATTAGCATTTGCTCTGTCTGCTTTATTTGCAAAGTCTTCAACACTATATAACCCCTTTGTCCACCTTATATTTAAACCAAATTTTCGGAATTTTCTAAGGAAAGACTGGGCACATCTACTCAGTCTCTGCAGGAAACAGTGTGGACATTGGAACAATGAAGTGGACCTTACTTTACAAACAGCTTGTGATTCAATCACGTTGAATTCCTTCAGAGATCCAAATAGATTTGCACATGGATATGATGCCTGCAATACATGCACAGACACATTTGAATATTTCAGTAACAATACAAAATCTCAAGGTTCAGCAGGATCGACTTCCAAAGCTGATCTTCTTATTTCAAGTGATGATAGTCAAGTACACAGGACCACCAAAGTAACTACACTGGTGATGCTAACTGGAAGCATAGCATCGTCAATCGATAATGTTGAAGTATCAATAAATGTATTGCCCACCAAGCAGATCAACGATCTCACTTAAGTGTGAAACAAATATATATCTTGTATCACCTGGAACACTGAAACATTGTGCACATCCAGTATGAATGACGAAATGGACTGTCAGCTATGATGAAGATTCAGCAGTGTTATGTGATGGTAAATTGTTTATCTGAATGTCTACACATTTCATTAATTTTCTTTTGAATATCAAGTTTGAACAGAGAAGAATGTAATGTGAAGCAAAGCAAATCAAGGAAACAGTTGAAACAATTTAAGTCAAGGAAGCTATATTCAGCTAAAAGAAAACAAATAAAAGGAAATAATAGAACTGTAAGTTGGAATACATAAAGGAAATACTGGAGTAAAAGATGACATATATCATATACATATACTGCAGTTGAGAGTGAGGAGGAAAGCTACAGAACCTCGGAGTGTATTCAAACAATTAAGAGGGTAAGGTAAAATTATTAAACCATACCAACTATATCAAATTCAATAAAGGATGGGGATAGAGCCGGAAGGTAAGTGTCAAGTAAAAACGTAACTTAATTAATTTTCTTAAGTTTTTGACAACATGCCACAAAATATACCAATGGATATTTAGCACTACAAGAATGCTTTCCTTACTTCACGGATCCTAACACTGCATTCTCCTGTTCTAGACTCTCCAGCAAACGAATCATCTTCTCAGTCTTAATGCAGTCCAGAATCTTGTCTGCGCCAATGAATTGTTTCTTTTTCCCAAATGCCAGAAATTATAAGGCAATCTTACCTCACAGTACATTGAATCATAGTCGATTTAATTTGGCTTTTTTTTTGACACAGATCTACAGAAGTCTCTTTCATGTCAAAGAGAAAATAAATTTCTAAAAATTGGTCTAAATTTATTAAAATTATTAAACATAAAATAATTTACTGTATAAATACTCACCCCACTAAGTCAGCATTTAGTAGATGCAACTTTGGCAGCAATTACAGCCTTGAGTCTGCATGGATAAGTCTATCAGCTTTGCACATCTGGACACTACAATTTTTCAACATTATTCTTTACAAAATTGTTCAAGTTCTGGGAGTTTGCATGATCCAAGTCCAGCCACAAATTCTCAGTTGGATTGAGGTTTGAACTTGGCCAATCAGGGACATAATTTTTGTTGATTTTAAGCTATTCTTGTGTAGCTTTGGGTGAATACTTGGGGGGGGGGGTGGTTTACTGTATTGCTGGAAAACAATTCTTCCAAGTTGCAGTTCTCTTGCAGACTGCATCAGCATTTCCCAGTATTTTGCTGCAGTCCAGTTACCCTTGACCTTCGCAAGCCATCTAGGGCCTGCTGCGGTGAAGCAACCCCCCAGCACTATGCAGCCACCACCACGCTTCATGGCAGGAATGGTGTGTTTTTGATTAGGCATGGTGTTGGGCTTATGCCAAACATGGTATTTGGTCGGATGGACAAAAAGCTCATTTTTGGTTTCGTCAGACCATAGAACCTTTGCCCTGATGACTTCAGAATCTCACACACGCCTTCTGGCAAACTTTAGCTCAGATTTCATGTATGTTATTTTCCTCCCCCAACTGTGGCTTTTTCTTTGCCACTTTCCCATAAAAAGTGGGAAAGCTGTGACTGGTGAAGCATCTGTGCAACAATTATTCTGGCCACAGTCTCTCCCATCTCGGCTATTGAAGCTTGTAACTCTTCCAGAGTTGTCATAGGTCTGTTGATGGCCTCCCTCGCTAGACCTCTTCTTGTAGTCACTCAGTTTTTGAGAACAACCTACTGTATGCACATTTACAGCTGCGCCATATTCTTTCCATTGCTTAATGATTGACATAACTGCACTCCAAGGGACATTCAGTGACTTGGAAATTTTCCTTTATCCATCTCCTGACCTGTGCTTTTCAATAACTTTTTCAAGGAGTTGCTTGGAATGTTCTTTTGTCTTCATGGTGTAGTTTTAACCAGGATACTGACTCACCAGCAGCTGGATCTTCCAGATACAGGTGTATTTTTAATTGAAACACCCTGGATGCTTCCTCTGCTTGTTTTATGGCAGTTAGCACCCAGCTTAATGGTGCATTACTGCCATTTTCTGCTCCAGAGTGTGGATCAGATGATAGACTTACATTCTAAATCCCTTCACCCATTCACACACACACACCCTAATTTACACTTTATCCTTCCTTCTTTGGCCATCCTAGTACCCTATTCCTGCTTATCCAACATATTCTATATATAAAAAACCCTGTATCCCTAAAAAAAGCTAAAAATACCCTGACCTGTGTTCTCTAACCCATGCCCAGCAACCCTTTTAATGTGAATTCCTGCACCCCCAATTCCCTTAGATTAATTCTCATCATCTCTTTCTGTATCCCATACTTCCTGCAACTCAGAATTACATGTTCTACTGACTCCTCTTCCTGACATTCCTCACACAGTCCTGTCTGGTGTTTCCCTATCATTTTCAATGTTTTGTTTAGTGCACAGTGCCCCAGCCTTAACCTAATCCACACAATTTCCTCTCTTCTGTATCCACTGCCTACCCTTGTATCTGTAACACTCCTTTGTATTTGATATAAATGCCTCCCTTTCCCCTCGCTGTCCCATCTTTCTTGCCACATTTGGATGTTTCTTTCCCAGATTACACAGTTAGCCTCTGCTTTGCTGATACTAATGTGCATTTCTATATTTTCTTTCTTTAACGCCCTCTTTGCCAACTCATCCACCCTCTCATTCCCCTTCACCCCTACATGAGCTGGAACCCATAGAAATTTAACCTGACCTCCCTCATATGCAACTCTTGTGACTGACTGAAGGACTTCATAAAGTACATCTTGCCAGCTGTTTGAGTGAAAAGACCTTAAACTTGCTAGAACTGATGATGAATCTGAGCATACCAACACTTTGACTTGTCTAGTTTCCTCCACCCATCACAACGCAACCAACACTGCCAGCATCTCCACAGTATACACCCCTAACTTATTAGATGTTCTTCTGCTGATTCCAATCTCTTTTGCTGGTATAGCCACCCCAAACCCTGTCACTCCTGTTTCAGGTTCCTTAGTACCATCCATCTAAATCTGAGTATAATCACTATACTTTTCCATCACAATAGTTAAATGCACTTACCAAATCAGCTTTATATTTTCCTTTTCTTTTTACCTCTAACAAATGCCAGTCTGTGTCAGGCCATACCAGCTTCCATGGAGCTACAACCAGATAAACTACTGAAGGACTTATCCTTAGATCAAACACTCCACATTCTTTAGCAATATCATTCCCTACCCGATTAAATTTATCCCTCTGAAACCTCCCATTCTCCCAGCACTCCTGAAATACTCCTTTTTGCGGGGTGAGAATCATTGTGCCCCTGCAAATTAGCCCAGTAGTTTGCCATTAATTGCATCCTTCTTAGTTCCAAAGGCATTACTCCCAATTCTACCCTTAGGGCTGATATTGGTGATGCTTTAAAAGCCCCACTGCACATTCTCAAAGCCTGAGCCTGAATCACATCCAGTTTCCTTACAAGAGACCTAACTGCTGATTCTTATGCTACACTTCCATAATCCAACACAGATCTTACTAAGGCCACATGCATTCTCTTCAATGTTGAACAACTTGTTCCCCATTCCCTACCAGTCAAACATCTCATCACATTTATTACTTTCTTACATTTCTCAACTTCCCTGATATGGTCAGCCAATGTTAACCGTGAATCAAATATAACTCCCAGAAATTTATATGATCCAACCCTTTCTAAATCTATCCCATACATCCTTAACTTCTTCCCTACTTCAATTCTTTTCCTGGTCAAACATACAGTTTGAGTTTTTTTCTACTAAAAACCTACATCCCCAATCATAACCCCACTCCTCCACTTCATCAATTGCTCCTTGTAGCTTCCTGATTATATGCTCCATGTTCCTGCCTCTTTTCCACAAGGCCCCATCATCCGCAAACAGTGACCTACCTATATCCACTGGTATCTTTGTGAAGACATCATTGATCATAATGATGAAAAGTAAGGGACTAATCACACTACCCTGAGGTGTGCCATTCCCCACTATGTAATGATTTGATAACTCTGAACCAATCCAAACTTGAATTTTCCTACCAAACAAAAAATCTTTTATCCAATTAAAAACTCTCCCACAAACCCCCATCTTGTGCAGTTTAATTAACAATCCTTCCTTCCACATCATGTCATAGGCTTTTTCTTTGTCAAAAAAACACTGCAACTACTGACTCTTGCAGTGGTTTGCCTGGGCCTTTCTTATTTCAGTGTCTAACCTTATCACTGACTCCACGGAATTCCTTCCCTTCCTAAACCACTCTGATAACTTGCCAGCATTCCCCTCTTCTCAAGCTCATTGATAACCTTTCTGTTATCATCCTTTCTATTATCTTGCATATATTTCATGTTAATGCTCTCGGCCTGTAGCTAGTGGGTTTTGACCGATCCTTGCCAGGTTTCCTTTTTGGAATTACTACTGCTTCTTTCCATGCACTTGGTAATCTTCCCTCCTTCCACACTCTGTTGTAAAGATGCAACAACTTCAAGAGCGCTCCTTCTCCTAGATTTTTTAGCATAACATAGCACATCAGATCTTTCCCTGGGGAGGTTGGTCTCGATCTCTTTATTGCTCTCACCATTTCTGCCAAAGTAAACAGATCATCAATTATATCATCAGTTTCTTCCCTCCTGTTTAACACACCTAGATGTTGACTCATTGTTCTTTCCCTTCTCCTTCTCCATTTTTCAGTCAAATTTTCTGAACTATGTATCTTTACAAACAACATGGCCATTATCTCAGTTTTATCCCTGCTGGTGACTGCTGTTTCCTCCTCAGATATCATTACTAGATATTCCCATTCCCTTCTATCTCCTCCCATCCTCTTAATCATTCCCCATACCTCTCCCACAGGAACCTGGAATGCAACCAGGTGATCTCCATTTAACTAACTATGTGATTTCTAAAGCCCATTGGCTGCACCAGTGATGATATAGTGCGTCATATTAAAAAGTGTGAATACTTATGCAATCATTTTGTATTTTATATTTGTAATTATTTAGATCCTGTTGTATTTACTTTAATAAGTAAGTTTTTTCTGTTGTTCAGTGTCAAAAAAATTGAATCCACTGTGATTCAATATTGTAAAACAATAAAACATGAAAACTTCGAGGGTGGGGGGAACTCACCAATCAGGTTTCCACTGTCCCACCTTGTTTAAAATTGTATTCCAGTTATTACTCAGAGCCATTGGCGCAGCACAGTAGTTTTGTGCTATCAAAAAGGCAATCCTGTGAAATAAGGCTAGAGAATAAGTATTTTAACAAAGCCAAAAGTCTTGCTCCAAGTGCTGGAGTATGATTTTAAACAAGTTGGGACAAGCAGAAACTGGATTGGTTAGTCCTCAACCAATCAGTGGGACGGATGATGGGAGTTCAGTATACCACTGGACTAGATGTGCCCAGGCATCAGCTGTGATGAAGATGGCAAAGTCTGTCATCAAAACATTGGTTAAAATCAATACCTGTACCCACTGGAAGCCCAGGAGTTAGTGTATTTAGAGTAACAGAATTTAAGAAAATGAAAACTAGGAATTCATCTTGCAGTTTAAAATTTGTAACAGTACAAAAGGTATATCAACTTCCACATACACATTTGGGGACTGACTTAATTAATAATAAAGTCATAGCTTAATTAAAAACAAAAATGATTTATCACATGGATTGAGCTAAGAAATGTGTTAGGGAAGCTGGGAAAACAGACAGGATCAAAAAGATAACACAAACTTATGTAAATTAATGTGTCATTTGAAAATACTTTCTGCAAAAGTTTCAGTACAAATACTTTGCCTCATTTTGAATTCTGAGTACCGGTATACTGTTTCATTATGTACTTGTTTCAGGAGCATGATATTTTCAAAGATATGTGTGTGGTGCTTTCATTAACTTAAGAAAGGTTGCTGAAAGGAAAATTGTTTTTCAACTGAAATCCAGAACCAAAGACCTTAATGACTGATAATTATTCAGTGTTAATGTCCTCTAAATTCCGGTTGAAGTTATCTGAAATAGTAGATCTTGCTAATTATCCTCCAAATATTTAATTTCTTTAAAATAAGATTTTCCAACAAATTGTAACATCCATATTTCAGACTGTTATTTGTTGATCATGTTTCTATAGATGCTTTATTATTTCCAGCTGAAAATAATGTTCAAATATTGCCATCTGCTGGAGTGAAAGCCAGATGTATCAGTGACAACAAAAGTATAAACTGATCTAGCAAATAGGTTAAATTTGCTTAAATATACTTGTATATTGTAATTATAATAAAATGATCTAACCAATACAAAGCTTACTAGAAATGACACTTTTGAAAATATATGTAAATGAGATAATCATCTGAGAACCTCATCTGTTCTGTGATTATTCATGAAGAGCCAAAGTCACATAATTAGTTAAATGGAGATCACCTGTGTGCAGCCAAGGTGTTTCAATTGATTGTAGTAAAAATATACCTGTATCCGAAAGATCCAACAGCCTGGCCAGTGAAGGGGGGGAGGGGGGGTTGGCCTGGAGTTGGAACTGGACTCTGAACTCAGTTGGTGCATGTGTGAAAGTGGTTTGGAACTTGTTGAGGGAAAGGAAGTGGGGAAGGAGTGGGAATTGCTGGGAGGGGGTTGCCTGGGTCTGGTAATGGCAGACAAGGCGAGAGGAGTGGAGAAGGAGCGGGATAGGGATTTGGGATCAGAGGTAGGCAGCTGGGGAGAAATGGATTATTGTGAAGGGAGAAATAAAGGGAATAAGGAGATACTGAGGGGATGGATGAATGAAAACTGAGACAAAGGGAATAAAAGAATAAGAAATGACAGTGGAAATAGTATTTGCAAAAGTCCTTAATGATGGCAATCTATTGGTAAGATGTGCGAATGAGGAACAACTTGAGAAAGCACTCAAGCTAAAAGAGATAGGAAAATGCAAGGTGGAATATACAGGGAGGATGGGAGCACGAAATGGTGGTTGTAAAGGAGTGATCACGGGTGTACCAATGAGTATAAACATGGAGGAGTTGAAGAGGAATATCAAAGAGGGGAAAGTAATTAATGTTCTAAGACTGAAAACAACAAAGGAGGGAATGAAAAAGGAAAGTGAAACAGTATTGATTGAATTTGAAGAAGAAAGAGTTCCAAGGAAAGTGTTCCTGGGTTTCATGAGTTACCCAGTAAGGGTATATGTGCCAAAGCCATTGGGGTGCTATAATTGTCAAAGGTTTGGACACATAGCTAAAAACTGTAAAAGGCAGAGGAGATGTGCTAGATGTGGGGATGATCATGAATATGGAAAGTGCGGAACAGGAGTGCAACCAAAATGCTGTAATTGTGGAGGAGCTCATAATGTGGCGTATAGTGGGTGTGAGGTGATGAGACGGGAGAATAAAATTCAAGAAATAAGAGTGAAAAGAAAGATCACTTATGCAGAAACTGTAAGAATGTCACGAGAACAGAATAATGCTCCTAATGACCAGAGAGCAATAGGGATGCAAGAGATGCAGCGAAGAGTAAATTACAGGATTTATGTGGGAAAAAAAGCTCTAGTAACATTCATTGCAGGAGTCATTAATAGTACGGCAGAGATAAAGTCAAAAAGTAACAAAGTTCAGCTGCTGGTCAAAGCAGCAGTAAACCATTTAGGGTTAGTAGGACTGACATGGGAAGAAGTGAGGGAGAACCTCACTACTCAGTCAAGCCAGGAAGTGTCATGGGTTAGTTAGTACTCATTATGGTGATTCTTTTGCAATGGAATGCAAGGAGTTTACTGGCCAATGGCCAGGAATTTAAGGACTTTGTTAAGGAAATGGTTGTAAAACCGGATGTTGTGTGTATTCAGGAAACTTGGTTGAAACCGGCTTTAGACTTTGTGGTACATGGGTATACAATGATAAGGAAAGATAGAAATCTAGGGGGAGGAGGTGGTTGTGCTATATTAATCAAGCAAGGTATACCGTATAGAGTACTGGAAAAAGGAGACGATCAGGAATACATAGCGGTGGAAATATGGGAGAGAGGGGAGGGAGTGGTTATAATTAACTACTACAATCCATGTAAAAGGTTGGATTTGGACAGCCTACTAAGGATACAAGGACAAAATAGGCATAAAGTAGTGTGGTGTGCAGATTTCAATGCTCACAGCACAATATGGGGGGGATCCGATTACAGATTCAAATGGAATGGTAATTGAAGATTCGATGAAAGAAAGGGATTTGGTATGTATGAGTGATGGTAGAGGAACAAGGATAAACATAACAACAGGAACTGAATCGGTATTAGATATCACGTTAGTGTCTCATGTCTTGGCTGGCATTAGTAACTGGGGATTTTGGACTGCTTCAACAGTAGGCAGTGATCACTACCCAGTTTTATGTTCAGTGGGTGAAAGAGGTGAATTAAGACCGGGTGGGGGAGTCCCAAAGTGGGTGTTTGGAAAAGCAGATTGGGGTAAGTTCCAGAAGTTAAGTGAAGAAGCATTGACAAAGATTGACATTTCTGGAAATATAGATGAATTAAACAGTCAGGTGACTTCAGCAATTATTATGGCAGCAGAAGGATCTATACTCAGGAGTAAAAATAGGATGAATAGAAAAATAGTGCCATGGTGGACAGAGGAATGTTGTCAGGCTGTAAAAAACAGAAATAGAGCATTCAGGCTAGTTAAAAGAACCCATAATATGCAGCATTTGATTCAGTATAAGAAGGCACAGGCAGTGGTGACAAGAACGATACGTCAAGCTAAAAGGGCAAGTTGGAGGAGTTTTTGCAACAAAATAGGAAGAACAACACCTGTGGGAGAGGTGTGGGGGATGATTAAGAGGATGGGGGGAGATAGAAGGGATTGGGAGTATCCAGTAATGATATCTGAGGAGGAAACAGCAGTCTCCAGCAGGGATAAGGCTGAGATCATGGACAAGTCATTTGTAAAGATACATAGTTCAGAAAATTTGTCTGAAGAAGGGAGAAGGAGAAGGAAAAGAACAATGAGTCAATACCCAGGTGTGTTAAACAGGAGGAAAGAAACATATGTTATAATTGAGGATCCATTTACTTTGGCAGAAATGGTGAGAGCAATAAAGAGATCAAGACCAACCTCCCCAGGGAAAGATCTAATATGCTATGTTATGCTCAAAAATCTAAGAGAAGGAGTGCTCTTGAAGTTACTGCATTTTTATAACAGAGTGTGGGAGGAGGGAAGATTACCAAGTGCATGGAAAGAAGCAGTAGTAATTCCAATAAGGAAACCTGGCAAGGATCCGTCAAAACCCACTAGCTACAGGCCAATAGCACTAACATCAAATATATGTAAGGCAATGGAAAGGATGATAACTGAAAGGTTATCGTATGATCTTGAGAAGAGAGGAATGCTGGCAAGTTATCAGAGTGGTTTTAGGAAGGGAAGGAATTCCATGGACTCAGTGATAAGGTTAGAGACTGAAATAAGAAAGGCCCAGGCAAATAAAGAATCAGTAGCTGCAGTGTTTTTTGACATTGAAAAAGCCTATGATATGATGTGGAAGGAAGGATTATTAATTAAACTGCACAAGATGAGGGTTGGGGTTAGAGTTTTTAATTGGATTAAAGATTTTTTGTTTGGTAGAAAAATTCAAGTTTGGATTGGATCAGAATTATCAAAACAGTACATAGTGGGAAATGGCACACCTCAGGGTAGTGTGATTAGTCCCTTACTTTTCATCATTATGATCAATGATGTCTTCACAAAGATACCAGTGGATATAGGTAGGTCACTGTTTGCGGATGATGGGGCCTTGTGGAAAAGAGGCAGGAACACGGAGCATATAATCAGGAAACTACAAGGAGCAATTGATGAAGTGGTAGAGTGGGGTTATGATTGGGTATGTAGATTTTCAGTGGAAAAAACTCAAACTGTATTTTTTTTACTAGGAAAAGAATTGAAGTAGGGAAGAAGTTAAGGATGTATGGGATTGATTTAGAAAGGGTTGGATCATATAAATTTCTGGGAGTTATATTTGATTCACGATTAACATGGGCAGACCATATCAGGAAAGTTGAGGAGAAATGTAAAAAAGTAATAAACGTGATGAGATGTTTGACTGGTAGGGAATGGGGAGCAAGTTGTTCAGCATTAAAGAGAATGTATGTGGCTTTAGTAAGATCTGTGTTGGATTGTGGAAGTGTAGCATATGGATCAGCAGCTAGGTCTCTTATAAGGAAACTGGATGTGATTCAGGCTCAGGTTTTGAGAGTGTGCAGTGGGGCTTTTAAAACATCACCAGTATCAGCCCTGCAGGTAGAAATGGGAATAATGCCTTTGGAATTAAGAAGGATGCAATTGATGGCAAACTACTGGGTTAATTTGCAGGGACACAATGATTCTCACCCTGATAAAGGAGTGTTGCAGGAGTCCTGGGAAAATGGAAGGTTTCAGAGGGAAAACTTTAGTCGGGTAGGGAATGATATTGCTAGATCATGTGGAGTGTTTGATCTAAGGATAAGTCCTTCAGTAGTTTATCCGGTTGTAGCTCCATGGAAGCTGGTATGGCCTGACGTAGACTGGCATTTGTTGGAGGCAAAAAGGAAAGGAAAATATAAAACAGATTTGGTAAGTGCATTTAACTGTCATGTGATGGAAAAGTATAGTGATTATACTCAGGTCTATACAGATGGTGCTAAGGAACCTGAGACAGGAGTGACAGGGTTTGGGGTGGCTATACCAGCAAAAGCAATTGCAATCAGCAGAAGAACATCTGATAAGTTAGCGGTGTATACAGTGGGATGATGGCAGTGTTGGTTGCTTTGTGTTGGGTGGAGAAAACTAAACTAGTCAAAGCATTGATATGCTCAGATTCATCTTCAGTACTAGCAAGTTTAATGTCTTCTCACTCAAACAGCCAGCAAGATGTACTTCATGAAGTCCTTCAGTCAGTCACAAGAGTTGCAAATCAGGGAGGTCAGGTTAAATTTCTATGGGTTCCAGCTCATGTAGGGGTGAAAGGCAATGAAAGGGTGGATGAGTTGGCAAAGAGGGCAATAAAGAAAGAAAATATAGAAATACACATTAGAATCAGTAAAGCAGAGGTTAAGTGTGTAATCTGGGAAAAAATTAACCAAATGTGGCAAGAAAAATGGGACAGGGAGGGGAAAGGGAGGCATTTATATCAAATACAAAAAAGTGTTGCAGTTACTAGGGTAGGAAGTAGATACAGAAGAGAGGAAATTGTGTGGATTAGGTTAAGGCTGGAGCACTGTGCACTAAACCAAACACTGAAATTGATAGGGAAACACCAGACAGGATTGTATGCGGAATGTCAGGAAGAGGAGTCAGTAGAACATGTAGTTCTGAGTTGCAGGAAGTATAGGATACAGAGAGAGATGATGAGAATTAATCTAAGGGAATTGGGGGTGCAGGAATTCACATTAAAAGGGTTGCTGGGCATGGGTGAGAGAACACAGGTCAAGGTATTTTTAGCTTTTTTAAGGGGTACAGGGGTTTTTTATAGGATATGATGGATAAACAGAAATAGGGTACTAGGATGAGGAGGATAAAGTGTAGGTTAGGGTATGTGTATGTGTGCGATTGGGTGAAGGGATTTAGAATGTGAGTCCATCGCATACTCTGGAACAGAAGGAGGCGGTAATGCACCATTAAGCTGGGTGCCAACTGCCGTAAAACAAGACGGAGAGAGAGAGAGAGGTCCAACAGCTGGTGGCAAAAACTACACCACAAAGACAAAACTACACTCCAGGTAACTCTGTGAAAAGGTTATTGAAAAGCACAAGTCAGGAGATCGATACAAGAAAATTTCCAAGTCACTGAATCTCCCTTGATTAATTCATCGAGAAATGGAAAGAATATGGCACAGCCGTAAATATGCCTGGAGCAGGCAGTCCTCAAAAACTGACAAAGGGGGCTAGTGAGGGAGGCCACCAAGAGACCTATAGCAGCTCCTGAGGAGTTACAAGCTTCACTGGGTGCGATGGGAGAGATTGCACATACAACAACTGTTGTCCAGGTGCTTCACCAGTTGCAGCTTTATGGAGAATGGCAAAGAAAAAGCCATTGTTGAAGAAAAACTCATGATATTTCGGCTAGAATTTGTCAAAAGGCATGTGGCAGACTCTGAAGTCAACTGGAATAAGGTTCTCTGGTCTGATGAAACCAAAATTAAGCTTTTTATTAGACTAAATGCTGTTTGGCATAAGCCAAACATTGCAGATCATCAAAAACACATCTCCACTGTGGCTGCATCATGCTGTGGGGATGCTTCACTGCAGCAGGCCCTGGAAGGCTTGTGAAAGTAGCGGGTAATATGAATTCAGCAAAATACAGGGAAAATCTGATGCAGTAAGAAAGTGAACTGTGACTTGGGAGAAGATTTGTTTTTAGCAAGACAATGACTCCAAGCATAAAGCAAAAACTACACAGGAATGGCTTAAATACAATGAGGTTAATGTCCTGGAATGGCCAAGTCAGAGTCCAGACCTCAATAAAATTCAGAATTTGTGTCTGGATGTAAAAAGGGATGTTCACTCACGATCCCAATGCAATCTGACAGAGCAGTTTTGTAAAGAATAATGGGGGAAATTTGTAGGGTCCAGAAATGCAAAGCTGATAGAGACCTATCCACACAGGCTCAAGGCTGTAATTGCTACCAAAGATGCATCTACTATATACTAAGTAGAAGGGGGTGAACACTCCTGTAATCAATTATTTTGTGTTTTATATTTGTAATTACCTGTACTTGACATCACTTTGTAGAGATCTATTTTCACTTTGACAGGAGTCTTTTTTTGTTGATCAGTGTAAAAAAAAGCCAAATTAAATCCACAGTGATTCAATGTTGTAAATCAATAAAACATGAAAACTTCTTTGGGGGAGGGAGGTGAATACTTTTTATAGGCTTTGTATCCAACTCAGTGGAAAGTCTATTGTGCCAAGCCTTACATCAATCCAATTGTGGTTCTGTAAATGTATCCTAGCAAGTTGGTGACTAACAAAATCACTGGAATACACCAAGTAATATTTCAAATTTTCCACAAGGAATGCCACAAAATAGCTGCAAAAGAAAAAATATCACTTTGGTTCAAATATCACAATAACAACACAAATGATGGATTCAACTATGAACTTAGTACCTCTGGGCTTGAACTCTTGCAGACTAACAGTTATTTGCTAAGAGCATATTTGTGATCATTCATTAATTAGTTGCATGTTTTCACAATTTAAAAAAAAGAAAATTTAACTGGCATCAAATGTTAGGTAAACAGCTTCATGCAAAATAAAACATGCTATTATTTTGTGAAAGCCAACACTTGGACATAGAAAAAAGGAGCAAAACATCTACTTCCATTCTGCAGCATGTCTGCTTATACATGAAGGAAAATACACTAAATTAGTTAAAAATCTTAAATTATACATCCCTAAAGGGCTTGCCGGTGGTGCAGTGGCATCAGCACCAGACTTTGAGGCAGATAGCCCAGAGTTTGAATCTGGCCAGGTCCCAAACTGGGCAGCAGCAAATCTGTGTGGAAGTCCTAGCATTCTACTTCCGTATCTTGCCACGCAAAGCTTATGGACATCTACACTATCCATAGGGTCACCATGAGACAATGATTTGAAGGCACTCAAAGGTGAAAATACTGTAAAGCCTGAAATGTATTTCACAAAGAACATTTGTGACATATAGGTTTTCTTTCAGTAAATATCATGGACACACCCTAACCCACACATTTTCTTGTAGAATTTGGTAAAATGAACAACTAACACTTATTGCAGTGTATGGATCAATATAACATATTGTAAATCATGCAAAATGAAGGGAAAAACATATATTTTGTTCTCCGGTGGATTACTCACCATTATACAGCAACATACAATTCATTAGAATGATTTTAGAGGCTGCACTTCAAAACAACATTTAGCAACTTTGTACTTGCAAATCCACTCCACTCTCAACCTCCGAGCTGTACAAATAGTGATCATAATTCTATCTCCTTTACAATAGCACTGGAGAGAGATAGGAATAGACAAGTTAGAAAAGCGTTTAATTGGAGTAAGGATAAGTATGAGGCTATCAGGCAGGAAAGTGGAAGCTTAAATTGGAAACAGATTTTCTCAGGGAAAAGTACGGAAGAAATGTGGCAAATACTCAGGGGATATTTATGTAGAGCTCTGTATAGGTACGTTCCAATGAGACAGGGAAGTTATGGTAGAGTACAGGAACTGTGGTGTACAAAGGCTGTAATATATCTAGTTAAGAAGAAAAGCTTACAAAAGGTTCAGAGAGCTAGGTAATGTTAGAGATCTAGAAGATTATAAGGCTACTAGGAAGGAGCTTAGGGAGGAAATTAGGAGAGCCAGAAGGGGCCATGAGAAGGCCTTGGCGGGCAGAATTAAGGAAAACCCCAAGGCATTTTGCAAGTATGTGAAGAGCAAGAGGATAAGACGTGAAAGAATAGGACCTATCAAATGTGACATTGGGAAAGTGTGTATGGAACCAGAGGAAACAGCAGAGGTACTTAATGAATACTTTACTTCAGTATTCACTATGGAAAAGGATCTCAGTGATTGTAGTGATGACTTGCAGCAGACTGAAAAGTTTGAGTATGTAGATATTAAGAAAGAGGATGTGCTGGAGCTTTTGGAAAGCATCAAGTTGGATAAGTCGCCGGGACTGGATGAAATGTACCCCAGGCTATTGTGGGAGGAGATTGCTGAGCCTCTCTGATGATTGAGCATCATCAATGGAAACGGGAGAGGCTCCCGAGGATTGGGAGATTGCGGATGGTTTTCCTTTATTCAAGAAAGGGAGTAGAGATAGCCCAGGAAATTATAGACCAGTGAGTTTTACCTCAGTGGATGGTAAGTTGATGGAGAAGATCCCGAGAGGCAGGAGTTATGAACATTTGGAGAGGTATAATGATTAGGAGTAGTCAGCATGACTTTGTCAAGGGCAGGTTGTGCCTTAGGAGACTGATTGAATTTTTTGAGGATGTGACTAAACACATTGATGATGGAAGAGTCGTAGATGTAGTGTATATGGATTTCAGCAAGGCATTTGATAAGGTACCCCATGCAAGGCTTATTGAGAAGGAGGCATGGGATCCAAGGGGACATTGCTGTGTGGATCCAGAACTGGCTTACCCACAAAAGGCAAAGAGTGGTTGAAGACGGGTCATATTCTGCATGGAGGTCAGTCACCAGTGGGGTGCCTCAAGGATCTGTTCTGGGACCCTTACTCGTCGTGATTTTTATAAATGACCTGGATGAGGAAGTGATGGGATGGGTTAGTAAGTTTGCTGATGACACAAAGGTTGGGGGCGTTGTGGATAGTGTGGAGGGCTGTCAGACGTTACAGCGGGACATTGATAGGATGCAAAACTGGGCTGAGAAGTGGTAGATGGAGTTCAACCCAGTTAAGTGTGAAGTGGTTCATTTTGGTAGGTCAAATATGACGGCAGAATATAGTATTGATGGTAAGACTCTTGGCAGTGTAGAGGATCAGAGGGATCTTGGGGTCCGAGTCCATAGGACACTCAAAGCAGCTGCGCAGGTTGACTCTGTGGTCAAGAAGGTGTATGTGGTATTTGCCTTCATCAATAGTGGAATTGAATTTAGGAGCCGAGAAGTAATGTTGCAGCTATATAGGACCCTGGTCAGACCCCACTTGGAGTACTGAGCTCAGTTCTGGTCACCTCACTACAGGAAGGATGTGGAAGCCATAGAAAGGGTGCAGAGGAGATTTACAAGGACTTTGCCTGGATTGGGGAGCATGCCTTATGAGAATAGGTTGAGTGAACTCAGCCTTTGCTCCTTGGAGTGAAGGAGGATGAGAGGTGACCTGATAGATGTGTACAAGATGAGAGCTATTGATCGTGTGGATAGTCAGAGGCTTTTTCCTAGGGCTGAAATGGTTGCCACAAGAGGACACAGGTTTAAGGTGCTGGGGAGTAGGTACAGAGGAGATGTCAGGGTTAAGTTTTTTACTCAGAGAGTGGCGAGTGCGTGGAATGGGCTGCCGGCAACGGTGGGGGAGACGGATATGATAGAGTCTTTTAAGAGACTTTTAGATAGGTACATGGAGCTTAGTAAAATAGAGGGCTATAGGTAAGCCTAGTAATTTCTAAGGTAGGGATGAGTTCGGCACAACTTTGTGGCCCGAAGAGCCTGTATTGTGCTGTAGGTTTTCTATGTTTCTAAATGCATTTGAGCAAAGATCAAATCTTTGTTTTTGTTCAGCAAACATGGCTTGACAAAAGCAAAGATTAAAAAGTAAAAAGATAATTTACCATTAACTATTCAATGGATTATCATATAAATATCATTTTATATTATTGATATTTATCAGAGGATGTCATTGATAAACACTAAACCCTACATCAATTAGTACCTTACAATACTATAAACGAGATATGCTACGAAACAAAGTGATTGTTCACAAAGATTCTTAAAGGCAAGGTAACCAGTTTCTAGTTACCAAGTAATGTAATTACAGTACTACTAATTGCACATCTTATGAATAAGTTAGCAAGGAATGACCTTTCATATTTATACAGAAAATAAACACTGCTTAGTATCAATGTCACCTAACAGAAAACACTGTAAACAGGTTAATCACCATCAGTAAAGAAAGAGAAATCAACATGTTACTGTATGTCTGTTTCCTTTGTGGTGGGAACGTACCAGCTGATATAAATTCCAAATACTTACTGATTCTACTTGTTGTTTTATTTGGTTAGTTTGTGCTGAATATTGTACCGATCAGCAGCTTTGAATCATGTACAACTCACAGAAACTACTGAACCAGCAATAATTACTCAAAAATAACCTATAATCTCACTATTTTCAAGCAGGACGGAGGGAAGCTCCTGGAAATAAGACACATGAGGAGCAAGCATGAAACACGCTACTTATTCAGAATAAATATTTAATTCAAATATTTGTTAATGAACTGATATTATTTCAATTTTTAGCATAACCATTCCATTATTTCAATATCTTATCTTTTTTTAAAAGTTCCTATACAAGAAACCACTTGCTTCTATGATTTCCTATCAGTTGTGGGCAGTTCAGCTATAAAATTGCTTGCCTATAAAGATATCGCATTAGAGTTAAGGCAGTTGAACTACCTACAAGACCATAAGACAAAGCAGCAGAATTAGGCTATTTGGCCTATGGAGTCTTCTCCTCCATTCCATCATGGCTGATTTATTCTCCCTCTCAATCCCATTCTCCTGTCTTTTTCCCATAATGTTGACATCCTAACTAACCAGGACCCTCAGCTTTAAATATACTCAGTGACTTGACCTGCACAGCCATCTATGTCAATGAATTCCACAGATTCACTATCCTCTGCTAAAGAAATTCCTCCTCATCGCTGTTCTAAGCGGATGTCTCTATTCTAAGGTTGTGCCCTCTGGTCCTAGACGCCTCACTATGGGAAACATCCTTTACCACATCCACCCTATACAAGCCTTTTAATTTTTGATAGGGTTCAATGAGATGCCCCCCTCATTCTTCTAAACGCCAGCAAGTACAGGCCCAGAGCCATCAACTTCATCTAACTCCATGAGAAGCTAATAATCATCACCTGTCATAAATAGTGGATTATTAATCATGGATAAAACATTATAAAATACATGGTAATGATATCAAAACTAAGATTCCATTTTGTGCCTGCTCTTCATTCGATGTGAGGAAGTACATTGTTGTTTCTCACTATTCTTCCCTTGTAATAAGCAAAAACATTGCGTAAAATTTCTGCAGTTTACATTTGGTTCATCTGCCTCCTTCCCCTGTTACCCCATTTCCTTCAAGAAATTAATACTGGAGGAATTATGATGGCTGGAGTTGGTGTTTCCAACATCACACAAAATTTTGGTTTGTGAAGCATTTAACAGCAACACAACCTCTACATTTTTAACATGCATGTTCTACAATTATGCTGCAATACCTATTAATAAAACAATGGCATACTATTTCCAGTGATGTCTATTGTCCAGTTCTCAGCATGCTTCTATAAAATTTGGTTAGCTCCACAAGTAATCCGACTCTAAATATTTATTCACTACTTTAAATAATAACTCTTCATGACCCTTCATGAATATTGGCTTTAGAATAGATAACCCGTTAGATCAAAACTCCCAATAAATCTGTACAAAAGTTTGAAAATTAGAAACACCACCTACATAGAAAACAAATTTATTCAAATTAGACCATCATTCTGTTTCAATTATGGGACTAAATTGTTATTCAATATGCCAATTCAATAAACAAGTCTTGTTAGATAATTGTGTTAAACTTGTGGAGCAACAGATTAGAAAGTCAAATATTTTAATCATTCTTGTAAGCCATCTCCTCCCTATTTTCCTTGAAATGATAACCCTCCTGAATAATTATCTGCCCATGCCACTATGTTAAAAAGTGTAAACCCATATCGATGTCATCTATTAAATGATACATCACATTTTAAAGTTAAGGAAAGACCGGAGGAGGTAGCAAATTCTGTATTTCTGTGAAAGACTGCATTAAGAGTTGACTGTTCAACCTTGAATTCTGATGAAGATGCCTAGTAGCTAGTACTGTATATAGAAATACTCAATAGAACACTAGGAAAGTATAGAAAGAGAAGTTGCATTTCTCTTTGAATCCACAATATTACAAGATGTCTAATGCCCTTTCCTTGGACAACATTGGTGGTGTGGAGAGGGGAGACTTGCAGCTTGAACAACTGCCGGTCTTCCATAAAAAAAACCCTTGCCCAGGCTTGCGCCCTGGAAACTTCCAAGGTGCAAATCCATGGTCTATCGAGACTAACGGAGGGCTACTACTATTACAAGATGTACACTTTTGGAAGGATCTATAGGGTGAAAATTCGCTAGATTTTCCAATTTTCTGATGAAGATGCAAAAAAAATGAACCAAATGAGTTTTCTTTTCTAGGAAGTTAAGTTTTTATTGTACAAGATCCAGAATTAGGAATCAGTTAAGCCATTTAAAACTGGTGCTTGATCACAATATTGAATTAACATTTTTGTGTTAGAAGAATTTAAACTTTTTCTGGGAATGATATAATAAATAATTGGAAAACAATTATTTTTTTTAAATGGACAATGATCTTTGAACTTGATAGAGAGCAAAAAAAAAGCTGAACTTTTTTTTGAAAATTTCAGCCAATACGAGTGATCATTTCAAAATGACACATGTACATTTGGAATAAAAATCAGGTTATTTTTATACTTAAGTGTGTGTATATATACAGTATATACCCTGTGGCAACGTGTACAGATCTTGTTTGAACATGATGCAAGTCTTAGTTTCTGATATGCACCATCCAGATAAGGTATATTTTCAAAAGGCAGATCCAAGTAAATTAATTTGTTTGGAAACTTGAGATCAGAAATTAGACCTTTCCATAAATATACTGCTCTATGTTGGAATCCATAGCAAAAAGGTACACCCATATCAAAAACATTTTATAACCTTAACGTAGTATCTTAAATTGCAATAGACAGAGTTGGAATTTCAAAACTAACATTTCCCAAGAGATTACTCATGCTGAGTCAACCAACTTGCCATTAAATCAATATATGATTGTTTACCATGCATTGCATGGTATATTGTTTTGCTACAGTATAAGTTTAAGGGATATTTGGTCTGATCCATTTGTGGGCTGGAATGTGTATAATCAAGTCATATACTTAAATCTGTACTGCCAGGTTTTAAAACTACTCTTACTTAATGAAAATGCACATTGTAAAAGCATTTTGTTTTAACTACATTTGTCTCTCCACTTCCAATGGGATGGTGAAAGCCATTCAACAAATGGATCAAGTACAGAAAGCTATCTCACACACGACTTTACAATTAGTTCCAATTTCAAACTAAAGTTTATATGCAATAGGAATTTTTTCGATCTTCCAATATGTACCAGATTTTATATGGAACAAAAGGTTTTGCAGAGAATCTGATGTTCATAAACCAGCACAATCTGCAATAACTTTGAACACCATGAGAATTCAAGTTAACTTAGTGCTCTATTCATGTCAAATAACCAACACAGGTCAAGTCTTCAAATTAATTACAAGTACAGGACGAGGACTAAACTGTAGTTTCTATTCAGAAGCCTGAATGAGGTGTTTATGGTTTCCCATACAAAATAATTGCTGCTATATAGAGATTCCAGTGACCCCAGAGTCTCGTCAGCAGACATTGAGGTTTAAACAGGCAGGAAGTGGAAGGCCCATGAGGCAGTGGAGATGGCTGAGTCACATCTGAGGTATAGGGGTCTGATAGGGCCAGTGGCATCTCTCAGGCTGGGCTGGGCCACTTACCTTCGACAGGATCCAGGGCAGGGACAATTGCAAACTGGGCCAGAGAGAGGTGTATGCAGTTGTTGAGGAAGTGCGTACCATCAGGATGATAGGAATGGGGAATCAGGGAGCTTGGACAAGGCAGGAGGGTGCGCTGAAGAGGAAGATCTCTAAACATTTGACAGGCAGAACCCCAGTGCATCAAGTTCATGATCCAGGCTGTATACAACATCCTGCCTAGTCCAGCAAAACTTTTTGCTTGGGGTATCGGCGAGGCGCCATCATGTCCTCTCTACCCTGGTAGAGGGACCCTGGAGCACATCCTCAGCAGCCACTCAAAAGCCCTGGGAGAAGGTTGCTACTGCTGGTGCCATGACCAGGTGCTGAAGGCTGTAGCAGAAAATATACCTCCTCAGCCATTAACATGAGTAAGCACCTCCGCCATCTCAGAAAACCCACAGCCTGTGTCAAAGTTGGAGAACATCCACTGCCTCAGCCCAGGTTACCAGCAGGCTTGTTCGCCACATGGTGTTTGACTGCAACTGATTGAAAAATTGATTTTGCAAGCAATTAAAGTTCCCTGAATTCATCACAATATCATCAGTGAAGAATGACATGGTCATTCTGTTAGAAGCCTTGAAGCAGGTGGTCACGGTGGAACTGACAGTACCTTGGGAAGACCAGACTGAGGAGGTGTTTGAGCGTAGCAAGTCCAAATACCAGGAGCTGGTAGAGCAGTGCCAGAGACAGGGTGGAGGGCACATTGAGAGCCTATAGATGTGGAATGTAGAGGTTTTGCTGGCTGCTCGGTCTGTAGGTCCTACTCCCTGCTTGGCATTACGAGGCCTGCAAAGAGCATTCAGGGCAGTCTTCTGAGCGTGCCTCCAGATGGTTGTGGATCAAGAGGTTGTGACCAGTGGACCATGCTGCTGGGACACAAGCCAGAGACTGATCGACCCTGACTGGGTTGTCCGGGTGAGGCTGTCTGATGTTGAAAGACCCAAAACACCTGATGGGCCCACTTTACATCACTGATGATGTGTCCCAGAGCTTCCCAGGATACATCTCAGCACCACAAAGTAAACCAACTGAATAGCTCACATTCAGAGAGAGGGATTTCAACAACCATTTACTCTTAAGTAGTTATATAATAATCTATGGCAAGTGTAAGTTGCTATCATCCTCAGAAAAAGTGGATAGAATATAAAACTGCCATCTTATTTACAAGAAAGTAAAGTGCATAAACCAGTGTGATACATTCAGTTTTATCCAATTTAAAAAAATAGATATTCCTTAGATTAGTGTTAATTGTCCACCATTATAATAATTTGAACATGCAAAATATTTTCAAGAAATAAGTGTACCCATATCTTATTCTCTTTTTAAATATTAGAACATCGTACAAAGAGCACAAGGTGCACTTTAAGAACTTCAGAATGCATTGCCATGCATTTGAGTCCAAATGGTGCTCGTCCTTGAACTGAATCTTCATGCGCAGTAATAGAAAAGCTACAGCAGTTCCTGCTCATCATCTTCGGAACCTGATGGTCCCTGACGCACTTCTTCATACCATTTATTGGTTAATGTTTTCATCTGTATTCTCCCATGATGCAAGTCCTAGTGAGTTTAGGAAAATTACAAATATGAGGATACATACATTATCACCAAGACTTTTTTGTAATCAATTTGCATGTCAGTTATTTTTTTTTTAATTTAAAAGTTTTCACAATTGGATTTTTATATTTACTGTGACTTTATTACAATGCTGTGAAAATATATATTTAAAAATATGACAGTACTTTGACAATAAAAGAAACCTGAACATTCTACTTTTGTTATTTTACTAATTCAAACTTTACAATAGATACGGAACTATCCCTTCAAACAGCTTGTTCATATTTTGTGGCATTAACTTGTTACCAGAAAATTTAAATACGCATTTAACCACACAGGTTGTGGATTTGAAATTTTCATGGAAAATACAAAACTTGTGAACATTTGTTCCAGTAAAGTTACTGCAAGAATGTGTAATTACTAAAATAGACCTGTTCAAATGATCTTATTGATGAAATTCAACGTTTATTTACAAGCTCCTCCTTAATTGCACATGGTAACAAATAAGCCTTTTGTCAGCAACACAGCAGGTCAGGCAGCATCTATAGGGAGAAGTGTTTTTTCCAATAGATCCTGCCTGACCTGCTGTGTTCCACCAGCAGTTTGTGTGTGTTGCTTGAATTTCCAGCATCTGCAGATTTCCTCGTGTTTTCCTTATGTCATCTGTTGATTGCTCTCCAAGTACCCTTTAGTATTAGAATATAGGACAGTACAACACAGGAAGTCTTTCAGCCCACGATGTTGTGAACTAATTAAACTACCGGTAGTAATTAAATGCCTAACCAAACTATTCTCTTCCGCTCAAACAATGAGCATATCCCTCAGTTCTCTGCACATTCATGTGCCAATCTAAGAGCCTCTTGAACCCCACTGTTGTACTTGCCTCTTCTACCACCCCTGGCAGTGCATTCCAGGCACCTATCATGCTGTGTGGAAACATTAATTGCCCACACATCTCCTTTGAATTTACTCCCTTTTACTCTAAATCTATCTCCTTTAGTATTAGGCATTTTATTGGCCAAAAGGTAACAGCTGTTCACTCTTCTATGCCTCTCATAATCTTATAAAACTGTCAGATCTCCCCTCAGCCTTTGTCACTCCTGGTAAAACAGATGAAGTTTATCCATGCCCTCCGATCCAGACAGCTCCTTGGTAAAGCCCTTCCTATAATGGAAAGATCAGAACTGAATGCAATCCTTCTGATGCAGCCTAACTAATTTTATAAAGTTGTGGCATAACTTTCCAACATTTGATTTCAGTGTCCTCACTAATAAAGGCAAGTATGCCAAACCACCCTTACCACCCTGTCAACTTGTATACGGACATAGATCCCAAGATCCCACAGTACACCACCTCTCTCAAGTATCTTGCTGTCACTGCCTGTTTACGTTTGATCTCCCAAAGTACATCACATTAAGCCAGATTAAACTCCATCTACCACTTCTCTGCCTATATCTGAACTGATCCTGTTACATTCTTTGGTTGACAACATTACAATTTTGGTATTATATAAAAATAGATCTAACAGTTGTGGATATATTGTTATGGGAAACGCAAACCTTATAATGTACAGTATCTTAGAGATCAACAATGTATCAATTTTATTTCATTAAGGCTGGGCACATGCAAGAAAATCAAAAACTGTTAATTAAGATGTATACTCTCCAAGAGTACCACAATCTTGTCGTAGTTTGGAGTAATGCGTGCCTCAATGACCCGGAGAGCTATGCTTAGCCACACTAAAAGTGGTTTACCAGACCTCCAAGTTCGGGAGGTCTCCTAAATGCCAACGGTATTATGGGCAATATGTATGATATATACAGTAAATGACAGTTCAGTTGGATTATGATTGCAGCACGCAAGTCTCAATTTTATTTCAGTTTTAATTACTTAAAGATTCATGTGTTTCCAAGGGAAGACCAGTCAACTCTTTCACATTCCCCTGGCCCTGAGTATGGAGTTCACAACACCATTGACCTAAGCCTCCAAAATCATCATCATCAATATTGCAGCCTTAGATCGAAAAATGAACGGCATTTAACTATTAATTTAAATCTCTAACAGTACCAAGCTTTGCTATCAATTAAATTTAGTAGCAAGATTACAGAGAATAATTTTCGGCACAAAAATGGTACCACAAAAGGGACAACTATAATCACACCAACTTAACTACACTCAGTAAATTAATTACAAAAGGTCCTATGTCATAAAATTTTGATCTAATTTCAAGAAGTAAGCATTTATGTAGTGCCATTTATACATTGATTATGCGCAGGAAATATGAATGGGAAACAACATTAGCATTCAAGGGAATGTAGTGAACAACTCTTCCTGACAGTAGACTTCAAAGAGAAATGGATCCTTTCTCCAAGGGGGGGGGGGGGGGAATCAAATCTTATGCAATATTTATTCATTAAAAATATTTCAGTCCAATATAGAGGCTACAGTAAATTTACTAAGTGACTGCATTCTCCATTTCAGAAGGTAGCATTGTTACCTGAATGGGAAGATTGAGATTTCAAATCCCACCTCAGAGACCTGAAACTATCATATAAGACTACGTAGTGCTACATTTTCCAAGACCAGTAGTGCTACATGCTCTTTCATTTTAAAAAATGTTAATGAAGGTCTCATTTGGCCTTGCAACTTAAACTAAGATGCCAGGTTATATAGTTTTGAAGAGTATGAACACTGTTCCTGGTACAGTAGATCATATTTAATTCTCAATCAAGATGACCTACAGAATATTGGTTTACTATCACTTGCTGATAGTGAGTATTTGCAAAAGGGCTGTCAGATTTACGTCGAACATTTTTAAAAATGTCTTCATTAAATGTAGAGTGCTTTGGAATCACATACAGGTGAGAATTTAAGGTGATCTAGAATGAACAGTATTGTTTCATAAATATACTGGAAAGAGGTAAGATATTGAGCCATGCTTTTACACTTATATATAAAGAAATCTCATTTTACAGTTATTGAAGGAACATTAACTCGATAAGTGAAATTATGCTGCCATAATGGTAGAAAAAGAATGCAATTTCATAAATACAAGTGATTGTGCAGATGCTGGAAATCCAGAGCAACACACACAAAATGCTGCAGGAACTTTGCAGGCAAGGCAGCATCTATGGAAATGACTAAACAGTCAACATTTTGGGCCAAGAGCTCTCGAGGACTCTCCAAGAGTCAGGATTGGAAAGGAAGGGGGAAGATGTCAGAATAAGAAGGTGGGGGGGGGGGGAAAATCAAGTGAGAAGTTGGGAGGTGACGGGTGGAAAGTTGTAAAGGGCTAGACAAGAAGGAATCTGATAGCAGAGGAGAGTGGATCATGGAAGAAAGGGAGGGAGGAGGGGCACCACAGGGTGGTGATAGACACGGGAGGCCGGAGTGGGGAATTGAAGAGGGAAGGGGGAAGGAAAGGATTACCAGAATTTGGAGAAATCAATGTTCATGCCATCAGGTTGGAGCATACCTAGACGGAATATGAGGTGTTGCCCCAATAGATTTGCCTCACCTGGAAGGACTAGGACAGTTTGCAGCTCTGAATGAAGATGAGGGAGGAGATGAATAGCCATGCATAGTACTTCTGCTACTTACAGTGTTAAGTGCCAGGAGGGAGATTAATGGGGAGAAGAGAATTACAGAGGGAGCAATTCCTGCAGAATGTGGAGAGTGTTAGGTGGTAGGATCCCATTGAACATGGCAGAAGTTGCAGACAATGAAGTGTTGGATGTGGAGGCTTATGAGGTGGTAGATGAGGACAAGAAGATCTCTACCCCTTTTAAGGCAGTGAGAAAATAAGGGAGCGCAGTATCAATGGTGGAGAAAGGTACACTCCATTTCTTTGATGTCCTGGAAAGCCTCATCCTGGGAAAAGGTGCAACATGAGCACTAAAGATTTTCAATTACTTACTAGGTTAAGTATGATAGGATTTCAACCACCTTCAGGAGGTTTTTTGCATGAGATACAGGCACTGACTGCAAGAACAATTTTGGTTAGAAGCTATACTTCATGCAAAGGTTCACTTCAATTCTAAGAAAATTAGAATGGCTAACCTCAGGAGTAAGTCTTCGTGTAAAGAAAGGGTTCAAATATTTAGCATCCAACCACATGAAGCCTTTAAGATCTTGTCGTTTGATGTACTGTGCCTCGTATTCCTCCTCGGTTAGCTCTGATAAATGCTCAGATTCAATAGTGTTGCCCTGAAAACAACAGCAATCAGTTAGAATTGCCTATTAAAATAGGGCTGTAGCTATAAATTCAACTGGACTGTCAATTACAAATGAGGTATTACATCTTAAACAGTCACACTGAAACTTTTACTTCCAGGTTGTATTAGGGCAACTCATATGAAATATACATATAAAATATGTAACAAATGCACAGAATTCTAAAGATGACGTAAAATGAACTCATTCAAAACAATACTTCCACCTCAGTCATATGTAAAGAACAGAGGTTTTCATATGCAAATTATGATTGTGGCTTCACTGTGGCATTCTATTTGACTCAGAGCTACTTTCAGCTGACTGCTTTGACGTCTACAGCAAGATTCCTATGTCAAGATAATGAGTACCAAAGGATATGAACTCACATACCATTTTCTCAGTTTTGCTGAGTGTAATATCTTTCTTATTTCTTCGACGGGTTTTGGGATCCTCAATGTCCATCAGTCTGATCAGAGGCATTGTTCCCCCACCCAAAACCAGAATTGTGAAAAGCACAATGATTATGGTGGTTGTTCCAATAAGCTGGCGCTTCGCTATTGGTTTAAGCTCCAAATGTAGACTCAAAGCATAAGGAATGGCACCACGAAGACCTGATATTTTCAAAATAGTTAATTAAATGTTAGATTCTGCACAGTAATTAGAAGCTTAAAATCCGTAGTACTGTCTCTTTCAATTTTAAAATAAACTAGTCTGAAACACTGCAAATTCAATCAGAAAGGGGATGTTTTATTAAAAATGGAATCCAGTGTTTTAAAATTTTTTGAGGTGAGGCAAAGACCATGAAATATAAACAACCATCTGAATTATAATTAAGAAAAAAATCTTAGATTAAAATCTTTGGATAGTTATAAATTATAATTATTTAAAGGTCTACTTGTTTGCTTTTATTTCTACACATTTTAAAATCCAAGAATCAGCAAGATTATGTTATCAGTGATACATACGGAATAATGATTAGCCAACACTACACAAGTTGAAGCAATTCCATTCATCACAGTAAAGGGCGAGTGGGTAGGTCATTATAAATAAATAAAGTTTAGATTTATACTAAGTCCTTCAAGGTATCATTAAATGCTATAGCTCTTTGCAGCCACTAAAATACTCCTGACTACTAGACTTTAATGGCAGTGAGGTAATTAACCAGGAATTGGTTTGAAAAGTGGTAAAAGTTGAGGATAAATAAAAGTTGGAGAGTTTTGCAGAATTTCTGTGGATATGCTCCTCTTCTTCAAAAAGTGTCATGTTTACCTCACAAATTAAGTGGCCTCATTTAAAATAAAGCATTACCAAAACTGCAATGCTTCGAGATGCCTGTCTAGATTAATATGATCAATTCTTTGGAGTGGACGTTGAATCCACAAATGTTAGGCATAAAAGCACTAATTCTAAATGGTGGACATAACAGACATATCTGTATTCTACTGCAGAGATACATGCCAAACATTCAGATATTAAAATTTGCTCAGGTGGCTGTCTGGTCTGATGGCTACAGTATTGTTTCATCTGACTCCTCCCGCTACTCCCCCCCCCCCCCCCCCCCACCCCAACAGAGGGAAGCAGGTGGTCAAATAAGTGCAGAAAAGCTTCTGGGGCCGAAATTAAGAAAAAATGCAACTATGTAATCAAAAGCAACAAACAATCTGGAAGAACTCAAAGGGCTGGGCAGCATTGATGGGAGGAAAGAAATTCTTGACATTTCGGGCTGAAAACTAAAAGCACTTGAATTGTACTTCATCTGAAAGGAAAATGAAAAGGTAGGAGCATTCTACACCTAAAGCAGTTTGTTTGAAACCTTCCTCTGACCCATCCAACCTGTTAGGAATTCGGGTATTTTTTCTAATTTGTCTACACTTTTGTCCAATTATACTTCTGTGAAGCACTTCAAGATGCTAAAAGATATAAAACAATTTAAAGTGCTCATCTATTACAAATTTTATGTGATCAATTATGCTGATGTTTAGTGTAATATGGTAAAATATAAAATTCAATTTTATGAAACTGATGAGCTTCATAAAAACATAACTATTTATGCTCCTACTTGTGTTCTTAGATGAAATTTTAACACTATCAGGTTATTCATACCTGCTGTACTATTCAATAAGATCATGACTGAACTTCTTTTATATACACAGTGTCTGTGCCTTGATTTGTCAATAACATTTTACAATGATTTACATTCAAGATTTAAAATTTAAATATATCCTATAATTTCAGGGAGCATTAAATCTAAAACTTACTTACCACTAAACCACATAACAAACATCATTTTAGGAGTAATTTTATGATCTCGAAAGAAATTCAGAAGGTAGGAGAGAGGAAATATATTCACTGCTCTGCCAAGTAAGACAAGAACCTGTAAATCAAAGTCTTATTAGTGGAATTGATGTTATAATTAATTCTAGCAGAGTGTAATGCATTACTAAAATATTTTACTTATCTATTACAAACAGAAAACAGTTTAGTTTAGACAGCTACTTTTTAATTGAACTTTTAATTAAAGTAATGAAAACAATGCTTGCAGTTATGAAATAGTGATGTTTGTATTTCACTTGTAAGAGACAAGTTTTCCTTATTTGCTTATGATGCAGGAGGGCATTTAAACTACTCACAGAAGGTCAAAAAAATCCCATTCCCTGAACTTCCCCTTGTAAACCAATCTCTCTACATTCCCAAAGAATTTCCCTGATTAGTGCCACTCACTTACTCTCAGAGCAATTTACAGGGGCCAAATAACCCACCTGATTTTCTTTACTACGTGGAAGGAAGTCAGATATCTGGAGACATCCACATGATCACAGAGATCTTATGCAAACTCTGCATCCAGACCAGGACTGAACCCAGGGTGCTGAAGCTATGAAGCACCAGCATCTCTTCTGGCTGCAACACAGTGCTTCCCAGTGCTCCAAATCTAATCTAGTCACTTATTATTCAGATTATTACATTTATCACACTTATTACATTGATAATAGTTACAAAAAAAACACTTCAATAAATTTATGCATTAAACTATTTGCATATTTAAACAGTGCACAAAGTGAAACCGTAAAAATAGTCTCTCCACGTCTTCTTTGCTTGCTACTTTAGCTTGATCTCAGACACAAGCTTTGCTACTTTTTCATTTCTCTTATGCTATGCGTTCTGGGAGGGACAGATAAAGAACAGATTCACTTAAGATTTCATGTTATTTTAATCAATTTCTGCTGATGGCACTCAGCAGGCCAGGCAGCATCTATGGGAAAGAGTAAATAGTCGACATTTCTGGCTGAGACCCTTCATCAGGACTGGGGGTAAAAAGAAGAAATGTTGAATTATGAAGGTGGCAGGAAGAGAGGAACAAGTACAAGGTAGTAGGTGATAGGTGAAACCGGCAGAGGAGGTGGAGTGAAGTTAATAAGTTGGGAAGTTGATTGGTTAAAGAGATAAAAGCTTGGAGAAGGGGAAATCAGATGGGGAGGACAGAAGACCATGGAAGAAAGGGAAAGAAAGGAACACCATAGGGAGGTAATTGGCAGGGCAGGTAAGGAGATATTGTAAGGAGAGAGAAATGGGAATGGGGAGGTGAGGGATCGGTGGGGGGGGGGAAGAATTACTAAAAGTTTGAGAAATTGATGTTCATGCCGTCAGGTTGGAGACTACCCAGATGGAATACAAGATGATACTCCTCCAACCTGAGTGTGGCCCTATCACGGCAGTAGAGGAAGCCATGGACCATCATGTTGGAATGGGAATGGGAGGTAGAATTGAAATGGGTGGCTACAGAGAGATCCTGCTTTTTCTGGCAGATGGAACGTAGGTGTAGCCTCCAATATGATGTCATGAACATTGATTTTTCAAACTTCCGGTGATTGCCCCGCACTCTCCTTCACCATTCCCCATTCCCATTTCCCTCTCTCACTTTATCTCCTTAACTGCCTATCACCTCCCTCTTGTGCTCCTCCCCCTTCCCTTTCTTCCATGGTCTTCTGTCCTCTCCAATCGGATTCCCCTTCTCCAGCCTTTTATCCCTTTCAACAGTTAACTTCCCAGTTCTTTACTTCACCCCCCCCTCTCCTGAATTCACTTATCACCTACCATCTTGTACTTCTTCCTCCCCACCTTCTTACTATGACTTTTCATCTTATATTTCCCAGTCCTGATGAAGGGTCACAGCTTGAAACATCAACTGTTTACTCTTTTCCACAGGTGCTGCCTGGCCTGCTGAGATCCTCCAGCATTTTGTGAGTCAAGCTTGGATTTTCATCATCTACAGACATTCTCTTATTTGCTTAAGGCACTGTTGCAGTTCCCACCAACTTAGCTGAAATCAATGGCCATAACAGTAAGGAGGTGATTTTTTTTATTTTTTAAAACATGGAAACAAAGAGTTCAAACATGATAACCCAGCACCAGATTTAAATGAATACATCTCAAAATTTATTTTTCCCTCCCCCATAGTGAGAGACTTTTGAATATTGACCAGCAGAACCAAGCTCGGTACTGAACATCAATACCCCAGGCTTTTGCCACATTTACCACAGAGTTATCTGTCCATGTTGCTGACAATCATTCTAAGAACAGGACTTCTCAATTACTGGTAAAGTCTGTGCTTTACTGGTAATTGCAATATCCATTCCAATTCTGCAGTCTGCTGCAGGTCAAAACAGGACACCAAATATGATAATAACCAGTCTCCAGCTCAACTAAGACTTTGACCACATACTAAGCTAAACATTTATCTTTATTAGGAACCACCGAAGAAAGAGATGCAGGCTGGTAAATTTATCTTTATTAAATGAAATATTCACAGAAGTGGCACACCAGTCACGAGGGGCAGTTGGAAAACTAAGGAACAATTGATCATGTTCCTACTTTGATGGTATTCATTGCAGACAATTACACAAAAGGATGGCACAACTAGTTTTAAAGACAGGAAACACATCAGTAAAGAACAACTTAGCAATAGTAATATACTAATACTATGTCAACATTGGTATCTAAAAAGCCTGTCACACCCTAACAAATGGATCTAAAGATTTCAACATCCCTGTATGATCACTCACAAATTATGTGAAGAAATTCTTTCATTTATTAATCATTTTAAGTGGTAATGCAATGCTTGAAATCTACCCTTTCTTCACTCTTGACCAGAAATGTTCAAATATTTAATTGCCTTAAATATGTGCATAGCTAATTGGCAAATATTTCTCAGAATTTGTATCAGAATTTAACTCTCTAATGCAGTAAATTAGCCTCACATCATTTAACTGTCTTCACAATATGATTAAAGTACAAATATATTATCGAAGTACATATGTCACAATATACAACCCTGAGATTCATTTTCTTGTGGGCATTACAGTAAATACAAGAAACACAATAGAATCAATGAAAATCTACGCCCAACAAGACAAACACCAATATATAAAAGAGGACAAACTGTGCAAATACAGAAAGATGAAAAAATTATGGCAGCAGCGAGAAGAGTGCAAGAACTGACAGACTGCAAATGCTGGGAATCTAAAACAACACACACAAGATGCTGAAGGAACTTAGTAGGTCAGGTAGCACCTATGGAAATGAATAAGCAGTCCACATTTCTGAAAAAGGGGAAGATGCCACAATAAAAAGATTGGGGGAAGGGAAGGAGAACTACCTAGAAGGTGATAGGTGAAGCCAAGGGTGTGGAAAAGGTAAAGGACTGGAGAAGGAAGAATCCGATAGGAGAGGAGAGTGGCAGGTGAGAAGAGGTAAGTGGTCAGGGTGGGGAATAGAAGAAGAGGAGAGGGAGAGGGGAAGTTGATGCTCATATCATCAGGTTATAGGCTACCCAGTTGGAATATGAGGTGTTGTTCCTCCACCCTGGGAGTAGCCTTATTATGGCAGAAGAGCAGGCGATGCACTGACATGTCAGAAAGGGAATGGGGATAGGAAGTAAGATCGTTATCCACCAGGAAATACCGCTTATTGCAGATGGAGCAGAGAAGCTCAGCAAAGCAGTCCCCCAATTTTGGGTCACACCAATGTGGAGGAGACTGCATTGTGAGCACTGGATACAACAGATAACCCCCAACAGATTCACAGATGAAGTGTTGCCCCACTGGAGGAGCTGTTATGGGCCCTGAATGGAGGTGAGGGAGGAGGTGAATAGGCAGGTGTAGCATTTTGGTCGCTTTCAGGGATGTGTATACGGAGGCAAAGATGAATTGACAAAGGAGTCACAGAGGGAACAATACTTGAAGAAAGTGGGGGGGGGGGGCAGGTAAAGATGTATATTTGGTAATTGGATCCTGTTGAACATGTATATTTCTTATTGTAATTTACAGTTTTTAAAATTATGTATTGAACTGTACTGCTGCTAAAAAACAACAAATTTCACTACACATGCAAGTGATATTAAACTTGGTTTTGATTCTGAACTCAAGTACAGTATTCTGCTTGTTCTTTTTATTGTGGACTTGAATCATTACTATATAAAGCTAAACAGACATCTTTGGTGATTATACAGCGGGATTATATGCTCCCTTAACTTCCTGCTGTTATCAGAAACTTATCCATTAGGATATCATATCAGTCCCTTGTTAGCTGTTTCTCATTCAATCACTATAGTAATCCATACATAGCAATTTTCTCTTCGGTTTTTAGTTCAAGTTGTTTAAGTTTAGCAGTGGCAAACTGAGATGTTAAGATACAGAATGACAGTGGATGCAGTCAGTGACTCTACTGCAACACTGAACAGTACAGCTGCTTCATGGCTCTGGTTCCATACTGACCTCCAGTACTATCTGTTTGGTGGTTGCATGCTCTCCCTTTGCTCATGTGAGTTAGTCCAGGTACTCTGGTTTCTCCCACATCCCAAAGGTATGTCGATTAGTAGGTTAATTGGTCTCTGCAAATAACCCCCGGTGTGCAGAGGAATTATAGAATGGGGAGGGTGAGCCAGGGAGGGGGAAGATGGTGACGCAAATATGGGAGGATAATAATGTCATTAGGGTAAATGTGTACATGACCAACACAGACTAGTCGACAGAAAAGCCTATTTCTATGTTGTACTGTTCTAAAAGCAAACAGGAACTACTCATAAACACGAGGGGTGATTGATAGGTTTGTGGCCTAAGGTAGAAGGAGACTTTTAGAAAACCTAGCACATTTATTTTTCAACATAGTCCCTCCTACATTTACACACAGTCCAGCGGTCATGGAGCATACGGATCCCTTCCTGGTAGAGGTGGTCCACAGCAGGGGTGATTGATAAGTTCATGGCCTAAGGTAGATGGAGATGAGTTATACAGCTCTCGTTACATACACATGCAGGTAAACTCTTTGTGTGAAAATGCAGAAAGTTTGAAGTTAATAACTCATCTCCTTCTACCTTAGGCCACAAACTTATCAATCACCCCACACTATTTACCACTTCTGGAGGTCCAAGACACCGACTTCTACAAAGAAGGGATCCGTATGCTCTACGACCGCTGGACTAAGTGTGTAAATGCAGGAAAATAAATGTGCTAGGTTCTCTAAAATTGACTCCATCTACCTTAAGCCACAAACTTATCAATCACGCCTCATATATAGGATTATTACTGTTTAATCTCGGATATTTGAATTGTTACTTTCTTATAAAATGTTTGGTATTTTGCTGTACAGACAATGGTTTGATTTTTGTTTTGTAAAAAGATATCACTGTAGTAGCATACTACAGTGTTTATGCAATTAAATATTACTGAAAATTGTGCCCAAATTTCTGGAGAAGACCTTGAATCACAATCACCTGACTCAAAGGTACAAGTGTGGCAATTTGGTTAAATTAATATTAATTTTTGTTCAATAAAAGGATTTATGGGCTGATTTCTATCATCTGCTCATGTCTGAGGAATTGACAGGCCTACTTCACTTCTGACTTTGCATTTAGAATATTTATTTTGTAAAATAGAATTAAGATAACACTTCATTGTAAAGTTTTTTGTAATAAATGAAAAGTCTTTCATCAAAATGCTTATCTTGGAATACTTAGGTTTGGGAGGTGACAATAAAGTCATTAATTTTAATATATTGAAACATCTTTGGAAACAATGTGTCAAAATATTTGTGGCCTATATTATAATATTGATTAAGTAAAGGGTAATACAGCAAAAATAGAACATAATTGGCTACAAGTGTTTCGAAAAACTGAACAATGTCATAGCATGGAAAGTCAATGAATGATTAGCTATGAGAAAACTTGTTTCAGGACTCTTTTCAAAGCTAACATCTAATATTTATGGCACAATTACTTTGTTAATATAGCAAATAAGTCACACTTATCAATTGATTAGACAGTTAGGGTACAGTATATCACATTTACTCTGAATTACTCAGACTGTTTAATTTACTTTGTGTTGTGCCTTTAGCATGTTTTTACTACAGCCCATATTCGTAACAATTACTTTCTAATCAAGTATTTCATCAGTCAATAAGAAATTGCACTAAATTTAAGATCAACTTATCAAGAGAAGATGTAGTGTTTCTACTCACAATGCACCAGATAACAAAGGAGATTTCAAACTTGTGAGGAAAGCTGAATATTGCCAGCCCAATATAAGCAAACACACACGTCTCTGCGAAAATAAATTAAGAGTTGCTGGTTTTAAAATATTGTAAAAAGAATCTTATACCAATTTGGAAGCCAGGTAACGGCATTGCATATTTTCCTTTAGTTCAGAAGGACAGCACAGCATTCCTCTTTAGAATACTAATAGAGAAACAAGGCATTTTGCTCCTCAAATCTGTCCTGACAATCTTTAGTTGCTTAAAATCTTTGGATTTTAAAGTGAACATAAAGAGTGAGCTGCAGATTTCAAACTACCATCATTTTGTGCAGAAGTGTTTTCTAACTTCATTCCAGTTATCCTTCACTAGACCAAATTACTTTATGAAACTTTTACCAAGTTCCTTATAAAATCTAGACTATTTTTATCCTTAATCTTTTCAATCACAGTAAATACAAGTGTAACTTAGATACCTTTCCTTATAATTTAATTTTGGAGTCCACAAATCATCCTGTGCTGCTCCCCCTTCAAAATCCTTTATAAATTGTGTGCTCCAAGTATTAATAACTAACAATTAAACATCATAAGCTAGACATCAAAATGTAAAATGAAGACTTTATAGCTACAGGACATTTTGTGGAAACTTAAATTTGAAATTTTGCAGAATACAAAATTTACTTGAATTGCATTTTCTGAACAGCTATCATTGTTAGGGATCATTCCAGTGTTATAAAATTAGGGATAGCATAACCATGGATTAACCAAAATGAGAACAGGTCTCCAGGAAACAAAACCTGTACACAATTTAACTTCCAATTGATACTCTTGTGGCTTGTGAAACCAATCATCGCATGTGGTACATTCTCTGTTTCACTGAAACTACATAGGGAGAGAAAACAGATGAATGTTGCTGCTATTAGCACTTTGTTGAATATGTATCACTGCAACATCAGACAATTCAGGGCAGATCTGCTTTTCACTTCACCTTCTGGTTAATTGTTTATTCATGGCGCCATCCTTCAACACGGTAACAAAAGGCGTATATTTTGGTGTCTGGCTTTGAGTATTAAATATTCAAACAGATCCACTGGTTGGGATGTTACCATTATAAATATGTAATTCTGACTATATTCAAAATGTTAAGTAGGTGATTATAGCAATTGAAATTGCAGTTAATCGTTTATTGTTATGTTTGTGTTTAAGTATAAAACACTGTCAGGAGAATAAAATTCTCTTGGATTTCCCTCTCTCTCTCTCCTAGAGGTTTGCTGTGTGAATAAAGATTTCTGCGGTTACAGCTTCTGCTTTGCTCAGTTTCAGACTGTCACATTTGGGGCCTCATCTGCAGGGAGCAGGCATACACCTCTAGCAATGCGCTAAAAGCATGAATATTCATCTATTGTCCTTCCCTGTGCAATTTCAACAGGGCAGACAAAGTGCCACACCTAATGATTGGTTTCACTAGCCACAAGCATCAGTTGGAAGATAAACTGTGCACAGGTTTTATTTCCTGAAGACTGGTTCTCATTTTAACTAATCTATAATTATGCTGTTCACTCTTCAAATAGTGATCCCTAACAACCAAAAATCAAGGAGATTAAACACAAAATACTCTGCAGATGCTGAGGTCAAAGCAACATGCACAACATGCTGGAGGAACTCAGCAGGTCAGACAGCATCCGTGGAAAGGAACAGTCAACGTTTTGGGCCGAGACCCTTCATCAGGACTGAAGGAGGAGGGGGCAGGGGCCCTATAAGGGAGGTGGGGGGGAGGAAGGAGAAGGCTGGTACGTGCCAGGTGAAAAACCAGTAAGGGGAAAGATCAAGGTGTGGGGGAGGGAAAGCAGGAAAGGTGAAAATGTAAGAGGAAAGCACAATAGCTAGTAGAAGGAGGCGGAACCATGAGGGAGGTGATAGGCAGCTTGAAGAGGAGGCAGAGTGAAACTGGGATGGGGGAATGCTGATATCTATACATCTTAGATTTCTGCATTTTAATTAGGTACACTTAAGAAATTAATTGCATGTTATTTCTGCTTTCATTCTCTTGTTACAAAACTTGCTTTGAGACTTCATACTGTGATATTTTCTCCCCAATGGAGGATGGCTTTTATTGTTTCAAATGATCAATCCACAAAAAAGGTGGACTGTGAGTGTTATTCACTTCAAATTATTCTTCACTTTATAAAAGCATCTCAGAATGTGAGCACGGGCAGCACCACTACCTTCGGTTGTGAGTCACTACTAAATGCATTTTCATTACCTGTAAACAACTGTCCCCTTACCATTACTATATATTTTTGCTTGCCTTAGTTGCACTCAGTTTTCCTAAGAACTTCATCTTTCCTGGTGAATTTTTAATAGATACTGCCATTTTACGAATTTTATTAGGCCTAGTTAATATGCTTTTTCTGTTAGTTCTTTGACTTGAAATGCTATTTCTGTCTTTTACCACAGAATGTTGCTGCCGATCTGCTCAATTTTTTAGCACTTGGTTTTTAGTTCAGATTTGGCTTAATTTTTCAAATTGTAGTTTCCACAATTTTTTATGAGAAAGCTAGGAACCTTGACCTAATCCCACCCCTAAAAGAGTACATACCACACATAAAAGCGACTGTGCGTAATGTCTGCTGCATAAGGATTTGAGTAACTGGAGAAAGATTATGGTGAGCATAGTGTGACATCACTATTCCAGAAAACAGAATAGCCATGATTCCTGTAAACATAGGACAAACAAACAAGAGAAGTTGAATGCATCAAAAATCTCTTAAAATGACAATTACTTATATTCATGATTGATGTTTGTGGCTAAAATTAAATATAACTAGTGAAATTTGTATGTAGAACTTGCTTACTGTTAAAAACTGGAGATTTAAGTACAGTACTCTGTTGCATGCCTTTAAGAATAAGCCGATTGATTCTGTAGTTGGGCCAAATTAATGAATTTGGCTAATTATTTGATTTAAGAGTTTTATACTCTTAACAAGTGGAATTTATGACAGTCTAAAGTACATCTCAGAACAATTATTTCTTCACTATTCTTGTAACATATTTTTAAAGTAGCTGAAATTCCTATCAAGGAATGTTAGAAATGGAAAATGAATTTGGTTTCCTTTATATGCACAATACCCATCCACAATTGCAAACATTACTAAATTAAAGATCCTCATTAAGTCAAAAACCTAAAAGGCAACATTGTAAAAATGTTGAAAGGAAAAACCAGAAATGAAAATATGAAAAATATATAAGATGCCATTTTATCTTATTTGTTTATTTTCATTGTTGTGTAACTACTTTTTCCATTGTGAGCTAGAAGCATGCAACAACATTCAATAAAATTAGAGAAATATATAAATACAGAAAAATACATGCATGTCCCTGTAAATTTTGCACACGCTTTCTCATACAATTGCTCACCAGTCAGAGGATGTACCATCTAGCAATAGTTTTGAAATCAATCATAGTTTCTGTCTTTTTTTGTGTGCCATACTCTGCCAGAGCCTTGGAGTGTCTCGGAGGAAAGATTCTGTGAGCGGTCCCCCATGTCCTTCTCACAGTGCAGTTGTTGATTTTTTATGAGGCCGAGTTGTGAGCTTGACACTCAACCCAGCATGGATGGAAAGCGTGTCCGGGAGCGGCCTGACTGGATTCAAACTCGGGAACCTTCGCTCCGGAGTCCGGCACTGATGTCACTGCGCCACCAGTCAGCCAAGTCTCTGGTTAAGGCTTCCAAATAGCAAAGACAAAGTTCGCTGACCTGGGGATGTCATCAGCCCTTGCTCACAGGGCCTGCTGACATTGGTAATTGACCATGGGAAACGCAGGCCTTCGTCCTCAGTGCCTACCAACCAGACAGGAATCACTGGCCTTCTACTGCACCAGCCTCGATTCCAGTTCCTGCCTCTGACTGCCTTTGACCTCTAACTTCCTTCACCCCTATCTCTAAACCTTAAACTGACCCCTAAACATTCCCCATGAAATAAACAAAGTCTGAGCCACAGCCTTGCCAGACATTGCAGCTTGGCACCGTCTCGACCAGAAGGGTCATGGAGAACAGCCCCTTCTCTCCTCCAATAGTTATCAATTAACATTAGTAAAGAAGATTGGCTTTAGCTACAATGATAGTTACTTACTTTTTGTACTAGTGCTACTTTAATATTTTTAAACAGAAAGATGGGGGAAATGCTGATTAAATCTACTCTGCTGTTATGGGCTTCACAGCGATAAGTGATGTAGTAGCAAGAATTAGTTGAAATCTTTTCAATTACACCAACTTAATTGAAGTAAAATTGCTGCCAAAGTATATCAATCTTCCAAATTTGAATTGATTATCATAGTGGAGCTTGGAAATTGTAAAGGACTACTGATTTCAAGATATTAGGGTAAAATATTGATATTTCACGTGGAAGTGAAAAGAAATGAATGAAATTTATATTTGATCCATACAGATATCTATAGACCAGTGGTTCCCAACCTGTTCTATGCCCCACACCCCTAGGAAATGACTGATTAATGTTCGCACCTCCTACAAAAGTAATATCACATTTGAAGATGAAGAAGTCTAATTTCTAATTATTGAACCACATACAATACTGCGGGGGAACAAACTGAACTTTAAAAAAAAGCTTTTAACTCAGTGCATAAAATGCAAATATAAATTGAGCTATTAGATTCTAATTTATTCAGAAAAAATTGTAAACAGTAAATTGATGAGACTCCTCAACTCTCAGGTGTAACTTCCCAGGTAACACTGATGAGAATCCTCAACGCTGACTTGGGCAGCGGGAGACTGGAGTGAGTTTATGTCTCTCGACTCGGGCAGCGGGAGACTGGAGTGTGCTTGGGACAAACATTACTACCACTTCTCAAGGTACACTGGCAGCTGGCTGAGTGATGACTCATGACTTGTCACTCAAGCACACAAGCCACTGTTTGTTGCACCCCAGGTTGGGAAACCCTGCTATAGACGGTATGACTAGGTACAAATTATCTGCCAAACTTTTATCTTGCTTCAAAGCTGCTCATTTCCAACATCCTCATGCTTTTGAAGAAAGGTTGCAACTGTAATATTTTGGCCACACATTAAACTACACTGTTCCAGATGAAGACCGTGGCAGCCATGGAAGGCACAGTGGACAGAAAAGCTGGCACATTCAAACCCATGTCATGGGCCAGCAGCCATCAGACAGTGGGAAACATGCTGGACATTAAAAATTGCCTCTGATTCTCTGGGTAGTCTGGGTATTCTCTGGTGGTGTTGGGCAGTCAATGGAAGCAAAACAATCTGCACCTAGTTTTGCTGCACGCAGGGTTGGGACCAGGAAGAAAACAAAGCACCCCACCAACCATGAGATCTCTCAGGTTACTTGGACCTCTTGTCCCTTCTCACTTTCTGGAGAACAAAGGCTGATGGCAGAAAGCAGTTTATTTTCAGCACAAAGGACAAGATCCAAAATGTTTCCAAAGGATGAAAGTGATTACTTGGTTTAAGCTGTTTCTCCCATATCCCAAGTAAATGAATACAACTATTGATTTTTACAAATTATTATTACAAATAAAACATAGTATTTTAGGTTTACTTTGTCCGATAAGTCACAGATATTTTAAGGCCATTCTTCCCAATAAGGTTGAGCTTTAGTAACAGCTATACTTGGTGAAAACCTACTAGGGCAAGGTGCACAGAATTTGTTTGAAATCACTGTAGGTTACTTGCCATTGATGTATCATATTTAGTGCACAAGCTAAGGGATTTCACGGCATCTTGTTAGCCTTCCCGTATTGATTGTTATGTAGAATGCTGGTTTAATAAACTGCAGTAACATGTTAGTGTAAGTGTACATCACTCTGCAAGCCCTTTACAGATTCAAGCTGACACTCTCTGGTCTGGCATTCTGTGTTCTGGCATGCTCTGAATCTGTCATGCAGATCTGTACTAAATAACTAACTCTAAGGTCTAATTAAAATCTAAAATTAACTGAGATCTGTAACAACTTGTAACTGATTAATCAACCAGTGCAGCTTTTGCAATTTCAGCCAAAAGCTTTCCTGACTTTGGAAACTTTACACAATCTCGAGATGGTCTATACTTAGAAAGAACAGATCTCCTCTTCAGAGGAAGATGATCAGGGAATAACTTCTGTGATCTATTCAGGTCTGTCTCAATGGTACTGAACTAGAGTGATTCAACCTGTATTGTCTTTCACCAAAGTTGTAAATATCCCATGTGGCTTATGGCTGCCTCCTCAACTCAGCTGGATGACTTGCAGATAGAGAAAGAACATAATTTCCTAAATAACCACAGAGGTGAATAGAAAACATATAACAGGTATATCATATAAAGAGGAAAATTTACAATGGAAGTAGTGAAATAGAGGATGTTTACCAAAATGATCACTTTAGATTTCAAGCTCAAATAGTGTTTTAATCATCATTTTGTACTTACATAATCAAATATACACTGTACGTATTTAAAATTGTCAAGCAATGGACACGCTTATCTGCTCTTCACAATATATGGATAATGTAAGACAATAGTACAAGTATTAAGAAAATACCCCAGACACGAATAAAACAGACAGCACTTACCAGATAGCTTTATGCCTTCTGCAAGGCCATAAGGAAGATAGGCAAAGATTATCATCATTCCAAATTCAAGTGACGGTGTTTTTCTGAGGTCAATGTGCTTTAGCAGGTAAATACTTGTATATTAAGAAAAAAATGTTCACTTGTATATAACACAAAACAAAACAATTCTAGCTTATAAACTGTATTCATTTTTCAGTTCTGCACATCTGAAATTGTCAATCTAAAACCAAATGAGAGTATGACGACAGTGGAAGCTTCAGTTCACCTCTGGATCATGATATTGTTTCTAGTGAGGACTCTGGATAGAGCCTTGTGTTGGAAGGCTGACTGCCAACTTATTAGGGTGGACCTGGACAGCACTGTACAGCTCAGGAGCTCTCTCTGCTCAAGTGGACAACTACACTGGCAGAGCAGCTTCGATTACTAGGGAGGCCCAGCCTGCAGGTTCACCAGCTTGCAAAATCGTCAGTGCCATTGAATGTTTGTTTCCCTCTATATTATATCACATCAACAAGGCAATGTTTTTAAAAAAGTTACTAAAATATAAGATAAAAACCAAAAAACACAAAAAAAAGCAAAATCACATAACAAAATGTCAATTTATCATTCTCCCATTGATTTCGATGCGCACTGCTACTTGTACAAATTCACTATGGATTTCCCAGCTTGAGATCCAAGAAATCTGTGAAAGCTGATACGGTTTTCTTTGAGCTCTACAAAGGTAAGCAGCCATCCGATAGCCAGACAAAGGTACATCGTCATGGGTGAAAGGCGGAGGGGAAGGGAGGACTCCAAGCCAAATTGAAATGCCATGGTACAGAACTTACTCCATCTGATCTTCCAGTGACCGTACATCTGCTCACAAGATGCTGGATAAAGAACCTAAGAGCAAGATTGATGAATCAGAGAGAATTGCTGTGCTCTCTGTTTCAGTGACATGGCTCACTCTGGACATGCCGCATACATTGTTAAGACCCAAGGGCTTCTGGACACACTGAACGCACATCTGGAGAAGACAACAGGTGGCATTTGTGTTTCATGATAAATTATGTGGTGTTCGATTGCAGTGGTCTTGTCACACCCTTGTTCCCGCAACCTGGAACATCTAATGATTAGGTGCCGACCTTTCTACTTACAAAGAAAATTTTTCCCTGTGATCCTGACTGCAGGCTACATACCGCCAAAGGCCTATGTTAAGCAGGCACTTGAGGTGGTGCTAAGGTACTAAGTGCTACCATCAGCAAATAAGAGACAGCTTACCTCAACGCCTTTAAACTCATTGCCAGGGACTTCAATCAGGCTTGTTTGAGGAAATCTCTGCCAAATTATTATCAACATATCACCTGTAGCATCAGTTTTTCCAATACACCCAACCACTGCTATACTGATTAGGAATGCCTACCATTCCACCTCAACCACATTTTGGGAAATCTGATCACTTGGCTGTCTGCCTCCTACCTGTATACAGGTAGAGGCTAAAGAGCAAGTCTCCAAAGATAAGGACAACAAAGAGGTGGTCATGGGAGGAGTGAGTGGCCATGGGATTGCTTTGAATTGGTGCACTGATGGACACACCACAGCTGTCATAAAAAAGTCATAGACAAATGTGTGTCCACAAAATCATTCAGAATCTTCCTTTACCAGAAGCCCTGAATGGACCATGAGATCCACAGTCTGCTGAGGGTCGGATCAGTGGCGTTCAAGTCTGGTGAACAAGTTAAATACAAGAGGTACAAGTAAGATCCCTGGAAAACCACTCATGTGCAGTGGCAGGGCTTGAATACTACCCTCCTACAAAAGAAACCAAGTGACATAGGTGACAAAATTTCAATCACAGGTCAGCTCAATGCATTTTATGCTCACTTTGACCATCAAAATATGAAGGCACCTTCATGAAGGACATTGCCTCACGACACTGGGGCTGTGGGAGTTCATGACAGTCAGTGAGACAGGTTACCACATTCTTCTTAGGCACTGGTAGTGAGAAGTTAAAGATATTGGTTAAAAACTCCTGGCAACCGATTTGCACAGATGAGGTACCTGGCCGTGAACTAAAGAGGTTGGTAATGAAAGATATTAACTCCTGCCTGACATGCAATTTGTATCTACTCCAATTTGCCTACCATCAAAACAGGTCAACAGCAGATGCCATTTTTTGGGTTTTTTGATCAATCCTGCAGTGAAGATGATTGCAGCAGCATTAACTACAGCTCAACATTCAATAATATTATTCCCTCAAAACTAATAAGTAAGCTTTAAGACATAGGCCTCGATACCTCCTTGTGCAACTGGATCCTTTATTTTCTCAGCTGCACACCACAGTCTGTTTGGAATGGCAACAACATCTCCTCCACAATCTCCATCAGGACAGCTGCAACACAGGGCTATGTGCTTAGCCCCCTTGCTCTACTCACTTTATACTTAGGACTGCGTGGTTAAGCACAGCTCTAATACCATATTTAAGTTTGCTGGTGACACAACTGTCGTATGCCAAAACTTCTGAAGATGTGTGATGGAGAGTATATATGGCCTGGAGCAGAAACACCAACGCTCGTGAATGGAAAACCCTATAAAAAGTAGAGGATATAACCTAGTCCATCACGGGTAAAGATCTTTCCACCAATGAGCACATCGGCAAGGAGCGCTGTCACAGGAAAGCAGCATCATTCATCAAGGATCCCAGCATCCAGGTCATACTTCCTCCTGACTGCTGCCATCAGGAGAGAGGTAGAGGAACCTCAGGGCTGCACAGTTCCAGGGAGGGGGAGGGGAGGGGAGGGAGGGAGGGAGGAAGGAAGGAAGGAACGCACGCACACACACTTCAGAGGAAAATCCTACAAAAGGTAGTGAATTCAGGCCAGTACATCTTGGATAAAGCCCTCTCAACCATCCAGCCATTGAGCACATCGACATGAAACCTTGCTGTAGAAAAGCAGCATCCATCAGCAAAGTTCCTCAGCACTCAGGCCATGCCATTTTTTTGCTGCTACCATCAGGAAGAAGGTACAGGTGCCTCAGGACTCGCACCACCAGGTTCAAGAACAGTTACTACTCCTCAACCATCAGGCTCTTGAACAAAAGGGGATAACTACACTCATTCTATTTCTGGTGTTCCCAAACTGATCGTCTCCCTTTAAGGGTTTTTTATTTTGTTATTTCATACTTCTTGCTATTATTTAGGTAGCTATTTATTGCTAATTATTTATATTTGCATTTAGTTTGTTGTCTTCTATATACTTGCTCCTTCATTGATACCGTTAGTAACTGTTCCATAGGTTTGCTGAGTATGCCCACAGGAAAAAAAGAATCTCAAGGTTGTGGCGACGTGTGTGTACTCTGATAATGAATTTTGCTTTGAACTTTGAACCTGAAGGGATAACTTCACTCACCTCATCAACCTATGGACTCACTTTCATGTTCTTCATCTCATGCTCTTGATATTTATCGCTTATTTATTTATTTGTTTATTATTATTTCTTTTTTTTCTTTTTGCATTTGCAGCTTGTTTGGTCATCCTGTTGGGGTGGTTTTTCATTGATTCTATTGTACTTCTCACACGTACTGTGATTGCTCGCAAGAAAATGAATCTCAGGGTTGTAGATGGTGACATCTATGTACTTTGATAATAAATTTACTTTAAACTTTGAAGAAAGGGCTACCCTATAGTAGTAACTCAGATACAAGTTTATTTGCTGATAATTCTGTTCCATTACCAAAAGAATATTATAAATCAGGTGACCAGATTCATACAACTGTTGTACAGAGATAATTTGAATTGTAACCCACATTCCTATCAATTCTGCTGAATTCTACCACTTATCAACACTCTCTATTATAGTAATCAATTAGGCTACCAATCTGCACAATTTGGGAAATGGGGGCAAAGGGATTACCAACACTATGACAGGGAGAACATGTAAACTCCAAAGAGACAGCACCAGAGGTCAGGATTGAACCTGAGCTGATGGAACTGTGAAACAATGGCTTCATTAACTATGCCACTGTGCCACTAGCTGCACCAATGTGCCAAAAGTGTACTTAAATTTTATTAAAATTTCTCTGCAACATTTTAAGAGAGGGTTTCATTTGACTCATTTAAAATTGATTAAAGCCCACAGTGAATGATTTAAAGAAGTAACTTTAGCCAAACTTTTAATTAATCCTATGTCAGTTTTCTAGAATAGAACTCAGAGGTCAGTAGAGGCCAGCTCCCTGAGATCCTGTCAAAATTACCTTGAAATTAATTGGTTGCTTGCAAAGAACATCTATTATAGATATACATTTGTTATAAATTTATTTCTCTGAATATTTTTAACATTTTTAAGATGAAAATATAAAATCATAATGACCATATTCTCAGACCAAATGAAAAGATATCAAAGCAGAGATGAGACCAGTGAGTGTTCCAAGTGCTGCAGATCCAAAAAACATCTTGAGGAAATAGCCCAGTGCCTGCAGGAATGTTTGCCATCCACTCACATCAGTCGCATTGTCTCTGGCTAAGCCTTCAGCTGTGCTAGAGTACAGTATTTGAACAGATGGTTACCACATTACGTCTTCAGTGTTTGCAGTTTTGCATAGTGAACAATCAATATTATCAAAATCAGTGTGACCAAATTACTGGTTGGCAGTAAAGTCAGAATGATACAGCATGGTAACAGGCCTTTTGGCCTATTGAACTCATACTCACTATTAAGCACCCATTTTTACACTAACCTTATCCTAACCCACATTCCTACCAACTCCCCTAAGATCCCACTCATCAACACACATGTGGAAACATACAGCTGTCAATTAGCCTATCAATATGAACAATTTGGGATATAGCATGTGTGGGGGTGGGGGGGGGGGGGGGAGGAGAAGAGAGGCTAAAACGATGACAGGAAGAACTGGAAGCCAGGATCGAACCTCAGCTGATGGAATTGTGGGGTAATGGCTTATTTAGCTTTGCCACTGTGCCACTAGCTGCATCATTGTGCCAAACAATATATGTAAAACACAAACTGTAAGATAGATCAACAGAACTCATTATGGAGAAAAGAACAAACTTGTCAAAATTGCTTACGATATTATATGGTCTTTAAAATTCTTAAAGCAATCTACTGGGGAAATGCTGCATGCCTCAGAATAACTCTACATTGCCATGAACAAAGGATATTTATTCAAAATTTAAATTTTATCATCAACAACAATTTGGAAAGGCCAAGCTACTGTGCTGGAAAGCTGAGGTTAACAAAAAGCCTCTCGGGATGTGGAAAATGAATATTCAGCACAATGGAAGTTATCATAAACAACAGGGGATCTTGATGTACAGCAGGGGTTCCTAACCTTTTTTTATGCCATGGATCAGTACCACTAAACAAGGGGTCTGTAGAACCCCTTACTCAGAGGGATATATGCAAAATAGAACTAGCTTAACTGGATGTATTGGTTGGCATGGACAAGCTGAGCTGAAGGACAGTTTCAATACTATATTGCTCTGTGACTAAGCCTACTGCTATGTGAAATGATACACATGGTCAAAGTACACTAAGAAGTACTTATAAAAGCTTACTTGGTGAGCACTATAGAAACTGCATCATTAAGAATGCTCTCTCCAAATACCAACATGTTCAGAACAGGATCCACATTCAGAGCATTAAAAATGGCAATCGTTGCCACTGGGTCAACAGCAGAGATAAGAGAGCCAAATGCAAAACTGTAAAATAAGAACAATGTAGAAAGTGTAAAGTGTACAGGACTTTTCATAGAATATTTATTCTTGATTACTGAAAACTATTTAATGTACTGACTGGCAAATTTCTTCCATATGTCAGTTTCTTCCCTCTCCACACACAGGAAAAGGGAGTTCCACAGATCTGCAAATATTACTAGAATCTTGATAATACATTCCAGGCATGGCATAAAAGCATTCGAAATCCACTGGCTGATCTTTCAAGGCTTTAAGGGTTCGGCTGATTAAGTATTCAAGAAATCTTTCCACTAGAGTTTGCCAGTATACAGAGAGAAAACAAGCACAATACTGATACCAACAATTCAGCCAGTAAGGAGTTCATGGACATATGGATAGATAACGAAAAGCATCTACAAGAAAGCGTGAATTCTTTGCAATGAAGGCTTCAGACACTTCTTGAAAAATAGCTGGAATGAAAGGTTACCCACTTTTCATTGTCTAAGAAACATACTGACTGTCATTAGCATATTCAACTCAGAGTAAATGATATTCAAATATCCAGAAGATCAGGAGACAAATAGAAGTAACTTTATCAGTTTTAGCATCTCAGCCAAGATGGACTTTAACACAATTTCACATTATGTGAATGGCTACAGTCGAGCACAACATTCAATTTTCTCTCACCCTGTCACAATCTTACCATGGCTAAGCATTAGTCGCTTTGAAAAAATTATTAATATAGCATCAAAGTACAACTAATGTCATTTGCTACTTGGAAAACTTAATTATCACACAGCTATCTCAGAAAATACCCCACTTCTAGATAAGCTATAATGCTTACGATAATGTTTAAATAAGCTATACTGTTCTACTAATCTGTAGGCCTCCGTTAGTCTCGATAGACCATGGATTTGCACTTTGGAAAGTTTCCAGAGCGCAAGCCTGGGCAGGGTTTATTTTTATGAAAGACCGGCAGTTGCCCAAGCTACAAGTCTCCCCTCTCCATGCCACCGATGCTGTCCAAGGGAAGGGCATTAGGACCCATACAGCTTGGCACTGGTGTCATTGTAGAGCAAGGACACACACGCAGCCTCAGCCAAGGCTTGAACTAGCGGCCTACAGATCACTAGACGAATGCCTTAACCACTTGACCACGTGCCAACACTCTACTAATCTACATCCTTTAAAAACTATAGCTCTGAGTGTTAACAATTGGAACTCATCTCAAATCAAGTATCAAGATTCTGTAGAAATTAATTTTGTATGATGCTGAGAAATGTACAAAGGTACCTCATAAATTGGATCTATGGATTGCATCTCAAAATGAAGTGAACCCTGCACTTGTCAGTCAAACAACATATTGCTTATGAGAATGGAAATTATTCTAAATCAACTCTGAACAATCCAACTGCTTAAAGATAATTAAACTTTGCACTTCTCCATGGAAGACACAGGATAACAATTTTTCATTTTAATTTATTTATGTGTCCAGTGGAGTGCATCTTAATAGGATGAAACTCACAAAATTTAGCTGTGGATGGATGAAAAAACACAAATATTAACATGGAGCTCTAAAATATTCTATGACCTCCCACCTAAAACAAACCAATTCTAGTCTTATTCAGTGGGTAGACCAACTTGAGGCCACCTGAGCCATGTTGATTAGGCAATCTCAAGGTTCAGTTTGCTTTAACTTTTTGAACAGAATGTATTTCGCTGCATTCATTTTACCCTCTACATTCACATGCCTTCTAGGGCCTGCTACAGTGAAGTATCCCCACAGCATGATGTAGCCATCACTATGCTTCATGGTAGGGATGGTGTGGTTTTATTGATAGTGTTTGGCTTATGCCAAACATAGCATTTAATCTGATAGCCAAAAAGCTCAATTTTGGTTTAATCAGACCGTAGAACCTACTTCCAGCTGACTTCAGAGTCTCTCACATGCTTCAGGCAAACTCTTGAGGAGATTTCATGAGTTTTTTTTCCCCAACAGTGGATTTCTCTTTGCCACTCTCCCATAAAGCTGTAACTGGTGAAACACCCGGGCAACAGCTGTTGCAAGTGCAATCTCTCTCATCTCAGTCACTGAAGTGTGTAACTCATTCAGCGTTGTCACAGGTTTTTTGGTGGCCTCCCTCACTAGTCCCCTTCTTGCACAGTCACTCAGTGCTCTTGGCAGATCTCCAACTGTGCCATATTCTTTCCATTTCTTAATGATTGACTTTACTGTACTCAAAGGGATATTCAGCGACTTGGAAATTTTCTTGTATCCAACTCCTGACTTGAGCTTTTCAATAAACTGTTTGTGGAGTTGCTTAGAGTGCTCTTTTATCTTCATGGTGTAGTTTTTGCCTGGATATTGACTCACCAGCAGTTAGACCTTCCAGAGACAGGTGTATTTTTACTACAAACAAATGAAATACCTTGACTGCGCACAGGTCTCCAACAACAGATCTCCATTTAGCTAATTATGTGACTTCTAAAATCAACTGGCTGCACCAGTGATGATTTGGTGTGTCATATTAAGGGGGGGGGGGGGAATGAATACTTAAGCAGTCACTTAGTCACTTACTTTGTGTTTTATACTGTGTGTATGTATGTATATACACATACACACATATAATATAAAGTAAAAGACTCAAATCATTCACAATTTCAAGCAAATAACCTGAAATTCTCACTCACTGCAGACATCCTCGAAACAGAAGAAAAAACACAAAAGAATGAATGACAGAGCCCCAAAAGCCTCTACCCACCTCCCACACACAAGCAGCATTAAACCTCCCCCCCCCCCACTTACTCTGGCATAAAGCATCAGCATTCTCACCACCCATCATGTAAGCAACAGCAAAGCCCTCAAAGAGACACCACAAAATAATTCCTTACAAAAAACTGTAATATGGAAATAATCACCTGTCTGTCACTGTGAGTTTATAGATAACTTCAGCCTAAATTGAGAGAGAAAAAAAACAAGCATTAATATTGAATTAAATGCGGTTTACTGTCAGAACCGTACGACCCTTGTTTAAAGCCCAGCTATTTTCACTATTTTGTCACAACATAGGAAAATGGGATAAGTATTTGAAAATGTGACTATTAAATGTACAGAATTCTCTTGAAAGCAGAGCTAGGGGGCACAAAGATTAAAATTGAGATGATGCATTTGTCTACATTGCTCATAATAATTATTAACTTGGCTCAGGTAATGACATTTACTTCTATCCCACAATTTTAATTCAAGAATGTTAACATTTCTACAATCAGAGCAAACATTAAATAGAAATCTATTTAGGAGATGGCAAAAAAGAACACTAAAACAGTTTTCTGAATGGATTGGCTAATCACTGCCTAAAAAGTTTAAAGTTTATGTATATTTGTTGTCATTTAATGTTTGGCATGTACTAACTTGAAGCTTTATTTGCCAATGTACCAGTGGTGACACCATTTCAAATAATACACTGGTTTCATAAGATCTTGGAATATCCTGAGCTGTGAAAAGTGCTGCATATATTCATTCATCCTTTGATTAGAGTGAACGAGATTCTGTAGTTGTATGTGAACACAGAGGCACAATACAGAGGTTAAAAATCCACATCCGTGTTTTCCTCTCCTCTGTCCACTTCTTGTTTACATCATAGTATCATCCCCTTTTGCTTTGCTACACTATTCCTTCTGTTATTTAATAACTCCAGCCGTCCATCCTTTCAGTAACCTCCACAGTTAGCTACTTTATCAGTACAGCTTGTTATATCTCACTCATGCAATTCTGATAAAAGACCTGTAACGTTAACATCCTCTTTTCACAGAAGCCACCTGAACCAGTCTATATTTCCTTCTTCTCCTGTTTATTTTCGGTTCCAACAAATACGATATTTTGCTTTTGTTAAATTGGATGTTATTGACTTTTTTCTCATTTCAGAGATTTGTATTCAATAATAATTCTCTTAGGTAGTGCCTTGGGGGGGGGGGGGTCAAGGATGATTTGCTTGCAGTTCAGCACCGTGGATTCTAATGTGACAGAAGACAATAAAGTGGCACCTAACAGATTTTTCCACAGGTAGAGCACAAAGTACATTTATAGTTATTTTATATTGATTTAGTCATTAGTCAAAGGAACCAAGTAACAATTTCCAATGGACCTATAGTGTCTCCTTGTCTAATTTAAGTAATGATGGCTTTGTTGAGTGTCATTAATATGTCATGGCAACTTCTGGAACATCTGGCATCCACTTAACCGTGATGTAGATAGTTGAACATGATTTTCCTAGAAATGGAAATCTTTTTTAAAAAAAAAGTATTGTTAGGCACACAGTTTTCATTAATAAGGAAAAAGTCTGAAGAATTCTCTTCTGCTATGGAATTTTCATAAGGAAAGCAAGTTAAGTTCTGGCGAAACAAGTATGCCAGCTGATGTATAACATGGCTGGTACGAACGACTCTGTTTGAAGGAAAATAACTATATTTTAATCACAAAGAAAACAGGGAGGTAAAAGACAGGAAGTTATTGGCCAGTTAGCCTGACCTCAGTGGCTAAGAAGATGTTGGAGTCCATTATTAAAAATGAGGATTTGGAGTACTTGGAGGCACATGACAAAATAGGCCTTATTTTACTTGACAAACCTGTTGGAATTCTTTGAGGAAATAACAGGCAGGATCGACAAAGGAAATTCAGTGAATGTTGTTTCCTTGGAATTCCAGTAGGAATTGAAAAGGTGCCGCACATGAGGCTGCTAAACAAGGTATTATAGGAAAGATACCAGCATAGATAGAGGATTGGCTGACTGGAAAAAGGAAAAGTATAGGAATAAAGAGAGCTTTTTTCCTGTGCCTTCTGGAGACTAGAGGTCTTCTGCAGTAATCAGGGTTGGGAACACTTCTTTATGCAATGTTAGCATTCATTTTGAGAGGACTAAAATACAGAAGGATGTAATGCTGAGGCTTTAAAAGGCATTGATCAGGCTGCTCTTGGAGTACTGTGACCAGTGTTGGGCCCTTATCCAAGGAAGAATATGGTAGCACTGGAGAGGATCCAGAGAAGATTCACGAACATGATCCGGGAATAAAAGGATTAACACGAAGGATGTTTGATGGCTCTGGACCGGTACTTGCGGGAATGGCAGGGTGAGAATTTCATTAAGAGCTGGCAAATATTGACAGGCCTAGATAGAGTAGATATTTAGTTGTTTGCTATAGTGGAAGAATCTAGGACCAGAAGACACAGCCTCAGGAATAAAAAGATGTCCCTTTAGAAGAGAGAGGAGAAGGAAGTTCTTTAGCCCTGGGATGGTGAATCTGTGGAATTCATTGCCACAGACGTCCGTGGAGGCCAAGTTATTGGGTACATTTAATGCGGAGGTTGATAGGTTCATGATTAGTAAAGTCATCAGAGTTTAGTGGGGAGAAGGCAGGAGAATGCCCTTGAATGGGAAAATGCTACAATAGTGGATACAGTCCAGTCCATCACAATTAAATCCCCTCCCATTAAGCACATCTACATGGAGCGATGTCACAGGAAAGCAGCATCACCAAGGACCCCCACCATGCAGGTCATGCTCTCTTCTCACTGCTGCCATCAGGAAAGAGGTCCAGGAGCCTGAAGACCCACACCATCAGGCTCAGGAACAATTTTTACCTCTCAATCATCAGGCTTCACTAACCCATCACTTAACTGTTCCCACAGCCTATTGAAATCATCACTCTCACGGACTATTTGTCTCATGTTATCTACTTATTATTATTATTTCTTTATTTGTATTTGCACAATTTTTGTCTTTTGCACGTTGGTTGTCCATTCTTTCGGGGGTGCCCTTCAATGATTTTACTATCTTTCTTGTATCTACTGCGAATGCCCATGAGAAAATAAATCTCAGGTTTGTATATGGTAACATATATGTACTTTGATAATAAATTTACTTTTTGAATGAGGTTGATAGGAATAATAAATCAGTCACGATTGAATGGCTGAACAGTCACAATGAACCAAACATCCCAATGCTACCCCCTTGTCTAGCGATCCTATTTTCAAATCCTTAATGAAGCAGTGTGTCAGTACGAACCATTTGCGGTACTGACACCACCTAGCTATAAAACCAACTAGCATGATTCTAGAAGAGAGAAAAATTTCAAATGATCAGAAATCCTATTTATCCAATTTTGGTGCAATTATTTTTCATTATATTTTAAGCCCTCAATAATTAATACATTTAATAAATTAATGGAGCAAACATAGATGAGAAATAATTCAAGCCACCTTTGCCATACAAATTGCACCAGCTTTAATCAGAATCAGAAACAACTGCAGTTCTTAGTTCCTCAAAATTTCAGGTACACTGATAAAAAAAAAGCATAAATTAGGCAAATCATGATAACTCCTTTTTAAAGGACCAGATCAAAGTTTAGGACAGAACTAAGATCAAGAGCTTACATTACTCAACTTACCTTACCAAGAAAGTATACTCCACCACCTACAATGAAAGCTGAAATTGCTGTGCCAAATACAGCAAAGAGAGTAATGGATCCAATATTCTGGAAGAAATTTCCCTGAAATAAAAAAAGCAACAGTGTAAACACAATTTGAATAATGATAATGACAATGAAAATGAAAGGTTTTGTGGGAGTTGTGTGATTCAAATGCTCAGAATATTTAAAAAAATATTAAGCATGCCTGCTTAGAACATTGCTTGTACCTTCCAAATTTTTGTAAGGAACAAAAGAATTGTAGGGTTATCCACATTTCCTTCCAACATTTAAGGGGTCATCTAGCCAATTCATCCTGGCTCAAAGAGTAATCTCAAATCTCCATTAATTTTCTTTACAGCTTATCCTCCCTATACTAACTTCCCACAAATTCCACCATTTACTATCCACCAGGAAGGCGAATAGCTTACAAATCCACACATCTTTAGGATGTGGCAGGAAACCAGACATCTGCCCAATGATAGGAAGAACATGCAAAATCTATACTGCAACATTAACCAAATTCACTGAACTGTGCTTGGTACTTCTAACCACGTTTTCCAACTGCTTGGATTATCTTTAAGCAAAGTTGAAAAGGTAATCACTCTTGAATCAGTAAAGAACTTTGAAAAAGAGTTTAGAAATTGGTTTAAAACAAAACTAAACATGCACCATGTTTTAGTTATGTGTAGTTCCTACACAAGAAGCCATTTTACACAAGTTTAAAGTGATAGTGTGGCGACCCACTTCCCAGCGCACTCGAACCAGCTCACAAATCGGTGCGCGCCGGCATTGAGGGCAGTCCCAAAAAGGGCACCAAGTCAGCTTCACCAGCAAGGGGAAAAGCAAAGGGACTGTGAATACGCGCCCCCTACAGTATTCCTGCCCGGGGAGGGCAGGATCAGGAGGGCTTTAAAGCGAGCTGCGAAGTTCGAATAAATCTCTTTTTGCAACTGCAGCTCATCGACTCCGTGTCGTTATTTCAGCGCTGCGTGTAGCACACCGCTACAATTGGTGACCCCAACGGCCCAAACGATATTTGAGCCGAAGATGAACGACGCCGCATCTGTTCATGCAGTTTCGTTAAAACTGCCAAGCTTCTGGACGTTGCGACCTCACCTATGGTTCCAGCAAGCAGAAGCCCAATTCCACATTCGGCAGATAACCTCAGAGGATGCACGTTACTACTACGTGGTGAGCTCCCTCGACCAGGAAACAGCAGCCCAGGTTGAGGAGTTCATACAGTCTCCCCCAGCGGACGGCAAATACACGGAATTCAAAACCCTGCTCATAAGGACTTTCGGACTCTCACAGCGCGAACGTGCTGCCCGCTTACTGCACCTGGATGGTTTGGGAGACAGACCGCCATCGGCTTTGATGAATGAGATGTTGTCCCTGGCCGGGGAACACAAGCCCTGCTTCATGTTTGAGCAGGCATTCCTGGAGCAGCTGCCCGAGGACATACGCCTGCTGCTGTCCGACGCGGATTTCAGCGACCCCCGGAAAGTGGCAGCCCGGGCGGACTTGCTGTGGAACGCCAAGAAGGAGAGTGGGGCGTCCATCGCACAGATCACCAGGCCACGCTCCCAGCAGCAACCCAGACCAGGCCCGGCAGCAGAGCCCACTAACCCCAGAGGGAGGGGTGAGGAGCCTGACGAACAATAGTGCTTCTACCACCAGCGGTGGGGCGCAGAAGCCCGCCCTGCAAGTTCCCGGGAAACGCCAGGGCCAGCCGCCGCTAATGGCTACAGCGGCTGGCCATCGGGATAGCCTCCTGTATGTGTGGGACAAGCGGTCGGGACGCCACTTTTTGGTCGACACCGGAGCCGAGATCAGCGGCTTACCTCCGACGAGTTACGACACCTGCAACAGGGCACCAGGTCCCATCCTGAGGGCCGCGAACGGCAGCACAGTAAGGACCTACGGCACCCATACGGTGCAGCTACAGTTTGGCTCCAGCCAGTTCATGTGGGACTTCACACTGGCCGCCGTAGCCCAACCGTTCCTGGGCGCGGATTTTTTGCGGGCTCACAGCCTACTGGTCGACCTGCCACGGAAGAGACTGGTCCACGCCGAGACCTTTCAAACGTTCTCCCTGGGTGAAGCCCAGTTGCCAGCCCCACACCTAGACTCCATCACCCTGTCCGACAACGACTTCACCAGAGTCCTGGAGGATTTCCCATCGGTTCTGGCACCACAGTTCACGGCAGCCATGCCCAGACACGGCGTACGGCACCACATCCCAACACAGGGACCACCCCTCCATGCCAGTGCTCGAAGGCTTCCTCCGGACAAGCTCCGACTGGCGAAGGAGGAGTTCAAGAGGATGGAGGAATTGGGGGTCATCCGGCGGTCCGACAGCCCATGGGCCTCCCCCCTGCACATGGTGCCCAAAGCAACAGGGGGCTGGAGACCATGCGGCGACTACCGCAGGCTGAACGAGGCTACAACACCGGACCGCTACCCTGTGCCACACATACAGGATTTTGCAGCAAACCTGCACGGCGCACGGATCTTCTCCAAGGTGGACCTCATCCAGAGATACCATCAAATCCCAATGCATCTGGACGACGTCCCCAAAACGGCACTCATCACCCCTTTCGGCCTTTTCGAGTTCCTCCGCATGCCGTTCGGCCTAAAGAATGCCGCACAGACGTTTCAGCGGTTAATGGACGCGGTGGGACGCGACCTGGACTTCGCTTTCATCTATTTAGACGACATCCTCATAGCCAGCAGCAGTCGTCAGGAGCATCTGTCCCACCTCCATCAACTCTTCGCCCGCTGAGTGAATACGGCCTGACAATCAACCCGGCCAAATGCCAGTTCGGGCTCGACACCATCGACTTCCTGGGCCACAGGATTACTAAAGACGGTGCAACCCCTCTGCCTGCTAAGGTAGACGCAGTCCACCATTTCCCCCGACCCAACACAATCAAAGGCCTTCAGGAATTCGTGGGTATGGTAAATTTCTACCACCGCTTCCTCCCTTCAGCTGCCCGAATCATGCGCCCCCGTTCTCCCTGATGTCGGGTAAGGGCAAGGACATTACCTGGGACGAGGAGTCCGCCGCCGCTTTCATTAAAACGAAAGAAGCCTTGGCAAACGCCGCGATGCTAGTGCACCCCAGAATGGACGTCCCTACCGCCCTCACAGTGGACGCATCTAACATGGCAGTCGGTGGGGTGCTGGAACAACTCATCGAGGGTCGCTGGCAACCCCTGGCGTTTTTCAGCAAACACCTGCGACCACCCGAGCTCAAATACAGTGCTTTCGACCGGGAACTGTTGGCGCTATACCTGGCAATCCGGCATTTCAGGTACTTCTTGGAAGGTAGGCCCTTCACCGCATTCACGGACCACAAACCGCTTACCTTTGCGTTCACGAAGGTGTCCGATCCCTGGTCGTCCCGCCAGCAGCGCCATCTGTCCTACATATCTGAATACACGACGGATGTCCGGCATGTCTCGGGAAAGGACAATGTCGTGGCGGACGCTCTCTCTTGCCATACCATTCACGCCCTGTCCCAGGGGGTAGACTATGAAGCACTGGCGGAGGCGCAGCAGGCAGACGAGGAGATCCCAAGTTACAGAACCGCAGTCTCCAGTTTGCAGCTCCAGGACCTCCCCGTAAGCCCAGGTGAGAGGACCCTACTCTGTGACGTCGCCACCGGCCAGCCCCGCCCTGTCGTCCCGGCAGCCTGGCGGCGGCACGTTTTCGACTACATTCATTACTCAGCGCACCCCTCCATCAGGACAACCATCCGGATGGTCTCCAACAGGTTTATTTGGCACGGACTCCGCAAGCAGGTCAGTGAATGGGCCAGAACGTGCATGCACTGCCAGACGGTCAAGGTGCAGTGGCACACCAAAGCTCTGCCGCAGCAGTTCCACCCCACCCACCGGCGTTTCAACCACATTCATGTGGATATCGTGGGGCCCCTGCCAGTGTCGCGCGGAGCGCAGCACCTCCTCACTATCGTGGACTGGTTCACAAGATGGCCAGAGGCGGTCCCGCTCACCGACACCACCTCCGAATCTTGCGCCCGGGCACTGATCGCCACCTGGGTATCTCGCTTTGGTGTACCGGCCCACATTACCTCTGACAGAGGCACCCAGTTCACCTTCAGCCTGTGGTCAGCTATGGCCAGCCTTTTGGGGACACAGCTGCACCACACAACTGCCTACCACCCACAGTCGAACGGACTGGTGGAGCGTTTCCACCGTCACCTGAAGTTGGCTCTCATGGCCTGCCTGCGAGGAGCTAACTGGGTGGACGAGCTTCCCTGGGTCCTGCTCAGAATCCGCACGGCACCCAAAGAAGATCTGCACGCCTCGTCGGCCGAGTTGGTGTACGGCGCACCCCTGGTCATCCTAGGAGAGTTCATACCAGCCCCACGGGGGCAAGAGGAAGAACCCGCAGCAGTCCTGGGCAGACTACGCGAGAGGCTCGGTAACCTGGCCCCCATACCCACTTCGCAGCATGGGCAGAACCCGACCTGCGTACCCAAAGACCTGCAAAACTGTAAGTTCGTTTTTGTACGACGGGGCAGATATCGGGCCCTAAGAGGGGCTGTTTACGGTGATCAGAAACAATGGGTCCACATTCGTGCTGGACATTGGGGGGAGAGAGGAGGTTTTCACAGTGGACCGACTCAAACCAGCCCATGTGGACGTGGCGCAGCCGGTCGAGATTCCGGCACCACGGCGCAGAGGCAGACCTCCCAAACGGAGTCCGACCCAGACTGTGGACATTGGGGGGGTGTATCGCTGGTTCTGGGGGTGGGGGGGGGGGAGGTTATGTGGCGACCCACTTCCCAGCGCACTCGAACCGGCTCACAAATCGATGCACGCCGGCATTGAGGCCAGTCCCAAAAAGGGCGCCAAGTCTGCTTCACCAGCAAGAGGAAAAGCCCGTGCGCGGGACAGGACTGTGAATACGCGCCCCCTACAGTATTCCCGCCCAGGGAGGGCGGAATCAGAAAGGCTTTAAAGCAAGACCGTGAAGTTCGAATAAATCTCTTTTTGCAACTGCAGCTCATCGACTCTTTGTCATTATTTCAACGCTGCGTGTAGCACACCGCTACAATAGCACTTGTTCCAGCTGAAATTTAGGTCAGCATTTCTCTTCAGGATTCACCTTAACACAGGCATAAATTTGTTATATCATTACACATGTAATGACATTGTGAGATTACCAACAGAAAAAGGATCAAAAAGGTTGTACCCTAAAGCTTTGCTGTTCGCTCACAATACAATAAGGTAGAAAGTCAGGAACTGTAAGTGAATTAAAGGGACCCCTCCCCCCCATTTTTCTTGAATCTCCAAAACAGTTGTTTCTGCTGAAAAGCAATATGACATTAACAAGGAATACAGTATCTAAACATTGCTATCTACAGCCCCAGTGACACTGTGACTGTGGTCGGATCCTGGTACCACTGTAGGTTCGTGGATAGTAAATACTTAGAAGATGGACCAAACACAGACAACGGAACTAGTTTAGAACATCTTGGTTGGCATGGATGTGCTGGGCTAAGAGCCTATTTCCGTGCTGTATTACTATATGACACCATTTATAAATTGTTCCTGCCCTCAACTTCCACAAATGACATAACAGACAATCTTCTTCTCAGAGAATTAACTTCAACAGCATTGCAAACACAAGAAAATCTGCAGATGCTGGAAATCTAAGCAACACACACAAAATACTGGAGGAACTCAGCAGGCCAGATAGCATCTATGGAAAAGAGTGAACAGTCAGTGTATTGGGCTGAGACCCTTGCTTGACATCAGTGGTAAACCCAGCTATCAGTCCTGTCTTGGCACAAAGAAGTTACATTTTCAGTTTAACATCTGTAAGTTGGTGACAGCCAATTAAGCACAGAGCAAACCTTCAACAGCAGAAATCTGCAGTACCTGATAAAGTGCAAAAATAATTTCTAATCCACTGTCTCATAACTATAATATGTAGTATGTCATTTGGCAAATTTGCAAGCTTTTTTGGTTACAGAGGGTGAAGATTAATTACGGATTCAGATCAAGTAGATCTGAGTGTGTGCTATGATATCTAAATGGCAGGTTTAGTAATAAACTCACCCTGTTTTTTTTAAATTGAAAGACTCAGCCATACGAGGGGTGATTGATAAATTCATGCCCTAAGGTAGAAGGAGATATTAACTTCAAACTTTCTGCACAATCACTCAAAGAGTTGAACTGCATGTGCATGTAACGAGAGCTGTATAACTCATCTCCTTCTACCTTAGGCCACAAACTTATCAATCACCCCTGCTGTGGACACTTTCTGGAGGTCCAAGATCTGTATGCTCCATGACCGCTGGACTAAGTGTGTAAATGTAGGAGGGGACTACGTTGAAAAATAAATGTGCTAGGTTTACTAAAATGGACTCCTTTTACCTTAGGTCACAAACTTATCAATCACCCCTTGTAATATCTTGCAAGCATTTTCTTATTGACAGTACGAAGTATACTCATGAAAGCAAAGGATAATATTCAAAATTGGCATAGAATTGAATATCTGCATTGATCTGTTGCCATTTTATTTTTGTTTTCAAATGAAATCTAATAGCAAGCATGAGCTCAAGGTTCTACTGTTTTCTCAGAACCAGTAAAATGAAATTGGTTTGGAGATGTTCTTGTCGTGATTTCCAGATATAATTATATTGGTGGGAATAGAGAGCACAAACAGGAGTAACACAACAGTGATCCTAGACCAATTATAAAAATTCACAATACATTCTCCCCAAAGTCACAGTCTCACTTCAATACTATTGGCAAGGGATGCCAAGTAAATAAAGAGAGTGCTTTAAACCAGAAAAAGAAAAAGCTACAAAACAAACTGACACAAACAATTTGTTGTTCCATTCTTTCAGCTCAACTGCCCTCACTTACCTTGTGTAGGGAGTACCCGGATTCAAATATAATGGGTGGAAGTAATAAAAGAAAAAACATGTTTGGCCGAAACATTTCTTCTTCCTGTGGAAATAAATATATATATATTACGGCTCAGTAGCAAGGGTGTTGGCAAAATAGTTTGGAAAATAAGATATATAAAAATAAAAGGGATAGAGGGGGGGAAGGGGAGGAGGGCTGGCATTACTGGTCAGGGATACTATTACAGCTACAGAAAGGGTGGGTAATGTAGCAGGATCCTCTTTTGAGTCAGTATGGGTGGAAGTCAGGAACAGGAAGGGAGCAGTTACTCTACTGGGGGTATTCTATAGGCCCCCTGGTAGCAGCAGAGATACCAAGGAGCAGATTGGGAGGCAGATTTTGGAAAGGTGCAAAAATAACAGGGTTGTTTATCATGGGTGACTTTAACTTCCCTAATATTGATTGGCACTTGATTAGTTCCAAGGGTTTAGATGGGGCAGAGTTTAAGTGTGTCCAGGATGGATTCCTGTCACAGTATGTTGACAGGCCGATAAGGGGAAATGCCATACTAGATATTAAGGGAGAGGAGGTGTTGGAGTTGTTAAAATACATTAGGATGGATAAGTCCCCGGGGCCTGACAGAATATTCCCCAGGCTGCTCCATGAGGCAAGGGAAGAGATTGCTGAACCTCTAGCTAGGATCTTTATGTCCTCGTTGTCCACGGGAGTGGTACCGGAGGATTGGAGGGAGGCAAATGTTGTCCCCTTGTTCAAAAAAGGTAGTAGGGATAGTCCAGGTAATTATAGACCAGTGAGCCTTACATCTGTGGTGGGAAAGCTGTTGGAAAAGATTCTTAGAGATAGGATCTATGGGCATTTAGAGAATCATGGTCTGATCAGGGACAGTCAGCATGGCTTTGTGAAGGGCAGATCGTGCCTAACAAGCCTGATAGAGTTCTTTAAGGAGGTGACCAGGCGTATAGATGAGGGTAGTGCAGTGGATGTAATCCACATGGATTTTAGTAAGGCATTTGACAAGGTTCCACACAGTAGGCTTATTCAGAAAGTCAGAAGGCATGGGATCCAGGGAAGTTTGGACAGGTGGATTCAGAATTGGCTTGTCTGCAGAAGGCAGAGGGTCGTGGTGGAGGGAGTACATTCAGATTGGAGGGTTGTGACTAGTGGTGTCCCACAAGGATCTGTTCTGGGACCTCTACTTTTTGTGATTTTTATTAACGACCTGGATGTGGGGGTAGAAGGGTGGGTTGGCAAGTCTGCAGATGACACAAAGGTTGGTGGTGTTGTAGATAGTGTAGAGGATTGTCGAAGATTGCAGAGAGACATTGACAGGATGCAGAAGTGGGCTGAGAAGTGGCAGATGGAATTCAACCCGGAGAAGTGTGAGGTGATACACTTTGGAAGGACAAACTCCAAGGCAGAGTACAAAGTAAATGGCAGGATACTTATTAGTTTGGAGGAGCAGAGGGATCTGGGGGTACATGTCCACAGATCCCTGAAAGTTGCTTCACAGGTAGATAGGGTAGTTAAGAAAGCTTATGGGGTGTTAGCTTTCATAAGTCGAGGGATAGAGTTTAAGAGATGCGATGTAATTATGCAGCTCTATAAAATGCTAGTTAGGCCACATTTGGAATACTGTGTCCAGTTCTGGTTGCCTTAGTATAGGAAGGATGTGGAAGCATTGGAAAGGGTACAGAGGAGATTTACCAGGAAGCTGCCTGGTTGAGAGAGTATGGATTATGATCAGAGATTAAGGGAGCTAGGGCTTTACTCTTTGGAGAGAAGGAGGATGAGAGGAGACATGATAGAGATGTACAAGATATTAAGAGGAATAGACAGAGTGGACATCCAGCGCCTCTTCCCCAGGGCACCACTGCTCAGTACAAGAGAACATGGCTTTAAGGGAAAGGGAGGGAAGTTCAAGGGGAATATTAGAGGAAGGTTTTTCACTCAGAGAGTGGTTGGTGCATGGAATGCACTGCCTGAGTCAGTGGTGGAGGCAGATACACTAGTGAAGTTTAAGAGACTACTAGACAGGTATATGGAGGAATTTAAGGTGGGGAGTTAGCACAACATTGTGGGCCGAAGGGCCTGTAATGTGCTAAACTATTGTATGCTCTATGTTCTATATCACTCTTGAACTTGTGATCACAATTTTCTCCTGCACTGCTTCATTCCAAGAAATTTCACTACAAGTTAATTTCACTTAAACAATTCAAAAGGACAAAAACAATGAAATAATAATTAAATTATGGAAAGATTCTGACTGAAAATTGCTGTTGCTCCTATTTTCTTGTTTTCTCATATTTACATACAGTATGTTTATTCATTAAACATACTGCACAAATCCAAATCCTTCTCTTCAATCATTTGGTCATGACATGCACTTAAACCTCACCAAAAAAATTGGTTTGGGAATTGTGGTCAATACTCCATTTCTACATCTTCAGGTCATGCTCTAGTTAAGAAAATTTCACTAAACAAAATTTCAATCACGTCCAATTAATGTTAAGAATAAAGTTGGAGCTGTGTTAGGGGAAGAATTAACTTTGTTTCCCATAAAATCCCACAGCAGTAGGCAATAGTCAGTAAGCTAATAAACTCATAATAGCACGAGTTTGTAAGGACAACTTCAATTCTGCAATTAAACTGCAGATTACTACAGAACAAAAATTACCGGTAGGTACTTCAACCTGCTAAGTCTGTGCCAGTTATCTATTGTCTATTTGCATTAACCTCTATGTTAAAATAAAATTTCTCCCCACATTATCATAATTGCTATGAGATTCTAACAGTCACCAACACACCAAGGTCAATTTACAGTGGCAAGTAACTGACTAACCTACACATATTTGGGATATGGGAAAATGCATTCACATGGAAGTGTTGCAAACTCCACAGACAGGACCCAGGGTCAGGAGTGAATCCAGATCTCTGGCTCTCTGAGGCAGTAGCCCAACTAACTATACCACTGTGTTGCCTTAATGGAGCTTAGCCTGCACTTAATCATCTACCCTCAACTGCCCTCAAGATGATAGTGGTAAGCTGCCTTTCTGAACCACTACAATTCCTCAGCTACGACTATATCCATAGCAGTAGTTGAGTAATTTTGGCAGAATCCAAAATGAGCTCTTATGAGCAGATTGTCAATAATCAAGTGATTCACCTTTTCAACAACTGTTACTAGATATCAGTAATTAAGTCTTAACATGGAAGTATAGGGAACACTAACCACAGAGCCTATAAAAATTATTCAACCTCCTTTACAACATTGAATTACAGTGGATTTAATTTTGTGGTTTTGTGAGCAGAATAATCCGGCAATAAATGAACAGGTCGGATTTGTGCTGTTTCTTGTGCAGAGGACATACCTGGCACTTTTTCTCGTTCTTGGGGAGAAGCCAGGATATTAGCTATTTTGAACAACTCAGCCAAGGGTGTGGCAAGCTCTGGAGTAAAGGTTTTCTGTACTACTGTTGGAATGTTGTCAGGGCCAATAGCCTTTGCTATATCCAATGTCTTTAGCTGTTTCGTAATATTACAGTACACAGAGTAACTCGAATTGTCTGAACACTAACATCCACCATGCTGGAGACTACTGGAGGAGGCCCTAGTTCTGGCTTCAAAGGAGATAGCTTGATTTTTAAAAAAATGTGCTCCATGGAGGTAGTTGCAATATTTAAAGATTTTATGGAATGACTGGAGGCCTCAAGTTTAATTTTATCCTTGTTTCTTAGGCCTCAAGAACACTCAGGAGCTGAAGGGAAACAGAGTTAAACAGAATGGGAAAAAAAACCCTACAGCCCAACTCATCCGTATCAAACAAGTTGCCGACCTGAGCTAGATGCATCTGTGTGAATTTGGTCAATACCTATTCTAAGCCTTTCCTATTCACATACCCGTCCCAACATCTTTTAAATGCTGTAATTGTACCCATCTCTGCTACTACTTCTGGCAGCTCATTCAAACAGCTAGTAATCTGACAGTTCATGGCCTACTGGCTTTTCCCAACTCTCTTAATTAAATTATATAGTTCAATCATAACCTACTCTTCACAAATTCAAATTGGTTCACTCTAAAAATATTGTCCAAGATATTCAATTTTTCTATCCTTAATTAGTTTCCAGTAATAGGTATATGGTTAATCAGTCTACAATCTTCAGTGTAATGACTCTTCAATATTTCTCTCACAACTGTTACTAGATATCAGTAATTAAGTCTTAACATGGAAGTATAGGGAATACTAACTACAATGCCTATAAAAAGTATTCAACCTCCTTTGGATGTGTTTATATTTTATTGTTTTACAACATTGAATTACAGTGGATTTAATTTTGTGTTTTTGATACTGATTAACAGAAAAAGAATATTTTGTGTCAAAGTGAAAACAGATCCCTACAAAGTGATCTAAGTTATTTGCAAATATAAAACACAAAATAATTGATTGCATAAGTATTCACCCCCTTTAATATGACACACCAAATCATCACTGGTGCAGACAGTTGGTTTTAGAAGTCAAGTAATTACATAAATGGAGATCTGATTTTGGAGACCTGTGTGCAGTCAAGGTGTTTCAATTGATTTTAGTAAAACCACGCCTTATCTGGAAGGTCCAACTGCCTGTGCATCAGTATCCTGGCAAAAACTACACCACAAAGACACAAGAACACTCTAAGCGACTCCACGCAAAGGTTATTGAAAAGTGTAAGACAGGAGACGGATACAAGAAAATTTCCCCAAGTCATTGAATATCCCTTGGAGTACAGTTAAGTCAATCATCAAGAAATGGAAAGATGATGGCACAGCTGTAAATCTGCCTAGAGCAGGCAGTCCTCAAAAAAATGAGTTACCATGCAAGAAGGGGGCTAGGGAGGGAAGAGACCTGTGACAACTCTGGAGGAGTCACAAGCTTCAGTGGCTGAGATGGGAGAGACTGAGCATCCAACTGCTGCCCAGGTGGTTCACCAGTCTTAGCTTTATGGCAGAGTGGCAAAGAAAAAGCCATTGTTGAAAAAAAACTCACATGAAATCTCAGCTAGAGTTTTCCAGAAGGCATATAGGAGACTCTGAAGTCAACTGGAAGAAAGTTTAATGGTCTGACGAAGGTTCTATGGTCTCAAATAAAGTTGAGCTTTTTGGCCATCAGACTAAGCACTATGTTTGGCATTAGCCAAACACCGCACATCAACAAAGTTAATGTCCTGGTCAGAGTCCAGACATCAATCTATTTAAGAATTTGTGGCTGGACTTTCAAAGAGCTGGTTACTCATGATCCCCATACAATCTGACACAGCTTTAGTAGTCTTGTAAAGACGAATGGGGAAAAACTGAATTAATTAGATGTGCAAAACTGATAGAGACCTATTCATACAGACTCAATGCTGTAACTGCTGCCAAAGGTGCTAAATACTGACTTGAAGGGGGTGAATACTTATGCAATCAATTATTTTGTGTTTCGTATTTGCAATTAATTTAGATCACTTTGTAGGGATCGGTTTTCACTTTGACATGAAAGACTCTTTTTCTGTTGATCAGCATCAAAAAAGCCAAATTAAATTTACTGTGATTCAATGTTGTAAAACAATAAAACATGAACACTTCCAGGGGTAGGGGGAGAATACTTTTTATAAGTACTGTACACAGTCCAATCTTCATCAGGGGATCAAAGGTGGAGAGGGTCAGTAGCTTTAAATTCCTCAGTGTTATCAATTCAAAGGATCTGGCCTGGGTCCAGCATCTAAGTGCCATTACAAATAAGGCACAGCAGCACCTCTTCTTTCTTAGAAGTTTGCAGAGATTTGGCATGTTATTTAAAATTTTGACAAACTTTTATAGATTTGCAGAGGGGAGTATACTGACTGGTTGAACACCGTCTGGTACAGAAACACCAATGCCCTTGAATGGAAAAGCCTACAAAAAGTATTGGATATGCAGCCCAGTCCCCTAAGGGAAAGACCTTTCCCATCAACGAGCAAATTGATAAGGAGCACTGTTGCAGGGAAGTAGAATCCATTGTCAAAGACTCCTACCATCCAGGCCATGCTCTCTTCTCACTGCTGTATCAGGGAGGAGGTACATGAGCCTCAGGTCCCTCATGACTAGGTTCAGGAAAATTTATTTCCCCTCAACCATCAGGCTCTTGAACCAGAGGGGATAACTTCACTCACTCCAACACTGAACTGATTCTACAACATATGGACTTGTGATGATATTGGGTTTGCTTACTGCAGTTCTAAAATAAAATGAAGACCTTAAGCCTTATTGGATACTCTCACTAAAGGGAGGTTATATTGCAACTACCCAATCTTCAAGGACTAGTTTACTTCCAGTTTACTCTCCATGGTGAGTTTAGCTGTCACTACCCAATCTTTAAACAATGGGACCCCTCCCCCAACCTCACTCCACCAAGGAGAAGATACTTTCAGCTAACACATAGCTCATTTAAACAGAGCTCAGGTATTTTCAGTGATGCACATTTAAGTCCACACAACACTCTTAGAAAGGCATTTAAAACTCAGAGGACTTCTCTCTTAAACACATTCAAATCACAAGCCATCTCTAAAGCACAAAGTATTTTCAAAACACACATTACAATTCTTATAAACTAACAAGCTATACCAAAGATGCAGACGACAAATTGTCGATTGTGCAAATCAAAGCCAAAGGAATGGATTTTAGTCCACCCAATGTTTCTTTCATACTTGATGTTCCTTATTCAATTCCACAATAAGCCTGAACTGGTTTGTACATGTAGTTTCTTTGCCACTAGGGTGCCTTCACATATACATACTTCCTCCAATACCCTTTTTACACAAAAGGTCCAAAGGTCTCTTGGAGACATAGTTCCAAGACTAATGCTGCAAACCTAACTTTGTTGAGTACATAAAACTCCCAATATATCAACAGATCAGTTATTGATATGCAAAGTGGTCTGCACACTTCCTTGAATTAAGCAACTTAGTCAGTGTATCTGTTTTGAAACAAGCCCAAGTTAAATAACCCATTGTTTTATAATGCAAACCTTGAGCAATAAACCAAATGCAATGACCAACATCCTACTTCCTACAGACAGTGTGTCTACTTTATACAGAGCTTGGTTGTAAAGCTGTTTATATAGAGTGATTGCTTCAACTTCAAAACTGATTGCTGCCTTCCATTTACCACAAGAGCATAAGACATACGAGTAGAATTATCGATATGCACTGTCATTTCATCATGGCTGATCCATTTTGCCCCTCAATCCCATTCGCCTGCCATCCCCCCCCCCCCCGTAATCTTTCATACCCTGACTAAAACAGACCTATCAACCTCTGCCTTAAATACATGCAGTGTCCTGACCTCCACAGCTGAACGTGGCAATGAATTCCACAGATTCGCCACTCTCAGCATTAGATTCTTGCTTTTATATTCTAGTCCTCTCAAAATGAATGCTAATATTCCATTTTCTTCCTCACCAGTGACCCAATCTGCAAGCTAACCTTTAAGGAATCCTGCACAAGGACTCCCAAGTCCCTATGCACCTTATATTTTGAATGTTGTCACTATTTAGAGAACAGTCTACACTCCTATTCCTTTTACCAAAGTGCATGGCCATACACTCCCTGACTCTGTATTCCATCTGCCATTTCTTCGTCCATTCTCCTAATCTATGTCCTTCTGCAGCCTTCCAGCTTCCTCAACACCACCTGCCTTTTCCCCTATCTTCATATTGTCAGAAAACTTAGCCATAAAGACATTAATTCCATCATCCAAATCATTGACATATAATGTAAAAAGAAGCCGTCCCAAATCAGCTCTGTGGAACACCATTAGTCACCGGCAGCCAACCAGAAAATGCTCCCTTTATTCCCACTCTACCTCCTGACAATCAGCCATTCCTCTATCCATGCTAGTATCTTTCCCATAATACCCTAAGTTCTTATCTTGTTCAGCAGCCTCGTGTGCAGCACCTTGTCAAACGCCTTCTGAAAATCGAAGTACACAACATCTACTGATTCTCCTTTGTTGTTATTTCCTCAAAGAATTCCAGCAGATTTGCGAGGCAAGATCTTCTGTTAAGGAAACCATGCTGACTTTGACCTATTTTACTGTGTGCCTCCAAGTACCTTAAGACCCCATCCTTAACAATAGATTTCAACATATTCCCAATCACTAAGATCATTCTAAAAGGCCTATGAATTCCTTTCTTCAGCCTCCACCCATTCTTGAAGAGTAAAGTGATATTTGCAATTTTCTAGTCTTCCAGAACCATGGCAAAATCCAGTGATCCTTTAAAAATCATTTAAAATCCACAATCTCTTCAACTATCTCTTTCACAACCCTGGGGTGTAGTCCATCTGGTCCAGGATTTATCCATCTTCAGACCTTTTACCTTCCCAAGCACGTTCTCCCTAGTATAGCAACAGCACTTAGTTCTGCCCCTGACGCTCTGAAACTTCCGGCATTCTGCTAGTGTCTTCCACAGTGAAGACCGATGCAAAATACTTATTCAGTTAGTCTGCCACTATTGTTTCTCCAGCGTCAGTTTCCAGTGGTCAGATATCTACTTTCACCTCTCTCTTATTCTTTATATTGTATATCTGAAATACACTTTTGGTATTCTCTGATATTATTGGCTAGCTTACCTTCACATTTCATCTTTTCCCGCATTATGACTTTTTTAGTGGCCGTGTGTTAGTTTTTAAATGCTTCCCAATCCTCTAAATTCCCACTTTTTTTTTGCTCTATTATATGCCCTCTGTGGCTTGTATGTCGTCTTTGACTTCCCTTGTCAGCCATGGTTGCGTCATCGTGCCTTTAGAATACTTCTTTGAGATGTATTCTATCCTGTGCCTTCTGAATTGCTCCCTGAAACTCCAGCTATTGCTGTACTGCCATCATCCTTGCTACTGCCCCTTCAAATCAGTTTTAGCCAGTTCCTGTCCCATGCCTCTATAATTCCCTTTACTCCACTGTAATACTGATACATCTGACTAACTTCTCCCTCTCCAGTTGCAGAGTGAATTCTATCTTATGATCACTGTCTCCTAATGGTTCATTTACCTTAAGCTCCCTGATCAAATCCAGTTCATTACACAACACCCAATTAATAATTGCCTTTCCCCTAGTGGGCTCAACTACAAGCTGCTCTAAGAGCATCACATTGGCATTCTACAAATTCTCTCTCTTGTGACCCAGCACCAATTTGATTTTCCCAAACTACCTTCACATTGAAATCCCCATGACAATCATAACATTCTCCTTTTGACATGACTTTTCATGTGATTTGTAGTCCACATCCTGGCTACAGTGTGGAGGCATATATATATAACTCCAGTCAGGGTATTTTTAGATGTAACCCATCTTTTTTATATAGATCACACCTTCCCTAGAATAGATCCAGCAATCTGAAGCTCTGCCCCTGCACCAATTCATCAGCCATGCATTCATCTGCCAAATCATCCTATTCTTGCCTTCATTGGCACATGGCATTGGCAGCAATCCAGAGAAGAGTATGCTGGAGGACCTGCTTTTCAGCTTTCTACCCAATGCTCTCTTTAGGACCTCCTCCCTTTTCCTACCTGTGTCACTTCCATCTTAAGAACTGCAGACTGGCCTCCATTTACGACCAGAAGCTAAACAAAAGGTATAGTTGGAAGTTTAACTTATACTGTTTGATCATACTAGTGGCAGCCGCTGTGTTTAGAAAGCTGAGTTTGACCAACCTGGGAGCCCCACCCCCAGCCCAGGAAGCAAATAACCATCACGAACTCATTTTCAGGGACTCTACACCTCGCGCTCTCAATATTTGTTGCTTGGTTATTTATTGTTTTTGCAGTTTGTTGTCTTGTGCATATTGGTTGTTTGTCAGTCTTTGTTATGAATGGTTTATCATTGATTCTGTTATGTTCCTTTGTACTTATTGTGAATGCTTCATTAAAATTAATTTCAGGGTAGAATATGGTGACACATACTGTATGTACTTTGATAGTAAATTTACTTTGAACTTTGCACACACTCAAACAATTTCTGTTATTATGCAAAGATGCTACTTTACAACTAGCCAAACATGGGTTATGCCAAAAAATGAGAATAAATAAAATTCTTAGAACATCTAAGCAGCTAAGCTTTTTCCAGAAGATGCAACTAGGAGCTACATAAATGCCAATCTTATATTTATCTTCATTTTTATTCACATTGGATATCTTTCTAAATCTATTTGGAACTCTAAAGAAATAATCACATTTAAAGTAACTCACTGTATCATGCAAAAAAAAGCTTCAGCTGTCTCTTACAAATGTTCTAATTTGTTTCATTTTCTTTTAGGGAACAAAGAGAAAACTGCTCAATAGTTAATAAATCAATTACAAATGAGTATCTCTTGATAAAACACAATTTAACAAAATTGGCTTTACAAAGAAGTAGACGATATAGAAACCAAATAAATGTTACTTCAAATTAAAATTATAAATTCAACATATGATAACTTGGTAAAATTTAAGACAATTATCAGGTAATTAATAATACTGTGCTCAAAACATAGAAGATCTGGGTAGAATTGCAGGAGTTGAAATAATCGAAGTATTTGATTAAAGATTAATTTCTAAATTAAAAAGGTCCAGGTCAAGCAAATTATATGTTTTGCAATTATACTTCAACTCCACATCCACACTAATAATTTCCTAATCAATATTATTAACCAGGAAAACCCAATTTAAAGGCTGTACCTATCAGCAAAACCAAGAAGTCACACTAACAACATTCACTGATAATTTTTGTTCCATGGCTTTAAGTGCATGGTACAATACAAATTATATTTTATGCTATTTGTATTAGACATTTTTAAGTTTTGCAGCTTGGCATTCATAATAGTTTGTCAAAGTGCTGCACCACAAAACAAGTTAAAAACTAGAATTTGAGCCATTTGTCCTGATTGGATGTCACTGTTGATTCAAATGTCCTAGTTTATTATTAGGGGGCTGAAGACAGATTTTAAAAGAATTTAGAAGAGGGAACATTTTCCCAGAACTATCTGAAGACTTACCTTCCAGTTCGCCCAATGTTGTGATTCTATAATTTTAATCACAGCACCCATTAAAATTCCTGTAAGAAAGAAATGGTGAGACATATTAACGAAAAAATTCAATGAGTTATATTTAGACACTACCTTTAATTCAGCTAAGGTTTCACGGCATTTCACATGAACATCATAAAAAAAACAAGCAACAGTCTTGATCTGAGAATCTTGAACAAAATACTTTATGCTGTAGTTCATTCCTAAGAGCAGAGAACAGTGCAGCATTGTTACAGTGACTTGTTAGTGGAACTGTAGTCAAAATCTGTAAATTAATGATTTTCTGAATAACTGTACAGAATTTGAAGATGCTGGAAAAAACTCTCTGAGCCAGCACGTGTGCTACCTTAGAGAGTTGCAGTGTGGGGAGTTTACAGAGATAAGAAAGTAAAGCTATGAAAATAAAAACAGAAAATTTTAATTTCACAGTTTAAGCAAATATAGAATACAAAGAGAAAATAAGCTTACCTTACCTATCGAAAATGGGAAAAAAAATTTCAATTAGTTAATTCGTGCTAAACATTCGTTGATACAGTTCAAAGTAGTTCATAGGGCCCATATGTCTAAGGATAAATTAGCTTGTTATTATTCTCATATCAGTCCAGTATGTGACAGATGTCATTCTGAGACAGCTTCTTTAACTCATATGTTTTGGTCATGTTCCGCTCTGAAAAAATATTGAGAAGATATCTTTGATATTATTTCAACTGTTTTGAATATTGATTTACAACCTCATCCTATTATGGCAATTTTTGGTTTACCAATGATAGAACCACACCATTTAACCTCTTCAGCGTGTCGGATGATTGCATTTCTCACATTAATGGCTAAAAGATCAATTTTGCTGAATTGGAAGGAGATTAATCTTCCCACCCCATTTCACTGGTTCTCTCAAACTATGTTATGTTTAAACTTATAAATAATCAGAAGTGTTATATATGACCCTTCTAATAAATTTTATCAAATTTGGAGGCCTTTTATTCAACACTTTCATATGATGTGATTTGACCTCTTTCCAAACCTATTTTTGTGTTAATATATGTAGGGAGGTTCAAAGCGGGTGACACTAATGATCCTGTATTTTTTTGATGCTATAAACAGCCCATGTTCTTTTCTTTTTTTTTCTATTAGGTTAGTATTGGTTAACTTAGTTTTTGGGTTTTTTTTTGTTTTTTCTTCTTTTTTTTGTTTTTTTGGGTATGTTAATCTTTTTTTTGTGAACCTACATTTGTATTTTGAACATTTCTGGGAGGTTTATTACCTTTGTACTAACTGAATATATAACTATATATGTTATCTATTAACAATGTAATCCCAACAATTGTGCAACAATACTATATATATCCACTATTTTTATATTAATAAAAAGATTGAAAAAGAAAAAGAAAGAAAATAGAGACTCAGACAACAAGTACGTAACTGACACAGCAAATACCTGTAAGCTATCACACAAAGTAGACCAAACCTATAGTTTTACTATCAAGTGGTATTTCATTTCATTCCTTATAGCTTTAAAAATAATGCAATAATAAATGGGACCTGCTTCAGGGAACATACATCCCTCTACACCATGTACACTGGCTACAGCCGTGTACTGCAAGTGAGGCGAGTACAAATTCAAAAATTATTCTGACCTAGCGTTGTTTGCCCAGAAATATGAACCCCAAATGCATTCTGCAATGCATGAGGAAATTTCAGAGAAGGACACAGCATACCACAAAACATTTTTCCTTCACCCAGATGCACACCACGTTCCTTTCAACTATATTTAATGGTGCTATGTGTTTCATCAATTAACAGCCCACTTACCTAAAGATACAACTGCCACACTTTCTGGAAGAAAATGCAGTTTGTACTTAATCAGCAGCCGCACCAATATGATGCAAATAGCTGTAAAATGAATAACAAAATACAATATTAGATATAAGCAACATTGTTAGAGCATGAAAGATCTACTTCTGAAAGTAGATTCAGTCCTGATGAACGGTTTTGGCCTGAAATGTCGACTGCTCAATTTTTTCCATAGAAGTTGCCTGGCCTGCTGAGTTCCTCCAGCATTTTATGTGTACTACTTCTGAAAAGTTTCTTCTATCAGCTGTTATTAAATACAGCAAGGACATTTAGAAATCTGTATTTCAAACAGTCTCAATGCAACTTTGTTTTACTCATTTGAAAATAAATCCTGGCTTTCCAACTATTCCAATCTGTCCACTCTCCAGCAGTTGAAACAACGTGATATAAAACAAAATGGGATTTTTGACCAATTACCCTGATGTCCTCTTCAGCGTTAGCCAGTTTGCACATTGTATGAGTTTATGCTTATGAAATATTATAAATTCAAAGTAATTTTTTACAGTTTAGTTTAGGTTTGATTAGAAACACATTACCGTAGATTCCGGATTTTAAGCCGCTACTTTTTTCCCACATTTTGAACAGCTTTGAACTCTGCGGCCTTTAATACGGTGCGGCTAATGTATTATTTTTTTTCATGCCGCCAAAAACATTTTGCCTCGTAACAGTAGACCAATAAAATTGATGAGTAGTTCACAGAGGTCCAATGAAATTGTACGATAAATCAAGCGCACTTTCACAATTAAATTATTGTAAATCAGTCATTTGTACTCACCCTCATCAACATGGAAAACACTCGAAGAAAAGCATTGTGCTGCCTTTATGGCAGTTATTTAGTTTATAATATTTTCGCTTAGTAATTCATTTGTTAGTTAAAGTTAGAACTGTTTTAACTATATTTGTTTTCTGTACTACATCGCGGGATGCTATGACGTCACACCCGGTTTCGCCGCGTCTTGTGGGAAAACGCCGGTTTGCGATAAATGGGACGGCGGGGGGGAGCGGCGGAGCGAAAACGCTGCTTTTAAGTTAAAGGCGATCAATAACTTTTCCTGGTAGGCTGCAGTATATATATTTTTTACCAGTCGTTAGGATATTGGAGTGTTGTTCAGTAAAGAAGTATACGCAACGTATATTTAAAAGTAGCCGCGTTACAGGCACGGTTCGAAAAAAAGCATTTGCAATATGTATTTGTTTATGTTATCATATGGATTTAATTAAAAGTTAAAAAATCCTCACGTGTAATATCTTTCTGTGTAAATATCTCATATTACAACGTGGGACACCTGCGGCCGAAAATCCGGTACGGCCTGTACAAGTAAAAAATTGATTTTATTTCTAAAATTAGACCCAGCGGCTTTTAATCAAGTGCGCTCTGTAGTCCGGAATCTACGGTACTACCATTTATCAATGTTGTTAGAGAATACTGCAACAAATCTTTTAGTAAATTCAGTTAAGCATCAAATTTGTCCAAGTTTGCTGTGGAAATTTTAATAAACTTGAATTCCAAATAAAAGACATTTTTAAACCAAAGGAATTAAGCCAGAGAAGTTGGAGGATTTTGAAGAAGATTATATTGTGAAATGGTTATGTACCAGAAAGCAGTTTCAGAAAATATGAGCAATACAGATTCAGTGGTTGTTTCCAAGCATGCATGAAGCAAGAATTTTTGAATGCAAAAATTTGCAAGCTAAGGTCAAAGGGCAGAAGAGGAATGAGGTGAGATGACTGCTCTACAAAAAGCCAGTACAGATTTGATAGATTAACTTGCCTCTTCTTATTGTGTAAAATACTACATACTTAAAGATGGTAGAGAACCTAACAGCCCGGTGTCACATCAATGCCCTTTCCCTAAATGTCAATGAACAGAAGAACTGGTCATTAACTTCAGGAAGGGGGTGGGGGTGGATGGTGCCCCCATTCCTGTTGACATCAACAGCGAGGAGATCAAGAGACTTGAGAACTTCAAGTTCCAAAGAGCAAACATCGCTAATAGTTTATCCTGGTCCATCTACATGGGCACAATGGCCAAGAGAGTTCACAGTCACCTCTGCTTCTTCAGGGGTCCAAAGATATTTGGCAGATCCCTGCTGACTTCATCAGTTTTTATAGGTGTAAGCAGAAAGTAAGCAGCATGGATTCAGAAAGGGCAGTTCCTGTTTGATAAATTTACTGGAGTTCTGCGAGGATATAATGAGTGCAGTGGATAGAGGGGAACAGGTGGATGTCGTATACTTGGATTTCTAGAAGGCATTCGATAAGGTGCCGCACAAGAGACTTACAAATAAGATACGGATACATGGAGTCGGAGGAAGTGTATTGGCATGGAGAGTGGATTGGTTAACTAAGTCTAGTTCTTGTACTGTGTCATGTAACACCATGGTCCTGGAAAAACGTCGTCTCATTTTTACTATGCACTGTACCAGCAGTTATGGTCGAAATGACAATAAAAAGTGACTTGACTTGACTAAGAGGAGGCAGTGAGTTGGTATAAACAGATGTTTCTCCAGTTGGCAGTCAGTGTTGAGTGGGATGCCACAGGGGTCGGTGCTGTTTACCATTTACATTGATAATTTGGAAGAGGGGACTGAGTGTTGCGTAGCAAAATTTGCTGATAACACTAAACTGAGTGGAAAAGCAAATTGTACAGAGGATGTGGAGAGTCTGCAGAGGGATATAGATAGGGTAAGTGAGTGGGCCAAGGTCTGGCAGATGGAATACAACGTTGGTAAATGTGAGATCATCCACTTTGGAAGGAATAATAGAAGAGCAGATTATTATTTAAATGGTGAAAGATTGCAGCATGCTGTTGTGCAGAGGGACTTGGGAGTGCTTGTTCATGAATCGCAAAATGTTGGCTTGCAGGTACAACAGGTTATTAAGAAGCAAACGGAATGTTGGCCTTCATTGCTACAGGGATTGAATTCAAGAGCAGGGAGGTCATGCTGCATCTATACAGGGTACTGGTGAGGCCGCACCTGGAGTACTGTGTGCAGTTCTGGTCTCCATACTTGAGGAAGGATACACTGGCTTTGGAGGCAGTGCAGAGGAGGTTCACCAGGCTGATTCCAGGGATGAAGGGGTTAATGTATGAGGAGAGATTGAGTCGCCTGGGACTATGCTCTCTGGAATGCAGAAGAATGAGAGAGCATCTTATAGAAACATACAGAATTTTGAAAGGGATAGATAAGATAGAAGTAGGAAAGTTGTTTCCATTGGTAGGTGACAGTAGAACTGGGGGACATTGCCTCAAGATTCAGGGGAGAAGATTTAGGACAGAGATGAGAAGAAACGGTTATTTCTAAGAGAGTGGTGAATTTGTGGAATTCTCTGCCCAGGGAAGCAGTTGAGGCTTCTTCACTAAATATATTTAAGATACAGTTAGATACATTTTTACATAGTAAGGGAATTAAGGCTTATGGGGAAAAGGCAGGTAGATGGAGCTGAGTTTACGGACAGATCAGCCGTGATCTTATTGAATGACGGGGCAGGCTCGATGGGCCGGATGGCCTACTCCTGCTCCTATTTCTTATGTTCTTATGTATCCAGATGCATCGTGGCTTTGTATTAGGGATTCAGAAGTTATGGAATGATACACATATCAGATATTAACTCACACACAAAAATCTTCAATTGCTAATGTAAACTGTAAGCAGTAATTAGTTTGACAAGGGCAGCTCTGCAAACAAACAGGTAATACCCACAGAGCACAGACTGCTGGCACACAGCAGGAGGAAGGCTACTCAGGGGATAGGGTTTGTAAAGTGACCATGAGACATTCTCACATGCATTAGCCAAATGTAAAACAATGGGGTTTTGTTCATCGACCTGCATCAACATGGGGGTGTATAGGGTGTCAGGGAGGGTATCACCACTGGTGTGAAGACCTGTCCTCCAGCTTTTGTCCTCAGCTGGCACTCAGCTCTCACTCGTGTCTCCAAATAAGCTATTTGCATGCGACAGTGGCCACACCCTGGGCACCAGCTTCAACAGGCCAGCCAAACCTGGGAAAAGCATTTTGTGTGTGTTGCTCAGATTTCCAGCATGCAGATTTTCTCTTGTTAGAGAGAGGCCGTCGGGGCCTGTCTAACTAAAGCATGTCAAGACTGGATTCGGCAGACTGTGCGGAGGAAACCACCAGCTGGTTCAACAGGCAAGAAGGCATTTCCTAGCATGCATTGTGAAGCACGAAGAGCATGGCAAAACAGATAGATCACTCTGGTCATCCATTTCATCCTGACCTATCTCCAGTCATCTTGATTTTCATCTTGCCATTGAATCCAGACAGACTAGGATGAGAGAGTGCAGCTGACAACCTGCGCAACTCTCCCTCACTTTAACCAAACTCACTCGCAAGTCATGACATCCAAAAAAGGATGTCAGGGGTCCTCATCGCTCGTGATGGATGTGCGCACATGCGCACACACGCACATCAACAGGCAACACTATCATACACTCAAGGAGTGATACAGCATGCATGCAGGCTCTTCACCCTAATTTGTCCTTGCTCAGTCAGGTAGACCTAATTGACTGCATTTGACCCATAGCCCTCGAAACTCTATTTATCTGGATGGCTTTTTTATGTTACTAATGCGCCAGCCTAATCGAGCTGATTCCAAATATGCACAATCTGATGTGGGAAGAAGCTGATGTTCCTTTCAGATCTCTTGCCTCTTTACTTATACCTAGACCATCTTGTTTTTAACATCCCCTCCTTGGGGAAAAAGATCACATACTTTCACCCCTCATATATCAAATCGCTCTCAATCACCAGCATTTTACAGGATAATGTCCTAATCTATGCAATCTCTCCTTGTAACTCAGGCCTTCACCCCGCTCCCCCACATTTCAGGTAACATCCTGCTATATCTTTTTCTGCCCTCTTTCTAGTTTAATAACATCCTTGTTAGAATAGGGTGACCAAAACTGCACTCAATACTCAAAGTGAGACCTCACCACATTTTATATAACTGCATCAGAACTTCCAAACTTTTGTGTTCTGTACCCTGACTGATGAAGGGCAATGTGCCATATATCTTCTTCACCATACTGTTTAACAAAGATGCTGCTTTCAGTGAACTATTCACTTGCTGCTTTATGTTGAAGCCAAAAAGTTCTACTTTAGTCTCATGTGACCACAAGACCTTCTTTCATATCTTTATGTAATGTACTGCAAAACCCTTAAGGCAAGGAAACGCTTTTTTTAAAGCGGCATGTGTGGAGTAAATGTAATACTGCGCATCAGTCAGCTAACACCACCCCTACTATACAGTATGGTGGAGATAGCATCTTGCTACGGGGAGGCTTTTCAGCAGGATGGACTGGAAATCTGGCCAGGATTGTTGGGAAGATGAATATTACTAAATACAGAGTGATCCTGGATAAAAACCTGCTAGTTTCTGACAAAAAGCTTAAACTGGGGAGGAAGTTCATCTTTCAGCAGGACAACAGGCCAGAGCAAACCTGAATCCTGATGTTAATTTGATCAAACATCTTGGCAAGACCTCAAAATCGCTGCCCACAGCCACCACTCAACTAACCTGGCATAGCTTGAGCAATGGGCAAATCTTGCTCCAACACATTGTCTAATAGGGACTTATCCAAAAAGACAACTAGCCATAATAGCTGTGAGAGGTGGTTCAACTAAGTATTGAGCAAAGGGGGATAAATACTTTTGAATTACTGACATTTCAGTTTTTGAATTTTTAGTTTTTCATGCTTTCTAACTTTCCCTGTTTTTTGGGCACTACTGTGAATGAAGGAACATGTGATTTACAAATAAAAATTCTCAGTTAAATTGATCAAATCCCCTGGTCACAGTACTCATTTATGGGTTAGGGGCTGAATACTTCTACAAGGCATTATATAAAACTTTAATTTTATAAATATCCACATCTGAATGCCTTCAGTTAAAGTCAGCTTCTGGTTTCTATCTGGTCCTTATTTCTACAGTGAAATGGCTTTCTTTTGAAAGGGAAAAAAAGGATAATAAGATTAGATAAGTTCAAAGTATATATAGTTAATAAATTTAATTGGGAAGTTACTCGCCTGATGAAAGAGATGGTACAATACAATCCTTTGTACATATCAAGCAGGTCCAGAAGTAGTAACCGTTTCAACTTTTTAATCATTCTCATCTTTTTATCAATTGAGACAATTTCTTTTTGTGTTATATGTCAATGATTTGGATAACAGAATTGATAGTTTTGTTGCCAAGTTTGCAGACAATACTAAGAAGGGCCAGATTGTGCTGTGGAAGCAGGGAGGCTGGACAGGTTGGGAGAATGGACAAGGAAAAGGCAGGAAGAAAATAGTGTTGGGAAGTGTATCGTCATGCACTTTAGTAGAAGGAATAAAGGCCTAGCTTGTTTTTTTAAAAACGGGGATAAAATTCAAAAATGAGAGGTGCAAAGGGACTTGGGAGTCCTCATGCAGGATTCCATTAAGGTTAACTTGCAGGTTGAGTCGCTGGTAAGGAAGGCAAGTGCAATGTTAGCATTCATTTCAAGGAACCAGAATACAAAAGCAAGGATGTATGCCAAGGCTTTATAAGGCATTAGTCAGAAAACACTTGGGGTATTGTGTGCAGTTTTGGGCCCCTTACATAAGAAAAGATGTCCTGAAATTGGAGAGGGTTTAGAGTATGCTCATGAGTATGATTCTGGGAATGAAAGGGTTATCGTATGAGGTGCATTCGATGGTTCTGGGCTAATACTTGCTGGATTTTATTAGAATGAGGGGAGATCTCATTGAAACCTATCGAATACTGAAAGGACTAGTTAGTGGATGTGCAGAGGATGCTTCCTATTGTGGATGAATCCAGGACTAGCGACTCAGAAAAGGGGGATGTCCATTTAGAACAGAGATGAGGAGGAATTGCTTTAATTAGATGGTAGTAAATCTGTGGAATTCATTGACCTGGACTTCACAGCTGTCCATGGCAATGAGGATATTTAAAGCAGAGTTTGATAGGTTCTTGATTAGTCAAGGCATCAGAGGTTACAGGGACAAGGCAGGAGAACGGGGTTGAGAGGGATAATAAATCAGCCACGATGGAATGGCTGAGCAGACTCAATGGGCCAAATGGCCTAATTCTGTTCCCATGTCTTATGCTTTTATGGAAATTGTGAACTAGACTAACTCAGGAGCCACAATTATTTTAATGACAAAGACTTCTGAGAATACCTGAAATGAAAAATCAAGAGCATTTTGTAGCAGTGACATACCTAATATAAGCAGACTAAAGAAAATAGTCATTCCACTTGATTGTTCTTCTTGTTGAGCTTCTTCCCCGGTCTGTAGCGGTAGTATGGGCTTTGCTGGAGTTTCTGGAACTGGTATTGGAGTAGTAACCATGATAATGGGGATTGAGGTGGCTTGCAAAGTGCCATTTTGATCCACAGTATTATTCGACAATCTGAAATTAGCAAAACAGAAGACTGTTGGAATGAATATAATTGCTTATTATTTTTAACTGATTATTATATAACACCATGATTATTCATCTTCCTCAACATGCAAACTGTATTTATTCAAATAAGTCAGATAATCTAATACCGTGCAAAATAATATTTCATTTAACAACTCAATATTCTATAAATACCTCGTTTCCATTAGTCATAAAATCATATAGAGTTACTTCTGTTTGAAACATGCCTCTATCAACCCACATTTTTGTTTAAGATTCATCACAATTTTCTAACTGGTTTTAAATTATCTGGTTAATTGACCATGAGAGTTGGTGAATGCCTTAGCAGATCAGCTTTGTCTGATGAGTCTAAAAATCCTGTTATACTTGCAAAGGATCTCCATATCTCCGGTATCCTTCTGAGGTATGAACATCAAGAGGTGGCACATGGTGGTCGCAAACACATGTTGTCCAGTGTGCACCGAAAATACTGGGCTCCTGGTGTAATTCTTCTTACAATTGTACAAATACCTTGTTTGCCAACAGTTGCCCGCAGCTTCAGGATGCCAGAACATAGTAGATATACCCCTGGACAGGACTTGTCCAGATGAACCTCTGTTTAACGTCTAGAAGTGGACTACTGTGGACCTTTTGAGATGAAGAGCAGGAGTACAGTGAAGAGTATGGGGTCTTGTTTATCTGTTCAGCTTGATGAGCTGTTCACATTGAAGTGGCATTTTCTTTGGACACGAATTCCTTTGTTATCCACTTTGATGCCTTATAGCAAGACAAAAACAGGTTCGTGAACTGAGCCCTGTTAATGTGACAAACTTTGTTGGAGCTGAGTGTGAATTAAGCCATTGAGAAATGGAACCATTCAATCAGTGATGTCTTTCCTCAGAAAGGAATTAAGTAGATTTTTAACCCCCACTCCCCCACCCTGGCTGGCTCACAGCATGAGGGAACATGGGAGTTGATCAGATCTGTACAGAAGATCCTCAATTCCACCTTGAAAGGTATTGAATCTTGACAAAGAGGATTTTCACGCAGCCCTTTATGAAGTAGAGACTATTATCAATGGTTGTCCAATTACTAAGGCATCCTCTGATTCCAATGATTTGGAAGCACTAACACTTGACCATCTATTGCTTCTGAAAACGTCACCACCTTTACCACTAGGAGATTTCCACAAGGAAAACATTTATGCTTCTCCTAGATGGAAGCAGGTCCAGTACACATCAAACTTGTTTTGGAAACAATGGGTCAAGGAGTACTTACCACAGTTACTGGAACATTAGAAGTGGTCAGATATAAAGTGTAATTTCCTCCCAAGAGACATTGCGTTTATAGTCGATGACTCAGTGCCTCATGGCAAGTCATTCAACACCTTGCAGAGATGGAAGAGGATTTCACATTTAGACAAAGACCAGCTATCTGGATAGAACTATGGTCAAGATCCATCATTTATACAAAGCAGAGGTTTGAGGAGCTACAGTTCTAGAAGCTTCACTTTGTTTGCTTGATGTTAGGACTTTGACTTGACAGACAGTGTAATACAGACAGATCACTCTGTATTGGGCTATTTGCTGGTAACCTCTGGCCTAGATGACTGTTACATGACTAGGCTTGCAGAAGAAAGAAAGAGTACATTTGCAAAAATGTTAAGAAGATTATCCTAGAAGATTTCACGTTGCTGATTTTTGTAGTATGTAGTTGTAATTATTCTAGTGTATTAATTAGGGGCTGGGATATAGGGGCCATGTACCTTTTCTCTGTTGCACGTTTTTATTATGGGTCACAGTAATTTGTCACGCGTGTTAGGGCATGGTAGAAGTTAATGAGTATCGCCACATATTCATGCTTTGTTCTCGTTAGTTTAGTTAAAGATGGAGACTGAGCGGGAAGAATATTTTTTGTTGACTGCTGATTCCTCTCAGCTTGTTAATTCTGATAAGGTTACTTATTTATGATCTTTGCTTATTTCACTAGTTTTGCTAATATTGCTATATTAGATTGTTTGTCTCTGCTGGTTTTATAATAGATGATCAAACATACTTTTTTCAACTTGGATCTCAGTTATTGGGAAGCACGTCACACAGTGAGAATTCCCTCATTAATTTCTAAGCAGTGTTGGTTTATTTTTCAAATAACTGCTACACCTGAGTTTACATACCACCAGCGACCAACTATAATCAAGTCCTTGAGAAGTGCATGATGACATCTCCAAACAAGAAACAGTCCATCCTAAAGCATTTCAAATCATAGTCGAGGACTTCAAACAGGCTCTTTTGAAGAAATCCCTGCTGAATTACCATCAGCATAAAATCTGTAGCACCAGAGTTCCCAACACACTAGACCCCTGTTATACTAAGACAACAGGGTTCATGTTCCATTCCATGCCCAGACTGCATTTCAGGAAATCTGAACACTTGGTAGTCCTTCTACCTGCATACAAGCAGAGCTAAAGAGCCAAGCTCCAGAAATTAGGACAACAAAGAGGTAGTGGAGCAGCTAATGGATTGCTTTGAGTCGGCGGATGGGCCATGTTCAAGGACTCATCTGTGGATCTGGATCTGGATGAATACACCATGATTGTCACGGACTACAGCAAAATAGTTGTAGATGATTGTGTCTCCATAAAATCTTTCAGAGTCTTCCTCAACCAGTAGCCCTGGATGAACCATGAGATCCACAATCTGCTAATGGCCAGATCAGAGGATTTCAAGTCTGGGGACCAAGAAAGTTACAAGAGGTTCAGGTACAATCTCTGGAAAACCATCTCATGGGTGAAGTGGCAATTCTGGACTAAACTTGCATCAATGAAGGACGATTGACAGTTGTGCAGGGCTTGAAATGGCATCACCTCTTACAAAGTGAAATCAAGTGACATAGGCAACAACAGGGCTTCGCTTCCAGATGAGCTCAGTACCTGCTATGCTGGCTTTGACCGGCAAAACATGAAGGAAGCATCACAAACTGTGCAGGCACGTGGATGTCAGCAAGTTAGACAGGCGGGAGGAAGTTAAAAAGCTTGATAGAGTGGGCAACGTAGAGGGAGTCAGAGTAGGAGGGCTTCGGTGCTTCATTGATAACGGGTCAAGGCGATGCAAGTTACTTGTTAACAATAGGAAAAGGAAGTATGTCTGCGATGCCGGTGTTCTATACTGGGTGTCGGATGTGGGACGTCTGGGAGACTCCCAGCCTCCCAGACGGCAACATCTGTGCCAGGTGCATCGAGCTGCAGCTCCTTAGGGACCGCGTTAGGGAACTGGAGATGCAGCTCGATGACCTTTGTCTGGTCAGGAAAAGGGAGGAGCTAAAGGCAAGTAGTCAGAGTGGGGCCTCAGGAGACAGTTAAGTGGGTAACAGTCAGGAGAGGGAAAGGCAAGAGTCAGATACTTGAGAATACCCCTGCAGCTGTCCCCCTTAACAATAAGTACTCCCGTTTCAGTACTGTTGGAAGGGGGGTAGGGGGAAACCTACTTGGGGGAAGCAACAGTGGCCGTGTCTCTGGCACAGAGTCTGGCCTTGTGGTGCAGAAGGGTAGGGAAAGGAAGAGAATGGCAGCAGTGATAGGGGACTATATTTGGGGGGGGGGGGGTTAGACAGCGATGCTGTGGACGCAGGAAAGAAACATGGATGGTAGTTTGCCTCCCAGGTGCCAGGGTCCGGGATGTTTCTGATCGCATCCCCGATATCCTGAAGTGGGAAGGTGAATAGCCAGAGGTCGTGGTACACATCGGTACCAACAACATAGGTAGGAAAAGGGAGCAGGCCCTGAAAACAGACTACAGGGAGTTAGGAATGAAGCTGAGAAGCAGGATCACAAAGGTAGTAAGGGATTACTGCCTGTGCTATGCAACAGTGAGTATAGGAATAGAGTGAGGTGGAGGATAAATGTGTGGCTGAGGGATTGGAGCAGGAGGCATGGATTCAGATTTCTGGATCATTGGGACCTCTTTTGGGCAGGTGTGACCTGTACAAAAAGGACAGGTTGCACTTGAATCCGAGGGGAACAAATATCCTGGCAGGGAGGTTTGCTAAGGCTATTAGGGAGAGTTTAAACTAGAATTGCTGAGGGTGGGAACCTAACTGAAGAGGTGGAGGAGGGGGCTGTTGGCTCACAAACGAGAAAGCTTGTAAACCATGTGAGAGGGAGAATAGGCAGGTGATAAAGAAGGGATGCACTCAGACTGATGGTGTGAGATGTGTCTATTTTATGAATAAAGCAGATGAGCTTAGAATATGGATCAGTACTTGGAGCTATGATGTTGTGGCCTTTACAAAGACTTGGATGGCTCAGGGGCAGGAATGGTTACTTAGAGTACAAGGCTTTGGATGCTTCAGAAAGGACAGGGAGAGAGAGTCAAAACAGTTGGGGGTGTGGCACTGCTGATCAGAGAGAGTGTCATAGCTGCAGAAAAAGAGGAAGTCATGGAGGGATTGTCTACTGAGTCTCTGTGTGGAAGTCAGAAACAGAAAGGGGGTCAATAACTCTACTGGGTGTTTTTTTTAATATATAGAAATAGGGACATCGAGGAGCAGATAGGGAGACAGATTCTAGAACGGTGCCATAATAACAGTTGTCACATCTCCCTAGAGCAAGGGGTTTAGATGGGGTGAGTTTGTTAGGTGTGTTCATGAAGGTTTCCTGACACAATATGTAGATAAGCCTACAAGAGGAGAGGCTGTACTTGTTCTGGTATTGGGGAATGAACCTTGTCAAGTGTCAGGTCTCTCAGTGGGACAGCATTTTGGAGATAGTGATCACAATTCTTTGCTTCAGTATTCACTATGGAAAAAGGACCTTGGCGATTGTAGGGATGACTTACAGCGGACTGAAAAGCTTGAGCATATAGACATTAAGAAAAAGGATGTTGTGAAGTCACCAGGACTGGATGAGATATACCCCAGGCTACTGTGGGAGGCGAGGGAAGAGATTAGTGAGCCTCTGGCAATAATCATTGCATCATCAATGGGGACAGGAGAGGTTCTGGAGGATTGGAGGGTTGCAGATGTTGTTCCTTTATTCAAAAAAGGAAGTAGAGATAGCTCAGGAAATTATAGACCAGTGAGTCTTACCTCAGTGGTTGGTAAGTTGATGGAGAAGATCCTGAGAGGCAGGATTTATGAACATTTACAGAAGCATAATATGATTAGGAATATTCAGCATGGCTTTGTCAAAGGTAGGTCATGATCCTCCTGACGAAGGGTCTTGGCCCGAAACGTCGACAGTGCTTCTCCCTATAAATGCTGCTGTGTTCCACCAGCATTTTGTGTGTTGCTTGTATTTCCAGCATCTGCAGATTTCCTTGTGTCATGCCTTATGAGCCTGATTGAATTTTTTGAGGATGTAACTAAACACATTGATGAAGGAAGAGCAGTAGACGTAGTATATATGGATTTCAGCAAGGCATTTGATAAGGTACCCCCATGCAAGGCTTATTGAGAACGTAAGGAGGCATGGGATCCAAGGGGACATTGCTTTGTGGATCCAGAACTGGCTTCCCCACAGAAGGCAAAGAGTAGTTGCAGGCGGGTCATATTCTGCATGGAGGTTGGTGACCAGTGGAGTGCCTCAGGGATCTGTTCTGGGACCCCTTCTCTTTGTGGTTTTTATAAATGACCTGGATGAGGAAGTGGAGCAATGGGTTAGTAAATTTGCTGATGACACAAAGATTGGGGGTGTTGTGCATACTATGGATGGCTGTCAGAGGTTACAGTGGGCTGAGAAGTGGTAGATGGAGTTCAACCCAGATAAGTTTTAGGTGGTTCATTTTGGTAGGTCAAATATGATGGCAGAATATAGTATTAATGGCAAGACTCTTGGTGGTGTGGAAGATCAGACGGATCTTGGGATCCAAGTCCAAAGGACACTCAAAGCTGCTGTGCAGGTTGTCTGTGTGGTTAAGAAGGCATAAGGTGTATTGGCCCTCATCAACCATGGGATTGAGTCAAGAGTCGAGAGGTAATGTTGCAGCTATATAGGACCCTGGTCAGACCCCACTTGGAGTACTGAGGTTTTGGTCACCTCACTACAGGAAGGATGTGGAAACTATAGAAAGGGTGCAGAAGAGATTTATAAGGATGTTGCCTGGTTTGGGGAGCATGCCTTATGAGAATAGGTTGAGCGAACTCGGCCTTTTCTCCTTGGAGCAACGGAGGACAAAAGGTGACTGGATAGAGGTGTATAAAATGATGAGAGGCATTGATTGTGTGGATAGTCAGAGGCTTTTTCCCAGGGCTGAAATGGCTATCATGAGAGGGCATAGTTTTAAGGTGCTTGGAAGTAGGTACTGAGGAGATGTCGGGGTAAGTTTTTTTTAGTAACGCAGAGAGTGTTGAGTGCGTGGAATGGGTTGCCGGTGACCGTGGTGGAAACAGACAATAGGGTCTTTTAAGAGATTCCTGGATAGGTCAACGGAGCTTAGAAAAATTGTGGGCTATGGATAACCTTAGGTAATTTCTGAAGTAAGTACATGTTCAGCCTGTAGGGCCTGTATTGTGCTGTAGGTTTTCTATGTTACTATGTATGTTTCTAAACTCCCACAGCTTCCAATGATCCTGTGATTTCAGTCTTTGAGGTCAATGTGTGAGCAGCTTTCAGGGGTGAACGCACAAATAACATCCAGCCCAGCTGGAGTACCTGGCAAAGTATTAAAGACCTGTACTGAACAATAGGTAGATTCAATGGCATAGAAATGCATCACACCCACAGTTTCATTAGTCACAGAGTATCAGTTGGAAGTTAAAGTGTGTATAGGTATTGTTCTCATTTTGGTTCATCCATAGTTATGCTATTTCCTAATACTGTGGCGACCCACTTCCTAGCGCACTCGAACCGGCTCACAAATAGCCAGCGCGCCGGCACAAAAGCCAGGTCCACAACAAAGGGACAAACGCCTGCAGGGGTTTGTGAGTACGTGTCCCTTAGAGCATTCGCGCCCGGGGAGGGCGGGATGAGGGAGGCTTTAAAGCAAGGCTGTGAAGTTCGAATAAAATTATCTTTGATTGCAGTTTACCGACTCTGTGTCGTTATTTTAGCGCTGTGTGTAGCACACCGCTACAATACCACAATTTCCTAACACCAGAATGATCCCTAACAATGGTAGCTATTCAGAAAATGCAATTCAGGTAAAATTTAGATTCTGCAAAACTTTATATTTATGTTTGTGCAAAAGGTCCTGTGCTGTTGACTGTTGCTGTAAATGATTTTCACTTTACTTTTGGGTGTGATGTCTAATTTATTATGTTTCATTGCCAGTTATCAGAACAAGATGGCAGAACGCCCAAATGCACTGGCCATTCCAGCTCCAGCTACTGAGGTAATTGGTTATCCTTTTCTTTTGTCTTTCCCATGATCACAAGATACTGCTTGATATTGGGAACATTGAGTACTGCAAGTCTACCACACCAGCGAATTGCTGGATAGTCGATGAGCTCCGCAACATGGGTTTATTGCACGCCACGTTGTCCGCTGTTGCTGCCACCCAGGGGCGACGCTGTCAGTAGCAGAGTGCAAGGAAGTACAAGTGAGGAAAGCTTGCTGGTACTGGTGCAACACCAAAAGCAAAATCCTGTCCATTCTGCTTTCCGATGCAAGATCACACAAAAAACTCGATTACCTGCATCTGAGACTGAATCAGCATGAGATGAGGGACAGCTGCAAGCCCACGTTGATGGAAATGTCCCCAAAGCTGCCCCTTAGCAGGGTTTCATCTCTTTTCAGGCCAATACATCTCCCATGATTTCTGGCAATATCCACGGTGGTATAGGTAGGCAGGTTAATAAGAACTGGTGTGTGAAGGGTAGTGACGATCCAATGTTTGCCTATGGTAGAATTGCTAAATGGTGAAGTGCAGGTCCTTCTATTGACCAAGGAATTTCATTGTTATTGTATACAACCGCACCCCTCCTCCCCCGCTAACACTGGGGAAGTGCTGAATGAGCTCCATGGTGTCATCAGTGACTTGCAAACCACACCCTTTTCTTTATTGTTGCTGTGACTTTAACCATGCCAACTCACCAACAGTCTTGCCTAAATTCTATCAGCAAGTTGACCTTGCTACCAGAGGTGAAAACATATTACACCTGGTTGATACCAACAACCTTGATGCATGCAAAGCTACTCCATATCTCCACATCTCCACGTCAGATTTTCTGGCCACTTATTTGTAAAGCTAATTCATGCACAGATTACATTAGTTAAACCAGTTCAAAAGGGAGATAAAGATCAAGTCAGATGGAGCATTACAGCAACATACGCAAAATGCTGGTGGAACACAGCAGGCCAGGCAGCATCTATAGAGAAAAGCACTGTCGACATTTCGGGCCGAGACCCTTCGTCAGGACTAACTGAAAGGAAAGATAGCAAGAGATTTGAAAGTAGGATGGGGAAGGGGAAGGGGAAATACGAAACAATAGGAGAAGACCAGAGGGGGTGGGGTGAAGCTGAGAGCCGGAAAGGTGATTGGCAAAAGGAATACAGAGCTGGAGAAGGGAAAAGGTCATGGGACGGGAGGCCTAGGGAGAAAGAAAGGAGGGGGGGGAGCACCAGAGGGAGATGGAGAACAGGCAGAGTGATGGGCAGAGAGAGAGAAAAAAAAGAAAAGGGGGTAAAAACTAAATATATCAGGGATGGGGTAAAAAGGGGAGGAGGGGCATTAATGGAAGTTAGAGAAGTCAATGTTCATGCCATCAGGTTGGAGGCTACCCAGCCGGTATATAAGGTGTTGTTCCTCCAACCTGAGTGTGGCTTCATCTTGACAGTAGAGGAGGCCATGGATAGACATATCAGGATGTGAATGGGACGTGGAATTAAAATGTGTGGCCACTGGGAGATCCTGCTATCTCTGGCAGACAGAGTGTAGGTGTTCAGCGAAATGGTCTCCCAGTCTGCGTCGGGTCTCACCAATATATAAAAGGCCACACCGGGAGCACCGGACGCAGTATACCAAACCAGCCGACTCACAGGTGAAGTGTCGCCTCACCTGGAAGGACTGTCTGGGGCCCTGAATGGTGGTGAGGGAGGAAGTGTAAGGGCAGGTGTAGCGCTTGTTCCGTTTACAAGGATAAATGCCAGGAGGGAGATCGGTGGGAAGGGATGGGGGGGGGGGGGGGATTACGAATTCTGATATGTCTGTCCATGGAAACCCAGTGGCCACACATTTTAATTCTGTATCCCATTCCCATTCTGATGTGTCTATCCATGGCCTCCTCTATTGTCAAGATGAAGCCACACTCAGGTTGGAGGAACAACACCTTATATATACTGGCTGGGTAGCCTCTAACCTGATGGCATGAATATTGACTTCTGTAACTTCTGTTAATGTCCCTCCTCCCCTTCTTACCCCATTCCTGATAGTTAGTTTTCTCCCCCCTCCTCTTTTTTTTCTCTCTCTCTGCCCATCACTCTGCCTGCTCTCCATCTCCCTCTGGTGCTCCCCCCCCCTTTCTTTCTCCCTAGGCCTCCCGTCCCATGATCCTTTCCCTTCTCCAGCCCTGTATCCCTTTTGCCAATCACCTTTCTGGCTCTCAGTTTCACCCCACCCCCTCCGGTCTTCTCCTATTGTTTCACACTTTCCCCTCCCCCTCCTACTTTCAAATCTCTTATTATCTTTCCTTTCAGTTAGTCCTGACGAAGGGTCTTGGCCTGAAATGTTGACAGTGCTTCTCCTTATAGATGCTGCCTGACCTGCTGTGTTCCACCAGCATTTTGTGTGTGTTGTTTGAATTTCCAGCATCTGCAGATTTCCTCTTGGAAGCATTACAGGACTGCTTTGAAAGCATGTTCAGGAAGGTGGCTATCTATACCATCACATGAACGTCAATGAATATGCAAGATCTGTGATTGGCTGCATACAGAAATGCACTATGGACATCAACATTATTAAACATATCTTTGCAAGGGCAAATCAGAAGCCATGGTTGACAGCAGAGATCTAAGCACAGTGAGAAACTGGGATGCAGCCTTCAGATCAGGGGATAAGACAGCTCTCACGCCATCAGAAAGGCACAAAAGGATTATTCACACAGAATATACAGCAATTTCTGTGATATGACAGGCAAGGCGCATTGGCAGGGCATTCAGACCATAACAAACTACGAGTCCATCCTACATGTCAACGACAGTAGGACCTCTCCTTCTGATAGGCTGAGTGTCTTTTACGGTCAGTTTGAAGCATGGAACAATGTGCAAGTAGGGAAGCCCAGCACACTACACCCCCACATTAACTGAGGTCCTAACAGATAACATCTCTCTGGAAAGTTTACTGTCCCCCAGGCTTCAAGGTGGCCACCATCATCTTGGTGCCCAAGAGATCTATAGTAACTGGTCTCAGTGACTACTCTGTCCAGGGGCTCTGACCTAAACAATAAAAAAGTGCTTTGAATAGCTGATTATGGATCACATGAAATCCCATCCTCCTGTTGCATTGGACATTTTCCAGTTTGCTTATCACTCAAATGCTGAAGAGATGGCTTTTTAGAACATTTTGCCGTTGAGCTTATTAGGGGATCAACTATACTAGATTGGGTGTTACGTAATGAACCAAAGACGATTAGGGAGCGTAAGATAAAAGAACCCTTAGGAACCAGTGATCACAATATGATAGATAGATAGATAGATACTTTATTCATCCCCATGGGGAAATTCAACTTTTTTCCAATGTCCCATACACTTGTTGTAGCAAAACTAATTACATACAATACTTAACTCAGTAACAAATATGATATGCATCTAAATCACTATCTCAAAAAGCATTAATAATAGCTTTTAAAAAGTTCTTAAGTCCTGGCGGTAGAATTGTAAAGCCTAATGGCATTGGGGAGTATTGACCTCTTCATCCTGTCTGAGGAGCATTGCATCGATAGTAACCTGTCGCTGAAACTGCTTCTCTGTCTCTGGATGGTGCTATGTTGAGGATGTTCAGAGTTATCCATAATTGACCGTAGCCTACTCAGCGCCCTTCGCTCAGCTACCGATGTTAAACTCTCCAGTACTTTGCCCACGACAGAGCCCGCCTTCCTTACCAGCTTATTAAGACGTGAGGCGTCCCTCTTCTTAATGCTTCCTCCCCAACACGCCACCACAAAGAAGAGGGCGCTCTCCACAACTGACCTATAGAACATCTTCAGCATCTCACTACAGACATTGAATGAGTTCAACTTGAAATTTGATAGGGGGAAAGTTGAGCATAGCAGTACGTAAGGGAAATTACAGTAGCATGAGAGAGGAGTTGGTCAAAGTAAATTGGAAGGAGCTGCTTGCAGGAATGTCATCAGAGCAGCAATGGCTGTGTTTCTGGGAAAAGTGAGGAAGGTGCAGGACATGTATATTCCCAAAATGAAGAAATACTCAAATTGAAAAATACTACAACTGTGACTGACCAGGGAAGTCAAAGCAAATGTAAAAACGAAAGAGAAGGCATACAACAAAGCAAAAATTAGTGGAAGATAGAGGACTGGGAAGTTTTTAAAAACCTACAGAGAGCAACTAAAAGAATCATTAGAAGGGAAAAGATTAATTATGAAAGCAAGCTAGCAAATAATACTGAAGTGGATAGTAAAAGCCTTTTCAAGTATGTAAAAAATAAAATAGAAGTGAGAGTGGAAATAGGACAGCTAGAAAATGATGCAGGAGAAATAATAACGGGGGAATAAAGAGATGGTGGATGAACTAAATGAGTATTTTGCATCAGTCTTCACTGTGGAAGACACTAGCAGTGTGCCAGGTGTTGTAGTGTGTGAAGGAAGAGAAGTGGGTACAGTTACTATTATAAGAAGGTGCTCAAAAAGCTGAAAGACTTGAAAGTACACAAGTCATCCAGACCAGATGAACTGTACCAGAGGATTCTGAAAGAGGAAGCGTTAGAGATTGTGGCAGCATTAGAAATTATCTTTCAAAAATCATTCTACTCTGGCATGGCAGCAGAAAGGGAAAATATAGGCCAGTTAGCCTGACCTCAGTGGTTGGGAAGACGTTATAGTCAATTGTTAAGGACAAGGTGATGGAGTACTTGGTGACACAAGACAAGATAGTACAAGCTCAGCATGGTTTTCTTAAGGGAAAATCCTGCCTGACGAACCTGTTGGAATTCTTTGAAGAGATTACAAGTAGGATAGATAAAGGGGATGCAGTGGATGTTGTATACTTGGACTTTCAGAAGGCCTTTAATAAGGTGCCACACATGAGACTGCTTACCAAATTAAGAGCCTGTGGTATTACAGGAAAACTGTTAAGATGGTTAGAGCATTGGCTGATTGGAAGAAGGCAGCGAGTGGGAATAAAAGGATCCTTGTCTAGTTGGCTGCCAGTGACTAGTAGGGTTCTGCAGGGGTCAGTGTTGGACCACTACTTTTTATGCCTTATATAAATGATTTAGATGATGAAATAGATGGCTTTATTGCCAAGTTTGCAGATGAAACGAAGACTGGTGGAGGGGCAGGTAGTGTTGAAGAAACAGGTAGGATGCAGAAGGACTTAGCCAGATTAGGAGAATGGGCAAGAAAGTGGCAAATGAAATACAATGTTGGAAAATGCATGGTCATGCACTTTGGCAGTAGAAATAAATGTGCACACTATTTTCTAAACAGGGAGAAAATCCAAAAATCTCAGATGCAAAGGGAATTGGGAGTCCTTCTGGTGAACACCCTAAAGGTTAACTTGCAGGTTGAGTTGGTGGTGAGAAAGGCAAATGAAATGTTAGCATTCATTTCAAGAGGTCTAGAATAAAAGAGCAGGGATGTGATGCTGAGGCCTCACCTTGAGTATTGTGTACTGTTTTGGGTTCCTCATCTTAGAAGAGATGTGCTAGCATTGGAGAGGGTCCAGAGGAGGTTCACAAGGATGATTCCAGGAATGAAAGGGTTATCATTCAAGGAATGTTTGATCGCTCTGGGTCACTGGAATTTATAAGGATGAGGGGGGATCTCATTGAAACCTTTTGAATGTTGAAAGGACTAGACAGAGTAGATGTGGAAAGGATGTTCCCCATGGTGGGAATGTCTAGGACATCATTTGAAACAGGGATGCAGAGAAATTTCTTTAGCCAGAGGGTGGGGAATTTGTGGAATTTATTGCCACGTGCAGTGTGAAGGCCAGGTCATTGGGTTTATTTAAGGCAGAGACTGATAGGTTCTTGATTGGACATGGCATCAAAGGTTACAGGGAGAAAGCAGGAAAATGGAAGTGAGGAGGAGAAAAAAAATGTCAGCCATGATTAAATGGCTGGGCAGACTTGATGGGCCAAATGGCCTAATTCTGCTCCTATGTCTTATAAATCAATCCTCTGATTATGTGTATTGAGGGGAGTGGTTTGTTAGTCAAAAGCTGCTTCTGTCGTGCTGGTCAGTGATTGGTTCATTTAAAGTTTACAACGTTCTTTTCCCATTGGTTGGCTTGCATGCCACGTCCCTAGGGTCTTTATACCCAGGTGTTCGAAAGCATAGCATGTGCAGAAGGCTTTCTCTCTTTCCCCTTGTCTTGGAACCATTGGGAATGTATGCTTCATACGTACTTTTAACTAAGCATCTGTTTGTTGAACATTAATTTCTGTAGTTTTGTATAACTTGGGGGAACTTAAATGTTTGAATTTTTTTTAACTGTTTGTTAATAAAGGATAAATATGCTTATTCATAGTGTTTCCTGCCTCACTTACCAAACTCGTGAACCTGCTTCCATGTTATATGATGCCATAGCCTCTGCCCTAAGTTGGTAGAGTGGCTGATAGAATGGTGCGAGCACAGCAACTTGAGCCTTAACGTGGACCGAAGAGATGATTGCGGACTTTAGGAAGGTGCAGGCTGACCACTTCTCACTGCACGTAGACAGCTCATCCGTAAGAAGTTAGGAGTACCAAATTTCTGGATGTGCAGACAATGGGCAATTTCACCTGGTACTTCAGTTTGGTAAAGAAAGCACAACAGCATCTCCACTCCATGAGGAGATTGATGTGAATGAGGGTCCCCAACCCCACCCCCCCAATCACTTTAGCTAATTTTTACCAGAGCACTATCGAAGATGTCCTGACCAGTTGCATCACCATCTGGTAAGTGAACTGCAAGGCATTTGACTGAAAGACCCTACTAAGGATTGCAAGGACTTTTGAGAGGTTCATCGGGATCTCCCTTCCACACATTAGCGATATTTATCAGGAAAGTGGCATAACACTGTCAGTGATTGTGGTGAACTAGATATACCTGTCTGACTGCTCCTGTGGCCCCTCCCCCAGACCCCTGCTGACTGCTCCTGTGGCCCCTCCCACAGACCCCTGCTGACTGCTCCTGTGGCCCCTCCCACAGACCCCTGTATAAAGGCGACTGTGGCTCCTCCCACAGACCCCTGTCTGGACTGCTCCTGTGGCTCCTCCCACAGACCCCTGCTGACTGCTCCTGTGGCCCCTCCCACAGACCCCTGTATAAAGGCGACTGTGGCTCCTCCCACAGACCCCTGTCTGGACTGCTCCTGTGGCTCCTCCCACAGACCCCTGCTGACTGCTCCTGTGGCCCCTCCCACAGACCCCTGTATAAAGGCGACTGTGGCTCCTCCCACAGACCCCTGCTGACTGCTCCTGTGGCTCCTCCCACAGACCCCCTGCTGACTGCTCCTGTGGCTCCTCCCACAGACCCCTGCTGACTGCTCCTGTGGCTCCTCCCACAGACCCCCGCTGACTGCTCCTGTGGCTCCTCCCACAGACCCCTGTATAAAGGTGACTGTGGCCTGTTGCCCAGCCTCATTCCCCAGGATGTAGTGTTGTTCATTCTTCCAGTCAATAAAAGCCAAAACCTCGCTTCTTACGTCTCAGAGTGAGTTATTGATGGTGCATCAGTGATCCCGAGTGACATCAATGGATCTCGGGTTGACGGTGAACAGCTTTAAGTTCCTCAGCGTACACATAACTGTGCATACACACCGGCTGTGTGGTGAAAAAAGCACAACAGCATCTCTTTCACCTCAGACAGTTGAATAAGTTTGGTACGGGTCCCCAAATCCTAAGGACTTTCTACAGGGGCACAATTGAGAGCATCCTGACTGGCTGCATCACTGTCTGTAATGGGAACAGTACTTTCCTCAATCTCAGGATTCTGCAGAGAGTGGTGCGGACAGCCCAGCACATCTGTAGTTTTGAACTTCCCATAATTCAGGACGTTTACAAAGACAGGTGTGAAAGAAGGATCATTGGGGACCTGAGTCACTCCAACCACAAACTGTCCCAGCTGCTACCACAGCATTAAAGCCAGGACCAACAAGCTCTGGGTCAGCTTTTCCCACCACGCCATCAGACTGATTAATTCACGCTGACAGAATTGTATTTCTATGTTATATTAACTGTCTGGTTGTACATACCATTTATTACAAATTACTATAAATTTAGATGATGAAACAAAGATTTTTACTCATGTATGTGAAGGATGTAAGAAATAAAGTCAATTCAATTAGTTAACTGGTAATTATGCTATCTGTAATGTCATATTTTGCGGAATGATCCCGTACATACCTTCCTCTTAGCCCCTGAATGGAAATCTGTTTTAGGAAGGCCAAACATTGAGGATCTAATTAAGTAGGGCAACAAAAATGTCATTAACTTAGGATACTCTCCCCAATTACACATTACCGTGTGCATGACATCGCTAATTCGTTATCTGTAAGACTAGCATTAGGAACAAATAAAACATTCCAGGTATTTGATCATACAGAATCACCTTCTTGGATACATTTGTACTTTTGATTGTGACCAGTCTTTAAAATGTAGCTTTGTATGTGACACTTTATTGCCTTGTTTCCTGCAGCAGGTTGTATACATCACATCCTAGCTTTCCCCATTCACAATTTCTAGTAATTGAAACCATCAGACATGGCTGTTGGTAGTTACTGTAATGTGTGGACAAGGGCACCAGTAAAGATAACATTGTATCAGTTTCACAGGCAACAGTTCACATCAAGCCACACCATGACAGAAGGTAGTCAGAATATTTTGAATGAAGTCTCTCAGTTCCTTTGATCGATCTAGAGGAGGGCTTGGACTTCACCTTGGTGGCACCTTCTCCAGGTATGTCCTTTCACTTGTTAGCCACTGAAATGGCCCAATTCATTTGTGGTCATTCCCATCCATTCTGGACTGCCTTTAGGCACTCGGGATAATTTCTTCTCTCAGCTTCAAGGTTGTGGAACTTGATGTTTCTGCCAAAATTCAGATCTTTTCTCATCTATTTTCTCAATATCTTTCTATTCTGATTGAGATAACTTATCGGCTACCTCCCAGAATTTAGCTTTCATTACAAAGTATCATTACCATTATACTTTAACACTTTATTCCTTTATTCACAACTTGCTGGCATGCTTGCTTTCACACACAAAATGCTGGAGGAACTCAGCAGGCCAGGCAGCACCTATGGAAAAATGTACAGTTGACATTTCGGGCTGAAACCCTTCTTAAGGAATTGAGAAAAAAAAGCCGAGTAGATTTGAAAGGTGGGGGGGGGGGGGGAGGGGAGAGAAATGCCAGGCGATAAGTGAAACTTGGAGGGGAAACAAAGAGCTAGGAAGTTGATTGGTGAAAGAGACAGAAGGTCATGGAAGCAATTAGAAAAGGGGGGTGGGGGAGAAGCACTAGATGAGGCAATGGGTGGGCAAGGAGATAACAGAGAAGGAAATGGGAAATTGTGAAGGGGGCGGGGGGGGGGTTGAGGCATTACTGGAAGCTTGATAAACTGATGTTCATGCTATCAGGTTGGAGACTACCCAAACAAAATACAAGGCGTTGTTCCTCCAACCCAAGTGTGGCCTTATCCCGACACTGGAGCAGACCATGTATGGACATCTCCACCATCAACGCTGCCCTCAAATGTACCTCATTCATTTCATGCATGTCTGTTTTTACCCCAGCCTCCCACTACGCTACCAGGGATAGTTCTCCAGTTACTCTCACCTCCCCTTAGGACGCTAATATCTGTCCTCATTACTAGCATTCCGGCTAGCTGTTGAAGTACAATCCACACCCCAGAGCCATACTGTCAAACAGATTCCTTGGGTATTTAGCCTTTACTACAGATGTATCTTCTGAGGAAAGGGTCTGTGAATGGTAATAATCAGTGTCAAGGGCTGGCTAGGGCCATCAGGATTTGCAACATGCTGTTGTCTGACCTCCATAAGTGCCATTCCAACAGATACTGTATGCCTGTCTATAACCTCTCGAGCATTTCCACACTAATTCTCATATTAAACAAAAGACAAGTAAAGGATAATAATAAAATAGCACACACTTAAAACTCAAGAGTATGTACTCTGTGCTTTCCCACTGAACTCATGATGGCTTTTGTATTCCCTTTCATAAAAACTGTTACCCCAAAGTTTCAAACTTACTTTTGAAATACACAAACACACTCGTAAACAAGTATACTACTCTCGTCTCCTGAATGAGTATACGCACACCCTTTTGGGCATCCCGAATGGTCGGTAACCACCTGTTGCAACCGGTAAAAACACAAAATGCTGGCAGAACTCAGCAGGCCAGACAGCATCTATGGGAGGAGGTAGTGACGACGTTTCGGGCCAAAACCCTTCATCAGGAGTGAAGTAACATGGGATGGTCGAGGGGGGATAAGAAGTGGGGGGAGGAATAAAGTAGAGAGCTAGGAAGTGATAGGCTGGAGGGAAATGGGCTGGGGGAAGGTGGAAAATTATGGGAAATAAAAGAGAAAGAAAGGTAGGGCTGGGGGGAGATTATAGTGAGGAGGTAGCCTCCTACCTGCCGGCATGAACATTCAACTCACAGACCTCCATTGATACCCCTGCCCCCCGTTACCCCCATCCCTATCTATTATTTTAGTCTGGTTCTCTTTCTCTCTCTTTTATCCCCCCCACTATAATCTCCCCCCAGCCCTACCTTTCTTTCTCTTTTATTTCCCATAATTCTCCACCATCCCCCTAGCCCATTTCCCTCCAGCCTATCACTTCCTAGCTCTCTACTTTATCCCTCCCCCCACTTCTTATCCCCCCTCGACCATCCCATGTTACTTCACTCCTGATGAAGGGTTTCGTCCTGAAACGTCGTCACTACCTCCTCTCATAGATGCTGTCTGGCCTGCTGAGTTCTGCCAGCATTTTGTGTTTTTATTTATTTCCAGCATCTGCAGATTCACTTGTGCGCCCTTGCAACTGGTAGCCTGTTTCACTGTCTGAAGGCTATCAAACTATACTGTTTCATAGCTCGTTCTTTACACAAACACACACCAGTTTAACTCTCTACCATGTTCATTGATACTTTGTGATCCAGTGGTTGTTCAGATTTAGGTTTAATATCACTGGCATATATGAAGAAATTTGCTGTTTTACAGCACCAGTACATTGCAACACATAACAATAAAACTATAGATTAAAAGTATAAATTAAAAGGAAAATTAAATTAAATATGCAGTGCAAAATGAGAGGGAAGAAAATACCAAGGTCGTGTTCATGGGTTCATTGTCTATTCAGAAATCTGAGGGCAGAGAGGAAGAAGCTGTTACATTGAATGTGTGTCTTCAAGCCCGTGTACCTCCTCCTTGATGGCAGCAATAAGAAAAGGGCATATCCTGGGTGATGGTGCTCCTTAATGATGGATGCCACCTTTCCATCCCCAATCCGATATGTCTATCCATGGCCTCCTCCACTGTCGAGATGAGGCCACACAGGTGTTAGAGGAACAACACCTTATATTCCGTTTGGGTTCTCTCCAACCTGATGGCATGAACATCGATTTCTCTAATTTCCGATAATGCCACCACCCCCTCTCCTTCACCATTTCCCATCCCCTCTCTCACCTTATCTCCTTGTCTGCCCATTGATTCCATCTGATGCTCCTCCCCCTTTTTCTTTCTTCCATGGCCTTCTGTCTCTTTTACCTTTCAACTTCCCAGCTCTTTACTTCATCTCTCCTCCTTCAGGTTTCACCTATCACCTTGTGTTCCTCTCTCCCCTCCCCACACCTTTTAAATCTACTCTTCATCTTTTTTTCCACCAGAACTGCCGAAGGGTCTTGGCCTGAAACACTGAAAAAACTCTTTTCCATAGATGCTGCCTCGACTGCCGAATTCCTCCAGCATTTTGTGCGTCATTTTTGGCCATTTTTGGCCTAAAAATAGCCTTCCATAGGTCATACCTGGACTTCTCGTACAGTTCTGAATCACCAGTCTTGACTTTCACAAATCTAGCCTTTATGATTCTTCTGGTTCATCCACAGCTTTTGGTTCAGTTATGTCAGCTGGTATATTCTCAAAGGCACACACTCATGCATGCAGGTCTTGATGAAGTCAGTGGAAACGGTGGTGTATTCATTCAGACTCAATGATGAATCACTGAATATTGTCCAGCCCACCGACGCAAAGCAGTCCTGTAAGCTCTTCTCCACCTCCCTTGGCTTCCACCACCAGAGCTGCAGTCTTTAGTCTCTGCCTATAAACTGGATTAGAAGTACAGCCAGGTGATTGAACTTTCCAAAGTGCAGGCATGGGATGGCACAGTAAGAAGGAATATGGTGCATTGTCCTTCATCAACCATGGGATTGAGTCAAGAGCTGAGAGGTAATGTTACAGCTATATAGGACCCTGGTCAGACCCCACTTGCAGTACTGTGCTCAGTTCTGGTAGCCTCACTGCAGGAAGGATGTGGAAACCACAGAAAGGGTGCAGAGGAGATTTACAAGGATGTTGCCTGGATTGGGGAGCATGCCTTATGACAATATGTTGCGTGAACTTGGCCTTTTCTCCTTGGAGCGATGGAAGATGAGAGGTGACCTGATAGAGGTGTACAAGATAATGAGAGGCATTGATAGTGTGGATAGTCAGAGGCTTTTCTCCAGGGCTGAAATGGCTCGCACGAGAGGGCATAGTTTTAAGGTGCTTGGCACTAGGTACAGAGTATATTTCAGGGGTAAGTTTTTTTTTAATGCAGAGAGTGGTGAGTGCGTGGAATGGGCTGCCAGTGGCAGTGGTGGAGGCAGAAACGATAGGGTCTATTAAGAGACTCCTGGCTAGGTGCATGGAGCTTAGAAAAATAGAGGGCTATGGGTAAGCCTAGGTAGTTCTAAGGTAAGGACATGTTCGGCACAGCTTTGTAGGCCGAAGGGCCTGTATTGTGTTGTAGGTTTTCTATGTTTTATGTTTTCTAAATGAAATCCACTGTGTTTTAATGTTGTAAAACAATAAAACATGAAAACATCCGGGGGGGGGGGGGGCGGGGTTGGAATACTTTGTATAGGCACTGTACTCAGGTAAATTTACACATTTACAATGTTAGCACATCCCAACTAGCTCAACCATTTTAAATTATTCAATACCAATGTCTGCTCCAAATGCTCCAGAGTACAAACAACAGACAACCAAAATTTACTCCTTTGGTTACAGTGTTGAAAGATGGTGCCGTGAATATACAAATACCCAGAAGGCTGAGTGACAAAACATGTCTGTCCTGAACTGTTCATTAAGTGGCATTGTGCCTTTAACAATCAGCTAATGACAGGAACATCATCTATTGTCTTTAATCCATATAATTCCAATGGGTCAGAATCAGAATGATGATTGGCTTCACTAGACCAAAAGTATCAGCAAGAAGTTTTACAGGTACAAGTTTTATTTCCTGAGGGCTCATTCAAATTTTGGTGAATCCATAATTAGCTATCCATAATTTCAAGACCTCAGAATGATCTCCAACTATACTGATGGATAAAACACACTAGGCCAAGCTCAAACAAATGTTCATTGGGCCAAAAATTGTACCCAAGATAAACTTATTTTCTCCTTTTCAAAATGAAGCAGTCTACTTTTTAAGCAACACATACAAAATGCTGGAGAAACTCAGCAGGCCAGGCAGCACCTATGGAAAAGAGTACAGTCGACGCTTCAGGCTGCAACCTGTGTCCTGCCGAAGGGGTTTGGCTCGAAATGTTGACTGTACTCTTTTCCGTAGATACGGCCTAGCCTACTAAGTTCCTCCAACATTTTGTGTGTTGCTTGGATTTCCAGCGACTGCAGATTTTCTCTTGTTTCTGTCCACTTTTTAAATTGCTGGAAACTTAAGACACTTGGTGCTACAACAGTGAAATCACTTGTTTTCGTACCTGAAAAAGCACTAGTAATCATAATTGGAATTTAATGATTTCAAAATTTATCTAATCCTGATAGACATTGAATGATAAGGTTAAGGATGTCAGGCCAATTCAGTGCATACACATTTTAGCGAAGAACCTGGAGAAAAACACTGGCTAGACTGCCTTCAATAAAATTTACAAAATTATTCACACAAACCCATTTAAAAATACTTTAGATGTATTTACTTTACATAATGCAGAAGATTCACTGCTCATTGGTGTACAATGTACTGTGTATGTTAGTCAAAATGGCTTCTTTGTTTTGTTAGAGTAGGAATGCTTCTCTGTATGGTAAGTGCTTTCTCTCGCAGTTGTTTAGCTTTAGACGTGCTGATAGCGGGATTGTATTCATTTGTTGACCAATGGGGAATGTTATTTTATCTTGTGGGTCTGGGAGTGGGGGTTTCGCGGTCTTTTCAGGGGAGTCGGGAAGAAGACACCGAGGAAGGTGGGCGTGCACTGCACTGCTCGGTCGACCACCCGGGTGGTCCCAGGTGCGAGGACGTGGAGGTCGGAGGAAAGTGACGAGGGGTCGAATGGTTCGATGGTTGAGCTCCAACGATGTGCACTAAACTGACTGAACTTTGATAAGTTGGCGCCTTTTACTTTATTTTCTTTTCCTTCATATATATTGTATTGCATAGTACTCTTTTAGTTTTAGTAAAATCTTTAAAGTGTATTCCATAACGGTATCTGGTGTGAGTTTGATTGCTGTGTGTACGCGCGGCATAAACTTGATTCCCACAGCACCTGCGTGTACGGGAGGTGGGGTTGGTGAGTGGCTGGATCTCCTTTTCCCCTAGACATATATCAGCCTGTTGGGTAGGTGTTACATTGGTAAAGAACCATCAGGAATGTAAGTTTGGCATTGTTATTTTTCCCATGTATACTTTTTCTTATGAACAATTGAAATATAAAAAACTCTCAGCTTACACAAACTTTTTACATAAATAGTTGCAAGAGTAGCTGAATGTACAAGGCTTTGCAACCAAATGCAAAAGAAAATGACGTGAAAAGCCAAAATTTGCATGGTTTGAGCGCATAGTCATTTTCTTAGGGAACCACAATATCAGCAGAATGCATCAACAGAGTATACTCAAAGATGTTAAAATGGTAACTTTTTTATATAATGTGTCAAAGTTTAAAAGTAAATTTATTATCAAAGTACAGATGTTACCATAGATTATCTTGATATTTATTTTCTTTTAGGAACTTACAGGGAGAAATACAATAGAATTTACAATTAAACTATACCTAAATAGACAGAAACTGTCAAACATTCCCCACTCTGGCTCACCTTTTACATTTTCTCTTCTTACCTGTCTATCACCTCCCCTGATGCACCTCCTTCTTCCCTTTCTCCCACAGCTGACTCTCCTCTCCTATCATATTCCTTCTTCAGCCCTTTACCTTTTCCACCCATCACCTCCCAGCTTCTCACTTCAACCCCCACCCACCTACCACCCTTCAGCTTGGACTCTCTCCTCCTTCCTCCCAGTCCTGAAGGGTCTCACCCCAAAATGTCAACTCTTTATTCCTGTCCACAGATGCCTGCCTGACCTGCTGAATTCCTCCACCGAAAATACAAGTTTCAAAGAATCCTTGAAAGTGAATCTGTAGGTCATAGAATTATGAAAATGAATGTCAATAAAGCTGCCAGCTCTGACTGTTTTCAGCTCCACAGACAACAGTAACAGCTGAAGAAATTGCTTATATAACAATATGTTTTTGTTCTAAACTGGAAAACTGAGCCTTTTGGCTTACAAAATGACAGGAGATGGGGGAAAAGAACATTCTTGTCCATTGTATATTAATGATGGAGCAGTTATTATCTATCAGACACAAAATGAATGCGTATAAATGTAAGTAAGATTGAATCTAACACAGAATCAGTATGGATTCATTAAATACAGGGATGTGCCTTATTAATCAAAGTAGCTTATAGAATTTTTTCCAGTATAATGAATGGGGAACTAATTATAGATGTGGAATGAATTTCACATATATAGTTGTGAAATTATGAATCAGTAATGTTATAAGATCCCACACAAGTGTGCAGAGGGGGAGCTTCAGAGGATGATGGTGCCCAACTGCAACTCCTTTGCTTGCATCTTCGGAAAAAGCTCTATTTTCATCTTTGATATCCCTTTTTTCCCCTTTCAGGGTTCTTTTGAAGACCCTGTCCTGGATTTACATGCTGACTTTGTGGAAATGGGACCTGCTTTCGGCTGCTTTTCAAAATGCCAAGCATGCGGCCTGGAAGACTCCTACGCCTTCACGGTGCTGGATTTTCGTGGCTCTGGAGGTGGGCGGATTCTAGGCCAGTGCCACCGCCTGATGTGTCGTGGGAGACGGAAGATAGTAAGCAGCGAGCTGGCTGTGTGCCCAGAGACCCAAGTTCTTTGGGCACAGAACTTGGAAAAAGCGACACAACAGACTTTTAAGACCATAAATCAGCCAGTTGCTTTGTTATGTCTGCCCACTTGCTGTGAAACAGGGACACTTCTTTTGCCTAATTAGGGAGAGAGTGAGAGGGAGAATTACCGGGTGAACGAGTAGTCTTTGGGGTATTGCGAGCATTGTTCACTCTAATTTTTAGTAATCAGTGTGTGCAAAAATCTTATGTTGTGCAAAGCTTTTTCCTGTGAGAAAAGTATGTGCACACTGAATGCACACATGGCACAGTTTATGTAGGTTTACAAAATATTTGACATAAAACTGCACAGAACAAAATAACATACATATTCTCTTAACTAGTTAACAGAAACATTTAGCTAAAAGTATTTTCAATGTATTATTATTAATTACTACATTATTTTAGGTAACTAACCTTTTGTGCGCACATTAATTTCCTTTGTGCGCTGGTTGAAAAACGTGTGCGTGCGCACAGCTTAGAGGGAACATAGACTGCAGGTCTGTCTCTATTGATGCTTTGCTGCAGGCTTGATTGCTCAGTGGAGGGTGCTGATGCTTTTTTTTTGTTTGTGGGGGTCGTTGCCTTGCTGCTGCTTGTGTGTGGGGAGGGGGGTCTTTGGAATTCTAACATTCAACTCTCATTCATTCTTTGGGGCACTCTTCTGTTTTCATGAATGTTTGCGAAGAATAATAATTTCAGGATGTATATTATACACATTTCTCTGACATTAAATGTACCTGTTGAAACCTACTGAATAAAATTTATACATTTTGTTTTCAATGGTAAGACAGTGCAAGGGGGAGAATGACTGAAATTTAACATACAAATTCAGTATCGAAAGGCTGGGAAAGAACAACTGAGACATAATGCTCCGATTATATTGGGCTCTGTTAAGGCAGCATCTGAACAGCATGCACAGCTGTGACATTCCTACAATACTGGAAATAGAGTGAAGGTTACCCTGGGCAATTCCAGTGAAAGGAGTTTTGTCCTGTGAAGAGACACTACACTGCTGAGGATTGTTCACAGAGGTGAAGCCAACCCCAACTTCCTATTGTGCCAAATTGGAGAGTTTCACCCACTAAAAAAAAGCAGTAGGCCATAGTTATTTGCTTCCACTACTTCCTGTACTTTCTCAAGGCTTGAAGAATGAAAGGTGACTTTACTGTACCAAATCTTCAATATCTTGATTGTGCAGATAAGGAAAAGATGTTCTCCATGGATGGAGCAATAGAAGTCTCAAGAGGTTGTTTATTCAGGAACGAGATCAGAAGATATTTCTAAACCCAGAACGCATTGGAGTTTTGGAGCTTTCTGCCCAAGAGGACAGCATAGGCTCAGTTATTAATTACATTCATGATACAACAGATGAATTTATCTTAAGACATTAAAAACAATTGAATTAAATCGACTTTATATCTTGCATCCTTCATATACATGAGTAAAAATCTTTACATTACATCTCCGTCTAAATGTGCAATGTGCAATTTATAATAAATAATATATACAAGAGGACAATCAATATAACATAGAAATACAGTTTTGTCAGCATGAATTAAGCAGTCTGATGGCCTGGTGAATGAAGCCTGTTGGTCCTGGCTTTTATGCTGCGGTACTGTTTCCTGGATGGTAGCAGCTGGAACAGTTTGTGGTTGGGATGGCTCAGGTCCCCAGTGATCCTTCGTGCCCTTTTTAGGCAACTGTCTTTGTAAATGTCCTGACTAGTGGGAAGTTCACAACTACAGATGCGCTGGGCTGACCGCACCACTCTCTGCTGCGCCCTGTGATTGAGGGAAGTACCGTTCCCATACCAGGCAGTGATGCAGCCAGCCAAAATGCTCTCAATTGTGCCCCTATAGAAAGTCCTTAGGATTTGGGGCCCTTACCAAACCTCTTCAACCGTCTGAGGTGAAAGAGGTGCTGTGGTGCCTTCTTCAACACAACCGGTACATACAGACCACTTGAGATCCTTGGTTATGTTTATGCCGAGGAACTTAAAGCTGTTCACCCTCTCAACCCCAGATCCACTGACGTCCACTGGGATTGGTTTGTCTCCATTCCTCCTGTAGTCCACAATCAGCTCCTTTGTTTTTGCGACATTGAGGGAGAGGTTGTTTTCTTGACACCACCGTGTAAGGGTGATGACTTCTTCTATGTAGGCTGCCTCATTATTATTTGAGATTAGGCCAATCAGTGTAGTGTCGTCAGCAAATTTAATTAGCAGATTGGAGCTGTGGGTGGCAACTCTGTCATGGGTATACAGAGAGTAAAGAAGGAGGCTTGAGGGGCACAGCCCATAGGGGCACCTTTGTTGACAGTCAGAGGGGCAGAGGTGAGTGATCCCATTTTTACCACCTGCTGGCGATCTGACAGGAAGTCCAGGATCCAGCTGCACAAGGCATGAAACGTCAGTTTAATGCCACAAAATGCTGTCAAGGTTAAAATCAGGTTATTCGTATTAAATGACAGAGGTGCAAGGAGCTGTATGACCTACTCCTGCTTCCTATGTGGTCATCACAAGCTGCTTCACAGTTAATGCTTTAAGTGGAACCTATAATTCAGTAAAGGAGGCAAGGGAAATACTGAGAAACATGAAGGGATTTGCAACATACAGGGCCTTGGAAGATGAGTACCACGTCCACTCAGTGGAACAGCAATTTAATTTCAGGTGAAGAGAGGTGATAATTAGAAAAGTGTACATAATTTGAAAGGCAATTAGAGTGAAGGGAATCAGAAAGAGAAAGGAGCACAAGCATTAAGGGTTTGAAAACCGTTTTGCTTAGAATAGAGCCATATGGATCAGACGATGGAAGGATTTGAGTTATTGCAACTTAGGACAAAAACATTTGATTGGACATTTGAATAGTAAAATGAAGGAAGCCCATCTGGACTGTGGTAGAGTAGTTAAATCTAGAATGACAAAGAGAGTTTAAACAGCAGATTTAACTATTCAGAAAGAGAGTCAGCATTACAGACACAAAAAAGTTTCCAGATGATGGGAATCCAAAGCAACTTAGAGGATGTTGGACGAACTCAACAGGTCAGGCATCTATGGAAATGAATGAACAGTCAACCCTTCTTCAGGCCTGAGAAGGGAGGAGGAAGATGCCAGAATAAAAAGGTGGGGGAGGGGTAGGAGGCTAGCTGGAAGATGATAGGTAAAGCCAGTTCAGTGGGAAACCATGAACTGACATGTTGGAACGTGAATGGGAATTAAAATGTCTGGCCACTTTTGGCAGATGCAACGGATATACTCAAAAAAGCAGTTCCTCAATTTACAACTGATCTCACCAACGCAGAGGAGGCCACACCCCGAATGTTGTACACAACAGATGACCCAAGCAGTTTCGCAGGTGAAGTGTTGCCTCTCCAGAAAGAACTGCTTGGGGCCCTGTTTAGTGATGGAGGAAGAGGAGGTGTACGAGCAAATGTGGCACTTAGATGAGTAAGTGCTGGGAGGGAGATTAGTGCAGAGGGAAGAATGGACCAATGGGCAAGGGGATCGCGGAGGGACCAATACTTGCAGAAAGCTGAAGGGGGGGGGGGGGGGGAGGAAGAGGCATATCTATGTTTAGTGGTAGGATCTCTTTGGAGATGGTGGAAGTTGCAGAGGATGAATGTGTTGGATGTGGAGGTTGACGGGGTCACAGGCAAGGACAAGAGGAAATTACAGAGGTGGAATTAGTAAATTAGAAATTCCACCTTGTGAATACCTGCAGAAAAATGAATCTCAGGGTGAAATATGGTGGCATATATATACTTGGATAATAAATTTACTTTGAACTTTGATCTTGGTGATTATGTGGATGCATGAACTTAAGTTCAAATTGGAGTCAAATGCCAATGTTAAGGCAAATGCCAGAAGTATGAAGCTTTTGGTATGTAAGTAGATGCTGCATGTAGAGAGACTGTGAAGAAGGATAGGCAGCTGATAGGGCAAAATTACAGTCAGTGAGATGGGCTGAATTGTGTCCATTTTAATGCAAGATGTATCAGGAACAAGGGTGATGAACTTAAGAGCATGGGTCAGTACATGTTGTGGCCATTATGGAGACCTGGCTATCACAAGGGCAGCAAAGGCTGATGAATGTTCCAGGGTTTAGATGTTTCGAAAGGGACAGGGAGGAAAGTAAAAGAGGTGGGGAGCGCTAATCAGGACAGTTCACAGCCACAGAAAGGGAGGATATTGTGGAGGGATTGTCTATTGAGTCAGAGTGGGTGGAAGACAGAAACAAGAATGGAGCAATCATTCTACTGGGAACATACTACAGACTCCCAAGAGACACTGAGGAACACATGAGTAGACACATTCTGGAAATGTGCAAAAAACACGTGTTGTCATGGGTGACTTCAACTTCCTCAATACTGACTGGCACCTCCTTAGAGCAAAAAGTTTTACTTAGGCCAAAATTTGTTCAGTGCGTCCAGGAAGGATTCCTAACACAATAGGTGGACAGACTGAATAGAGGAGTGACCTCTCAGTTGGTGAGCATTTCAGAGACAGTGACCACAAATCCCCACCCTTTACCACACCTTGAACAGGTGTTATGGCAAAGCCTTTAATTGGGAGGGGAAGTTACGATATTATTAGGCAGGAATTTGGAAGCATAAATTAGGAATGGATGTACTCAGGGAAACACACATCAGAAACGTGGATGTTGTTTAGGGAGCACTTGCATGGAGTTATGGATAGGTTTGTACCATTGAGGCAGGAAAAGGATGATAGAGTGAAGGAACCATGGCTGACAAGTACTGTGAAATATCTAGTCAATGAGAATAAAGAAGCTTATTCAAAGGTTTAGGAAGAAAGGATCTCATGGGGCTAAAGAGAGTTACTAGTTAGCCAGGAAGGAGAATGAGGAGGCTTTGGAGAGCAGGATTAAGGAAAAGCCCGAGACTTCCTACACATATGTGAAGAACAGGAGGATGTCTAGAGTGAAGATAGGACCTATTAGGGATAGAAGAGGAAACATGTGACTGGGAGTCCAAAGAGACAGGGGAAGTGCTGAATGAATATTTTACTTTAGTAATCTCAAGTGAGTGGGATCTGGGTGTTTGCGAGGACCATGTAAAACAGGCTGATATGCAAGAACATGTCAACAGTAAGAAAGAAGATGTGCTGGAACTTTTGAAAAAAACTTTAGGACAGATAAATCCTAGGAGCCAGATGGAATATATCACAGGTTACTATGGGAAGCAAAGCAAAAGAAAGCTGTGCCTTTGGAGATGATCTTTGCATCCACACTGACCACAGGAGTACCCGATTATTGGAGGGTAGGAAGTGATATCCAAACTCCCTTTGTTTAAGAAAGGTAGGGATAATCCTGGGAATTGACAATAAATTGGACTGGTCAAAGAACACTGAGGCTGTCTACAAGAAGGGTCAGAGCTGTCTCTACTTCCTGAGGAGACTGAGATCCTTTAACATCTGCCAGATGATGCTGAGGATGTTCTACGAGTCTGTGGTGGCCAGTGCTATCATGTTTGCTGTTGTGCGCTGGGGCAGCAGGCTGAAGGTAGCAGACACCAACAGAATCAACAAACTCATTCATAAGGCCAGTGATGTTGTGGGGGTGGAACTGGACTCTCTGACGGTGGAGTCTGAAAAGAGGATGCTATCCAAGTTGCATGCCATCTTGGACAATGTCTCCCATCCACTCAATAATGTACTGGTTAGGCACAGGAGTACATTCAGCCAGAGACTCATTCCACCGAGATGCAACACTGAGTGTCATAGGAAGTCATTCCTGCCTGTGGCCATCAAACGTTACAACTCCTCCCTCGGAGTGTCAGACACCCTGAGCCAATAGGCTGGTCCTGGACTTAGTTCCACCTGGCATGATTAACTTATTATTATTTATGGTTTTATATTGCTATTTTCTACACTATTCTTGTTTGGTGCAACTAACAAAACCCAATTTCCCTCGGGATCAATAAAGTATGTCTGTCTGTCTGAATTATAAACTAGTGAATTTTACTTCAGTGGTGGGTAAATTATTGGAGAAGATTCTTTGAGACAGGATCTATGAGCATTTAGAGAAGTACAGTCTGACTACAGACAGTCAGTATGGCTTTGTCAGGGCTGGACATAACTCACAAGCCTGATTAAATTCTTTGAGGATGTGACAAAGCATAACGAAGAAGGCACAGCAGTGGATATGGATCTTAGTAAGGTGTTTGACAAAGTTTCCCATGGTAAGCTCATTCAGAAAATCAGGAGGCAGAGGATACAAGAAAACATGGCTGTGTAGATTCAGAATTGGCTTGCCCATAGAAGGCAGAGACTGGTTGTAGACTGGGACATTGGCAGGATGCAGAACTGGGCTGGGAAGTGGTAGATGGAGCTCAACTCGGAAGAGTGACTCACTTTGGAAGGTTGAATTTTAAAGCAGAATACAAGGCATGATTCTCGCCAGTATGGAGGAACATGATGATCTTGGGGTCCACATCCATAGGTCCCTTAAAATTGCTGCACAAGTTGATAGGGTGATTAAGAAGGCAAATGGTGCGTTGGCCGTCATTTATCAGGGGATTGAGTCCAAATGCCGCGAGGTCACATGGCCGCTCTATAAAACACTAGTCAAACTACGCTTGAAATATTGTGTTCAGTTCTGGTCACCTCATTATAGGAGGGATGTAGAAGCATTAGAGAGGTTGCAGAAGTGCTTTATTAGGATGCTGCCTGGATTAGCGAGCATGTCTTATAAGGATAGGTTGAGCAAGCTAAGATTTTCTCTCTGGAGTAGAGGATAAGAGGCATTAAGAAATTACATTAGGGGCATTAATAAAGATAGGCACATGGATGATAGAAAAAAGGGCTAAATACGAGAGAAGGGTTATATTGATCTGAGAGTAGGCAAAAAGATCAGCAGAATATTATAAACCAAAGGGCTTGTATTGCACTGTAGTGTTCTATGTTTCATGAATCTGATAAAGGTTACACTTAGAAGTTACCATTTTATTAAATGTTGTAGTAGGCCTAGAGTTTTGAGTGGTCCACTGTTGCTCATAAGTAGCATATTCAGTTGTCAACTCAGAACAATAAGGCATCAAGAGCAGTGAGCATCTCTACAAAGAAAAAGTTTAGACACAAATTACATCCTCATATCCAATCTATAGCAAGGGAAGGGTGTGCCAGAGGAGATCAGGTTTATAATATTTGCAGTGCTGGCAGAAGGATCTCGCTGGTGTGCGTGTGCGTGGTTTTTAAAAAAAAACTTTTTTTTTCAGGGAAGGTCACTGAAATTGTCCTTGGTCTTCATCAACTCCTTCTTCCCAGCGGTCAAAATAGATCATCAATCACTGTGGATTCCTACCACCACAGGACTCAATGGACAGGATCTTTCTCACACAACGATCAAAGGAGACTAACAAGGTGCAGAACCAACTTCTAAACCATTTTTTCCATTTCACAAAAGCATTTCACAGAAGGGATTCTGATGTATACTGCTGAAATTTGGTTTTTTCATCTCCAACTTACTTAAGCAATGATTTTATCTGATGTGTTCAATGTCATTCAAAAATTAGCCATTGCTGGATATCAGTTATTATCCCTAAAGTTTTCTGATCTTAATTTTAGTAACACTTCACCTTACCTAAAATAAGTCATCCACCGCAGTGGAACTAAACTATAGGTCAATTCAAAAATACTTGACTGCAGGAACCAGACCATTGTACTGTATTCACTGTGTGATAGTGTGTAAGTGATACTTACATATGTGCACAATCAGAGGCCATCTTCTAAGACATTGCTGACTCATGAGAGTTTTGAAAGAACGGATCTTGGTACATTAACCTGCTGCACTTCATAACACTAACCTCCAGCATCAAAACTTCACATTGAGCAGAGACTACTGACAGCCATTTCTCAATGAAGGTATGCAGCAAAGATCTTACTTCACTCTAATCCAGAATCACCAAGCCATCCAAATAAAGTGTTTGAGATCAAGATCTCAAAGCAGGCACAAAGCTCACAGTCTACTGTGGAGTACGGATCCCTGCCTAATGCCATACTCATGAGACATCTACAAAAAAAAACTTCAAAGAATTTGAGACATACAATCAATTTTGTGTCCTCAAATTACACCAAGTACTCTAGCATTTTTAAGCAAACCAAGTGTCCTCCCCAGACCAACATCTCTATCAGCGAGTCCTAATTACACATAGTTTGCTCAGATAAACATTGTCATGCCTGTCACCATATATCCAAAACAGATCCTGTCATCCAAACCCAAACACTGCCCGAAAGTACCAGGACTGACAGAAGAATCAATTTGAGGACATTGCCACATCTTCCTTGAAATTACATAACTTCTCAATCGATTAGTGCTATTCATTTCCAAATAAAAAGGCACATTTTGCAGCTTGTTTACCTCGTTGGCTATCCATTGATTTTGATTCATGATGACCTATTGAATAAAATAAAACCTGTGTAAAACTTGATCACATGGCTTAGAAGATTTTGCTGGACTTCCATGTATCCTCAAGAAAAGAACACACAGGGAAAATCCAGCAAAAATAGTATATCCACTGATTCATCAAACACTTTATTTCCACTTGTCTTGTAAGCCACCTAAGAACCCAAAGAAATAGAGTGGAAGCAAGTAATCTTCAACCTTAAAAGACTGCCTAAGATCATGGAGAGAAATGAGAAGTCAAGAAACAAATATCTAGGTGAAACAAGTAATCAATCTTCACACATAAAAGAAAACAATCAAAAACTATAACGGAATGTTGGACCTTAAGAAGATAGGAATAAAATAGTGTGCAAAACGTTGCACTCTAATCCTCAATATGTTTGTGTTAGACAAGAAAATTCCCAGTTAAGTAAATGGCTTTAGATTGAATGTGTATCAGCATGCCCAACAAGCAGTTAGCTTAGTCTACAATTCCGCACTCTTATTCAGTATGAGCCATTATACATCACCCTATTCTCAAAGTTCTTAACATTAAAACAAATCAATCATTTTGAGCCTTCAGGTTAACAGAGGAAAGAAACCATGCAAATTGGAGACTGGTTCTGGAATTCGGTTGTGCAAATAGTCCTTATACTGCACTATTTAGTCAGGAAAACAGACACTTTGCATTACAAACTGTGAACAGACAGTTACACTTCAATAGGTTAGGAAGTATTCCTTTGCACTACCCGTCCTCCAAAACGTTTCTGAAGACAGCTGTTCACTCACCTGCCTTGTCCTCCCAGTGATGTGTCACTTCCATCTTCTGCAGCTTCACCGTTATCAGTACCTGCACCGCCGGCCGGGGCCGCCTGTAGTTGAGCAGGTTCTTCGAACTCGGGTACCCCCTTGGAATCTTCGCAAAGGATGCAATGAGACATCAGCAACAGGGTGAGCGCCGCAATGTTGGCATATGACCTCCCCACAAAAGTACTAGCCATCATCCTCCCCTCCCCTCCCCTCCCCACTTCAATTACTCTGAGGATGAAGGAAACTTCACTCTCCCCTTAAGCCAGGCACTGCTGTCGCACAAACTCCTCACTTCCGGCTTCGTAGCTGTTTACCCGCACGGCATTCTGGGGGGATATAGATACAAGAGGGTCTGCAGATGCTGGAAATCTTGAGCAACACATGCGAAATGCGGGAGGAATTAGCAGATCAGGCAGCGTCCATGGACAGGGAAAACTGTCGCCGTTTTGGGCCGAGACCCTTCATCAGGACTCAGGACTGGCGGATAGAGCCCGTCCATTGTTGAGGTAGACTACAAGTCCCAATGTACACCGGGACACGTGGGTCACGACTTGCGGAATGACGTGTCTGTGTTGCAAAGCTCTGTCCTTCAATTCTCAGAATCACACCACTGTGGGTAGTCAGTGATGACACATTTGGATTTGATGGAATGGAAGTCATAGTGTCAAAGATATTCTTTACATTTGGCTATGGTTGTGTAAACTATGCCAATGTTCACAACTAGCATTTCTCATCAAGGGGTTCAGCAGTGGAGAGGGTGAGCAGCTTCAAGCTCCTGGGTGTCAACGTCACCGACAAACTATCCTGGGTGTATATTCATGCAATTACGAAAAAGATACGCCAATGGCTGTATTTCAAAGATTGAAAGTACATTTAGTGTCAAAATATGTATGCAGTATACAACCTTGAGTTTTCTCTTCCCCACAGACAGCCACCAGACAAAGAAAACCATGGAACTCATTCAAAGAAAAACATCAACCCCTCATCATGCAAATAGCAACAAAAAGAGAGTGAAAAACACAGAATATAAAACATAAAATTGAACGAGTCCAGGCATATTCAATTCAGCTCAGTGTTCATTATCTGCAGGCTGACTGATTCAAAGTCGCCCAAAATAGCTATGATAAAAAGGAGAGACCAGAAACATGACAAAACATGAACTACAGAGTCCAAACCACAAACTGCGCCGATTAAACCTTGCCCAAGACCCAGGACTCGAGCACCATCCAGGGAGAGTGAGGCCATTTGAACACAGGAACCTTCCATTGGAAGCAGCAGGTGAGAAGGAGTGTCGTGGAAATAATAAGAGCACCAGAATGACTTTGAGTTTCATTTTAAGAGTTTATTAACATGATATCATGGATTGTCTGCAGCAGTCTTCACCGCTACCAGAACTCTGATTTTTAGGTTATACAGAGCTCATATTTATACAGCAAGACAATTTAACATAATTTTGTTTGGCATCCCACGGTCAGTACAAGATCGATTATGTCAGTTATCTCTCAGCGTGAGTCTAACAGTCCTCATTGTTCCCTGTTACCAGGACTCATGATTTATCTCTGAATGTGAGTTTAACAGTTCTCTCTGTTCCCTATTATCAGGACTCATAATTTACCCACAGACACATCCTCCCTCCTGGTTATTCTCAAATCACATCAGCAGCCTTAAATCCAGCTGCACCAGAATGGTCAAGTATCCCATCGTACACTAGTTTTAACTATTTCTACTACAGGAAGAAAGAGACCATCACCAGCAGACACTTTCCTCCAGCAGCGGTGAGCGAGAGGCTGGTAGAAGCCTCTTGGCTTCTGCTCACACCTTGATAATTTCAATCTGCCTCAGCACTTTAATTGGCAAGATCACTGAGAAATGGAGTTGATCATAGCTTCCTAACCCTGCACGTTCCTAGCACATTTTTCTTGAAGCCTAACAGAACACCCTCAGAGAAAACAAAGCGTCAGTTCGCTCAATTGGCCCAATAACACAGAAAAATGTAGATCACAGGCTCCAACTGTAGCAGAGCCACACATGAAAGAAAAAGAAGACGTGAAAGAAGTACTTTTGTGAACCACCTGGAGGACGTTGTTTGCTGCTGCCATCTTCATTATGTTTGAGGAGATTTTTTTAATCACCAAAAACTCTCAGAGATTTCTGCTAACGTACCATGGAGGGTATTCGTACTGGTTGTATTACCATCTGGTATTGAGGTGCCAATGCACAGGAAATGAAAAAGCTGCAGAAAGTTGTAAACTCATGCAGCTCCATCACAGGCATTAGCCTCCTCAGCATTGAGGACATGTTCAAAAGATGGTGCCTCGAGAAAGTGACATTCATCATTGAGGACCCCCATCACCCAGGACGTGCCATCCTCTTATTACTACCATCAGGGAGGAGGTAATGTTTTTGCCTCTGCCATCAGATGTTTGAATGGTCCACAAACCCATGAACACTATCTCACTATTTTGCTCTCTTTTTGCACTCCCTCTCTCTCACACTCTATATATATATGTGTGTAATTTATAGTAAATTGTATACTGTATTGCTGTACTGCTTCTGCAAAATAACAAATTTCATGGCATCTATCAGTGATAATAAACCTAATTCTGATGGTGAGCTTTCAGATGGTGAATGTGTGTGGAATGCTGTCCAAGTTGCATGCCATCTTGGACAATGACTCCCATCCACTCCATAATGTACTGGTTAGGCACAGCAGTACATTCAGCCAGAGACTCATTCCACCGAGATGTAACACTGAGCATCATAGGAAGTTATTCCTGCCTGTGGCCATCAAACTTTACAACTCCTCCCTCGGAGTGTCAGACACCCTGAGCCAATAGGCTGGTCCTGGACTTATTTCCACTTGGCATGATTAACTTATTATTATTTAATTATTTATGGTTTTATATTGCTGTATTTCTTCACTATTCTTGGTTGGTGCAGCTGTAACGAAACCCAATTTCCCTCGGGATCAATAAAGTATGTCTGTCTGTCTGTCTGTTTACAGAGAGGTTGTCTCAAGTGATCAGTAGAATTTCTCAGTCATTTGGTGATAAACCATTGTCAAGGTTTACTGATTGATATGTTGTAATGATTCCAATAGGGTGACAGTTCAATATAGTGTTAAGTCCTTCTCAGAAAAGCATTCAATCATTCTTATTGCACATCTGAAGAAAGAGGTTGAAATGACACAGGGGGCTCCAGTTTAATTAATGAAACAATCATAAATATACATCTACATGCATGACAAATAATTCTGCAATTGGACAAGATGTGTATTTGGATTTTTTTCTGCCAGCTTTTACTGAGGTAGAATAAGATAGTTTTGTATACCTACAAGAGAGGTTCCCTCTAAGTTGTGAGATGTAAATTACTGTTTCTCATCTCCAGCTCTTCTGCTTTTTTCATTTTATATGATTGCTCCAAGGATCTAATACTTTAATTTCCTTGAGATCCACAGTTGAAACCTCTTTCTCAATGTGTTATGTTGTAATTCCTGTACATATTTGAATATTATCCAACATCTGTCCATTCTCAACACACTTAGTAAAATTTCCCAATATATCATAGCCAACTTGAAATTAATACATTGTAGTTTCTGTAATCATTATCTATTCAAGGCCTTTGTATCTGATTTTAGTAGTTTAGTCTCTTTCTTAATGACAAATTCTGTCATATTTCAGTTCATCTTTCCTTAGGGAACATTCACAATAGGTACTCATTATAACACAAAAGAAATCCAGATACTTTATTGCATAAGGAATATTTTCATTTTTATTTACATTACTTGTTTTAGAAGAAAAGTGCTAGTTTTGCACACTAGGTGGATTCAGAATTGGCTTGCCTGCAGAAGGCAGAGGGTTGTGGTGGAGGGAGTACATTCAGATTGGATGGTTGTGACTAGTGGTGTCCCACAAGGATCTGTTCTGGGACCTCTACTTTTTGTGATTTTTATTGATGACCTGGATGTGGGGGTAGAAGGGTGGGTTGGCAAGTTTGCAGACAACACAAAGGTTAGTGGTGTTGTAGATAGTGTAGAGGATTGTCAAAGATTGCAGAGAGACATTGATAGGATGCAGAAGTGGGCTGAGAAGTGGCAGATGGAGTTCAACCCAGAGAAGTGTGAGGTGGTACACATTGGAAGGACAAACTCCAAGGCAGAGTACGAAGTAAATGGCAGGATACTTGGTAGTGTGGAGGAGCAGATGGATCTGGGGGTACATGTCCACAGATCTCTGAAAGTTGCCTCACAGGTAGGTAGGGTAGCTAAGAAAGCTTATGGGGTGTTAGCTTTCATAAGTCGAAGGATAGAGTTTAGGAGACGCGATGTAGTGATGCAGCTCTATAAAACACTAGTTAGGCCACACTTGGAGTACTGTGTCCAGTTCTGGTCGCCTCAGTATAGGAAGGATGTGGAAGCATTGGAAAGCGTACAGGGGAGATTTACCAGGATGCTGCCTGGTTTAGAGAGTATAGATTATGATCAGAGATTAAGGGAGCGAGGGCTTTACTCTTTGGAGAGAAGGAGGATGAGAGGAGACATGATAGAGGTGTACAAGATATTAAGAGGAATAGACAGAGTGGACAGCCAGCGCTTCTTCCCCAGGGCACCACTGCACAGTACAAGAGGACATGGCTAAGGTAAGGGGAGGGAAGTTCAAGGGGATATCAGAGGAAGGTTTTTCACTTAGAGAGTGGTTGGTGCATGGAATGCACTGCCTGAGTCAGTGGTGGAGGCAGATACACTAATGAAGTTTAAGAGACTGCTAGACAGGTATATGGAGGAATTTAAGGTGGGGGGGGGGTTATATGGCAGGCAGGGTTTGAGGGTCGGCACAACATTGTGGGCCGAAGGGCCTGTAATATGCTGTACTATTCTATGTTCTATGTTCTACATTGTAAGTGGAAAGCAATCCAGTCAGCTTGCTAATGTGACTGGCATTTTCAAGTTCCAATCATTCTCATTAAGTTTGAAGTAAAGAAGAACATTTCAAAGTGGTACCATGTGATCTTGCATTATTCCAGTTTGAGATGTGTCATACTTAATGCACCAATGCTAAAAAAGGCAAAACCTTATCTTACAAGGGAAAGGGAGACCACAGCAAAGACATCAATTGAGTGTTTCTTTTCAAATGGAAATTGGGAATTTGGTACTCAGAATCACCACAAAATACACAAAATACCCACGTGAGATTGTAATTTAATAGATGGTCGTGATTTACCTGCTTGAACTTAATCTCAACATCTACAAGGTGAAGGATCTAATTGAACCTGACCCTGCTGTGCAAAATTTCCCTCCAAAAATAATCAGAATCAAAGATTCAAAGTGCATTTTCAATAAAAGTATGTATGGAGTTTCCAGCTTGAAATTCATCTTCACTAGAAACAGTCATGAATCAAAGGAAACCACAGAACTTGTTCAAAGGAACTCCCCCTCCTCGTGTGCAAAAACAACCAAGCAAACAGCATACAAAGAGAAAAAGAACATAAAACACAAAATTGAAAGTGTCCAGGCATATTTATTTCAGCTGCGTTTCATGTTCAGATTATCACTGACATGTCATGAAATTTGATGTTTTGCAGCAGCAGTACAATAGCCAAAAATAATATAATTTACATTAAGAAATATTAAAAAAAATATGCAGAGCGGAAAGAAAAATAGTGCTGTAGTGTCATTGGTTCATGAACCATTCAAAAATTTTATGGGGAAGGGGAAGAAGCTGTTTCTGAACGTTGAGTGTGTCTTCAGGCTCCTGTACCTCCTCTCTGATTGGAGTATTGAGAGCAGGCCACGCCCTGGATGAATAATGTCCTTAATGATGATGTCACCCTCTTGAAGCATTTTGAATATGTCTATGATGATGAGGCTAGTGCCTGTGATGGAGCTGGCTGAGCTTACAATCCTCTCAAACTTTTTCCAATCCTGTTCATTGCTGCCTCCATACCAAATGGTTATGCAACCAGTCATAATGCTTTCCACAGTACATCTGTAGAAAGTTGCTGGAGTCTGGTGACAGACCAAATCTCCTTGGACTACTAATGAAGTATAGCTGTAGTTGTGCTTTCTTCATATTTGAATCAATGATGCCGACACCAAAACTTGAAGCTGTTCATCCTTTCCACCACTGACCTCTTGATGAGGGCTGCTTTGTATTCTCCTGATCTGGATACCTACTGCAAACACTTCGAGGCACCATAAAGCTATCACCAACACTGTCCACATGGACTCCCCCATATTCACTTGAAGGAGTCATCCAATGTCTTTTCCAAAGCCAGCATCAAGAATTGATTACTTGGCATACAGAAGATTTTCGATACTCACAGAATATAACACAAGGCCTCCTTGAAAAACTGCCAATTCCCTAGGAATCTTGGAAACTCTGCCTCAAAGTGGACAAGAATTGGGAATTGTATTGAGAACCTCAAAGTGCACACACGTCAGGAGCAGAGAGAAAACATGTAAGCAAAGGACCCCTCCCCACAAGCCCTCCAACTTTTAGACGCCTCCAGCTCAATCTGTGGAAGGGTATCCGTAAGGCACAAGTTACCTCAGAAATGCAAGTCATCCTTGATCCCCGAGGGATTCCCCAAAATAAGGGGAATATCTTACATCATTTTACTTCGTGTAAACCGATTTTAAACTCACCAGCTGTCGTGAGGAAATTTGAACTCGTTCGATCCTCTGAATTACTTTCCCACTATGTTACCTACCTATCTATAACAATATATCTAACCACAATATTGTTATGTCCCGTCAGTCATTCCTAATATGGTTTCACGGAATTCACCGACGGAACTCCGGTAAAGCAGATTTACACAGTGAATCACTGGCGAGAGAAATGGCATGTTATGGTGTCCGGTCGTAACCTTGCTGTCTCTGAAACAAGCAAGCACAGGGATCCGCCCTGGGTCGGCAAAATGACGTTAGCGGTGAAGGCACTTCCCGTTAATCGCGGGGAGGCCGGGCAACCGAGAACGTACTGACAACACACTTAGCAGATTAAGACCTTGTTCAATTCTCAGTAAAAATAAGTGGGAACAGGCACCATGTCCAAGGGCTTTGATTTCGTTGGAATAATTTGCTGGATTGCAGTGTTGCCCTTTGCACTGGATGTGAGAGAGAGAGAGAGCAACGCCGGGCACTTTACCTTCTTTGTGGAAACAAAGGCTATAATCCCAATGGCGAGAAAAAGTATACAGAGAGAAGAAGACACTAGGGCAAAGTGTGTGTTTAAATTTTTTAAAAAACATCCCGTAACAGGAAATGCAATAAAATAATAATTCTTCCTATTTCCGAGTAAGAGGGCGGTGTTGACTTTCCAGCCGGAAGTTAGCGAAAAGCGAGCGCTTCACCGCCCTCGGTTTGGAGGTAGAGTCTTCTGTATTCATGAATGTGGAGAGCAGGTTGCTCTTTTTAGCTGCTTCATCGCGGAGGCTCTCCTCCCTCTTTCTCTCTTAGATATAGTGTCTGTAGAATTTCCTCTCCCTCAATCCATAGCTGCTGTAGTTTTTATTCTCTCTCTCTAACTGCGGCGGCCGGAATCTGTTTCTACATTTAGTTTACAGCATAATATGAGAATTTTACGCATCCCGAACCGTTCAGTATTTGCGTTGCTGTTTCTCTTCTCCTTGTCATCATCATTCCTCTACTTCATATATGTAGCGCCTGGGTTAGGTGAGTGACATATTTAACATTGTTTGTTTGTCTGTCTACCGGGGGTCTGCCGTTCCCTGGAGGTGAGGGAGGTGGCGGGGGATTTGCCCACTATTGGACGTTCAGTTGTCAGTCCTGGGCCCTGCCCTTTCGAATGAATGAAGGATGATTAAAACAACAGAAATCGATAAAGTAAAGGAAACAAACGGTCTCATTTCGTTTCGGAATACCGAATGAATATTAAGTTTTAAAAGCTTTTTTCCCCTCCTCAATGCGGTTGAGCGGAAGTACTGCGTAGCTTGGCCAGAGAAACAGGAGAGACGCCCCAAGGAAAATCGCATGATCGCGATTATTTCGTGTGTATGTATAAAAATAGGAAGGAACATCTTTGTATATGTTTTATAATCGTTCCCTTATTTCATTGGACTTCCACAAATATTGAGTTTTGGATTTTCGGCGTTGTATTTTTATAAATACAGCATTCTATTTATGACCAGTGTTTGTAACCAAACTATTTGATTTACTCAAGCTTGTAACTGGCAACAGTTGAATCACATTGTTAAATTTCGTAACTTTTTGGTAGACGGTTGACGCGCTTTTTACGTGTTGAGTGGGCGATTACGATGATGAAAGTGGAGTCTTTGCACATCCCTGAGCTCGTTGCAAGTAACTAACCCATTCACTCCCTTGTTTATTCGGGCAGGAAAAAAACAATATACATTACTTTTCCTTAGCTAAATTGTTATTTCTGATCGTTCAGCAGCCTTCACGTGTTCGCTGCGAGGTTAAAACTTGGGGGCTGATGGATAATTGTAGAATTGTGGGGGGCTGGGGGTGGGTTAAAGTATACAGTACAGTACTCCAAATTACCCAGGTGGCATCTTTACAGAAACGGGAATAAGCGAACCAGAGCAAGATTTATAGAAAAGGTTGAATAAGAATTCTTGATTTGTCCCCAAAATGCAGTTTTTCTTTTTGTGATTTCCTTTTGTGTTATACTTTCCACTAGGTTATTGAACTTTTAGATTGCGCTACTTTTTTTTTTCTCTTGCTATCTGTTCTAAGTTTATTTAAGGGCGTGTTTGGCAGTGAAGCTGTATCTAATTCTACTGCTGCAATCTAGACAGAGTCTAACTCTATAAAGATTTGATTGGAATCCCTTTTATAAATTGCAAATTATTCCTATTTGCTGAGATTGTTATTCCAGGGAATAGTGAAACGTTAGAGAGGCTTATTGAAATGTTCAATGCTAAAAGATGCATTGTAGCATTTATTGAAATATAGATGTGAATCTGACAAGATGTACTATAAGCCTGTAGAGAATTGGGATTAGAACAGTGGGTTTATGTTGCTTAGCAGAGGCTGCATGCCAAATTATTGGTTGCAAAATGTACCACCCAGAAGTTTATGATGATGCAGTTGTAATTTACCAAACTTTTGCAAATTATATTTTAGTATTTTACTATAATTGGCAGACTTCACCCAATAATTGTGATCCACTCCTATTCCCTGATTCCTGCTAACATTGGATCTAAAAGCTCTACCAGCACGTTTTATGTTTTCTATATTGATCTTGTGAACCTGGACAATTTATCAACAAATAAATTGATTATTGGGCTCTGCTAATTTAATCTTATCCTTACCTCAAGAACACATGTAAGTTCTTTCATTGTAATTGGATAATTTTCCCTTTCTCAATTTTGGGGACAGCTGGGCTTAATAGATAAATTCCTTCTAATCTTATTTGATGTTCATTGTTTGCCAAAACTGGGAAGGTTACATATTAAAACTGTTAATTAAAATGTTTTGTTCCCCACTTAACCAGTGTAGCATTGTTAACTGGAGCCTCCAGGGTAAAGTGCTAACCTGAGAGGTGTTTTTCATGTTTACGCTTTGGTACTGTCTCGTTTCTACAGTTATGTGATATCTTCAGTTGCACACAGGTGCTGCCCTGCAATTGACTTCTCCTGTAAAATTTATTTCCCTGTGTTTTCTTTAATACCCTGAATAGTGGTGCATTATTTGGGATTAAAAAAAAGACTTGGGGGGGGGGGGGGAAGAAAAGAAAGTTGTACATTTTTAATTGTTTTTTTAAGATCTGGCATAATAGTCCATATTTAGTTTTCTTTTAACCTTTCTTGATGCCCCCATCCTTCTGAATTCCCATCAAATACAGGCCCAGAAACATGAAATGCTCCTCATCTGTTAAGCCCTTCATTCATGAGATCATTCACATGACCCTCCTATGTAGCCTCCCCAGGGACAGCACACTCTTTATTGGATATGATGCCCAAAACTACTCAATGCTCCGAATGTGATCTGACCAGTCTCAGCAGTACATCCTTGATTTTTTATTCTCCTGATGAAATGAATGCTATTTCCCTTCTTTACTCATGGACCCAACCTGAAAATTACTGTGAGGAATTCAGATTTGTTTATCCCATGAACATTGAAACAACAATCACGTATGTTATTTGTGTTAACAATAAATACCGTACACCTAAGGATGTACTGGGAGCAACCCACAAGTGTTACCACAATTTTGCCACTAACAAAGTTTGCCCACAATGCTTTTTGGCAAAACAGTACAACTCAATAAATCAGAACACAACAAGCAAATAAAAACAGCAGCAAAACAAGTATTTCTCATGAGGCTCCTGTACCACCTTTCTGATGGCAGCAGCAAGAACAGAGCATGGCGATGATGGATGCTATTTTCCTGTAATGGTGTTCCTTGTAGATGTCCCCAATGGTGTGAAGGGCTCTATCTGTGATGGACTGGGCCATATCCACTACTTTTTGTAGTGGATGCAGCCAGTCAATATACTTCACCTCACCTATAGAAATTTATCAGAGTTTTAGATGTCATCTAAGCTGAATCTTTGCAAACTTCCAAGGACATTTGCTTTCTTTCCATTGCATTTCTGTGCTGAGCCCAGACCATGTGAAATGATAACACCAATGAATTTACAGCTGCTGACCCTCTCCACCTGTGATCGATCCCCCAGTGAGGACTGACTCAGGAACCTCCATTTTCCTCTTCCTGAAGTCAATAATCAGCTCCATGGTCTTGCTGACAATGTGCAAGAAGCTGGTGTTATGGCACCTCTCATCCAGGGTTTCAACATCTCTCCTACCCAGTATATATCTAGGTTACCTTTGTACTGTATGTCTTCTCCCATACAGGTTGTTTTTTCAGTTGCCCTCTTGGCATTTAAAGGCTTCCCAATGGTCTGTCTTCCTGCTAATCTTTGCCATTTTGTATGCCTTTCCTTGTTTTTATACTGTTCCTAATTTCCCTCATCAGCAATGGTTGCCTCATTCTCCCCTTAGTGTGTTTCTTTGAGGTATATCTTCTGCTGTGCCTTCTAAATTACTCCTAGAAGCCTCTGCTATTGCTGTTTCACCATTTCCCTGTTAAGTTCCCTTGTTAATCAACTCTGGCCACTTTCTCTCTTCTCTGTAGTTCACTTTATTCAACAATAGTACTGTTACACTAGGTTTTAGCTCCACTCTCAATCTGCAGATTGAGATCATTGTATGATCACTGTCTCTCTTAAGGGTTCCTTCAGCTTAAGCTCCCTGATCAAATCTGTCTCAAATCCAAAATTGCATGTTCTTTGGTGGCTCTGCCATGACCTGTTTTAAAATGTCATCTCGTAGACCTACCACAAATTCCTTATTTGGTAGTCCACTAGCTAGTCTCACCACGTAGTGAAGTTGCCCAATAGTCACTTAAACATCGCCTTTCTTGCTTGCCGTTCTGGTGTATTTTGAAACCCACATCCTTACTCCCATTTGGAGGTTTGTACATAACTACAGTCAAGATTTTTCTTTTGCCGTTGTGGTTCCTATATTCTAACTACAAATCGAATTGCCTTAATTTGCTTTTGATAGGAAACAATGCTGATTTGGGTGTCTGTTGAAGCACTTTCACTCCAGTGATCTATAGAACAATGTTTGATAATTTAAGAGTATTTTGTTTTTATTTTTAATTACTGCAGCTTACATACTCCATAGTTTGTTTAGAAAGCTATGATTGAAATAATCATTGTGAAGGATGAGTTAGTTTAGATAGTGCTTCTTATGTCACTTTGCCATATGTTCTTTGTCACTGAATTTGCAGTATGTCATTTCAGACTAGCTCACTAATGTTTGTAAGCATTTGTTTAGGTAAATCATGTAAGGATCTTTGAGATGTTTTGATGTGGAAGTTAGCCCATCCATGAACGTCGCACATTCTTCCCCTTTTTGTGGCCCTTGATTACTGATTGAAATGTAATGATTACGATAGTGTGGCCTCCGTCGGTCATGATTGACCGTGGGTACCACCTCTGGTAGTCAATTCTCCGGGGGGAGTTGCTATGGAGATCCTTCTGTTGCCCATGCAGTGGGACCCCCCTCTGCATGTTGATGGCAGGTCCAGAGGAATGACGAAAATCGATACAGTTTAGTGCCAGCAGCATCACAGGAGTTGCCGTGCCAGTGCTGGGTATAGCAGTCAGCCGCCTTCGGGACTCCCGACTCCAGATTTTTCCTCGGGGTTTACTCCCAAAACCTTGCGGGTATGGCCACAAGGCAGTGGAGGTTTGAAATCAGAGTTTTCCCTCTCCTAGATAAGCTACTATCCGTGGTTATGGAGCCCCATCTGCCCGGAGCAACTGGTTTTAAGGCGCCAGTGGCCCGCCTTTGCCCCTTCTCCTGTCAGTGAGAACAGCTCCTCCAGGCATAAGAACTATGTCACACGTGAAGGCCAGGAGTTGGACTTGGTTGTCAGAGGCTGTTTGAGATGCACGCCATGAAGAGCATTTGTTTAGCAGTGGGAGCTCGTCCCCACTACAACCCTTCGGCTATGACAACCCTTGGAGCCAATGATTAGGATAAAAGCTGGAAAATATACTTCAAGAATTATTTTAGCATACTTATGAGAGGGGAATGCAGACAACACAAATTAGTATCTTGGGATTTCCCCAATTCTAAAACCAAGTGTACTATTAAAATTTCATACTCCATGCGTTAAAATGTAACATTTTTACCATTTCACAGATAAGTGATTTTTTTTTTAGTCCAGAAGTATCAAATCATTGGGACCAGCTTTGGGATTTCTCCATTAAGCCACATGTAAAAAATGAATCCTGAAGTCCATGGCAAATCACGGTAAAATCACAAAGAATGCTGTTGGGTTCCATTACAGTAAAGTGAAAATTTAGGCCAATGTGCCAGAAGCAATGTTTTACTTTATAATAATGTTGCAAATGAAACATATTTCGCTTTAAATTAGTTTAAAAATTGCAGTAATGCTAAATTTCATCCAAAATCATTACCATTGAGTACTGTATTCTAATAACTGGCATAGACCTAGTACAATAAAATTTTAAAAACTTATTTTTAATTATAAAAACATGTTATTATAGCGTTGAATCATTGCTTGATGAAGTGATCTTTGGGAATCTTTTGAGTACGGAACCTATGTCCATTTCTATAATAGTCATATCATTCCTTTAATTCTTTTTACCCGCCCTTCAGTTTAAAAAAGCAGAGCATCAGACATAGTAGTAGAATTAGGCCATTTGACCCATAAAGTTTCTCTGTCATTCGATTATGGCTGATTTATTTTCCCTCTCAATCCCATTCTCCCCCCCCCCCATAACCTTTGTCACCAAACTAATCAAGAACCTATCAACCTTTAAGATATCTTGCTTTTACTGAAAATCCATGGCAATTGCCACATTTTATGTACAAAAGTGTAACATGTCAGGAGAATAGTTGCTCTAAGATTAAGTTACATTGATCTAGATTTGCTTACTTGATTCAGTAACAAGTTTAAAAGTCGTGGATTACTTGGGATGCTGTTTGGAAAGTGTACTTTTGTATAATACACTTACCGTTATCATTTCCAGATTTTTTTTACAAATTTATATCCATGATCCTTCAATCATGATTCTTGCAAGAAATCTAGTATTTTTCCATTTCTAAAATAATTAGTTTTGCTTCCATTAAATTCATCTTTATCTACCCTGAGATGAACTGGGGGTGGGGGGGATTGGGGAGAACAAATGCTCAATTCTTCAATAAAGACTAAAAGAATTCACACTTATGTATAAATTGTACTACATTGTGATTCTAATTCTGAGCCCCCATTTCAGCATTTCACTCACAATGAATTTCAATGTTAATTTGCATTAATGGAATTTCTCAGAGCTGGTATTATGTAGCAAGGTAATGCAGCACAAACGAGCTGTTTATCAGTGAATTATGTTTTGCTCCAGTATACAGCATTCTCTCAGCACTAGTCAAAATTTGTTTTCTGTAAGTAGGATTTAAGTCCTGACCTGATAAGTTTACCGATTTTGCCGAAGTGACGTAGATTTCATGTGCTTATTTGCCTTTTTTTCCAAATTAAAATGTTGTGGTTTGACTGGAAATTTTGAGTCCATTCTGTACAAGTACTATTTCATTGTAAAATGCGGACAATGTATTGGGGCTACATGCTACATGCAACGCTAATTCAAGCCTTTGATAATGTGGTGAAAAAATCCACGAAGTTGACAGGTATTGTGAGTTTAGAAGTTCAAAATAATTCTCCAAACCAGTTTTGAGTATTAACCCATGTAGTTCTTATGTATTTGCTTGAACTGCTTTTCTACTTTCTTCCAGATTCCAATTTTGATAATTTAAAACTGTGTTCTATTATTAAAATATTTTGCTTTTTGGTCTCAATACCTAGAAAAATTTGATAGACCTTCAAAGTTTTGATTACATTATATAAAGTCAACAAATTCATTTCAAAGTTTCTGGTGAACAAATCTGCCCTGCTGTTTGTTTAGATGAAAATTAGCCAACTGTTCTACCTGTTTTTTGACAAGACCTCTTACCCTCCAGTTATATTTACTGCATACCTTAAATGATTGGCACATCATACCACACATTATATAGTGAGGAACTGGGATTATTAAGAAACCATGTACATAAACGTGATACATAATAGAGCTGTCTATCCCCCATCAGGAAGGCCTTAAAACACCCAATTTCTTTCTGGACAACAGCCCTCACCAGTTCCCCTCCACCACCTTCCTCCATTTGGCAGAACTGTTCCTCACCCTCAACAATTTCTGCTTTGGCTCTCACATTCTCCAAACTCAAGGGGTAGCCGTGGGCCCCTGCTGTGCCTACCTTTTCATTGGCTACGTAGAACAGTCCATGTTTGAAGCCTTCCCTGGTAACGCACCCCAACTGTTACTGTTCTACATTGACGACTGCAGTGGGTCGGTGTTGCTTCATGAACCTGTGTTGAGCTTGTCAATTTTATCAACTTTGCCTTCAACTTCCACCCTGCTTTTAAATTCACTTGGCCCATTTCTAACACCTCCATCCCTTTCTCGATCTCTCTGTCTCCATCTTTGCAGACAACTGTCTACTGACATTTTATATACCTACCGATTCCTATGGCTATCTTGAATATACCTCTTTCTACCCTATCACTTGTAAAAATGCTATTCTAATTTTTTCAGTTTCTCCATCAGTCACATTGGTTCTCAGGATGAGACTTTATATTTCATAACATCCCTTCCTCTGCCTTTAATGTTACTCTCACTTGCATCTCTTCCATTTCTCAAACATATGCCTTCTCCCCATCTTCCTGCTACCATAACAGGGATAAAGTTCCTCCTGTCCTTAATTGCCACACCACAAGCCTTCACATCCAGCACATCATTCTTTGTAACTTCTGTCATCTTAACAGAATCCTACCACTAAAAACACTTTTCACTACCCCCCCCCCCCCTCTGCTTTCTGCAGTAATCGTTCTCTTCGTGATTTTCTTGTCCATTCGTCTTTCCTCCACTGATCTCCCTCCTGGTATTTATCCCTGCAAATGAAACAAATACTACACCTGCCTCTTCTCATCTTTCCACCTCCATAGAGGGCCCCAAGCAATCATTCCAGGTGAGGCAACATTTCACCTGCAAGTCTGTTGGAGCCATTTACTGTATCTGGCGCTCCTGGTGCAGCCTTCTCTACATTGGTGAGAACTGACACAGTTTGCAGGGCCACTTTGTCGAGCACCTTCACTCTGTCTGTAAAGGCCAGGATTTCCCTATGGCCACCCATTTTAATTCTTCTTCCCATTCCCATTCCAACCCAACATGTTCCATGACCTCCTCTACTACCACGAGGTGACTCTCAGCTTGAAGGAGCAACGTGTCATATTCTGTGTAGGCAGACTGCAACCCGATGGCATGAACGTCAACTTCTCAAACTTCCGGGAATTTCTCCCCCCCACCATGTCCCTTTCTGGCTTCTCTCTCACCTCTACTCACCTGCCCGCCACTTTGCTCTGGTGCCCCTCATCCTTCCCTTTCTCCTATGGTCCACTCCCCTCTCCTCTCAGAATCATTCTTCTTCAACCCTCTATCTTTTCTACATGTCACTTCCCAGCTTCTTACTTCATTCCTCTTGCCCACCCCCCACCTACCTTTCCTGTCACCTGGCTTCACCTATAACCTAGCTTGTACTCTTCCCCCTCATTCGCCTTCTTATCTGACTTCTTTCTCCTTCCTTTCTGATGAAGGGTCTTGGCCTGAAACATTGATTGTCTATTCCTTCCACAGTGCTGCCTAACTCGCTGACTTCCTCCAACATTCTGTGTGTATATTTGTATTTGTGTATATAGTCAATTAAATGGGGGAAGTTAGTAAATAGCAGGATGCATGTGTCACTTGTTTGATCTTTTACTTATCAAGGACCAAACCAATCTAGTGTTTAAAATGCTACTGACTGTTCAGATACAGTTATTCTTTCAAGGCTTGTTTGTAAGCACGTGGCTATTGGCCAGAAATATAATTTCCTCTGTAATTATTAGGAATTGAAGCCTGAGGTTTTCAATTAAAGTTGGGTGTCTCACATACAGTTTATTAAAGAAAAAAATGAGCTACAGCATTTAATTTATGGGATATTAAAGCTGCATTTGTACCATAATACCTCCATTAAAGTTTGTGGTTTTTTGGTTGATGCTACAAACTGACTTTTTTTTTGTAAGATCACAGAACATTCGTGACATTGAAAGATTTTTGGTAATCTACATTAAATTATATTTGATCTAGTAGAATTAGTAGTTGAACTTTTAAAAAAATTCTGCAGATAAAAATAGGGTAGTAAGAGTTTGATCTTGGCTTCTGAATGCTGGTACGCAATATTCTGCATTATATGCATTTCAATTATTAACACAAAGTAAATTAAAGCAGGAATGCAGGTATTTTTTCATGTTTCTACAAGTTAAATAAAATGCAGTTAAAATGATTAGATAGTTAAGAAGCCAAGACTTTTACCGAGTATTGTTTAATCCTGCCCTTGTTGAGAATGTGTTGAAATTAATTTGATAGCTTTTTGATATGAATAAATAAATGACTATCAAAGAGATGTTGGGTTAAAGACTTTGATTCCATAGTTTTGGTGGAAACTAAATAGTAACTTGCATAATTGACGTCAATTGCTGCAAGCAGCCTTCTGTAATGAACTGCAAATTGGATTCAGTTATAATAAACCCATCGTTCGACTACTTTGTTGCCCAACCTTCTGATTTTAATCTTTGAAATGTTTCCTCATTCAGGTCAAGACATCTGTATTAGAATCATGGTTATTTTAACCTGCTTCTCTCCATTTCATCATATTTCCTTCCATGAGCATAATTCACACTCAGAACACATTTTAGTTAAATTTCACGGTATTACAGATAGAATACTATTTCAGCAGGTACTATCCCCAGCAGCAAAAATAATTGATCTCAATTTTCATGTTATTGATTGCTGGCATCTGTGGAAATTTTCTGTGATTTTCTCTGTTTTTGACCATTTTTCATCCAGCTCCTGACAATGCCCCCCCCCCTTGAATTTGGTGCTTTTTGCTGATGTATTTATGGGTACTAGCTAGCTATAGAAGTGAATTTGCAACTTCTATCCTAGTCTAATTAGTGTCTAACAAATTACATGCCTTAAACAAATTTTTTAAGAAGTCTTGATGTGTAATGAATGACATCAAATAAAGCACTGAAGTCACAGGACCAGTGAAGCTCTGAATCTTGAGTGAGATCAGCTGGAATCATTATACGGCAAGATGTGATTTTAAATGCAGACATTTTTGTATTGAAAAAATCTATTGCCTGTGTGGGTGTGTGGATGGGCATCTTTCAGCATTTTGTTCACTTGAATCTAAAATCTCTGAACCCAACTTAGTGCATGGGAAAAGAGAACAGAAATAAATATTGGCATGGAATCTGTTTAATTAGTTTCCCAATATAGGGCAGAGCATTTTGAAGGTTTTTTTATACAGACATGGGAAAGTAACAAGTCTTTTGTACAGGATGAGAGGATTATGATGTAAGAGATCTGAGGGCAGCTTTTTACATGGAATCACTTGCCAGAGAAAGTGGTTGAAGTATAGACTATAACACATACACAAAATGCTGGTGGAACACAGCAGGCCAGGCAGCATCTATAGGGAGAAGTGCTGTCGACGTTTCGGGCCGAGACCCTTCGTCAGGACTAACCGAAAGTAAGAGGTTTGAAAGTAGTGGGGGGAGGGGGAAATGGGAAAGCAGCTGGAAGCAGCTCTTAGCTTCATCCCACCCCCTCCAGTCTTCTCCTATCATTTTGCATTTCCCCCTCCCCCCACTACTTTCAAATCTCTTACTATCTTTCCTTTTGGTTAGTCCTGACGAAGGGTCTCGGCCCGAAACGTCGACAGCGCTTCTCCCTATAGATGCTGCCTGGCCTGCTGTGTTCCACCAGCATTTTGTGTGTGGTGGTGTTTGACTTTCCAGCATCTGCAGATTTCCTGGTGTTTGAGGTATAGACTATCATCGGTGTTATTTGCGAAGCACCTGGCTAGCTACGTGGGGGGCAGGACTTAGAAAGATAGAGGCCAAATGCAGGAAATTAGAACTAGTTGGGTAGGCACTGTGGTAGGCATGGACCACATGGGCCAAAGGGCCTGTATTGTGTTGTTTGATGACTAACTTTTTTCTTTATGCAATACATGCAATGCCTCTAATGTGTGATTATTTTTCTTTTCAATATTTTTATTAGTTTCTACATAGAAGAATACAGAGTACAAGAAAGTGTATATAAAAGGTCAAAAAGATAAAAAAAACTACCAATTACATTATATCTGTTCATAATAACAATATCATTACCCTGTATTCATGTAAGTTAATCAATAGTTATGTTGAAATATACTAATTTATTACAAAAAAAGAACCTAACCCCTACCAAGACCGAAACTGTTCATTAAGGAGAAAAGAAGGTACAGTACCTTCTCATATAATAAAAATTAATAATAGCCAGTTTAAACAATGGCTGTTGTTTCATCTGAGTTTAAACAGTGAATTGAAGGTTTTGAAAATAATTCAGAAAAGGTCCCCACAATGTTTAAAAGTCTTGACAAGATTCAGAAATTGAACAATGAATCTTCTCTAATTCTTAACATGACATAAAGTTGCATAACCATTGAACATGAGTAGGAGGGAAAACATCTTTTCATTTAAGCAAAAGTGTTTTCCTAGCTATAAGAGAGCTAGTGGCCAAAATATGTAAATCAGATGCCTTCAGCTTGATATGTTGTCTTGCAACAATACTGAACAGGGCCATCAGAGAGTTAGGCTGAAAATTGACTTCAAAAAGTAAGGAAAAAGTTTGAAAAATTTCCTTCCAATATTTTTCAAGGTTCAGACAAGTCCAAAGCATATGAATTAATGAAGCTTCTCCATTATCTGTCACAGTAGGGAGATATATCTGAATAAAAACAAGATAGCTTATCCTTAGTCATATGAGCTCTATGCACTACCTTAAGTTGTAGGAGGAAATGACGAGCACATAGTGATGAAGTATCAACCAGTTTAAAAATTTCATTCCAAGTTTCCTCAGATATTGATGTCAGTAAATCTTGTTCCCAGAGATTCTTAACTTTGTCTAAAGGAACACTCCTCATCTCCTGTAACATACCATAAATATTAGATAATGAACCATTATGAAAAGGTGTCAAAATAAAAATTACGTTTAGTATGTTCTTATCTGAGCTTATAGGAAATGTGCATAATTGAGATCTTAAAAAGTTTCTGATTTGTAAATATCTAAAAAAGTGAATTTTGGGTAAGCTATATTTAGCCGATAATTGTTCAAATGAAAAAAGATCCCAAAAACATTTAATACCCAACCTGTCCCATTCTTTAAAAACTAAATCAATCATGGAGGGTTAAAAAAAACACTAGAATAAATGGGACTTGAAAGGGAAAATATCAATAAACCAAAGTGTTTTCTAAATTGTATCCATATCCTCAGTATGTTTAACTATTAAATTATCAGTTAGTTTACTTACAAATAAAGGGAGTTAGAACATTAGTTAGCTTCCAAAGAGACCCATTACAGGACAGTCTGCACGATTAATATAATATAGCCAAAACATAATCGTATATTAACTGCCCAGTAATAAAACCTAACATTTGGTAATGCTAAACCTCCAGACTTTTTTAGATTTTTGGAGATCAACTTTATTTAAATGGGGATGTTTATTTTTCCACATATAGGAGGATAAATAGAATCAAGAGAGTCAAAAAAGGATTTACGAATAAGAATGGGTAAAGCCTGAAAAAGATACATAAGTTTAAGTAGAATATTCATTTTAATAGAATTAATTTGTCCAATCAACGATATTGAAAGAGGTGACCAATTTATTGACAACACGAGTGAATCTGCAGATGGTGGAAATAAATAACTGGCAGAACTCAGCAGGCCAGATAGCATCTATGGGAGGAGGTAGTGACGACATTTCGGCCCAGAACGTCGTCACTACCTCCTCCCATAGATGCTGTCTGGCCTGCTGAGTTCTGCCAGCATCTTGTGTTTTTTACCAATTTAATGATATACTTTTTACATGGTTCAATAAAGTAAGAAATGTGTGGTTTTTATAAAAAAAAGAAATTAGCATTTCTGAAGGTGCAAACCAGAAAGTTACCGTAGATTCCGGATTATAAGCCGCTACTTTTTTCCCACATTTTGAACAGCTTTGAACTCTGCGGCCTATAATCCAGAGCGGCTAATACATGGTTTTTTTTCATGCCGCCTCGTAAACATTTTGCCTCGTAACAGTAGACCAATAAAATTGATGAGTAGTTCACAGAGGTCCAATGAAATTGTACGATAAATCAAGCGCACTTTCACAATTAAATTATTGTAAATCAGTCATTTGTACTCACCCTCATCAACATGGAAAATACTCGAAGAAAAGCAAGACCCGAGCGCGTCAGAGCCGATTAGACCCGATCGCATTGCGCAAGCGCGTCAGAGCCGATTAGACCCGAGCGAAAACGCTGCTTTTAAGTTAAAGTCGATCAATAACTTTTCCTGGTAAGCTGCAGTATATATATTTTTACCAGTCGCTAGGAGATATTGGAATGTTGTTCATGCTGTTCAGTAAAAAAGTATATGCAACGTAATTTGTGTTACCGATACGTATGTATATTTAAAAGTAGCGGTGCGGCCTAAAATCCGGTGCGGCCTTTACAATTAAAAAATTGATTTTATTTCTAAAATTAGAGCCTGCGGCTTTTAATCAGGTGCGCTCTGTAGTCCGGAATCTACGGTAAGTATCTTTGTGATTATGAAGTCTACAAGCAGATAATAGCTGACTTTTTAGCCACAATTGTTATGAGGTACTATATCCCTTAAGCAGGCTTGGGAAAATTTGGTAAAGATGAAAAGTGCATGAATGTCTTTATAAGCATCCAGAAGAAGAGAGAGAAAAAAAACAAGAGTTCTGCTTCTGTATCTTTTGTGTTTTTCTTGAAGTTCTGAACAAGCTCATTCATCTGTTAAACTGAAGGTAAATTTGACATGAGCCAAAACAGAAAAAGCTGGAAACAGTGGATTCTATCAATTTAATTAAGGGTCTTCAAATTGAGAGGTTTTTTCTCTTCACAGATGCTATCTGACAGTTGAATACTTACAGGATTTTATGTTTTTATGATTGCTTACATCTGCATTGAATTGATCCAAAGTAGTTGAGTGTTTCAAACAATATTTCTGCAATTTTTGAAGGACATTTCATATTGTATTTGGGTGGTAACATGGTTCAATTTGAATATAGAAATGTAAATAAATATCAAATATAGCATTTCAATTTCATTTTACCATTTCTACCATTTTTATTTTATTGATATAACTTGTGTTGAATCAGCTGCTAATCAAATTTTTATGTGGTATTATTTACTATGCAAATAATGGAGGAAAACAAAATGCATACAAACAGCTTCAAACTGCCTGTCAATGTCCTTGACTGAATTGTCTGTTTAGCTTTTACAGCCTCTTTGGAGGCCCACCATTAGGGCAAAAAGTTGAAACACGTTATGGTAATTAATTCTCCCAAGGGACATGGCCAATTTGTGACTGGGTTGGCTCAAATGTGACTGGTAATGTCTAGTCTTGCTAATGTGATTGGGGCTATGTGTGTATGCTTAAATTTTGAGCAAAATAAATTAAGGGAATGTAATGGAAGCTCTAGCTCTGTAAGCAATTTCATAAAACTTAGGTAAGTTGAGGCCAACGTATTTAACATTTTGTCTCTTGTGTCTCAAGTTAATATTATTGTGTCCAATAGTGGCAGCTACTTATTTGGACAACTTTTAAAGAATAAAAATGAATCAAAAAGAAAGGGATTCCTTTCAACACACAGAAAGTGAACTTAGCAGGCCAGGCAGCATCTATGGAAAAGGGTACAGTTGATGTTTCAGGCCCTTTGCTTATTTGGGATCCTATGTTGCATAATTGGGAATGGAGACAGTTGCTAAATAGTTTCTAAATAGTGTCAGCCATATGCACTTGTGTGGTCATTAGTCACTACACTGTACTTCAAACAAATGGTTTTTAGTGTCAGTTTCGTGTGTGTTTTTAGTAGTGATTTTTGTCACTAATAGTTTGCAAGAAAAAAGCAGAAAACAATTCAGAACTTGGTATGAATAACAAGCAAAGGCCTATTTTCTATTGAAAATATCACTGCACTTTTTAAAAAGGGAGGTCAGTAAAAAGACAGGAAATTATACGTTTGGTAGCCTGATTTTGGTGGTTGACAAGACCCAAGTCTATTATTAAGGGTGAAGTTTTGGGGTAGTTAGAGGCACATGATAAAATATGGCAAAATCAGTATGGTTTACTTAAGGGAAATCTTGCCCGACAAAAAAAAGTTCGGGATGTATATTGTATACATTCCTCTGATATTAAATGTACCTATTGAAACAAATCTTTTGGAAATTTTGAGGAAATAACAGGTAAGATTGACAAAGGAGAGTCAGTGGATATTGTCTTGCGTTTGTCAGAGGATGTTGTTTACTTGGATTTTCAGAAGTTTGACAAGGTGCTCCACTTGAGGCTCCTAAACAACATAAGTTTCCTTGGTATTACAGGAAGGACACCAGCATGGATAGATGATTGGCTGACTAGCAGGAAGCAAAGAATGGGAATCAAGGGAATCTAGTTGGCTGCCTGTGACTGCTGGTGTTCTGCAGGGTTGATGTTGGCACTGTTTTTTTACATTATTTGGCTGATGTCATTGATGGCTTTTTGGCCAAGTTTGCTCCATTCCTGGCAACTGCGTGGTCAGTTTCTTCTGCAGTCTCAGTTGTGACCATATCCTTTTGTTAGTGTGTCATTCAGAACTTTATAGAGTACTCTAAGTGCAGTCTAACTGATATTTTGCACAACTTCAACAAGATATCCCAACTTTTATACTCAATGCTTTGGCCCATGATGGGAAAGAAGCATACCAAATGCCTTTTGTTTACTACGCTATCCACCCTATCATCACTTAAAGTCTCTTTGTACATCAACACTCCTAAGATCCCTGTCATTTACTGTAGATTCCGGACTACAGAGCGCACCTGATTAAAAGCCACAGGCTCTAATTTTAGAAAGAAAATCAATTTTGTACTTGTACAGGCCGCACCGGATTTTAAGCCGCAGGTGTCCCATGTTGTAATATGAGATATTTACACAGAAAGATATTACACGTGAGGATTTTTTAACTTTTAATTAAATCCGTATGGTAACATAAACAAATACATATTGCAAATGCTTTTTTTCGAACCGTGCCTGTAACACGGCTACTTTTAAATATACATACGTATCGGTAACACACAAATTACGTTGCGTATACTTTTTTACTGAACAGTGCACGAACAACATTCCAATATCTCCTAACGACTGGTAAAAAAATATATACTGCAGCCTACCAGGAAAAGTTATTGATCGCCTTTAACTTAAAAGCTGCATCATATGCTTTGCAGCGTTTTCGCTGGGTCTAATGCGCTCGCCCCCTCCTTCCCGTTTATCGCAAACCGGTATTTTCCCACAAGACACGGCGAAACCGGATGTGACGTCATAGCATCCCGGGATGTAGTACAGAAAACAAATATACTTAAAACACTTATAACTTTAACTAGAAAATACTAACAAATGAATTACTAAGCGAAAATATTATAAACTAAGTAACTGCCATAAAGGCAGCACAATGCTTTTCTTCGAGTGTTTTCCATGTTGATGAGGGTGTGTACAAATGACTGATTTACAATAATTTAATTGTGAAAGTGCGCTTGATTTATCGTACAATTTCATTGGACCTCTGTGAACTACTCATCAATTTTATTGGTCTACTGTTACGAGGCAAAATGTTTTTGGCGGCATGAAAAAAAATCATGCATTAGTCGCACTGTAGTAAAGGCCGCAGTGTTCAAAGCTGTTCAAAGCATGGGAAAAAAGTAGCGGCTTATAATCCGGAATCTACGGTACTCTATACACCATAGTGAAATTTTACCTCCCAGAATAGATTAGCAATTATCACTTTGTGTGAATTGAGTTCTCTTAGCTTTTCCATTGATCTATATCATGTTGTATCTTTAAATGACTTTCTTCAATAACCTCATTCAAGTATATCTGATAAAAAAACACTGTTCAACCAGATTTTTGAGAATTGATCTTCCCAACAGGAAAAACAAGTTTTCCTTGTCCATTGTATTGGCTAATAACACACAATCCTGATTACATAGGCATTTATCTATTTATTTAATGATTTGGACTATGATGTTTTGGTACATCTTTGGTGTGGGGTAAGTTAGTACTGTAAGGAACTAGTCAGAAGGAAGACTTTAGCTCAATCCATCCATGCTGACCTCTTTGTAAGCTAGTCCTGCTTGCCTGTGTTTGGTCCATATTCCTCTAAACCTTTCCCATTCATGTGCCTCTCCAAATGACATTTAAATGTTGTAATTGTACCTGCCTCAACTATTTCCTTTGGTGGCATTTTCCTTATACCCACCATCCTCCATGTGAAAAAAATTCCCCTGTAGTCTCTTTTAAACTTTTCCTCTCTGATCTTAAACCTTTACCCTCTAATTTTGGACTCCCCTACCCTTTGGGGTGGGGGGGGGGGGAAGTTCTGTGATCATCCTTCTTAACTATGCCCCTCACAATTTTATAAACCTCTAAGGTTGCTCCAGACCTAAAAGTCCCAGCCTATTCAGTCTTATCTTGTCAATTCCTGGCAACACTCTGAAATTTTTTTCTGCACCTTTGACTAATCATATCCTTCCTTCAGTATGGTGAGTAGAACTGTACGAAGTACTCCAGGTGCAGCCTTGCCAATATCTTGTGCAACTTTAAAGTGATGTCCTACTCCTTGTACTCAACACCCATCTTATCAATATAACAGTACTCAGTGAGTTCAGAAACACTGGTTTTCTGTTTAATTGTGGAAATGAATCTATTGCCATTTGTCCTAAATGTTGAATATAGACATCACAATTTGAAAAGGCAGGCAAACTTCTCAGATTTAGTGAAGCATTTTAGAAGAGAATAGTAGAGGTGAGTAATGTACATGTCAAATCAAGTAAACAATCATAAATCTGTAAGGGTGTGGCTCTTCCCTTTTGTAGATATATTTTTCATCATCTCTAATCTCAGTAGGTACTGCTTCCTTCTAAAACTATACAATTAACTCTTCTCACTTGTTGAAGGATCCTGTGATCTTTTGAAATGGTCCTGGGATGCCTCCTTGGTTCACATTTTAGCTGTTCTGCTCTGGGAGGGTTGCCTGGAGAAGCACATACTTGACTACAGCAGTCCACTCTTTCGGTGAGCTGATACAGTGATACTGGACAAAGCTCTGTAGTGTTCCTTACCACCGGTTCTATGCGCATTGCCACTACATAGATAATCAAAGCAGTTGTTGAGCAATTTCAATGATGTATCTAATGGATGATTGGGAACCAGCATATGCACTTGGTGACAAGCTGCATTCGTCTTTGAGATTGTGGTCAGACTTAGTTGTTTTTTTAAAAAAAAGTTTGGTTAGAGTTTGGGGATTGGGATGAGATGGAGGTAAAAGTCCGGCTGAAATATAGTTGCTCCGCACTCCAAGTCCAATGATGTGGGCGGTGAAGGACATCCAGAGTCTAGGCCTCCACTCTGCTTGAGGATCAGCAGTGTGGACAGGTGACAAAGGACATCCATGGATGTTGGGCTGTAGCAGGTCTATGGGCCCAGGATGGGAGGTCTGTGTGAGCAGGAGGCACCCGGAGTTCGGTGTCCCACCAGCGGCTATTCCAGAGGTTGATACTGCAGATTGGAGCATGAAGATCGATCGGAAGTCCGATAACTAGAAGTCTGTCCTGGAGTTGCAGGACTGCCTGTGGGTGAGTGGGAGGAATAGGGCTTGTTTTATTTTTGTTGTTTTGTTGCTTGTTATGTTCTGTGCTGCCCTACTGAACATTGGGGGCATGCTATGTTGACACTGGAATGTGTGGTGACACTGGTGGGCTGCTTCCAGCACATCCTTGGGTGAGTAAGTTAAACAACTCATTTCTTTGTACATTTCCATGTATGTATGATGTAACCATTGTCTGTTTACTTATTGAGTGACAGTGTGGGCAAGACCCCTCCTGCCCTTCGAATCACACCACTCAGTAACACCCATTTTAACCTTGGCCTAATATGGGACAACTTACAATGACCAATTAACCAGCCAACGTATGTCTTTGGACTGTGGGAGGAAACTGGAGCACTTGATGTCACGGGGAGAGCGTGCAAACTCCTTACAGACAGCAGCAGAAATTGAACCTGGGTCACTGGTACAGGTCGACCTTCTATAATCCGGCACCATTGGGACCTGTGAAAATTACCGATTAGTGAAAATGCCGAATTACGGAGATTACATTAAGCAATAGTTAACTGCCTCATCATACCTTTAAAATACCGTGGAAATCAGTACAAGTTAGATAATAATGAAACAGAAATATTAAATGAGTAGCAAGTGAAATTTTAATAAAGCAATATACTGTACAGGCACAGATAAAATGAAGGGTACAGGTAAATGTACAGGAATTAACTTGTACAGAAAAGATGAGCACTTCCGCTTCTAAAGTGAGACGTTTAATATACCTTCAGGCAAAGTTATATGTCTGCAAGTGTGGGGTTGTCAGGATCATCAACATCTTCATCTTGAAAAATGAGTGAAGCATCAGGAACTGGTGCTGAAACTGGCACAACAGTTCCTTCAACAAACTCTGCTGCTGCTTCCTTGTCTGCTGAATGTTTTCCACCACACACTGCATGAAACTGTAAGCTGCTTGAACCAATAAACCCAGCCTTCACTATAGTCACACTCATAATAGACAATAGGTGCAGAAGTAGACCATTCGGCCCTTCGAGCCTGCACTCTAACCTTAGTGCTTCATGAAACACTTTTGCTTGTTACTCCACCATATCGCCAGATAGTTCAACACCTTCACTTACACGAAGATTAAACCACATTATTAGCACTTTATCTAGTTCCGAACTTCTTCCGTCTTTCATTGTTTTTTCTTATGCACATCTGTTTGAGACACTATCAGCAAAAAAATGTAGCAGTTTTTCTTTCTATTTCTTTATATCATCCAGTGTGGAAGAGCCAATGTTGTAATACTCGCACAAACTTTTCACTGATACACCACTGTCTAGTTTTTTCCCCCTAAGAGTTCAACCGAAAAAGACGCCCATTTTATACGTGTGTTTACCCCGAGAAAGACCACAATGACCGTGAAGCCTTGTGTGGGTAGTTATGTGCACATGCGTGTGCGTGCCAGTGCCAATTTTTTTCTTCTCCAAATCGATTTTGGCTCGCTGTCCCTATTCTGATAAGTGAATCTACAATGTACGTACAATATTTCTACTTTATATAGGCTGTATATTTAAGATATCATTCCTGCTTTTACTATATGTTTGTGTTATTCTAAGGCTTTATGTGTTATTTGATATGATTTGGTAGGTTATTTTTTGGGTCTGGGAACGCTCAAAAAAACTTTTCCCATATAAATTAATGGTAATTGCATCTTCGCTTTACAACATTTCGGCTTACAAACAGTTTCATAGGAATGCTCTACTTTCAGATAGCAGGGGAAACCTGTATTCAATTATTTATTGAAATTTTTAGAACATGACAAAAATTCTTTTTAAACAACACTTAAAATTCTCAAGAACAACTGCCATTACAGTAAACATTCAATCAGCCAATGAGAGCATTTTACATAGGCTCTGAGCCACTCATAGCCAATCACATATTAGTTCACGCTCTACCTCCCCCGTATGTGGAAGTGTTCTTGCTCCCTTGCCAATTCATTTCTCTCTGTTTTTCATCCATTATGACTGGAAAATTGCTTTCAACTTCCAGTGAGGGCAGTATATCGAAGGTGTTGTCTAGGAAAAGCATTAGCATGGATGTGAAACTGGAAGTGATATGGCATTTGGAAGCTGGTGAGGAAGATGCATCAATAACATTCACGGCCAGCAGAGGTTGGCTTGATAGATTTAAACAGCATTGTAACTTCCATAGTATTTGTATCTCTGGTGAAGCAGCTAGTGCAGACAGCAAGGCAGCCCAGGATTTTCCTGAAACACTGAAGGCTATAATTGAAAAGGATGATTATCCTCCCGAGCTTGTCTTCAATGTGGAGGAAACACCAGCAAGAAACCTCACCACAGGATTCCTCAGCACTAGCCACCACCATGTTCACCATGGACCAGTTCATTAATAATGACTCTGACTGGGAGTGAAGCAATAAGTCAAGGAGAGGTGTTCGCGACATGATTTTCTGCTACCGAGAACTACTTCATGAGAGGAAACTTAAGAAAAGGCAGTCAAATCTCGTTGCCTATTTGAAGAAGAAGCCAAAGTTAGAGGAGGACCCACAGCGTAGTCGGAATGATCACCACCTGCTTCCCTCTGCTACTGCTGTGATACATTGCTGCTCCACTGACGTACAACTTAGGCCTATTTGTGTGTTTTTTACTCCACGAGTTACTGTGTATTCATATATCTTGGGTTTGATTTTTTAAAAATCAGGCACACGTACATTTGCGTAATGTTATGACCTTGCATAATGCTGATTTACATAGAGCTCCACCTCCGTGGAATGCATCCTCAGCTGAGTGTATATGACTTTCTCTAGAGATAATGAAATTCTTTGTGAACTCCCCATTAACATTGTCATTGCATGGTCAACCCTGTTAAAGAAACACACCGCACAAGGAACAAGCAGCCAACCCAGTTCTGTTCTTTGCTAAAACTGAGCCATCACTATATTAGGTTAATTGCACTCTTCCATGTTAGTGCAGTTTATCTTAGTTATAACCTGGGAAAAAAACTTATTTTCTGGCCCAGATATTCCATTCTTATTAAAGACAGAAGTGAACAGTTTTCTCTTTCAGTACTACTTTAAAAAAAAATTAAAAATTTGCTTCATTGGATTCTGAGACAGAATGGCAACTTTGGTCAGTATCTGGATTTCACATCTGTTTCATCACTAAATGTTGTTCCTCCTTTCTACAGTCTTAAGGGACAGAGTGTGTTTGAACTATTTTTCTTTTTCTAGGGTTGTAAATCTCCCAGACCCCCAACAACTCTCAGATATGTGACCAAATCTACAGTTTTTTTGAAAATGTCCATCCTTGAATTCAAGTCTGCCCCTCAATTCTGCATATTCTTGCAATATTAAAATACTTGCACACTTGGGTTGAGCTTTCATACATGAAGAGTTATTCCTCAGCTGCTGAGGCACTAACCTCTATTTCCTTCTTAAAACCTCCCAGCCATACAATTGCACTTCCAAGAAAACTCAAGTAAGCATTTGCTTGTGAAATCAATGAATTCTTTCAGCACAGGAAGAGGGTGCTTGGCCCACACTCTGTGCTAGCTCCCAGCAGACTAATTTTTCTAACCCCATGACATTACTTTCTGTTATCTGCCTTCATCTCTTTGTGACATGGCATATTTGGTTGTTTCTACTTCCTAGAATGTTTTCCATCATTTAAAAGTGCATGTCAAAATCTTAACGGGACAGTTTTCTGCTGCAGTCTGACACCCAGCCCAGAATAGGTGATGAATAGCCATGTGTTCTTGATGCTTCCAATACATCCTATGCCTGAATATTATTTTTTATAAACTGCCTTGTATATATTTTCATGTTTACTTTCGAATGGTTTCCTTCAAAATTTGTGTTATGTAAATCCCTGAGTAGGAAATTAATATTTTAACTTTAGCTTAATGCAAACAATGTTTAATACTTTTCTGGGAGGTATCTTTTGAAGGATTTATGCAGATATTACATTTCCCATTAAGTGAATATGTTTTGAAAATCATGCACTGGGGTGAGTATAGTTTAATCAGTGGAGGAACAACACTTTTTAATATAGTAAACACAAAGTACACTGCAGATGCTGGGGTCAAAGCAACAGGTACAACAAGCTGGAGAAACTCAGCAGGTCCGGCAGCATCCGTGGAAACGAGCAGTCAACGTTTCGGGCCGAGACCCTTTGTCAGGACTGAAGAAGGAGGGGGCAGGGCCCCTATAAAGAAGGTGGGGGAATGGTAGGAAGGAGAAGGCTGGTAGGTGCCAGGTGAAAAACCAATCAGAGGAAAGATCAAGGGAGAGGGGAAGGGGAAGCAGGGACCTCTCTCATGATTCTGCCTTCTCTTACATAGTGCTTTCCCCTTACATTCCTTCTTCACCTTTCCTGCCTACCCCCTCCCCCACCCCTTGATCTTTCCCCTTATTGATTTTTCACCTGGCACCTACCAGACTTCTCCTTCCCACCCTCCCCCCACCTTCTTTATAGTGTTACGAATGTGCCACAACTCTGAGGGGCCGAAGGGTACAAAGTCGCCCCCTCCTTTTTGAGAATCGCAAGATCGCTCTTAATTCGGGTCTGGGACCCAGGAAATGAGAGAGAGAATCCACAAGGTTTGGAATGTGTCCTGGCCTCAGCGAAACAAAGCCACGGATAACGGCTATTGTCTCTTGGAGACAGAATTGTGTATTGAGTACTGTACTATTCATTGAAGCCCCTCAGGGGATGACCAGAGTGGGCTGGTTGAGGGATTGCATCATCCCAACCTGACTGACATCTGAGTAAGGATAAAAGAGGGTCTGGGGGAACAACCCCTTTAGACGCACCAGGAGAAACACTAGAAATCCCATGACAGCGTTTAATAGCGACAGCCGGTGGGGGGTTTGTGTGTGTCCTTCCCTTGCCTGGGATTGGCGCCTCACCACGGAAGAACGGCTTTAGCTAAAGGAGAGGCCACAAGTGAACGGCCACACGAACGGGAGTCCCGATGGATCGAAATCATAAAAGGAATTGGCAAGTTTCTCAAAATCTCTCTCTCGACTCCAACCAAAGGCTGCAGCCTGCATGAACTGAGTGACTTTTATATTTCCATCGGACAATACATTATCCCCTAGACAACGATAGAGCTTATTTCTTATTGATTATTATTATACCCGCACTTTTAGATTTAGTATTGATGACGTATATTATCTGTATATTTGCATTGATATTATTTTTGTGTATTTTTACCAATAAATACTGTTAAAAATAGTATCATCAGACTTCAACGGACCTCTTCATTTTTGCTGGTAAGTGACCCAGTTACAGGGTTCGTAACAAAAGGCCCCTGCCCCCTCCCTCTTCAGTCCTGACAAAGGGTCTCAGCCCGAAACGTTGACTGCTTGTTTCCACGGATGCTGAGTACAGAGAGGAAATTAAGAACCTGGTGGCATGGTGCGAAAACAATAACCTATTCCTCAACGTCAGCAAGACAAAGGAATTGGTTGTTGACTTCAGAAGGAGTAGCGGACCGCACAACCCCATCTACATCGGTGGTGCGCAGGTGGAACAGGTCAAAAGCTTTAAGTTCCTTGGGGTGAATATCACAAATGACCTGACTTGGTCTAACCAAGCAGAGTCCACTGCCAAGAAGGCCCACCAGCGCCTTTATTTCCAGAGAAAGCTGAAGAAATTTGTCCTGTCCCCTAAAACCCTCACTAATTTTTATAGGTGCACCATAGAAAGCATTCGTCTAGGGTACATCACAATCTGGTATGGGCGTTGTCCTGTCCAAGACCGGAAGAAGCTGCAGAAGATCGTGAACCTAGCCCAGCACATCACACAAACCAATCTTCCATCCTTGGACTCACTTTACACCACACACTGTTGGAGCAGTGCTGCCAGGATAATCAAGAATAAGTCCCACCCAGCCAACACACTTTTTGTCCCACTTCCCTCCAGGAGAAGGTTCAGGAGCATGAAGATTCGTACGGCCAGATTTGGGAACAGCTTCTTTCCAACTGTGATAAGACTGCTGAACAGATCCTGACCCGGATCTGGACCGTACCTTCCAAATATCTGGACCTGACTTGCACTACCGTACTTTCCCTTTTCTATTTTCTAATTATGATTTATAATTAAAATTTTTATTATATTTACTTCGATTTGTACTTCAGGGAGCGCGGAGCGCAGAAACAAATATCACTATGATGATTGTACGCTCTAGTATCAATTGTTTGGTGGCAATAAAGTATTTGTGTTTTGGTCTTTCCATGACAGTGATTGTTCTTGGCAAATTTTTCTACAGAAGTGGTTTGCCATTGCTGCCTTCTGGGCAGTGTCTTTACAAGATGGGTGACCCCAGCCATTATTAATACTCTGCAGAGACTGTCCACCTGGTGTCCATGGTCACGTAACCAGCTGCTCCCATGGCTTCATGTGGCCCTGATTACGGGGCTAAGCAGGTGCTACACTTTGCCAAAGGGTGGCCGTAGGTTGGCAGAGGGAAGGGGCGCTTTATAGCTTCTTTGGCAGAGATGTATGCCCACCCCACCACTCCTTTATATAAGCACTCATTTCAATAATTTTCTGTTAATGTTTGAAAGAAAAAAGTGTGGTATTATTTGCTGGTTTTCTTATATCAACAATGGTAATTTATTAATTGTATAATGTAGTCAAAATTACCCTAATTATCAATGAAACAATATTTAAGTAATTCTTTAATTACTCCTGTGTGTGCATGCAGTGTCTGTCAAGAGCACTTCTTCATTTAAGCTACTTCTTTCTAGTGAACTATTACTTCCAACTCTTGTTTTTGCTTACCTGTAAGATCAATTCTGTTGTAAATGATGTACAAATGATAATAGAAAGCACAAAGTACAATCTGCGTGGTTGTTAGCTGATTTTCATGGTTAATAACTTTCTAGAGAATAATTAATTTATCTATAATTAGAATAAAACTTAATCTTATCACTTTATTCATTGTTACATTTGCTTATTCATGTATAGAATTGGCAATAGCCTTATGCACATGTAAAAAAAAGTTTATGTAAAATGAAAATGCTTTCAAAAATAATGAACTGAAAACCAAACATTAGTATAAAGAGCAGTAAGCAGTAAAAAACTAAATCAAATCAATATTTGGTGTGACCACACTTTACTTTTTAAAACTGAATCATTTCTATTGGGTGCACTATCATGCAGTTTTATATATTAAAAAAATTGGCATGGAGGTTGTTCCAAGCATCTTGGAGAACTTGCCACAGATTTTCTGCTGACTTTGGCTGTCTCGCTTGCTTCTATCTCAACAGATAATCGGAGACAGCCTGAATGATGTTGAAATCAGGACTCTGTGGAGGCTATACTATCTGAAGGCATATAAAGAAAATCTAGGATGCCTCAGACTTCTGCATTGTACTGTGCATTATATATACTTACTCTCCCAATTCAGTTACCGTCATCCCACATTGCAATTTGGATTAGAAATGCAACATCAACCAAAGGAAAATCTGGCCTAAAAATTAGCAGGCAGGAGAGCATTAGGCAGGATTTTGTGTTTCTAGTTCTAAGTGTCTAAAATACAAATCAGTAAAAGCCAAGCTGCTAGGAAATTGTACCATTCTGATGCAGCTGTTTTAAAACCTGATATAAAAATAAATTGACGGTTTATTTTGATTCATGCTGTCCTCTGAAAAATCATGTTTTCAAAATAAAGCTCCATTATTGCACAACCCTATTTTAACTTGCTACAAACCTTTAAACATTACTGGCGATACCTACTGCAATCTAGTTTAGAATGGAGCATAGAGTTGCCAAAAGGTAGGTAAAATTAGTTTTTTGCACTAACATTAATATTCCAAATTCTAGAACTGGAATAAAGATTAGGTGATCTAAAATGTTAAAAGAAAATGGAAGTACCGTAGATGTCGGATTATAAGCCGCTACTTTTTTCCCACATTTTGAACAGCTTTGAACACTGCGGCCTTTACTACGGTGCGGCTAATGCATGATTTTTTTTCATGCCGCCAAAAACATTTTGCCTCGTAACAGTAGACCAATAAAATTGATGAGTAGTTCACAGAGGTCCAATGAAATTGTTCGATAAATCAAGCGCACTTTCACAATTAAATTATTGTAAATCAGTCATTTGTACTCACCCTCATCAACATGGAAAACACTCGAAGAAAAGCATTGTGCTGCCTTTATGGCAGTTATTTAGTTTATAATATTTTCGCTTAGTAATTCATTTTCTAGTTAAAGTTAGAAGTGTTTTAACTATATTTGTTTTCTGTACTACATCGCGGGATGCTATGACGTCACACCCGGTTTCGCTGCGTCTTGTGGGAAAAATGCCGTTTGCGATAAACGGGAAGGCGGGGGTCGAGCGGCGGAGCGGCATTAGATCTGAGCGAACGCTGCTTTTAAGTTAAAGGCGATCAATAACTTTTCCTGGTAGGCTGCAGTATATATATTTTTTACCAGTCGTTAGGAGATATTGGAATGTTGTTCAGTAAAAAAGTATACGCAACGTATATTTAAAAGTAGCCGCGTTACAGGCACGGTTCGAAAAAAAGCATTTGCAATATGTATTTGTTTATGTTACCATATGGATTTAATTAAAAGTTAAAATATCCTCACGTGTAATATCTTTCTGTGTAAATATCTCATATTATAACGTGGGACACCTGCGGCCTAAAATCCGGTGCGGCCTGTACAAGTACAAAATTGATTTTATTTCTAAAATTAGAGCCAGCGGCTTTTAATCAGGTGCGCTCTGTAGTGTGAAATCTATGGTAAATGGAAACCAAGCAATACATGGTGCTTGTACAGAAATAGCCTGTAACTACTAAATTTAAAGCCAAGAGCATTCCCCAGCTCCGTTATAGTCTTTAGTGATATCTCCTTTACCATTATACTTTGATGCTTATCAGTTGTAATCTTCATTTTTCTCCTGGAGATGCACTTCATATTTCTAATTGGGTGGATAGTTGCAAAGACTTAAATTCAGATATTTTGTGGAATACACTACCATTCAGCTGTGGTTGTTCAAAGATTGGCTTGTATTTATAAGATTTGGATCTTGAATTGAAGGGTTTATTTTACATAGATATAGCTGAATGAGACAGCGTTCAACTGGGGTCAAGTTACAAAATATTCAAAATAGCAATCAAATGTTCAATAATAGCAGTAACGTAATTCAAAATACTGAGCAAAGAAGCATATTCACTCAAAATAAAAACATGTATATGGTCCAAGACCCTGAGCGACAATGTCCGGAAATCGATGGTGCAGTCTCCCGGTGGGGTCCAGATGCATGCCGTCCAGTCTTTCATTCCACTGCTCAAACATAGGAGGGCAGCACCTATGGGAAAGGCCAGGCCCCATCCGAGCTCAGTCACCACGCTGTAGCGCTCCACATCTCTCACCTGGTCTGCAGCAGCAGGCAAGCACAAGGCTCGTGCCCTAGTTCTTGCTGCAGCCGATGCTACACAGTCCATGTTGACACCAGACAAGGATAACAGGCCTAAGCATTTTACATTATCACTGTCCAACAGAGTCTTGTGATCGCAAGTGAAATGTCAGAGACAATCTCCCATGGTTATAACCTGTACCAACTTTGATGCTTTCAGGTAGTGGGCAGTAAAACTGTCTGCAGCTGCTCCTCTAACATCTCAGACGTCTCCTTTGACACCTTGGCCAGCCCTTCTCTGACACCAGCCGGCTACTCTGATCAACAAGCAGCACACTGATGGAGTAGCCCTGCAGTACCCGTGTTCTTGGAGTAGAATCGTCTTTGGATCATTTTTTAAAAAAATAACTAATTTTATAAAGAAAAAGATCATGTTTAAATATTAGTCTCTTGTCAAAAACAAAATTGTTGTTTTAGGTTTTGAACTGTTTTTGCTCTTCCTTGAACAGATATGTAGATTAATTTATTAATTGCTTAGTGTACACGAAGCACAGTTGATAGTACAAATGGCCTTCCTTCAAGATTCATTATTAGGCGCATAGATTGGACGAGTCATGCAGAGTTACTGAATTTTGTGCTTTGGAGGGTAAAACTACTCTTAATCAAGTACTATGCACCCGTGTTTATTGTCAGAGAGGAGGAGAAGTTATTTTCAGTCTCCACAGTGTGTATTTAATATTTCAGTCTTTTTTGAATAATCTTGTAAATCTATTGATTAGATAGACACTTTATTGATCCCAAAATAAATTAGTGTCACAGTAGCATTACAAGTGCACAGATATACAAATATTAGAAGATAAGTAAGAAAGTATAAAAAAAAGTTACCTCAAACAGTTTAACCAGGAGGAAGCCATCACTTCCCCAGCTATACATTGACTCTTTATAGAGCCTGATGTCTGAGGATAAGAATGACCTCAAATAGTGCTCTTTGGAGCAGTGCATTGTTTGCTTAAATAAAGCACAAATGGTTATAATGAAAAATAAGTGAATTACATACATTATGACATTACCATGTGATAAGTACATGTCTTGCTTAAATTAAAGAACAAACTGAGACTTGCATCTCTTGGGCTCCCAACATTTCCTCCAAATTAATTTTTATATTTTGGACTGTGGCCTCCCAGTAAGGAAGTCAGGGTTCTAGTTGCAAAAGGAAGTACTGTGGCGACCCACTTCCTAGCGCACTCGAACCGGCTGACAAATAGCCAGCGCGCCGGCACAAAGGCCAGGTCTGCTTCACCAACAAAGGGAAAAGCCTGCGGGGGATTGTGAGTACGTGCCCCTTACAGCATCCGCGCCTGGGGAGGGCGGGATCAGGGAGGCTTTAAAGCGAGGCTGTGAAGTTCGAATAAAATCTTCTTTTACTGCAGTTTACCGACTCCGTGTTGTTATTTTAATGCTGCGTGTAGCACACCGCTACAATTGGTGACCCTGACAGTCCAAGCGATATTTGGACCGGAGGTGAACGACACCGCATCTGTTCATGCGGTTTCGTTGAAACTGCCAAGCTTCTGGACGCTGCGACCTCACCTATGGTTCCAGCAAGCAGAAGCCCAATTCCACGTTCGGCAGCTGACCTCAGAGGACACACGTTACTACTACGTGGTGAGCTGCTTCGACCAGGAGACATCGGCCCAGGTTGAGGAGTTTATACAGTCGCCCCCGGAGGATGGCAAATACACGGACTTCAGAGCCCTACTCATAAGGACTTTTGGACTTTCACGGTGCGAGCGGGCTGCCCGTTTACTGCACCTGGATGGTTTGGGGGACAGACCTCCATCGGCTTTAATGAATGAGATGTTGTCTCTGGCCGGCGGACACATACGCCTGCTGCTGTCCGACGCGGATTTCAGCGACCCCTGGAAGGTGGCAGCCCGGACGGACTTGCTGTGGAACGCCAAGAAGGTGAGTGGGGCGTCCGTCGCACAGATCACCAGGCCACGCTCCCAGCAGCAGACCAGACCAGGCCCGGCCACAGAGCCCGCTAACCCCAGAGGCAGGGGTGAGGAGCCCAACGAACAATGGTGCTTCTACCACCAGCGGTGGGGCGCAGAAGCCCGCCGCTGTAGCCCACCCTGCAAGTTCCCGGGAAACGCCAGGGCCAGCCGCCGCTGATGGCTATGGTGGCTGGCCATCGGGATAGCCTCCTGTATGTGTGGGACAAGAGGTCGGGACGCTGTTTTTTGGTGGACACCGGTGCTGAGATCAGAGTCTTACCTCCGACGAGTTACGACACCCGCAACAGGGCACCAGGTCCCCTCCTGAGAGCCGTGAATGGCAGCACAGTAAGGACCTACGGCACCCATACAGTGCAGCTACAGTTAGGCTCCAGCCGGTTCATGTGGGACTTCACACTGGCTGCCGTAGCCCAACCGCTTCTGGGTGCAGATTTTTTGCGAGCTCACAGCCTGCTGGTCGACCTGCCGAGGCAGAGACTGGTCCATACCAAGACCTTTCAGACGTTCTCCCTGGGTGCAGCCCAGTTGCCAGCCCCTCACCTCGACTCCATCACGCTGTCCGACAACGTCTTCACCAGAGTCCTGGTGGATTTCCCATCAGTTCTGGCACCACAGTTCACGGCAGCCATGCCCCGACACAGCATGCAGCACCACATCCCGACCCAGGGACCACCCCTCCACGCCCGTGCTTGAAGGCTTCCCCCGGACAAGCTCCGACTGGCGAAGGAGGAGTTCAAGAGGATGGAGGAATTGGGGATCATATGGCGGTCCGACAGCCCGTGGGCCTCCCCCCGCACATGGTGCCTAAAGCGACAGGGGGCTGGAGACCATGCGGCGACTACCACAGGCCGAACGAGGCTACAACACCGAACTGCTACCCTGTGCCACACATTCAGGATTTTGCAGCAAACCTGCACAGTGCACGGATCTATTCCAAGGTAGACCTCGTCCGGGGATACCATCAAATCCCGATGCATTCAGACGATGTCCCCAAAATGGCACTCATCACCCCTTTCGGCCTTTTCCAGTTCCTCCGCATGCCGTTCGGTCTGAAGAATGCCGCACAGATGTTCCAGCGGTTGATGGATGCGGTGGGAAGTGACCTGGACTTCGCTTTCATCTATTTGGACGACATCCTTATAGCAAGCAGCAGTCGTCAGGAGCATCTGTCCCACCTCCATCAACTCTACGCCCGACTGAGTGAATGCGGTCTAACAATCAACCCGGCCAAATGCCAGTTCGGGCTCGACACCATCGACTTCCTGGGCCACAGGATTACTAAAGACGGGGCAACCCCTCTGCCCGCTAAGGTAGACACAGTCCGCCACAATCAAAGGCCTTCAGGAAATCGTGGGTATGGTAAATTTCTACCACCGCTTCCTCCCTTCAGCTGCCCGAACCATGCGCCCCCTGTTCGCGCTGATGTCGGGTCCAGGCAAGGACGTTACCTGGGACGAGGAGTCCGCCGCTGCTTTCATTAAAACGAAAGAAGCCTTAGCAAACGCCGCGATGCTAGTACACCCCAGAATGGACGTCCTTACCACCCTCACAGTGGACACATCTAACACGGCAGTCGGTGGGATGCTGGAACAACTCATCGAGGGGCGCTGGCAACCCCTGGCGTTTTTCAGCAAACACCTGCGGCCACCCGAGCTCAAATACAGTGCTTTCGACCGGGAACTGTCGGCGCTATACCTGGCAATCCGGCATTTCAGGTACTTCTTAGAAGGTAGGCCCTTCACCGCGTTCACGGACCACAAGCCGCTTACCTTTACGTTCACGAAGGTGTCTGATCCCTGGTCATCCCGCCAGCAGCGCCATCTGTCCTACATCTCTGAATACATGACGGATGTCCGGCACGTCTCGGGTAAGGACAATGTCGTGGCGGACGCGCTCTCTCGCCCTAACATTCATGCCCTTTCCCAAAGGGTAGACTTTGAGGCGCTGGCAGAGGCGCAGCAGGCAGATGAGGAGATCCCAAGTTACAGAAACGCAGTCTCCGGTTTGCAGCTCCAGGACCTCCCCGTAGGCCCAGGTGAGAGGACCCTACTCTGTGACGTCACCACCGGCCAGCCCCGTCCCGTCGTCCCGGCAGCCTGGCGGTGGCGCATTTTCGACTCCATTCATAACTTAGCGCACCCCTCCATCAGGACAACCGTCCGGATGGTCTCCAGCAGGTTCGTTTGGCACGGACTCCGCAAGCAGGTCAGTGAATGGGCCAGAACGTGCATGCACTGCCAAACTGCCAAGGTGCAGCGGCACACCAAAGCTCTGCCGCAGCAGTTCCACCCCACCCACCGGCGTTTCGACCACATTCATGTGGATATCGTGGGCCCCTTGCCCTCCGCGCGGCACCTCCTGACTATCGTGGACCGGTTCACAAGATGGCCAGAGGCGAGCCCGCTCACCGACACCACCTCTGAATCTTGTGCCCAGGCACTGATCGCCACCTGGGTGTCCCACTTTGGTGTGCCAGCCCACATTACCTCCGACAGAGGCGCCCAGTTCACCTCCGGCCTGTGGTCAGCTATGGCCAGCCTTCTGGGGACACAGCTGCACCATACCAGTGCCTACCACCCACAGTCGAATGGACTAGTAGAGCGTTTCCACCGTCACCTAAAGTCGGCTCTAATGACCCGCCTGAGAGGAGCTAACTGGGCGGACGAGCTTCCCTGGGTCCTACTCGGCATCTGCACAGCGCCCAAAGACGATCTGCACACCTCGTCGGCCGAGTTGGTGTACGGCGCACCCCTGGTCGTCCCCGGGGAGTTCATACCAGCCCCAAGGGGGCATGAGGCAGAATCCGCAGCAGTCCTGGGCAGACTAAGCGAGAGGCTCGGCAACCTGGCCCCCATACCCACTTCGCAGCATGGGCAGAACCCGACCTGTGTACCCAAAGACCTGCAGAACTGTAAGTTTGTGTTTGTACAAAGGGGCGGGCATCAACCACCGCTGCAACGGCCCTACGAGGGGCCGTTTACGGTGCTCAGGAACAACGGGTCCACGTTCGTGCTGGACGTCGGGGGGAGAGAGGAGGTTTTCACGGTGGACCGACTCAAACCAGCCCATGTGGACTTGGCACAACCGGTCGAGTTTCCAGCACCGCGACGCAGAGGCCGACCTCCCAAACAGGGTCCGGCCCAGACTGTGGACATTGAGGGGTGTATCGCCGGTTCTGGGGGGGGGGTTATGTGGCGACCCCCTTCCTAGTGCACTCGAACCGGCTCACAAATAGCCAGCGCGCCGGCATTGAGGCCAGTCCCAAAAGGGCGCCAGGTCTGCTTCACCAACAAAGGGAAAAGCCCGCGCGGGACTGTGAGTACGTGCCCCTTACAGCATCCGCGCCCGGGGAGGGCGGGATCAGGGAGGCTTTAAAGCGAGGCTGTGAAGTTCGAATAAAATCTTCTTTAACTGCAGTTTACCGACTCTGTGTCGTTATTTTAGCGCTGCGTGTAGCACACCGCTACAGTACAACGTTTTTGGAATTTGACTCAGACTGAGGGTAGGATTGTGTTGAATGCTGAGCTGTAATAATAAAAAAACAGCATCCTGATGTAGATATTATTATTGTCCAGGTGATCCAAGATAGAGTGGAGAACTGTGAGACTGCATCCATTGTAGACCTATTTTGGTGATAGGCAAATTGCTGCGGGTGCAATTCCTTGCCTAGGCAGGAGTTGATTCTAGTCGTGGCCAACCTCTCAAAGCACTTCATCACAGTTAATGTTTAACTGCAGCCGGGCGATAGTCATTGAGGCAGCTCACCCTGCTCTTCCTGAGCACTGGTATGATTAACACCCTTTTGAAGCAGGTGGGAACCTCGACTGAAGATCTATTGAACTCTCTTGCTAGTTGCTTGGCACTGATTTTCAGACTGGAAATGAATTACCTGATTCCTCCACAGCTTTTTGTTTGAGTATGTACAGTATGTTCTCAAAGGCACACGCTCATCTACACAGACCTTTCTGAAGGGGACTGTGTAGCTTCTTTGGCCCTAACTCAGATATGGCCATGATGCAGGCTTCAATGTATTTTCTACATGAAACCAATCTGAACTTGTACTTAGACAGCTGCAGGGTGTGTCTCCTGTGGATTATTACTTCATTCACTTGTGGCAAGTAGTAGCATAGAAAATTTTATTAGAACATTTGGTATTCAACTGTCTGAAGTAGAATATTGCAATAGATAAACTGGTTTAAGGTAATTATGACACCACCAAACTTAAAGCGGAAACTATACTTCAGTAGACATTTCCCAGACGAGTTCAATCTTGAAATTTGGCAACACAGAAATAAGAGGATAGAATCAAAGTAATACAACACAGACACAGGTCCTTTGATCCCACAGGCCCATGCCAAACGTGGCAGCCTCTTTCCTAGTCCCAGTTCCCACATTTGGCCTGTTTCCCTCTAAGCCCCATTCTGTCATGTACCTGGCCAAATGCCTCAGTTGTTGCAATTGTACCCACCACAACCGCTTCCTCTGGCAGCCCATTTCAGTTACCCAGTAGCTTCTGTTTTTTTTTGAAATGTCACTTGTATCTACACCTTTCAGCTTTTCACTTCCAACCCTGGGGAGAAACACTTGGCTTTCGTAAATCAAAATATCGAGTGGTATGTTATGTTGAAGTTGTATAAATGTTGGTGTGGCCTAATATGGACTATTATGACCAGAAATGCACACCTACCTACAGGAAATAAACCAGTAAGATTGAAAGGGTGCAGAGAAAATTCACAAAGATGTTACCAGGACTTAAGCTATAGGGAAAGGTTGAATAAACTGTGAACAGTATAGATAGTGTAAATACAAGCAGGCCTTTTTCACTGAGGTTGGGTGAGACTAGAACTGAAGGTCAGAAATTAAGAGTGAAAAGTAAAATGTTTAAGGGGAACATGGGGGGAGCTTTTTCATTCAGAGGGTTCTGAGAATGTGGAACGAGCTGTAGTGAAAGTGGTTGATGTGGGTTTGATTCCAATGTTTAAGAGAAGAAATATTGGGCGCAAGCTGATGGGACAAGGCGGAATAATAGTTGACATGGACTAGATAGGCTGAATGGCCTGTTTCTGTGCTGTAGCATTCTTTTAACTGGTCACCTGTCCATCCCCCCATGGTTTTATAAACTGAAGTCACCCATCATTCTTTTGCATCCTAAGGAATAAAGATTGAAAGGGGCCAATCCTCTAGCCCCCTAGTTCAGGAAGCATCCTTGTAAATCTCTTCTGAATCAGAATCAGGTTTAATATTGCTGGTATATGTCATGACATTTGTCATTTTGTGGCAGCAGTACATTACAATATATAGTAAAAACTATAAATTACAATAAGTATATATAAAAATGAATTAAATTAGTGCAAAAAGAGAGGGGAAAATACTGAGGAAGTGTTTATGGGTTCATTGTCCATTGGGAAATCTCATGGTGGAGGGGAAAAAAGTATTCCTGAAATGTTGATTGTGTGTCTTAAGGCTCCTTTACCACCTCCTTGATGGTATCAATTAAAAAAGAGAGTATGTTCTGGGTGATGGGCATTCTTAATGATGGGTGTGACTTTGAGACATCACCTTTGAAGGCATCCTGGATGCTGGTGAGGTTAGTGCAATAATGGAGCTGGCTGAATTTATAACTTTCTGTAGTGTTTTCTGATCCTTTGCAGTGGTGCCGCTGTACCAGACGGTGATGCGTCCAGTTAGAATGCTCTCCACGGTATATCTGTAGAAATTTGCAAGTGTTTTTGGTGACATCACTTCACCTCACACTGCCAAGGAAATATAGCAGCTGCCTGGCCTTCTTTGTAATTGCATCGTACATTGAGCCCTAGATAGATCTCCAGAGATGTTGACACCCAGGAACTTGAAACTGCTCACTACGATTTCTTGATGAGGACTGGTGTTTTTTTCACTGAATTTCTCCTTTCTGAAGTCCACAATCAATTCAGTGGTCTTGCTGACATTGAGTGCAAAGTTGTTGTTCCAACAGCACTCAACCAGCTGATTTATATTGCTCCTTATGCCTTCATGTCAGCATCTGATATTCTGCCATCTGCAAACTTTTAGATGCCGTTTGAGCTATGCTTAGCCACACAGTTTTGGGTGTAAAGAGAGTAGAGCAGTGGGCTAAGCACACATCCCTGAGGTGCAACAGTGAGGAGAAGATACTATTTCTGGTCCACACAGACTGTGGTCTGCTGGTGAGGAAGCCAAGTATCTAGTTGCAGAGGTGTGTTGTGCATCCTCTTCAGCTTAATATAGTCTTTCCTATAAACAGGGTGGCTAAAACTACACAATACTTCAAGTGCAATTTCACCAACTACTTTGTTTAACTGCATCATTGTGCTTCACAGTTAAATTTGATGCCCTGACTGCTGAAATTGAAAGCCAGCACACTAAACCACTTTCACCATCCTATACACTTGAGTTGCTGCTTTCTGCCTCTCTAAAGACTCTGCCTCCCATATCCATCTCTTACTCTCTTTTTCCCTTCATATTTCCCTCTGAAGCCTGGTCATAAGCTTTTTTAGTATTCTTTCTTTTTTTTCTTTTTCAATCTTTTTATTAGTATTAATAATATTATAAACAAAATACAATTAATATATTAATAAAGGGATTACAAACATACAAATTCCCATTACACATGAAGGAATACATAAGCAATGAATACAGTATAAGTAAGTTTTCCCGAAACATGAACCATATAGTATATATATGAACAAGGTAAATCTAGATATTTCATAATATATAATATAAAAAAAGAAAAAAATATATATGCAAAGTTGACTAACCTACTAATCTAGTATCTAAGGGAAAAAAAGGAAGCAAAAAAAGAAAAAAAAAACTAAAAAAAAAGAGAAAAAAAGGGCTGTTTATAGTATCTTTTAGTATTCATCGAGGGATTCATTCATACCCAATTGCCTAAAAGGCATATACACTTCCTCCTTTTTCCTTCCCAGAGCCTTGCTATACCTCAACGTTCACTGAATGCTTTTAAAAGCCTTCCAGTAAACAGTCGACCCCTGGTAGATCCATCCCTAATGCTGTCAAAGTTGGCCCTGCTCCAGTTCAGGGCTTGAACCTGTGGACCTGTTCTATCTTTTTCCATAACTATTTTAAAACATATAGAATTGTGCCTTCCCGAGTAGGTTCTATATGTCACACATTAAAACTGTCTTAGACACACCCTACGAATTTTCTCACACCCAGCCCTTTGCACTCTGAGTGGCCTAATCAATTCTGGGAAAATTGATTTCTCCCATTAGCTCTACATACTGCTTTCACAACTTCAACACATCTGCTCCACGTGTTCCGGCCGACTATTTGGAGCCTGTTAATTCTAAATTGTACTCAATTGCCTTGTGAGATAATCCATCAAGAATGCACTCTTAAGTAGCACTGGTATCTCCTCCCTTATTAGAAAGGCAACACCTCCTCCATTTTCACTTGTTCTTCTGCCACAACTAAAGCATCAATATCCTGGAACACTTAGGCTACATCCACACTAGACGGGATAATTTTGAAAATGTTGGTTTCGCTTAAAAATTATAGGCATCCACACTATGCATTTAAAAAAAAATCTCTGTCCACATTGAAACAGAGATTTCGTCGAATCTCCTCCTACTGCACATGCGCAGGACACATCTACCAAAAACAAGCGACATGTTTGGTGTTGAATCTCACTGTGAAAGACAGTGCATGTTTGTTCAGTTACAGACTAGAAAAACTTAAGCGATGGGCAGCTGTTGGCTCTCGCGCAGGAAGATTTAAAAGTAAAAAATACAAATACTGAAGCGTATGGAGGCAATTGACAGGGAGTTCACGGACAGATTGACCCGGCTGACGACGAACATTGAAAAACTGGCTAACTCTGTTGCATTAATAAAGCACCTTGTTAAATGTGTAAAACATGTCTGCATCAGTATTATCTTGTATTTCCATACAATGTTACATTAGGCTGTTACACATCTATTGTCAGAGAAGTACTTGCATAAATAAGTAAACCTCCTTCATACGAGCAAGGACAGAAAACAAGGCAAAGTGAATACAGTATACTTATTTATTCAGTAAGTTATGGGTCAAAAGTATTTGGTAAGTACATTTCTAACTCTTCTGGCTTCAGTCTCGTTGCTGTCTGTTCTGAAATTGTTAAGTTGCCTTCAAGAAAACAATGAAATGGCGCACTGCCATCTGACAGCGTTTTCAGATTTCTCCGGTTACCCCGTCCACACTGATCTGCCCAAGCGACGTTTTCAAAAATACCCACCCTGGAACGCATTTCTGAAAATCTCCAGTTTTGGGGGACGAAAACGCCATTTTAGTGTGGACGGAGGGTAAAAACGAAGAGAAAAAGCTTCGGTTATGGATTTATCTGGCGTAGTGTGGATGTAGCCTAAGCTGCCGGTCCTGCTCTTCTCTCAGCTACACTTCTACTATGGCCACAATATTCCAGTCCCTAGAGGCAATCTCATCCTCAGTTTGTTCGCTTTACCTTTTAAGCTTTTATGCATTAGAATAGACACAAATTGAAGCAGTGATCCTATCTACCTTTTTACTGTAAATGTGGCTATTCTGATACATGTTTCATTTATTTTGAGTACCCATCTCCTCACTGATTTAGCTCTCCTAAATTCTGCTCAAATTTAAAATAATCCTGGAGGGAAAAACAGATCTCCCTGTCATCGGTACACAATCTCTAGCTGTTTACTGTCCCTTTTGTGAATTCTCTGCAGCCAATTCAAACATCTTTGACCCTAACATCTGGGAGGTAAGACATTATATCCTGGCATCTCTTTTGTGGCCACCATCTCCTACCTGCCCCCCTCCCCTGGCACTATCAAGTATCCTGTGACTCTCACCCTGGTTGGGTGTACCCTTGTGAACTTCACAGTGCCAGAGAGGGATCACTGCAGCTCTCCTGTAAGTGATAGAATGGCTAATGGGGAACCAACAACAAAGTTAAACCTCGTCTGTTCTTAGCTGTGCCTTCTCATTGAAGCCCCTTTTAAATGATGATCTGACTCCGCACACCAGGACTTCTAACTCTGCCAATTCATGCCAAAGCCTCAGCTCTCCCACTCCTACAATGTCCACTCCATCTGACCCTTAATACTTTTCATTGGCTGCTGCTAATCAACTAAATTAGACAATCACTGATTGATTAACACTTTGAAAATGTGTCTCAGTGCCCTGTTCAAGGAAACTCATCAAGTACTGAGATCTACCTCTTTTAACCACTTCATCTTTTTCCATGTCCTTGATCCTGTGAAGGGACACTCCTTGGGCAAACAATTAGAGTCATTAAACTATTTTAAAGAAGGCAAACAAGGCAAATTTATAAGGTTGAAAGGCTCAAAAAAGATGAATGGATTCAAGAAATTCAGTAGGTCAGGCAGCACCTTTGAAGAGAAAAGTATTATTTCAGATCAATGACTTTTTTGTAAGAAATTATGTAACATTGACAGTCATTTCCGCAGACACGGGCTGGACTGGGTGAGACGGTGAATAAAAATGAGCAGTTTTAGAAAAGTGGCCAAAATTATGAATGAATATGGGAAAAAATTAAAAGGAAAAATGACTTCACGTATTTTACGAATGTTGGCTTGAGATAAGTTTTGTGTAAAGCATTATTCCACATTATCATAAAGTAATAAAATAAAAAATGGCTGAAATACACTGCAGGTTGGGCAGCATTTTTGGAGAGAGAAATATAATTAATATTTCAGAGTTGTGACCTTCATTCAGAATATAGTTGAGATATTTACTTTCTCTCTCTGTAAGTATCTGACTTAGAGTGTACTTTCAGAATTTTCTGCTTTATTTCACAACTTCCTGCATTTGTAGTATTTTAGGGCACCTGCAGCAGGAGATCAGTTTAATACTACCTGCTATGCTCCGATGAAGACATTCTTGAGATAAACTGAACCAGGTGCAATGCTGGAATTTGAAGACTTATTCCTAGTTTGTGATTTCGGGCATCTAGATTGGAATTTAGCCATTTAATCACTACACCATCTTTCTCTCATTGATCACACTTGCCTTGAGAACATTGTCAAGCAATGTTCAATCTTTAAACAATCCTTTTGGCAAAATGTTTCATCTCCTTCAACAAACTGTGTAATAAATAAATTTCTCCTCAATTCTCCCTATGGTAAGCTTAGATTATTGGAGATAGGAAATTTAATCTCTTCAATCTGATATACCATCTCATCTCTATTTATTTGTAATGAACAACTTGCATTTTATTTCCCTCAGCATTTTCTGTTCCACAGATAATAAAACTGGGTGATCTCTGCAACTCATATGGACAAGTCTTTGTAATTGTTGACATGGGGTTCAAGCTAATAGGAAGTTTGCTCCCTAGTTTGGCTGAGCACATAGTTGAAGGGAGAGGGTTGAAATGTACTAATTTGCAAAGCTGTTTGGAAAACCATGCAAATGGAAAAAGGATCTAGTGCTTTCTTAGTGTATATGAGAAGTAAACTCTTCTCAGACTTCCATCAGGGTTAGGTATCAATTTTTACAGGCCAAAATCGATACCTCTACCCAGTTGGAAGCCCGAGAAGTGCTTATTCGTCATACAAGTGGACTTGGTCATGCTAATATATGCACAGGAAACCATCTTGTTTGATTATAAACAACACACACAAAATGCTGGTGGAACACAGGACTCAAGTCCTGACGAAGGGTCTCAGCCCGAAACATCAACAGTGCTTCTCTTTATAGATGCTGCCTGGCCTGCTGTGTTCCACCAGCATTTTGTGTGTGTTGTCCGACTTTCCAGCATCTGCAGATTTCCTCGTGTTTGTTGTTTGATTATAATTTTATAGCAATACAAAGGTAATTTTTCAAAATTTCTGGATGTTTACAGCATCTTGGAGCAGATTTAAGGTAGCTTATTCAAGTGATTACTATCTACATATGTCAAGCTGCTTGTAATTTTATGAATTTCTGTGTTTATATGTAAAGGCATCTGCGTAAGAGAAATCTGTCATCTCTGTAATACTCTTATTTGGAGCGCTACATTGTTTTGGTTCTCATTCTGCAGTTCTTGACCTGCACAACCGAAAAATTCCTATCCTGGATTAAGACAATTTCTGATTGACCTTGAGTTGGTGTAAACCAGCTGATTTAGAAGCACTCTGTGCCAAGTGAGCATGACTGGTGTCCTATTTCACAGCTTCCAAACAGTACATACACAAAGTGCCAGACATTGACGCTGAAGCAAATGACAAATTGCTTTCATTTGCATGTCAGATGACCATAAACAAAATGGAAATGGGAAGATGTGGAGAATGAGTTGAAGGAACACGGAGGGCTTTATTTTGAAAACTACTTTGGGAGATAAATTTGTTAGCATTTATTAAGTGTGTAAAACTTAATTTTCTCTTCAGTTTCCTCCTTGGCGCTTTGTTTTATTAAATGCAGTATTTGTGCTGCTTGAAGTCACTGACATAATTTTCAGAAATCATGATTACCAGACTTTTCCTGATTAATCTTGCCTTTATCTTTCTTCAAAAGAAGACCAGGATTTTGTTAATAAAACATGCAAGAGTCATTTATTTGCTTAACAAAAGCCTCAGCTCTTTACTTCCATTACAAACCAAAAGCAGTCACATTTACTGACTTCATTACATCAGACACTGTCTCTTAAAGTCAACACAAAAACTCAAAGGTAGAGTTTGTAAATTATGTAGAACATTTTCTATTTTGAATATGTGTCATCTATCACCCATTATATTACTCTACAAGCCAATAAGAGGCACGTAAAGATGCAAAAATGAAGTTCACTGTTGTTGAATCTGAAAGGAGAACATTGAAAATGCCCAGTGGATAAGATGGTAATCTGACTTGGTATTACAGGTGGATAACTTCACCCAGAACCTGGCGCGTTCTGATACAGGCAGGAGAAATGATATTATCTGAAATTGTTGCTTGCATGGGAGGCCACAGATCTGCAAGGTAGAGTTGGATGTAGACTTAATGTGACAAGCAGCTGTAAACTCTGATCATTGGTTTCCAAATGTAGAGGAAATGCACAGGAAGACTGGGAAAATGCTTATGAATTTCTGCTTCACTTTGTTTACCGACTCTTGTTGCTCTCAATCTGTTAACCAGTCAGTTCCATAATTGGGATAGCTTGGATGACCTCTTGCCTCACCCTATCAGAGAGATTCCCTTTGTCCTATTCAGATGGTCTAACCGTGTTGCCCCTCTAACAATAGAGCTGCCAAGGCCGCTTCCATTCTTCTTCTGATCAGAGATATTTTGCAGGATTTGAAAGGTGTAAATATTTAAAAGTAATATTTAGACCACAGTAAACATGTAGATTAACTTCAGCATTTTTAACTTCAGAGTATTCCACTTATTTATGCTGCCAGATTCTGGGCACAGAAGTTGAGAAGGGAGTGATGTTCAGTACTGCTCACTGGTTCTTTATGGAATCAATACCTAACTATTTCCTCCGTCTGTACACGTCTAAACCATTTGGATATTTTTGAAATTACTAGTGGTCACTAAATGCAATTTTAGTCTGTAGGAACAGTGATATTGTGCCTAATAATTTTTAGCATAATTCAGTTATTAATACCTTTTACTTTACAGCCTTTCACTACAAGGAATAGAAATTTCTCCAGACATTGAATAAAAGAAGTTTTGATTTGTGTTAAATTTCTAGTTATCAACAGATGGATAATATTTAGGGGCTGGATGGTCTGCCTTATCAAGATGTTTTGGCTATGGGAGATTATCGCGTGGAGTTGCCCTCATCCAGGCATGTGGACTCTATTCTGGTCATGCTCCTGATGTTCTTTGTCAATGGTAGAAACTGCTTAGTTCAGGAGCAAATTTCCTACTGCAGCATTCTCAAATTTTGACCTGCCTTTGTTCAGATAGGTTTCTAGTCTATCATTATATTAGAACCCAACAATGAATTTGTTACTTTACTCTAGAGGTAACTGGATGAAACCTGTTCAGAGGATGGTCTGTCAGTGGCAAAGTTACAAAATCAAAGATAGACTTCCAATTTTTTTCCAGCTGCTGGCAAATCCATTGTACATGTGTTAAACTGTGTTGTAATATACTTGCTTCCTGGGGAATCAAGTTCCGAATAGTCAAAACATTTCCAGTAGTAGTGGCAAAGGTAATAGTGGGAGGAGACTAAAACTCATCATTGTCCTGTAGCATCAACAAAATCAAAATATAGTGAGCAACGTGTGCAGAACTTGATGTATAAGCGCAAAGTAGCCCGTTTCCTCACTCAAGAAACTGAAAAGTACTTCTTAAAAATAATTTAACATTTGAATGCCCCCTTTCAGAATCACAGGTATTAAGAATTTAGAGCTAACTTTGTAATTTTTACCAGTCTGAACACAGATAATGAGCTCATTAGCGTGTGGCACATAATATAAAATAGTACACAAGGACGTTGACATCAAAAACCTGTAATTTTGATATTTTATGCTCAAAATGCTGAACTAGCAATGTAAGAAGCTATTTTATATACAGCATGTCTTAATTAGTGATATTAGCTAATGGAAAAGTTACTGGATCTTTTATTTTTGTTAATGTAAAGATTAAATTTAAAGTACTCTTTACTCACTGGAAAACTTACATTTATTTGGTCATGTATTTGCTCAGAAAGCTTATGGGGAAATTGCATGATTGATTAGGAAAAATTGATGGAAGTGCTTAAAGTGTGGGAATACTTAACGCTCAGGTATTGAATAAAAATGTAAATTTATTTGTTTAGAATGTGTTTATTGTCAATATTTTCTGTACTACCTCAAGTTTACAATTTTCTAGAAATGAGTCACATTTGAAAAGTTGTATTATGTGTAGAAAAGGCATTTATAATTGTAAAGCAATGAGATGACACAAAGTCCCCAGATCAATCCACATTCTGGTATTAAAGTTTCTCAACTAAAATTGATATCTCTGTTGGAAATATCTGTGCTCTACATGGATTCTTTCACTTTCTCATGATCTTCAAAAGTGTTCCACACTGAGTAAAAATTAAGAATTACAAATTGATAGAAAAAATGCTTCATCTAACAGTAGTTCACTTGTTATCATACACAATTTTTGTCTATTTTTGTTTAATTAACAGTAAGGTTTTACCTGATTACCACACTTGAAAATTTACAGATGGTGTTGTAGCTTTTTGATATAACTCACACCTGTCACATGATGGATTTTAATCTGAAGTCATAAATTTTCAATTTTATTTTGTGAAATTTCCCACTAGCTTGAAAGTGAATCATATATGGTGATTAATTGGTGAGCACACATTGGGCAAAAACCCTAATCGTTTCACAAGTTATATGCATCTTTTAATTTTTAATATGCACACACATATATACACCGACATACATTGTTCAAGCTTTGCCATTTGCAAACAATAAATTGTTTAAAAGATTTAGCTCCTCTGCCTCAACTAGTTGATTTGTTAAACTCCAAGTGAGCTAATCAAGTTTGATCCATGAATTGTACTTTATTAAATTACCTTAGCCTGGTTAAAACCAGGAAGAATTGTAGACTTTAGATTAGAGAAATGAGAAAGCTGTCAAGGAAAATCAGAATGTAGTACTAATAATGAACTACTAAACTTACAGTAAGGGTTAAAGTTAACATTGTAATGGACAGACAAGGATGAAACAGTTTTAAGAGGTGGTATTCTGAAGGTGGCAAACAACATTCTAGTGAATGAAAAGAAATTTATACAAATCCAGTTAATCAATGGTGCGTGGCTTCTGTCTCACCTGTAGTTCTCAGCCCGGACCTGTGTTTACTGTTTTAGCAAACTGACATATCTCTCAACATTTAGATTAAGCTGTTTCTAAGGATCACCAATCGAGGTAAAAGACTTGCTATTTGAACAATCCAATTAATTGCACTCCACTGTTTTTGCCCTAGTGCTGAAAATGTTCTCTCTTTCAGTTGAATCCATTGAATCTCTCTGTGCAGTTATTTCTGACAGTGTTCCAGATTGTGATTTGCTGTTTATTTTGGAGATTTTTTTTTTCTTCACTCCCTGAATATTTTGAGATTATTGTAAATCTCTAACCTCTGGTTACTGGCATGCCTCCCAATGGAAACCCTTTATCTATACCAGAAGTGCCAAGTTTTGACACCATTCTCTTCCTATGGTCCCAAAAAAATCCACTTTTGTTTTTCTTTTTACATCACTTATCCTCACTTCTGATGCACAGAATCCCACAGCACTCTGGCTGTGACTCAGCCAATGATCTTTACCATAAGTCGTATTCATTATTTGTTTTACTGCATCAGTTTGTGGAGTTGGGCAATGCACAATGTTACAGGAAACTTAGAAACCTATTTCTCAAGGTTGAAGGTCTCAAAAGCTGAATTCATTTGACCATATTTTCAATCATTATACAATCTTATCAGTCTAAAACCATGCATTACAATAAAAGCTATGTAAATTTGATAATATTCAGCTTTTCAAACATAAAGCATAATTAAACTCTTCTTGAGCTTCCAGATGGGTACAATTATCTATTATAACCAATGTTTCAATGACAAACTACTGTTTTCATCAGGGAAGATGCAGAATTTGTCATCGAAACATTGGTTATAATCCTTACATATACCTGGTTGGAAGCCCAAGAGAGTTTATTTCTTATATACACCGAGAAAGCACTAGATGTTTTTATCAACAAGCATAATTACATTGTAACACTGGAGTCTAGCAGCTACTTGGAGAAGGACTTTATTTTAGGCTTGCAGTGTGAACTGTTAAGTGTAGTAAAAGAGGACCTTTGAGCCTCGCTGCCAGTTCTGATCTGTTCTGATCTTTTAATCAGTCTTCTATTGATCTCTTCACCAAATGACCACAGATGGGAAGCCTGAAAGTGGTCAGATATATCATTGTTTTTTTTTAGCAGTATTGTGTAGTAATTTTACTGTATCTCAAGCCTCTTGAGGTACTTGTCTGTATCTCTGCTTAGCAGTTCCTGGTGGTCTCCTTTACCATCATGCAATTAGGACATGAAATTTGTTTGGTAAAGTGAAGCTTTTCCCATTCGATGCAATTCATCAATCTGAGACCAGGAATGTGAGATCTGAATTTTGAATCTGTAACATCAGATTTTTAAAAAAATTAAATTTACCTTAGTGTTTGCATTTTTTGATTTATTTGATTAATCTAAAGATCTAGGATATTACTAAAGGTACTTGCTAATCACAGTAATTAGACTTCTGCAAACTGGAGCCTTTTTTCATGATTCCTTTTTCTTTTTCAGTAAATACTTATTTATTTATGGTGCAAGCCCAAGGCATCATGATTAGAGAGAGCGTGAAAACGATGGGATCCCAAATGTATGAGCAAGTGGTTCGTGGTACATATGCCAAGATGAACAACAGTTTTAATGGTACAGGTATTTATACAGTTGCCATGGTAACATCCATTACATGAATACGTGTATTCTGCAAGTGCAGTGGCCATTGGTTTAACATATAATGTTAGATACTTGTGTAGAATATTTCTACATGTATATTTTAATATATTCTTACCTTTGCAGTTTCTTGAATTTACATACAAATGCTATCAGGTAGAATGCATTTTCTGTGTCCAGTTGTGTTCCAGACCTTGGCACTGTTTCCACTTTTTACCTGTCTATTTTCACTTCCCCCGTTTAACCTTCTGCCTTAATTCTTGCCTTTATTTTTAAAGCCTTGTGTGCTCTACATTCTTAGATCCTTACCCTGAACCTTCAATAAGCACTTACATCTGTACTTCCTTGCTGTCATCTCAGGTTTTGGCTTATTTGAAAGTTCATAACTTTATATTGAGTGTCATCCATAAATATGACTGTCTTCCCTCTTCGCAATTCTCTTTTTTTAAAAAATTAAACTTTTTAAATTAAGTTTTCAGATGATTACAGAAAGAAAAAAAATACCCTTCCCCCCTCCCCTTAGCCCCTCCCCCGTAACATCCCTATAGAAAAAAAGAAAGAAAGAGTGCCTGGATATCGGAAGATCCCCACATGCTCCACGGAGTTCGTAATAACTTTAGTACCGTATATATATTTATTTCTTTCTCCAAATAACCGATTATTTTATCTTCAGAGCACCTATATATTTAACCCTGTCTTTTGTAAATAAGGGCGCCAAATTTTCAAAAATGTTTCGTATTTATCTCTTAAATTATAAGTAATTTTTTCAAGTGGAATACAGCTGGAAATTTCATTCTTCCAACGATCTATACTTAAGTATGCATCCGATTTCCAAGTAACTGCAATAGCCTTTTTGGCTACTACCAGTGCAATTTTTATAAATTCTTTCTGATATTTATTCAATTTGGGTTTCGATTTTATCCCTTCAATTTCGCCTAATAAAAATAATATTGGATTATGTGGAAGTTGTGTTCCAATAATTTGTTCCAATAAAACTCTTAAATTTGTCCAAAAAGGTTGAATTTTAGAACAAGACCAAGTAGAATGTAAAAAAGTACCAATTTCTTGGTTACATCGGAAGCACTGATCAGATAAATTTGGATTTAATTTATTTATTTTTTGTGGTGTAATATATAATTGATGTAAAAAATTATATTGCACTAATCTTAACCGAACATTTATTGTATTTGTCATACTATCAAGACATAGTCTTGACCAATTTGTTTCTTCAATTTTAATATTCAAATCACTTTCCCATTTTTGTCTTGACTTATGGACTCCTTGTTTAGTTGCCTGTTTTTGAATCAAGCTATACATACAAGAAATAAATTTTTTAGTTTTTCCTTTTTGAATTAAAGTTTCTATTTCACTAGATTTTGGCAATAACATTGTTTGACCTGATTTTTCTCTTAAATAAGCCCTTAATTGGAAGTAACAAAAAAGAGTGTTGTTTGATACTTTATATTTATTCTCTAATTGATCAAATGACATTAATATACCTCCTTCAAAACAATCTCCTATATATCTAATCCCTTTTTGAAACCAGTTGTATAAAAGTTGGTTAGCCATTGTAAAAGGAATAAGTTTATTTTGAATTAAAGATCTCTTTGCTAATAAAGATTTCTTTATCTCATCATCAATATTTATCTTATTCCATAAATCAATCAAATGTTTTAATATTGGAGATTCTTTCTTTTCCCGTATCCATTTAGATTCCCACTTATATATAAAATCTTCTGGTATATTTTCTCCTATTTTACCTAGTTCTATTCTAATCCATGCCTGTTCTTCATCTTCATCAAAAAAAGATGCAATAAATCTAAGTTGATTTGCTTTATAATAATTTTTAAAGTTTGGAAGTTGTAACCCTCCGAGGTCAAATTTCCATGTCAATTTTTCCAACGATATTCTTGACATATACCTTTCCAAAGAAACTTCCTCACATAGTTATTTAACTCTTGAAAAAACTTCTGGGGTAATTGTATTGGTAGTGATTGAAATAAGTATTGTAGTCTAGGGAATATATTCATTTTTACGGTATTTACCTACTAATGTTATTGGTAATATCATCCATTTATCAAGATCTTCTTGAATTTTTTCAATAATGGTAAGTAATTTAATTTGTCTAAGTTCTTTATGTCATTTTCGACTCTTATACCTAAATATTTTATACCATTTGCCGGCCATCTAAATTGAGTTATTAATCAACATTGACTATAATCTCCTCTTCGCAATTCTCTTCATGAATAACGCCATCTCCTATATTCTGTACTCCCCCACACTAACCCTCTGGATGACGTTTTGCTTTCTGTTATATTTTCCTTTTCACTTTAGTAGGCTATGAGGGTGGGAATTGTAGTGGGAGAATTGTCCTCTAAGGACACTGTAGATGGTTCTATATTTGAACGCAGTTTTCTAATAGTAAGACCACAAGACATAGGAACAGAATTATGCCATTCAGCCCTTTGAGTCTGCTCCACTATTCAATCGTGTCTGATGTATCTCTCCCTTTTAACTCTATTCTCCTGAATTCTCTCCATAATCTTTGACACCCTTGCTAATCAAGAGCCTACAATTTCCACCTTAAATATACACAATAACTTGGCCACCAGTTGTCCAAGGCAAGTACAGTATATATGCTGCTTGAAGTTTGAGATAGCACAGTTCCTCTTGCTTATACAGGGTTTCTGTATCTGCAATGTCTGGTGTAAATATTCTTTTACCATCCCAAATAGTCCTGCCTAGTTGAATGGGCCTGGGCCAGATGAAATTGTTGCATTTCTTCAAAGAGGCATGAATCTTTGAATCCTTGAATCTTGTCCTCTACCTGGTAATATCCTCTTGAGAAAGAGCTTGGGATTGAGTGCACATTGCATAAGGAATTGTGAAAATTACAGTTCTGAATATTAGATGATGACATCATTCACTTTTCAAAGGTTCTTCCCGCATTTCCCACCAACTATCTTACACAGTCCAATGCTTATCTCAGTCCATTTGTGGTTGTCTTTTTAGTACATCACATGGTTCATTCGCTTGCTCCTCTGTTAACTTTTAACTGTGGCTCCTATTCAAGAAAATGGAAATCTGAAATTTTGAGTTTCGCTCTTGAATTTTGTTGTTTCATTGCAAATTGTTTTGTATTCATATTATACTTTTTTGTTGGATTCTTCCACTGCCTAAAATCTGCTGGTTACGTAACAATTACCAAGACAGCAGCATCAGGACAGGCCTTTGAGCCACAACAGTGTGCAAAACTAAATAATCAAATGTCCAACTAAACTAATCCCTTCTGCTTACACAAGGTCCATATCCTTTCATTTCCTACAAATTAATGTGCCTAAGAGCTTCTTAAATGTTTTTAACATGTTTGCTTCCACTTTACTCCAGACAGTGTTTTGCACCACTGTTTATAACCGTATAACAATTACAGCACGGAAACAGGCCATCTCAGCCCTTCTAGTCCGTGCTGAACGCCTACTCTCACCTAGTCCCACCTACCTGCACTCAGCCCATAACCCTCCATTCCTTTCCTGTCCATATACCTATCCAATTTTTTTTAAATGACATAAAACTTATGTTCATTCATTTTATTATCATAAAACTTTTTGCCCTGCACATTTACTTTAAAGGCATGCCCTCTGGTATTAGAAATTTCAGCCTTGGGGAAACAAGACACTGGCTGTCTACTCCATCTTTGCTTTTCATCTTATAAACCTCTATCAGGACTCACCTCCACCTCTTCTACTCCAGGGGGAAAAAAAAACAAGTCTGTCCAACATCTTCTCTAATCTCTAATTAGAGAGCACATGTTCCCTAATCCAGGTAACATCCTGATAAACCGCATCTGTACCCTCTCCAAAGCCTTGTCATCATTCTTATGATTTGGTAACCAATTGTGAGTGCCCTACTCCAGGTGAGGCCTAACTAGAATTTTACAAAACTACAATACATCTTCCCAACTTTTGAACTCAGTTCCTCGACTAATAAAAGCAAGCATGCTATATGCTTTCTTTATTACCCTATCTACACATGTAGCCACTTCAGGGAGCTATGACATTAGACCCCAAAATCCCTTTAAGAATCCTGCCATTAACAATTCCTTTAAGGATCCTGTCTCTTTATATTTGATCTCGTAGAAAGTAACATCCACATTTGGCCAAGTTAAACTCCATCTGCATTCCTCTGCCCTTATGGTCAGTTACAGATATGCCACAGTATATTTTGCCGGTCTTTTACAGTATTCACAGTACCACCAATCTTCGTTAATTTTACTAACCCACCCATCTATATTTTCATCATTTATATGTTATCACAAACAGCAGAGGTCCCAGAATGGACCCCTGCAGAACACTACTACTTAGAGACCTTCAACCACATTAAGTCCCATTGACCACTAACCTCAGCCTCCTATAGGCAAACCATTTTTAAACCCAGACAACCAATTCACTATGGATCCCATTCATCTTAATCTTCTGGATAAGCCTTACATTATCAAATGTCTTACTAAAATCCATGTAGACAACATCTGTAGCTCTTTCATCAGTCACTGTTCTCGCCTCAAAAACTCAAATCCTTTTAGTAACCATATCATGCCCTGCACAAAACTGTCTGTACCTAATTAGGGAATGGATTTCCAAAAGCTCATAACTCTTACCTGAAGAATCATCTCTTGTAACTTCCTTACCACTGCTGTAAGACTCATTCTGTAGTTTCCACGATTTTCCCTATTTTTCTTCTTGAGTATTGGATCATCGTTAGCCACTCAGCATTTCTTCAGGATCCTGCCTGTGGTTGGACTGGACATAAAGGTATTTGTCAAGGCCACAGCAATCTTGTCTCTTCCCTCTCTCAGTAACCTGGGGTATTTCACATCAGGCCATGGGGACTGACTGTTCTTTGAGACCTAACACTTCCTCCTTTATTGTGAAATGCCCTAGCGAATTAGCATGCTCCACACTGATCTCCCTTGTCCTCCATTTTCTACACCTTAGTATGGATACAAAGTACTCATTTGGGACCTCATCCACATCCTCCACCTTTAAGCAGATTTTCTTCTTTTATCCTTAAGTGGTTCAATCTTCTCTCTAATAGTCTTCCTGCTTTAGATGTATGTAAGATTCTCTTTAATCCTACTTGCAAAGGATTTTTCATTGCGCCTCCTGGTTTTCTTGTTCCCGTCTTGAGTTCTTTTCTGGCTTCTTTATAATCCTTAAATGCTCTGATTTCAGCTGAATCTTCCATACATTTGCTTTTTATTCTTGACTAAATACACCATCTCAACGTCTGAAGTTCCATTACCATTGGTCTTAAAACACCCTTCCACATTTCAGATGTGGTCTGGCTCAAAAATAGCTCTTCCCAATTAACTCTCCCTAGTTGCTGCCTAATACTCATGTAATTTTATGCTAGTGCTCCAATAGAACACTCTTCCACAAGGTCTGTACTTGTACTTACCTATAGCTATCTGAAAACCGAAGGAGTCGTGATCACTGTTCCCTAACTGTTTTCACTGAAATTGGTCAGATTCATTGTCAGCTAGGTCCAGTTGGGCCCTCTGTTATAGTACATCCACATATTGATTTCAGAAACTCCTTGATGCACATAACAAATTCTGCCCTATCTAAGTTTCTTATATTAGGGAAGTTGAAGTCACCATGACAGCAACCTCATTGATTTACATCTTTCCCCAATCTGCTTGCTTATCTGTTCCTCAATATCCCAGTGGCTTTTGAGGGTCCTGTAGGAAAATCCAATAGTGATTGCATCCTTTTATTTCATTTCTATCTATATACATAGATTTTGTAGGTGAGCCCTCTATTATGTCCTATCTGAGTGCAGCTGTAATATTGTCCCTGATTAAGTGCAATTTTCCGCTGCCCCCTTCAGTAGGCAGCTGTCAATCCCAGGGGATCATGGATTTGCGCCTCCGGTGGACTGTGTCCTCTCCAGGGCGCAGGCCTGGGCGGGAGGATTTGAAGAACTGGCTGTTGCCCATGCAGTGGGTTCCCCCTCTCCACGTCACTGATGTAGTCCAAGGGAAGGGCAATCGCCAATACAGCTTGGCACCAGTGTTGTCGCAGAGGTTGCCAGAGTGAAGTTGTAAAGAACATCAAACTGCCTTAGGGACCCCGACTCCAGATTTCTTCCTTGGGGTTTTCTCCCAAATCCTTTCCCATGGTGAGTATGGCCACAAGGCAGCAGAGGTTTAAAACGAGAGTTTCCTTCTCCTAGGTAGGCTGCCATCCAAGGCTGATGAGCCCCACCTGCCCAAAGCAACTGGTTTTGAGGCACCAGTGGTCCACCTTTGCACCTTCTCTTGTCAGTAGAAACAGTTCTGCTGGGCCTAGTAGCTAAGCCACATGTGAAGGTCGAGAGTTGGACTTGGTTGTCAGAGGCTAATAGAGTTAAACAGCATTTGGAGCACTTTAAAGTTAGTGGGAGCTTATCTCCACTACCACCCCTAGCTATGAGAACTTTAGGAACTCCCCCCAAAAACAAACACACCCCCCCCCCCCCCACCTGCGTTGGCCCCATCGCAATAATAGAGGAGGTCATGGATTGACATATTGGAATAGGAAGTGGAATTAGAATGGCTGGCCGCTGGGAGATTCTGCTTCTTCTGGCGGAAGAAGCCAGAATTTCCACCAAAAGAAGCAGGATCTCCCAGTGGCCACCCATTTTAATTCCACTTCCCATTCCCATTCTGATATGTGAATCCACGGCCTCCTCTACTGTCACGATGAAGCCACATTCAGGTTGGAGGAAGAACACCTTGTATTCCATCTGGGTAGCTAGCCTTCATACTGATGGCATGAACATCGATTTCTCGAACTTCTGGTAATTCCCTCCTCACCCCTTTCACCATTCCACATCCTTTTCCCTCTCTCACTCACCTTATCTCTTTGCATGCCCATCACTTCTCTCTGGTGCTCCTCCCCCCCCTTTTCTTTCTTCCATGGCCTTCTGTCCTCTCCTATCAGACTCCCCCTTCTCCAGCCCTGTCATCAATCAACTTCCCAATCTTTACTTCATCTCTGCCCCTCCTAGTTTCATCTATCACCTTGTGTTTATCTTTCCCCTCCCCCTCCTCATTTTTTCCCCTCAAGTCTTGCTGAAGGGTTTCAGCCCAAAACATTGATTGTACTATTTTCCATAGTTGCTGCCTGGTCTGCTGAGTTTCTCCAGCATTTTGTGTGCATTGCATTAAGAACCCTTCTTTGAAGTCTGAATGTTAATTACTGCTACTTGGAAAGAATCATTAATAACTTCTCGAGTTAAGTCTTTCCACAATTGCAACATTTTGGCTTAATACCTTCTTTACAATTACTATAATCATGTTTTCCAGAACATCTACACCGTTTTTTTTTACCCCTACGCACAGCTGGCACATGACCAAACTTGTGGCACTGCAAACATCTGAGGGGGTGGCACATAAATTCAACTCATGTAACTCGTGACCTAAATTAACCCGATCCAGCAACTTTTTTCCCCCCAACAAATTAATTAACACCAATAGTCTACCTGCTTTTACTCCACCATGAAACCCTTTTAAGTATTTAGCATCAACAACTTTTCCTCCGACTGAATTATTTTTAACCTGGTCCATGGATACATCTAGAGGCACTCCTGTGACAATCCTCACCCCCCCCCCCCCCCCACGCCCAAAGCCACTGTTATTCAGTGTAATTTCTTGTTGTTACTTTCCTTTCTCTCAAAGCTTTTAAACCCAAAGTTTTCTCGTATTTCTTACGATCTTTACAAAACACTAAGCGTGCCCATCTCTTAAAGGACTTGCACCTACAATATCTCTTAATGCTTTTTTTCCAAGTTCTTAGATAAGCAAATTTCATAGATACCAAAAATCAGAATCAGGTTTATTATCACCTGCATGTGTCATTGAATTTGTTAACTTAGCAGCAGCAATTCAATGCAATACAGAATATAGAAGAAGAAAAATAATTATAAATAAATAAGCCAATCATTTAAGTATACATATATTGAATAGATTTAAATCGTGCAAAAAACCCAGAAATAATATTAAAAAGGTGAGGTAGTGATCGCAGCTTCAATGTCTGTTTAGGAATCGGATGGCAGAGGGGAAGAAGCTGTTCCTGAATCATTGAGTGTGTGCCTTCAGGCTTCTGTACCTCCTGCCTGATGGTAACAGTGAGAAAAGGGCATGCCCTGGGTGCTAGAGGTCCTTAATAATGGACGTTGCCTTTCTGAGATACTGCTCCTTGAAGATGTCCTAGGTACTTTGTAGGCTAGTACCCAAGATGTAGCTGTCTAAATTTACAACCCTCTGCAGCTTCTTCCGGTCCTGTGAAGTAGCCCCCTGCCCCCCCCCCCCCCCCCCAACTCCCCACCTCCCCATACCAGACAGTGATGCAGCCTGTCAGAATGTTCTCCTTGGTACATCTGTAAAAGTTTTTGAGTGTATTTGTTGACATGCCAAATCTCTTCAAACTCCTACTGAAGTATAGTCTATAGTCCACAATTAGCTCTTTTGCCTTACTGTCATTGAATGCAAGGTTGTTGCTGCGACACCACTCCACTAGTTGGTGTATCTCGCTCCTGTACGCCCTCTCATCTCTATCTGAGATTCTACCAACAATGTTGTATGTATCATCAGCAAACTTATAGATGGTATTTGAGCTATGCCTAGCCACACAGTCCTGGATACAGAGAGAGTAGAGCAGTGGGCTAAGCACACACCCTGAGGTGTACCAGTGTTGATTGTCAGTGAGGAGGAGATGTTATCCCTAATCCGCATAGATTGTGGTCTTCTGATTAGGATGTCAAGGATTTAATTGCAGGGGGAGGTACAGAGGCCCAGGTTCTGCAACTTCTCAATCAGGATTGTGGGAATGCTGGTATTAAATGCTGAGCTGTAGTCGATGAACAGCATCCTGACATAGGTATTTGTATTGTCCAGGTGATTGTCTAGGCAGTCCAAGGCCGTGTGAAGAGCCATTGAGATTGCATCTGCCGTTGACCTATTGTGGTGATGGGCAAATTGCAATGGGTCCGGGTACTTGCTGAGGCAGGAGTTCAGTCTAGTTATGACCAACCTCTCAAAGCATTTCATCACTCTGTCTGTATGCAAGCCCTTTAAACATCACTACATTCGCGATTTCTTTTTCCGTTATCCAGAAACCTGCCATTGCCTTCCTCCATATAATATTTCCCATTTGCTACCTCTCATCTTAAATGTGTTCCCCCTAGTATATGGCATTTTGACTCACGGAGCCTGTCTACTCTATACCTCAGAACTTTATAACATTTTGTCATCTCCCCTCAGCCTCTGCCACTCAGAAGAAAAACATAAGTTTTGTCCAACCTTTCCTCCTAACACATGCCCTCTAATCCCAGCAATTTACAGATAGACCCCTTTTATTTTCATTTGATTTATTTTGTGATACAGTGCGGAGTAGGCCTTTCTGGTCCTTCAAGCCAGGCAACCCCAACAACCCTACAATCCTGATTAACCTTAACCCATTCACAGGACAGTTTACAATGACCAGTTAACCTACCGGATATGTTATTGGATACTGAATTTAAAGTCTAAACTGAAAAAGGCAGGCATATTGTATGCCTTCTTCACCACGCTGTCAACTGTGCAGCCACTTTCGGGGAGCTATGGACTTGGGCTCCCAAAATCCTTCTCTGCTGTTAAGGATCCTGGTGTTAACTCTGTACTTGTCCTTCACATTTGATCTCCCAAAGAGCTATTGGATTAAACTCCATTTGCCACTTTTCCATGTCTAAAACTGATCTATACCCCATTGTATATTTTGGTAATTTCCTACGCTTAAATCTTCTTCTTAGAATCCCTCCAATTCTTTGACATGATTTACCATTGAGGCACTTTGTATTTGCTTTTACTAAATTGCATCTAAGTTTAGTAAACCTGATATTCATGAAACAAAGCATCATAGAATCATATAAGATAAAAACAAACTCTTACGGCCCAACGCAGCCAGGCCACCTGTCATACTGATATATGCTAATCCTGTTTGCTCCATTATATCTGTTTCCTTTTTTGCTTTTTCATGAATCTATCTAAATGACTTTCGAATGTTGCATTTGTATTTGCCTTTACCACCACCTCTGGTAGCTTATTCCAGATAACCGTTCCCCTCAGATGTCCTTCAAATCGCTCCTGTTTCACCTTAAACTTGTCACCTTTGCTCTGGAAAAAGGACTCTAATTATCTACCCCTTCTATAATTTTACAGCCTACTATGTGGTTTCTTCTTGGTCTCCCACATTCCAGTGAGATCAATCGTTTCTTATAGCTTTAGCCTTCCAATCCAGGCAACATCCAGGTGAATTTCTTCCGCCTGATCTCTACTGATACCATATCCTTCCCCTGGCATGATGATCAGAACTACATGTACTGTACTCCAAGTAGATTCTGACAAATTATTTATTCAGCTGTGACACAATGTCCTAACCCTTAATCTTAATGCCTCAGCCTATGAAAGCAATTGCGTTTATTCACTGCCTTGCTATCCTAAGTATCCAAAAATAACATTTATATCTTAGAAATTTAAGTAGCCAAAATGAACAGTTGCTCTTTTTGTATGGAATGAGGTCATAATACATCAGCAACATAACTCTGAAGATATTCAACACAATGATAGAGTAAATATGTACAAGTGAGCATGCCAACAAATGTATCTGCCTGGGGTTTAATTATAGCCTATATCCTATTTATTTTTTTTGCAGCAATGTAGAAGTTGTTTTTAACCTTTTGTACTGGGCAATTTCATATCACAATTATATACTTGCATCAACTGAAAAAATTATTTTGTATTTCATTTAGCCTCTTACATGCTAAAACATCCTCAACCGCTTCACAGGAGGATTGTAAATGTTACCAAGTTACCGATTGCAATACTAGAATGTGAAGTGACAGATTTTGAGGGAATTATCAAAGAAGAGGAGAAAATTATATGAAGAGAAGACATTCTAAAATGTGTGTCCTAAGCAGTGACAATTGACACTAACAATGAGATACATTCAAGATACCCTGAATACTTTGAGCCTCAGGAGATTTAAAATGGTTGGCATAAAGCCTACCTCCAAATTTTAAAATGCACTTCTTGCCCTAGCCACATACTGTCAGGGATGCAAGCAATGTGGAAGAATCCTTTCTCTGTGCAATTTAGCACTTGGGATATCTTGTATAATGTACAGTTTACATAGGGTAGCATAAGAACCAGTCCGGGAGTGAACCTGAATGCAAGATGGCAAGAGTCTTAGCAGCAAAAATGGTTTAGATTACAGTGGAATTAGGTTGTATAATGGAAATAATTTTTGTTTGGTTGAAAGATCATCTTTGACAGTGATGCTATGGCCAAGATAATAAGGATCAGCCTCCCAGCTATCAGTGGTCAACAGGGGATTATTTGAAGTTCCCTGGTTATGAAAAATCTAATTCATTGAGTCATTTATTTTAAAAGTAGGTTTCTCCTCAGTATGTTGTGTTTGAGATATTTTTGTACCAACCTTATTCCATAGTTATTTGTAATTCTTTTGTTTTAAAGTGTATATTGAATTGTCCAATCTGAATCTGATTACTTGTTATCTTTCATTGAATTTCTTTTGTATTGTTGAATGCTACAAAGGGGAACTTTGGTCAGAAATAGGAGCAGGCTTATCAAATTGTTTGAGTAGGTTAGAAGTTATAAAAACAATTGGCCTTTTTATCCAAAGTTGTTTATGGGAATGATAAACCAAAGCTTTATTAACTTTTTGCTGATTTGAATCCTGACTGGCACTTGTGCTTAACAAAATAGATAAGGAACAAAAAGATTGGCTTTGACCTTTCAGTCCCATGAATAGAGATGACGATTCAGTTGCGTCACAGATTATCCATGTCACAAATCAGTTTACCAGGCCTTGATCCGTATCTTTAAAAAATGCTAAAAATATGTATGATATGTGTTGAAACCCATAGCTGATATTAGTTGGAGTACTTGACCAGATTTCTGGTAGAGCAAGTATATAAACTGCTTCCCAGTTGCACTCCTGAATATCCTGCCTCAAACTTTTATGATTGTACTCTGGATTCTGTTACAAAAGGAAAAGGATTATATTTACTTTACCTGTTGTTCTCTTTATTCATGTTAAACACTCTCCTGTGCTTAGATTTTTGCCCAACGAAATAGAAGCCAAGGTCATGAAACCCCCAGTATTCAAATGAGCCTGCAGAATCTCCAATTTAGTCACTTGGTGTGGTGTCCAAACTAGGTCAGGGTTTAATAAATGCTCTGTACAAATTAAGTAAATTTCCACCCTCTCGTATTGTAAACCTTGGTTGCTTCATGTCGTGTGGTTTTAGGTAATTTGTAAATGAACACATATCTCATTGCCACACTGATCTCCAGGTTCCCATACATATACTTGAATCTAAATTGATTGATTTTGTATTTCCTGAGTTTTAACTTCAATTTCCACTGTTTGGCCACTCAATAGCTTGCCTTTCTTTAATCTCCTTGTGGTGTCCCTTCTTTACTACTGCAAGATTTTCTTAAGGAAAGAGGCGTATTTTTATTTTAATTAACATCATTGGTTGCAAAAATTTAAAAAGCTGGAATTTTAAAATGTCAGAATGGCATGTATGTGTGACAACCTTTCTTTTGCTAAAATGTTCTCATTTCCTTTTCAGACTATCCAGATGATTTGAATCATAGTGAAACATATTTGCAAACCACAGCATTTCTTCCCGAAGGCTTTACCTATCATGCAAATCTTGCATGTCCTGAAAGACTTCCTTCTATGAGTGAGTATATCTCGGGTCAAGTTTCTGTAAATCTATTAAAGTATTATTCAGGGAGACCTAAAGTACTTTTTTTGTTTGATATTTGAGCTAGATTTTTCATTAATTTAAATTTTCCATCATTCTAGAATGAATTAAGAAGATACAGAATATGCAAATCAATCTTTATATTAGATATAATACTAAGCCAGGAACTTAACCATTGTTTTTCCCACTGCTTGTGTAACCTGTGAAATGAAAGTCATGAATATATCTGCCGCTGCACTCCTGGGCTTCTCTTTACCTAGGACCACTCTGCACCCGGGTACATTCAGGCTCCCCTGTCACCTCTTGGGTTTTCAGAGCCTCCATAATCCTCCCTTCCTAACTTCCCTGAATACCCCAACCTTTCCCTTTCCTCTGATACCACCCACTCTCCTCCCCTCTCTGATCCCTGCTCTAATCTTGGCCATGTCTTTACTAGTCCTTCTAATCTTCCCCTCCCTAAGGAGAACATTCTTTCCTCAACGACAGCCTTCTCTTTGTCCCCTTCGACCGCACCTCAGTGAATTGGGAGCCTGCCATGATTATGAGCTCTTTTTCTGTTGCCTCTGTCTCCAAGCCAGCTTCTTGGGCAGGGATTCCTCACCCTACACTGATGACCCCCTCCTCTCTAATCTCCAGTGCTCCTCCTCTACAAATGCTTCTGCCTGATCTAGAACTTTCCAGCTCTTCTTGTCAATGAGACATCCACCCACTCAACTTCAGCATTCCTCACTCTTGCTCGAACCTTACCCCCACTGAATGCATTGCCCATTCTCTCCACGTCAATCCTAACCTTGCCATCAAACCCACAGATGAGGAGGATGCTGTTGTAGTGTGGCGGACATACCTCCATCTTGCTGAGGCCAGGAGGCAGCCCTCAGGCACCTCCTCTAACTTGCCCCTTGTAAAGGAGCCCAATCCAATACCATCACTAACCTCATCAATTCTAGCGAACTCTCATTCACTGCCACCAAGCGCATTGCCTCTACTTCCTAACCAAAATTCACAGCCCTGACTATCTGGATAAGCCCATTTTCACTGCATGCTCATGCCTAACTGAACGCGTGTCCACAGACTATACCGCAACTCCATTCTATCCCCCTTGGTTCAGTCCCTTCCCACCTACAGCTGTCACTCTTCACATGCTTTCAGTCTCCTCAACAACTTTCAATTCCCTGTCCCTAACACCTCATCTTCACCATGGATGTCCAGTCACTGTGCACTTCTATTCCACTATTAAGAAGGCCTTAAAACTCAGCTTCTTTCTCAGTAAAAGACCCAACCAGTTCCCCTCCATCACCACCCTTCTCCATTTGGCAGAACTGGTCCTCACCCTCAACAATTTCTTCCTTGTCTCCTTCCACTTTCTACAGATTTGGGGTAAGCATTGGCACCCGTATGGGCCCCATCTATGTCCACCACTTCGTTGACTACGTAGAACAGTTCTTATTCCAAGCTTTCAACAGTAATGCCCCCCAGCTCTCCCTGTGCTGCATTGATAATTGAATTGGTGTTGCCTCATGCACCCTTGCTAAGCTTGTCAATTTCATCAACTTTGCCTGGAAATTTAAACCATCTACTGGCATCTTTTATAAGCTGACTGATTTCCACGCTATCTTGACTATACATGTTCTCACCCTGTCTCCTATAACAAATTCCTTTGTCTTTGTCACATCTGTCCCCAGGATAAAGCTTTCCCTTCCAGAGCATCAGAGACGTCCTCCTCCTTCACAGAACAAGGTTTCCCTTTCTCCACCATTGATGCTGCCCTCACCCACATCTCCTCAATTTCCCTGACATCTGCGCTCACCCCATCTTCCCACTGCCTTAACAGGGATGGAATTCTTGTCCTCACCTATCACCTCATGAGTCTCCACATCCAACACATCATTCTCTGCAATTTTCAATATCTTCAATGGGATCCTACCACCAAACACATCTTTACCTTCCACGCCACCCTCTGCTTTCCATAGGGATTGCCCCAACCCCAAGGTTCCTTTCTCCATTTGTCCCTCCATACTGATCTCCCTCCTGACGCATTTACCCGCAAATGACAGAAATGCTACTCCTGCCCATTCATCACCTCTTTTATCTCCATTCCTGGCTCCAAACAGTCTTCTAGGTGAAGCAACAATTCTCTTGCGAATCTGCTGGGTTCATCTATTGTATCCAGTGCTTCCGATGTGGCCTCCTTTACATCAGTGAAACCCGACAAAAATTGGGTGACCATATCACGCACCTCCGCGCCATTTGCCAAAAGTGGAATTTCCAGGTGGCTAACCATTAACTTCCTATCTATCGCATTCCGGTTCCTACGTGGTCCATGACCTCCTCTTTTGCCACAATGAGGCCCCACTCTGGCCTTGTGCTTCATTTCCTTACTGGACTAACACCTTTCCCTGGTGCCCCTCCTTGTTCCCTTCCTCCCATGTTCCACTCTCTCCTATCAGATTCCGTCCTCTCCAGCCCACCTGGCTTCACATATCACCTTCTAACTGGTCCTCCTTCCCCTCTCCCCACCTCTTTATTCTGGTCTTCCGCTGGAATAGTCTGCCCCCTTCCCTTCCAGTCCTGAAAAGGGTCTCTGACTGAAACATCAACTGTTGATTCATTTTCATAAAAGCTGTCTGACCTGAATTCCTCCAGCGTTTTGTGTGTGTGGCTCAGGGTTTTTAGCATCTTTTGTGTTTGCGGTAAGTACATGTGTTTCGCTTTGAGGTATTCTGATCTTTCATTACACGGCATTGCATTTTGTGTTTAATCAGCACTGCAGGGAGAGATCTACCTTTGTGGCTTTGGTGGTTTCAAGCAACTTCATGCTGTGGCTTTTTAATCAAGATCTGTCCGAGATACTAGGAAATTCTAAACTGAGTAGCATATGCAAATGTTTCCACGTACCTACTTCAAATGGCTTGGGGGCGAGTGTGGGTGCAGTACTTGAATCATTGTGTAGATGAGGTGTTGAAGCAGATGAAGCCAAGTTGGAAGACATGATTTCTGCATACTAGTTTTCTGTGATTTTATTCTGAAAGTACACAAATGTTTAATAGTTTCCATCTCAAAAAATGCTGCTTCAGATTTTTCTTAGCACTGGTGATTAACCTTCAGTTTGCCCACATTACTTTGATCTGAAATCAGCTGATTCCATTTGTATCATTGTGCATCTATCTCACACCTCATGGTCTCATAATGCGTTGTATTGTCAGTGAGCTTGGATGCAGATGGTTTAAACTATTCACGTTGATTGTAAATGGTCATGAACGTACGGTGAGATATCTCACTGGTTACAAACTAACACTTAAAAGTAGTTCAGTTTACTCATTTTATCTTTTGTATTTCGATCTATTATGTGATATCTTAAATATCTTTTTAAAATTCTGTAAATACCCTACTGGCTCTCCTTTGTTTCCCAAACATTTAGACCTATGATCTTGAAAGAGCTATTGGTCACAAGTTTATAGGGTGCCACATTAGTGGTTCTCCTAAGATAATTGCAGTGCCAGTGACCTGGGTTTAATTTTGCCTTTTAAAATGAGTTTATACATTCTCGCCTTGACCATGTGGGTTTCCTCAGGGTACTCCAGTTTTCAATTAACTTTCTATGGTTAGCAGGTAAATTGGAAACATTACTGTAATTGGGCTGTACAGGTTTGTTGGCCTCGAAGGGCCTGTTACTGTGCTTTATCTTTTTTAAAATAAAATGGAAGAAATCAATGAATGCACTGAATACAGTTGATGGAGCGAGTGGGTGTTGAAAGTGATGGGTGTGCTGTTAATCATACAGGCTTCTTTGTCCTGGATAGTGTTGTTCCTCTCGAAGCTGCACACAACCAGGTAATTGGAAAATAATCTGTTGCACTCCTAGTATGCATTGTAGATGCTGAAAGACTTGGGGAGTCAAGAGGTGTGTTGCCAACTGTAAAATGCCTAGTTCCAAATAAGGCTTTAGTTTAAATCTCCAAGATGTTGATGGTATGTCTTGATGAGGATAATGCAGTAATTTTGCAAATTTTTTCATAGTGATTTAATGGCAAAATCTGTACTGTATGAGAGAAAGCTTACTTGGGCTTTCTCCCTTACCCTTTACTGATAGCAAGGGCCTTAAGGTCAGGAGATATCAGTGATGTGTTGTTCTGATGATTTCTGGATAAATATTGCAGCAACCATATGCCAACAAAGCATCAACTGAAGCCAAAGGCAGGAATCAAGTGGGCTGCCACCCAGTGTTAGTGTTGAGCTGCTTGGGTTTTGTTACGTGTGCACGCAAAGCCAAGATTTCCCACATTCTCAATCACTACCCAAGTTGAATTTTATAAGTGGTGAGCTTTAATGGGTTTGTAACTATTTTACTTTGGCTGAGTCCTTAACTCAGGTTCTCATTAGAGATCCCTCATTTGTTAACAGGGTGGTCATGGCATAGAATGGAAATGCTATGCTGTTCTCTTTTAATCAAAGTTGTTATTTCATATCTTTTATGTACCACAAATATTGCCTGCAGCTTTTCATGTTTTAGGAAATGCAAAGCAGATTGTTGCTAAGCACAAAATTCCTCATTTTGGATGGAGTTGGAAATGAATCTTACAGTTTGTGGGGTTGTCACTGAACTGTACCTCTTAAGTGATTGGCAGAGGAAAGGCTACGAACTTTGTTGCAGATGGTTGGCCCATTGATGCCCTGGGGTCAAGAACAATTAATCTTCTTTTGATATTGTTGTTTTTCATGTTCCCACACAGAGGGCCCAATCAATGTAAACATGACTGAAATTTCATTGGAGGAAATCCAGGGATTCTTCAGTAAGGATCCTTACATGCAGATTGGTGGTCATTGGAAGCCAAGGGATTGCATACCTCGTTGGAAGGTAAGATATTTATATATTGATAATGAAATCATGACCTTACAAATAAAAGCTTTATTCACAAAAATCAGCAAAAGAAGCTGGAGTAAATCACACTGGCCTTTCACGTGATGGAACCATTGAGGATCCTGACTAGTCCTTAACTTTAAGTCTCCTTCCTGAATGATATTCTTTGGGTCCAATTATCCAAAAGTACATTGTTGTCTAATCTGAATATATGAAATATTGAACATCCACATGTTTTTGAACCATTTTTTCCCCCAAAGGTTTGGAATGCTCTGATCAATTTAAACATTGAAATAAATGTATTTAATCAGAATCAGGTTTATCATCACTGGCATGTGATGTGAAATTTGTTAACTTAGCAGCAGCAGTGCAATGCAATACATAATCTAGCAGAGGAAAAAAAAAGTAAATCAATTACATATATTGAATAGATTACAAACCGTGCAAAAACAGAAATACTGTATATTTTTAAAAAAGTGAGGTAGTGTTCAAAGATTTCAATGTCAATTTAGGAATCGGGTGGCGGAGGGGAAGAAGCTGTTCCTGAGTCACTGAGTGTGTACCTTCAGCCTTCTGTATCTCCTACCTGATGGTAGAAACATAGAAAACCTACAGCACAATACAGCCCCTTTGGCCCACAAAGCCATGCCGAACATGTCCTTAACTTAGAAATTACCTAGGGTTACCCGTAGCCCTCTGTATTTCTGAGCTCCATGTACCTGTCCAGGAGTCTCCTTAAAGGCCCTATTGTATCCACCTCCACTATTTTGCCAGCAGCCCATTCCACACGCTCACCATTCTCTGCATTAAAAAAAAACTTACCCAACATCTCCTTTGTACCTACTTCCAAGCACCTTAAAACTGTGCCCTCTCATGCTAGCCATTCCAGCCCTGGGATAAAGCCTCTGACTATCCACACAATCAATGCCTCTCATCATCTTATACACCTCTATTAGGTCACCTCTCATCCTCCATCGCTCCAAGAAAAAAAGGCCGAGTTCACTCAACCTATTCTCATAAAACATGCTCCCCAATTGAGGCAACATCCCTGTAAATATCCTCTGCACCCTTTCTATGGCTTCCACATCCTTCCTATAGTGAGGCAACCAGAACTGAGCACAGTACTTCAAGTGGGGTCTGACCAGGGTCCTATATGGCAACATTACCTCTAGGCTCCTAAACTCAGTCCCACGATTGATGAAGGCCAATGCACTGTATGCCTTCTTAACCACAGAGTAAACCTGCGCAGCAACTTTGTGTGTCCTATGGACTCTGACCCGAAGATTCCTCTGATCCTCCACACTGCCAAGAGTCTTATCATTAACACTATATTCTGCCATCGTATTTGACCTACCAAAATGAACCATCTCACACTTAGCTGGGTTGAACTCCATCTGCCATTTCTCAGCCCATTTTTGTATCCTATCGGTGTCCCACGGTGTCCAGGTCATTTATAAAAATCACGAAGAGCAGGGATCCCAGAACAGATCTCTGAGGCACTCCACTGGTGTCCGACCTCCTTGCAGAATATGACCTGTCTACAACCACTCTTTGCCTTCTGTGGGCAAGTCAGTTCTGGATCTACAAAGCACTGACCCCTTGGATCCCATGCCACCTTGTTTACTCAATAAGCCTTGCATTGGGTACCTTGTCAAATGCCTTGCTGAAATCCATATACACTACATCTACTGCTCTACCTTCATCAATGTGTTTAGTCACATCTTCAAAAAATTCAATCAGGCTCGTAAGGCCTGACCTGCCTTTGACAAAGCCATACTGAGCTGACTATCCCTAATCATATTATGCCTCCTCAAGTGTTCATAAATCCTGCCTCGCAGGATCTTCTCCATCAACTTACAAACCACTGAAGTAAGTCTCACAGGTCTATAATTTTCTGGACTATCTTTACTTCCTTTCTTGAATAATGGAACAACATTTGCAACACTTCAATCATCCGGAACCCCTCCCATCCCCATTGATGATGCAAAGATCATCGAGGCTCAGCAATCCCCTCCCTCGCCTCCCACAGTAGTCTGGGGTACATCTCATCTGGTCCCAGTGACTTATCCAACTTGATGCTTTCCAAAAGCTCCAGCACATCCTCTTTCTTAATATCTACATGCTCAAGCTTTTCAGTCCACTGTAAGTCATCCCTACAATCACCAAGATCCTTTTCCGTAGTGAATACAAGTACTCATAAGTACCTCCGCTATCTTCTCCAGTTCCATACACACTGTTCCACCGTCACACTGGGTTGGTCCTATTCTCCCATATTGTATCCTCTTGCTCTTCACATACTTGCAGAATACCTTGGGGTTTTCCTTAATCCTGTCTGCCAAGGCTTTCTCATGGCTCCTTCTGGTTCTCCGAATTTCTTTCTTAAGCTCCTTCCTGCTAGCCTTATAATCTTCCAGATCTCTATCATTACCTAGTTTTTTGAACCTTTCGTAAGCTCTTCTTCTGGACTAGATTTACAACAGCCTTTGTACACCACGGTTCCAGTACCCTACCATCTTTTTTTCCTGTCTCATTGGAGCGTACCTATGCAGAACTCCAAGCAAGTATCGCCTGAACATTTGCCACATTTCTTCCATAGGTTTCCCTGAGAATATCTGTTTCCAATTTATGCTTCCAAGTTCCTGCCTGATAGCCTTATATTTCCCCTTACTCCAGTTAAACGTTTTCCTAACTTGTCTGTTCCTATCACTCTTCAGTGCTATGGTAAAGGAGATAAAATTGTGATCACTATCTCCAGAATGTTCTCCCACTGAGAGACCTGACACCTGACCAGGTTAATTTCCCAATACCAGATCAAGTACAGACTTCCCTCTTATAGGTTTATCTACATAATTGTGTCAAGAAACCTTCTTGGAACACACCTAACAAACTCCAAGCCATCTGAAACCCTCACTGTAGGAACATACCAATCGATATTTGAGAAATTAAAACGTTCCACCACAACAACCCTGTTGTTATTACATCTGTCTCACTATCTGCTCCTTGATGTCCCAGTTACTATTAGGTCATCCATAAAAAAAAAACAGCCAGTAGAGTTATTGACCCCTTCCTGTTCCGAACTTCCACCCACAGAGACTCCGTAGACAATCCCTCCATGACTTCCTCCTTTTCTGTAACCGTGACACCATCTCTGATCAAGAGTGCCACAAACCCACCTCTTTTGGGTTAAATTTCTTCACTCAGAGGGTAGTGGGGCTGTGGAATTTACTGCCCCAGAGAGCTGTGGAAGCTACTACACTCAATAAATTCAAAACGGAGATAGACATTTTCCTGGATAAAAATGGCATTAGGGGATACGGTGAGCGAGCAGGTAAGTGGACATGAGGCTAGGTTTAGATCAGCCACGTGATCTCCTGGACCAGTTTTCGATAGCCTGGATGGGTCAGAGAGGAATTTTCCAGATTTTTTCTCCTCAATTGGCAACTCGGTTTTTTCCCCCCGGGTGATCACATGGGTTTGGGCGGGATGAATAATAAAATAAAATGGGCGGCATGGTGCCCTGTTGGTTGGCACTGTTGCCTTGTGGGATTCGGTGAAAACTAGAGTTAAGATTGGATCAGCCATGATCTTGTTGAATGGCGGAGCAGGCTTGAGGGGCCGATTGGCCTACTCCTGCTCCTATCTCTTATGTTCTTATGTTTTGCCTCCCTCCCTGCCCTTTCTGAAACGTCTAAAATTTGGCACTCGAAGTAACCATTCCTGCCCCTGAGCCATCCAAGTCTCTGTAACAGTGAGAAAAGGGCATGCCCTGGGTGCTGGAAGTCCTTAATAATGCATGCTGCCTTTCTGAGTCACCACTGTCTGAAGATGGCCTGGGTACTTTGTAGGTTAGTACCCAAGATGGAGCTGACTAGATTTAAAACCCTCTGCAACTTCTTTCAGTCCTGTGCAATAGCACCCCCCCCCCCCCACCCCGACCCTGTACCAGACGGTGATGCAGCCTGCCAGAATGCTCTCCACGGTACATCTATAGAAGTTTTTGGGTGTATTTGTTGACATGCCAAATCTCTTCAGACTCCTGATAAAGTATAGTCGCTGACTTGCATTCTTTATAGCTACATTGATACGTTGGGACCAGGTTAGATCCTCGGAGATCTTGACACCCATAAACTTGAAGCTGCTCACTCTCTCCACGTCTAATCTGTCTATGAGAATTGGTATGTGTTCCTTTGTCTTACCCTTCCTGAAGTCCACAATCAGCTCTTTCGTCTTACTGATGCTGAGTGCCAGGTTTTTGCTGCGACACCACTCCACTAGTTGGCATATCTTTCTTCTGTACGCCTTCTTGTCACCACCAGAGATTCTACCAGCAATGGTTGTATTGTCAGCAAATTTATAGATGGTATTTGAGCTGCACCTTGCCACACGGTCATGTGTATACAGAGGGTAGAGCAGTGGGCTAAGCACACATCCCTGAGGTGCGCCAGTGTTGATCATCAGCGAAGAGGATATGTTATCACCAATCCACACAGACTGTAGTCTTTGGTTAGGAAGTCGAGGATCCAATTGTAGAGGGAGGTACAGAGGCCCAGGTTCTGCAACTTCTCAATCAGGATTGTAGGAAGGTTGGTATTAAATGCTGAGCTATAGTCGAGGAACAGCATCCTGACATAGGTGTTTGTGTTGTCCAGGTGGTCTAAAGTCATGTGGAGAGCCATTGAGATTGTGTCTGCCATTGACCTATTGTGGCGATAGGCAAATTGCAATGGGTCCAGGTCCTTGCTGAGGCAGGAGTTCAATCTAGTCATGACCAACCTCTCAAAGCATTTCTTCACTGTTGATGTGGGTGCTATCAGGCGATAGTCATTAAGGCAGCCCACATTATTCTTCTTAGGCACCGGTATAATTGTTGCCTTTTTGAAGCAAGTGGGAACTTCCGAGAGGTTGAAAATGTCCTTGAATACTCCCGCAAGTTGGTTGGCACAGGTTTTCAGAGCCTTACCAGGTACTCTATCGGGTCCTTCCGCCTTGTGAGGGTTCACACTCTTTAAAGACAGCCTAACATCAGCCTCTGAGACAGAGATCACAGGGTTATCAGGTGCAGCAGGGATCTTCACAGCTGTAGTTGTGTTCTCCCTTTCAATTAAGGTATTGAGTTCATCTGGTAGTGAAACATCGCTGCCATTCATGCTATTGGGTTTCACCTTGTAGGAAGTAATGTTTTGCAGACCCTGCCAGAGTTGCCATTCGTCCGATGTTGCCTCCAACCTCGTTCAAAATTTTCTCTTCGCCCTTGAAATAGCCCTCCGCAAATCTTACTTGGTTTTCTGGTACAGGCCTGGGTCGCCAGACTAGCCTTCAGCAGATGACGTACCTCCTGGTTCATCCTCTGCTTTTGGTTTGGGAATGTAGAGCAAGTCTTTTTGGACACACACTCATCCACACAGGTTTTAATGAAGTCAGTAACAACTGCAGCATACTCATCCAGGTTTGAAGATGAATCCCTGAATACAGTCTAGTCCACCGATTCAAAGCAGTCCTGTAGGTGCTCCTGTGCTTCCCCTGTCTATACGTTCTTGGTCCTCATTGCTGGCGCTGCAGTCTTCAGTCTCTGCCTATAATCAGGGAGCAGAAGTACAGCTTGTAGAGGGAGTAGAAGTTCACATCACTAACTCATTACAGAAGGTTATTAATGTAACTTCTATTGACAAGCAAAGACTGCAATCACTTTATCCTAAGATAATGTAAATTTGTTTCTGCTGTATGCACACTCTTATTGAGTTTAGTTTTAATAGATACTTTATTGATCCCAAAAGAAATTAGTGTCACAGTAGCATACCAAGTGCACAGATATACAAATATTAGCAGAGAAGTAAGAAAGAATAAAAATAAGTTACCTCAAATAGTCGAACAGGATGAGGTTATCACTTCCCTGGCTATAGGTTGACTCCTTATAGAGTCTGAAGGCAGAGGATAAGAATAACATCATTTAGTGCTCTTTTGATGTGTAGTTGTCTTAAAGTGCCCCTCTGTTCAGCTAAGGTGGCGTGCATTGGGAGAGAAACATGATCCAGAATTGCCAGGATTTTCCATAGGGTGCTTTGTGCTACCACTTCTTCCAGTATGTTCAGTTTGACTCCTGTTACAGAGCCAGCCTTTCTAATCAGGTTATTGAGCCTGTTGGCATCACCAATTACCCCAGCCCACCACCGCATAGAAGATTGTACTGGCAACAACAGACTGGTAGAACTTGTGAAGGAGAGGCTGCATACTCTAAAGGACTTCAATGTCAGTTTGAGCTATTTTGGAAGTTAATAAAGTTGGCAAAACTAAGTTAAGCTTATCTGGGGCCCAAATGTGGAAATATTTGTGCAAAATGGGCTGTATGAGCTAGAATTTGATGCAGGTTTAATTAGAAATAAGTTCTTGTGCTGTGCATTATAATTTTTAAACTCAATTTTGGCAACTTCCCTCTGTTATAACATTTTCCTTAAATAAATTCTTGTGAGTATTGCACAGAGTTCATATTGGCTCTTCTAGCCCACTGAAACTCAGTCATGTTAGAAAAATATAATTTGAGCAATGAACCAGAGATTCCAATTCTTGTAGAGACACATTATGAAAATGGTGAGTCATATTTTCTTTTGGAGAAATTAGATTATCATGGATGGACGATCTGTTGCCAACCCGTGTGGAGTATTTTTTTCTAATCTTCTTTGCAAACAACATTCATAAACTAAAACAGATGAAATGTCATATTTTTTGCATGTAGTATTCACTGAACTTTACAGCCAGAAAAAAATCTCAGTAATAATTTCATAAAACATTTTTCTTAAAATAGTGCAGACCTGTTTCTGCTATTCATGCTCATGGAGTTTTAGAGTAGTATTTATGTTGAGTTTAACCACTGATTCATGTCAGTCAGCAGCAAAAGATTAAAAGGTTGGGCTTTAGCCAGAAGTTAATAGAAATGAACTTTTCTTTCCCCCTCAAGTTGCTATGCTTAAGTGATTGCAGTGTCTTGGAAAAGTATTTATCCCCCAACCCCGTGTACACATAAATGAATATTGCAAGCAGGGACTTTGATCAATCTAACACAGAATTTCTATTTGTGAATCACATGTTCCTTTTTTCACAATAGAGCCAAAAAAACTCAGAAAATTGTAAAGTGTGAAAAACTAAAAATGTTAAAACTGAAATGTCAGCAGTTCAAACCCCCTTTGCTCAGTACTTAGTTGAACCACCTCCGTAGCTATCTCAGCCAGTAGTCTTTTTTGAGCAAGATTTGCCTGTTACTCCTTGCAAAATTAATTGCATAAACCATGCCAGGTTAGTTGGGGAGTGTATTTCATAGAAGCTGGTAAAATTATGAAAGGGATAGAGAAGATAGAGGCAGGGAAGTTGTTGCTACTGATAGGTGAGACTAGAACTAGGGGACATAGCCTCAAGATTTGGGGGAGTAGATTTGGGATGGAGATGGGGAGGAACTGATTTTCCCAGAGAGTGGTGTAGCTGTGGAATTTGCTGCCCAATGAAGCAGTGGTGGCCACCTCAGTAAATATATTTAAGACAAAAGTTGGATAGATTTTTGCATAAAAGGGGAAATTAAGGATTATGGGGAAAACCCAGGTAGGTGGAGATGAGTCCATGGCCAGATAACCATGATCTTATTGAATGGTGGAGCAAGCTCGACCGGCCAAAAGGCTTACTCCTGCTCTTATGAGTGGCAGTGGACAGCAATCTTGAGGTCTTGCCAGAGATGTTCTTCTTTTGTCCATACTGCACCAACCGTCTCCAGTTGGCTATAATCGTGCGGGAGCAGTGTGTGGTTAAGTGCTTGCTCAAGGACACACTCGCTGCCTTGGCTGAAGCTCGAACTAATGACCTTCAGATCGCCAGCCCAAAGCCTTAACCACTTGGCCATGTGCCAACACTTCGGTTGTTCATTCAGTTTAAGGTCAGGAATCTGACTGGGGAACTCAAGAACATAAATTTCTTCATTTGAAGTGTTATGTATCCCGTAACTGGATCACTTACCAGCAAAGATAGAGAGGTCCGCTGAAGTCTGACGGTACCATTTTTAAACGTTTTTATTTATAAAGGGGCACAAAAGTAAGGTTAATACAAACATTCAGATAACATACGTCGTCAATACTCAATCTAAAGCGCAGGGATAGTACTAATCAATAAGAAATAAGCTCTATCGTTGTCTAGGGGTTAAACGATTGTCCGATGGAAATATAAAAGTCATTCAGAAGTCTGCAGGCTTCAGCCTTTTGGGAACCGCTGGGTTTCCCATGTTGGAGAGAGAGAGAGAGAGAGAGAGATTGGTGAGAAAAGGAACACTTGCCCGGGTCTTTATGAAGCAAAGCCGTGGAATCAGGGGAGCAGGCTTCCCTGTTGTTAGTTAAAAGCGGTTTTCCGTGATTCCAGCCACAGACTCCCGATTCGGAATCTAACGCACATGGCTTCCTTCAAAATGGCTTCCCGCTACGACGGGATCGCTATCGTGTCTCCTTGGTCGTCCCCCCCCCCAGACCCTCCTTTATACTTCCTCACGGGATCGCAGGTGTCAATCTCTTTCTCAACCAGCCCACTTTGCCCGAGGGCTTTACACGTGGTCTCCATGAGACAATAGTCAATGTCGCCTTATTCTGCATCCCGGTGGAACGCGGTATACAGCACGTCTCTCTCTCTCTCTCCCATTTCCTGTGTCTATTCAGCACGTCTCTCTCTTCTCTTGGGTCATTGACCCCCCCCCCCCCCCCCCTTCACTAGGGCTCTTGCGATTCTCACAAAGGAGGGGGCTGGGATCATAACAGAAGCCACCCTGCAGTTGCTTTAGCATTGTGATTTTGGGTTGTTGTCATGCTAAAAGATTAACTTCCTCCCAGTTTAAGCTTTGGCAGAGGCTAGCAGATTCTTATCCAGTATCTCTCTAGATTTCCAGTCCCTGATACTGAAAGGCATCCCCATAGTATGCTATATCTCTACCATACAGTAGGGATGGTGTTGCCTGGATGATACCTGGTATTAGTTTTGTGCCGCAACACCAACCAGGCCAAGAAGTTCGACTTTAGTCTCATCTGACCATAAGACGACCTTCTTTCATATCATTACACTAGCTTCTAACTGATGTTTTGCAGTATCTTTATAGGCAAGGATATGTGTTTTTTTAAGCTAGGGCATTTTCCTTGCCACTCTTCCATAAAAACTCTTTTAGTACAAAGCCTTCGAGATTTTGGAGCCATGAGCTTCATCTCCAGTTACAGCCATCAACTTACTCTGCTCGCTCAGAGTAGCTGTTGGTGTCACAGTAATCTCTCTGACAAGTGCCATTCTTTTTCACCAACTAAGTTTAAAGCTGTGGCTGTCCTAGGCTATGGCTGTGATTTCATAGTTCTTCCTCTTTCTTTTTAACCATGGTATGTTCAGTGCCTTTTGAGATGGTCGTGTACCCTTCCCCAGATTTGTGCTTATTATCATTTCCCTGAATTGCTTTGAATGCTTTTTTGTCATCATTGCGGTGTGCACTTTTGAATATCTTACAGAGAGAGGTTTTTTTTCCCCCCATATGAATTAATTGAAAACAGGTGATCTTCTAATTTTCTACTTCAACAAATTGGATTAGTTGGTATTACACTTGAGGAAAGTTAACATAGTAATTGTAAAGGGGGTCAATACATTTTTCAGCCTCACAATTTTGGTTTATAATTTTTTAGAAAATTGTTGACATGTTTTGGCATTTTTCTTTTGACTTGACATGATGCACAATGTTTTGTAGCTTAGCTCAAAAATTCCTACTTCAGCATATTTTAAACTTAGGAAATGACAGAAAAATGTGAAAATTATTGTGGGCGCTGAATACTTCTTAAGGCACTACCTTTTTTAAAAAACAAAAATGATAAAGTTGTTGGCTCTGTGTTTGAGGAGGAGACCCACGGATTTCAGTTCATCCTTGCATGAATGAGCATTATTTCCATTCAAGCAAGTGACGATGGATGTTGAATTTAACTAAAATCAAATTCCTTTCTTTCCTCTTCCATAAACTAATATTTCTTCTTTCATGTGCCATTTGCTTTTTCTTGCACCATAGATTGATGTACGTCATAGATCTATTTTGCTTCCAACTCTTGAACTTTTGTATTGTTTCAGTTTATTTCTGAAGTTTAACCTCTGAATGTTTTTTTTTGCAAATCAGTCAGTTCTGCACTTTTCAAATGACAACATTTTCAATAAATATCCAGCATGTGACCATTTTAAGCACACCTTAATGAAAATTTTGTCATTCTAATGTACAAAAAGACTCCAATTTCATGATTTACGCATATACAAACCAATTCTTCATTGCCGTCGGCTAAGTCTTGGTGATTTCATAATTTCACACTATTTTGATGGATAGTAGAAATTCAATACTCATCATAGCAATTTCATTTGCAGAATTATTTGCGTACTGAAAATAGCATTGGCAGCAATTTGTTTGCAGAGCATTTGGAAGTTAAATGAATTAACCATTCTATTAATACAGCCTAACCCATCTTACAGTAAAACATTTGTTGATGCTATAATTGAATTGTGATATTTCAGGTGGCAATTTTAATCCCTTTCCGCAATCGTCACGAGCATCTCCCTATCCTTCTAAGGCATCTGATTCCATTGTTGCAGCATCAGCGCTTGGAGTTTGCCTTTTATGTCATTGAGCAGGTTAGTGTTTTCTTTCTCATATCTTTAAATGGCCTAGAAATTTTTAAGACCCATCTTAAACTTATAGCCATAGTCCTGAAAGAATAATAAAAAAAGTATTCATACATGAATTCAAAGTTGTATCATTTTTTAGTTTTTAAAAAAATTCCCACATATTTGGAATTACAGTTTTACAGAATTTTCTTATAATATAACTTGATGGATTGCCATTTATAATTATACTGAAAATTTCTTAATTAAAAGCAAAAAAAAAGAGCAGAGGCTAGAAGTAGGAAAAAAGGAAATATTGGAAAGGCCAATCAGGAGAGGCAGTAGCAATGTACAGAGAGACAGAATCAATGTTTCAGGTCAATGACCTGACTGAAACTTCTGCTAGAAGGCCATTGATCTGAAAGGTTAAAATCTGTTCTCCCCTGTTTGGATGTTGCTTAGCCTAATTGTTGCCAAAATATTTAGTTTTTATTCCCATGATCCCATTACGAAGTGAGTTCCAGGATTAGATCCAGTGACGATAAAACATTAACAATATATTTTTAGATTGGGGTTGTATACAGTTAAAGGGAACTTGAAGGTAGTGGTGTACCAATGATTCTTGTATTTCTGCTTTTGTTCAAATCTGTATACTGTATAGTGTTTAGGAGAAGCAGGCTATTTGTAGTTATCCATAGTACTTTAGAAGATACAAGTGCTGCTGAACTTGTCACTTGTGATTTGTAAGAGAGAGAAATACTTTGCCACCCATTAGTGCCGATCACAGAAAATTACACTTTATACAGTTAGTTTGAAATTAAAACTTTTAGTATATGTGAGCGTCATCTAACTACAGCATCAATTTCTATTGTGCATAGCCCACAGAAGTTGCCAATCTTGCAAGCACATATTCGTATTTTTCGGCTGTGTATTGAGTGCTTCTTGTCTGGGGAGGACCTGTAATGTGAGCTTATCCACAATGCAGACAAGCAGAGTATTTATGAAATAATGAGAAATTAGGAAATATTGATGTTCAAAGAGACTAAGATGTTCTTATACATAAATCATTGAATGTGCAGCAAGTGATTAGGGACGACAAATGGTATGTTGGGCCTTTACTGTGAGAAGATTTGAGTGCGCTGGTAAAGATGCCTTCATTTAAGGTCTCACAAAAGCCCTTGCATATCTGGAGTGCATAGTTTGGTTCTGGTCTCCAACTAAAACGATAACATATTTGCTCACAGTTTAAGAAGACATGTTTCTGAGTAAGTGTGTGTGTGTGTGTGTGTGTGTGTGTGGGGGGGGGGGGAGGGGTTGCAGTTTTGCTAAATGAGAGGAATTGGGTGGAATTGATCTTCATTCTCTGCAATTTAGCAAAATGAATGGCCATCACCTCTTGAAACTTAAAATTCTTACAGGACTTGAAAGGGTAAATGCAGTGGAGATGTGGCCCATGGCTGTGGTGTCTAATACCAGTGGTCACAGTCACAACATACACAACATAATATAAAATGAGACATGATTTCTTCACTCTCAAATATTGGTGAAACTTAGGAGTTCTCGACCTTGGATGGAGGTGTATGCTAAGTTATTCAGTTAATTCAAAAAGAAGAGTTGATTTCTGAGCAGTACGAGAATTAAGACTTGTAAGGATGCGATCTGTAGTAAAAGATTGGCATTGACCCTGATCAATAATGGACCAGGGTTGAAGAGCCAAACGGTTCCAACTCCTGCAGCAGATCTTTGTGTTTTTGCATTAAGGATATTGTGTGTACTTAACAATAATTCAATTATGATTTTTCTCTTACTAGGCAGGGTATCACCCATTTAACCGTGCAATGCTCTTCAATGTTGGATTTTTGGAGGCTTTGAAAGATATGAACTGGGATTGCGTAATCTTTCATGATGTGGATCACATACCCGAAAATGACCGCAACTATTATGGCTGTGGGGAGATGCCAAGACACTTTGCAGCCAAATTAGATAAATACATGTACCTGTAAGTCCTGTGATTAATCATAAATAGACTTGGTGAGAGGTCCCAGGGAGCTATAAGACTATCTGATTTCCCTTTATTTAATTGAAAATTAAGTCCATTACATATTTGCTAACTTTATTTTGTGTCCTGCTCTTTGATAATGTGTAATTTGCACATGCCAAACCTATAAGCAAATGATTTGTTATGAGATTACTTTGAGGTATCTAAAGTAGCGCAAACAAATTTGTGATTACTTATTAATTTTCTTATTTTTAACCCTCTCCCACAAGTCTTAAAGTCTTGTTATTTTTTTTTGGTTACAGTTAATTTGATTATGGTTGCCCCTTCATTAGACTGGATACCATTCATTTAACTTTCTTTTTACAGACTTCCTTACAATGAATTTTTTGGAGGAGTGAGTGGATTAACAGTGGAACAATTTAAGAAAATCAATGGGTTCCCAAATGCATTTTGGGGCTGGGGAGGTGAAGATGATGATCTCTGGAACAGGTTGGTTGAATTACTTTGAGAAAATTAGAATTTGTTTATACGTTATTAATAAGATTAACTCTCCACTTCAATAAATACCAATTTGAAACTAATCTTGATTCAAAGCTTAATGTAGTAGGAAATAGGGTGGAATTTCAAACTTCCGTCAGTGTTATCAGTGTTCTCTGATGAAACAAAGTCAATGGGCATAAAAGGGAGAATAAGCTCTAGTAACTAGCATCACGTCTTAAACAGAGCAGGATGATTCTGGTTGTCAGGTGTCACTTAACAAGGACCACATTGTCGGTTTTCCTCAGGATCATTCCGAACATCCATTCACCTTCATTCTCATTCACATTCACCTTCAGTTGCTTGAAATGGTGATATTGTTTGTTGAATGCATGGTTTAATTCCATTCATAAACCTTGCAGCAGCTGATACTTGTATGCAGGACAAGCTAGAAATCATTCAGGCACAGGCTGGTAAGTGTTAAGTAACAGAGGCATCACCAAAGTGCCAGACAATTACCATCTCCATTAAAGTAAAGTTGATCACCTGCTTTTGACATTCAAAGGTATTATCACTGAGCCCTCACTGTCAACATACAGAGATCACCATTGACCATAACACCTGGATCAACCGTGCAAATACTGTGGTCTGCTAAGTCAGAGGCTGTTTATCAAGAGGTCTATGACTTGTTTTCTGACATAAGTCAAAAGTGTTATGGAAAAATCACTACTTGCTTGTTTGGGGGTGGGGCGGGGATGGGGAGGTAGGGAGTATATTTCAACAACTCTGGAGAAGCTTGATGCCATCCAGGACAAAGTAGTCCATTTGACTTGACACCCTGGCAACCAAAAAAAAACAGCGGCTGCAGTGTGCATACCTTCTTCAAAATACTCAGCAGTTATTCATGCAGTCAATACCTTCAGCATCTTCTGAACCCATGACCTCTGCCACCAAAAAAGACAAAGATAGCAAGTGTATGGATGCATCACTACCTGCAGTTTGTCCTCAAGTGCATATCATCTTGATTTTGAAATGTGTTGCTGGTTCTTTATCGGCAATAGCTTTGAATCCTGGAGTTCTGTAATTGAGAGTCTAGGAGTATTTCATCAAAAATATTGGAGCTGTTCAAAGTGGTGGTTGCCCATCACCTTCTTAAGGACAATTGGGAATAGACAAAAATATCCGTCTAATAAATGGAAATAACCTTTTCAGAGTCATTCTCTCATTTGAGAAACTGGAGAGTAACTTCTGCCCGATTCATTCTTGCAGCAGCAACCATCAGTTTCTTGCCAGTTAATAGCAGATTGTTTGGTATTTTACCAGTTTGGATATATAATTTGTTCTGGACTAGACATGCCAGTGTAATTTTTACCATGGGTAGTTATCTGTATTGTAACAATTTGTTAAAATGCAACTTATTCTGGAATGCAAACTTCAGCACCGTAGTTGAGTGGTGTCAGGGTCCACGGCACTTTAAGTACCAAGTGTTCTTTGTCCTTTTGGTATTACATGTGCTGAATTGAATTGCATGAAGTCTTGCATCTGTGTTGGTATGTACGGATCAACTGAAAAAGATCCATTCACTTGAGTACTCCTTGCTGCAATCAATTACATGTGCCTTAGCCTTATCTTCTGCAATCATTCTACGGTGCGACCATCTTTGAAAATGAGTCCACTCCTTCCTCCTGGTTTAATAATTCAGCATCATTTGGATTGATAGAACCAATACACATGATTTAGCTTTTCAGCAATGCTTGGGGGCCTAACAACCCTGTTGATCTGCATTGCTGGTAAAAGCACAGTAGTTAAAATTTTTAACAGGCGGTGGAGGATTAGAGCATATTTTATGGCATTTGAGACATTAGTGCAGCTGGTATAATCATGTAGCAGAACAAGTATCCCTGCCCTACTGAACATGTCAGACCTGGTTTGTATAATTGAGCTAGCAGGGTTGGTGGTACAGATAATAAGCAGTCTCCCGAGGAGCAGTAAATATTATCTGTAGTAAGTAAATGGCATGTGAAGTCATTATTTGAAATCAGTTTAAATATCATAAAAAGAGTTATCTAGTTCTCTTTGAAAATTTATAGACATGAGTGATCAAGTACAGAGGAAACATTTATTTGTAAATTGGCATTGCGTGAGAAGAAGTATTAATCTTCTTATTAGAATCTTTGCTTTAACTTTGGGTCTTAGGAGTTTCAAACGTGTTCTTTGGCAGGATTTGCATTTCTTTTTAATTATCTGAGACAGGCTTGCAAACATATCATTTTTATAGTAATTTTCATCTGGGGTGGAGACTCTTCTCAAAAGTAGCACAAGATATTAATAACAGTATCAAGTCTGAGAAGAAGAGATCATACTTGTCTGGCTAGTACCATTTATACATCCAGATTCATTAGTTAGCCCCCTTCACAAATTAGAAACTTAAGGGAAGTAATGTACATTGAAGAATGAACCACACAACTATGAAAGATGAGCAACATCTGATATTCTAATAAATTTAGCTGACGGCAAATTTGAACTTCTCAGTGGTTGTTTTGGTTGCAATTTTTCCATAATCTTTAAATTTCTGTTTAATTGAGCACAATTTACAATGAGACAAAATTTGAGTAATATTTGGCTTTCCTACCATTCTTTTTTAGAGTTCAGTTTGCAGGCCTTACAGTAACAAGACCAGAGGGTGATATAGGAAAATACAAGTCTGTTCCTCATCATCATCGAGGCGAAGTGCAATTCTTGGGAAGGTGAGTACGAATTTTGCAACAGTGTGTTTCTTCATAGTTCTGAAGATTATATTCTGGAAGTGATTGCAAGAAATATTCTTTATTAGTTTGTATACTGCCTTACAATTGAGTAAAACGATAGCTGATGTTGTGATGACTGGCTAACCAGTAAAGTAAGGAAGAAATTGTATTAAAATACTGTGCCTTGAAGAAGTATTCAGCCCCCACAACTGTTTTCATATTTTACTGTCTCATTTTCTAAATTTAAAATATATTGAAACAGGATTTTTTGAGCTAATCTATGAAACATTGCGCATCTTATCAAATAAAAAGAAAATTCCAACACTTGTGAACAGTTTACTAATTTAAAACCCAAAATTGTGAGACTGACAAAGTATTCATCCTCTTTGTAATTACTACGATAAAGTTCCTTGGGTTCAATATATTACTATGCCAACTGATCCAATTTGTTGATGTAGAAATTTAGAGGATCACCTGTTTTAGACCATAAACCCATAAGATATAGGAGTAGAATAAGGCCATTTGGCCCTTCAAGCCTACTCCGCTAATTCATCATGGGTAATCCATTTTCCCTCTCAGCCCCAGTATGTTGCCTTCTTTCCGCGTCCTTTCATGGGCTGACAGATCAAGAATCTAAGAGCTTCTGCCTTAAGTATACCCAATGGCTTGACTTCCACAGCTGTTTGTGGCAACAAATTCCACAGATTAACCACTCTCTGTCTAAAGAAATTCTTCCTCATCCCTGTTCTAAATGGCCAACTCTCGTTTCTGAGGCTGTGTCCTCCACATCCATCTACCATATCCATTTTATTGAGGCCTTTCAACATTTGATACATTTCAATGAGGTCACTTCTCATTCTTCTCAATTCCAGTGAGTAGATCCCCAGTGCCATTAAAACTTCCTCATATGACAACCCTTTCAATCCCAGAATCATTTTCATGAACCTCCTTTGAACCCTCTCCAATGTCAGCACGTCCTTTCTGAGGTAAAGGGGCACAAAACTGCTCTCAATACTCTGTGAGTCTTCATTCGTGATTTATAAAGCCTCAACATTGCATATTTGCTTTTCTATTCTAGTCCTCTCGAAATTAATGCTAATATCACATTTGCCTTACTCAACCTGCAAATTAACCTTCAGAGAATCTTGCAGGTGAACTGCCAAGTCCATTTGTTCCTCTGATATTTGAATTTTCTGTCTATTTAAAAAATAGTCTATGTTTCTATTTCTTCTACCATACCAGTGAATGACCATACATTTCACAACACTGTATTCCATCTGCCACTTCTTTGCCTATTCTTGTAATCTATCTGTACTTCGGTAGCCTCTCTGCTTCCTCAAAGCTACCTGCCCTCCACCTATCTTCTTATCATCCGCAAACATGGCCACAAAACCATCAATTGCATCATCCAAATCATTGACATATAACCTAAAAAGAAGTGGTCCCAACACAGACCCCTGTGGAACACCACTAGTCACCAGCAGCCAACCAGAATAGGCTCCTTGTAGATAGATAGATAGATAGATAGAGAGATACTTTATTCATCCCCATGGGGAAATTCAACTTTTTTCCAATGTCCCATACACTTGTTGTAGCAAAACTAATTACATACAATACTTAACTCAGTAAAAAATATGATATGCATCTAAATCACTATCTCAAAAAGCATTAATAATAGCTTTTAAAAAGTTCTTGTCCTGGCGGTAGAATTGTAAAGCCTAATGGCATTGGGGAGTATTGACCTCTTCATCCTGTCTGAGGAGCATTGCATCGATAGTAACCTGTCGCTGAAACTGCTTCTCTGTCTCTGGATGGTGCTATGTAGAGGATGTTCAGAGTTTTCCATAATTGACCGTAGCCTACTCAGCGCCCTTCGCTCAGCTACCGATGTTAAACTCTCCAGTACTTTGCCCACGACAGAGCCCGCCTTCCTTACCAGCTTATTAAGACGTGAGGCGTCCCTCTTCTTAATGCTTCCTCCCCAACTCGCCACCACAAAGAAGAGGGCGCTCTCCACAACTGACCTATAGAACATCTTCAGCATCTCACTACAGACATTGAATGACGCCAACCTTCTAAGGAAGTACAGTCGACTCTGTGCCTTCCTGCACAAGGCATCTGTGTTGGCAGTCCAGTCTAGCTTCTCGTCTAACTGTATTCCCAGGTACTTGTAGGTCTTAACCTGCTCCACACATTCTCCATTAATGATCACTGGCTCCATATGAGGCCTAGATCTCCTAAAGTCCACCACCATCTCCTTGGTCTTGGTGATATTGAGACGCAGGTAGTTTGAGTTGCACCATATCACAAAGTCCTGTATCAGTTTCCTATACTCCTCCTCCTGTCCATTCCTGACACACCCCACTATGGCCGTGTCATCAGCGAACTTCTGCACATGGCAGGACTCCGAGTTATATTGGAAGTCTGATGTGTACAGGGTGAACAGGACCGGAGAGAGTACAGTTCCCTGCGGCGCCCCTGTGCTGCTGACCACCGTGTCAGACCTACAGTCTGCCAACCGCACATACTGAGGTCTATCTGTCAAGTAGTCCACTATCCAATCCACCATGTGAGAGTCTACTCCCATCTCCGTTAGTTTGTGCCTTAAGATCTTGGGCTGGATGGTGTTAAAGGCACTAGAGAAGTCAAGGAATGTAATCCTCACAGCACAACTGACCCCATCTAGGTGAGAGAGTGATTTCTGCAGCAAATACGTGATAGCATCCTCCACTCCCACCTTCTCCTTATACGCAAACTGAAGAGGATCCAGTTGTATTCCAACTCTTCAATCTATGCTAGTATCTTTCCTGTAATACCATGAATTCTTAACTTGTTAAGCAGCCTCTTGTATGGCACCTTGTCAAAGGCCTTTTGAAAAACCCAAGTACACGACAACCACCAATTCTTTTTTGTCTATCTTGGTTATTATTTCTTCAAAGAATTCCAACAGATTTGTCAGGCAAGATTTTCCGTTAAGGAAACCATGCTGAATGCCTTATCATGTGCCTCCAAGTACCCTGAAACTACATCTTAAACAATTGACTCCAACATCTGCCCAACCACTGCCATCTGACTTATTGGCCTATTATTTTCTTTGTTCTGCCTCTTTCCCTTCTTGAAGTGACAATTTGTGATTTTTTCCAGTCCTCCAGAACCATGCCAGAATCAATTTATTCGTGAAATATCATTGCTAATGCCTCTACAATCTCTTCAGCCATCTCTTTTAGAACCCTGGGTTGTATACCATCTGGTCCAGGTGGTTTATCTACCTTCAAATCATTCAGTTTCCCAAGAATCTTCTCGCTAGTATTAGCAACTTCGCACACTTCTGCCCCCGACACTCTCAAACTTCTGGCATATTGTTAATGTCTTCCACAGTGAAGTCTATTGCAAAATACTTCACTCAGTTCATTTTCTTGCACCCCCCACCCCCCCAGTGGTCCGATATCTACTCTTGCCTCTCTTTTATACTATTGTTATTATTATTGTTATATTATTATACTACTATACTCTTTTATACTATTATACTATATATTATTTTATACTGTCTTTAATAATATTGGCACGCTTACTTCCCTTCTTTATGACTTTTTTAGTGCCTTCTGATGGTTCCTAAAAGCTTTCCAATCCACTAAATTCTCACTCATTTTTGCTCTATTATATGCCATATGGCTTTTATGTTGGCTTTGACTTCTCTTGTCAGCCATGGTTCTGTCATCCTGTGTTAAGAATACTACTTCTTTGGAATGCACCTTCCAAATTGCTCCCAGAAATTCCAGCCAGTGCTGCTCTGCAGTCATCCCTGCTAGTGTTACTTTCCAATCAATTTTGTCTAGCTCCTCATGCTTCTGTAATTCCCTTTACTCCACTGTAATACTGACTTTAACTTCAGCTTCTCAGTTTGCAGGGTGTATTCTATCCTATTATGATCATTAGTCCCTAAGAGTTCCGTTACCTTAAAGTCTCTAATTGATTCTGGTTCATTGCACAACCCCCAAACCTGAATATCTGATCCCCTAATGGGCTCAACCACAAGCTGCTCTAAAAACCCATCTCACAGGCATTCTAAAAATTGACCTTCTTGGAATTCAACACCAACCTGGTTTTCCTAATCTACATGCATATTGAAAATTGACATGACTATTAAGACATGCATTTTCTATCTCCTTTTGTAATTTGTAGACCACATCGTAACTGCTGTCTGGGAATCTGTATGTAACTTCCAATCAGTCTTTTTACTCTTTTAGTTCCTTTGGTCCACAATGATTCAACACCATGTGTTCCTTTATTACCTCTTTCTAATGATTTGATTTCATTCTTTACCAGGAGGGCCATGCCAACTCTTTTGCCTTCCTGCCTGTCCTTTTGATACAATGTGCATCTTTGGACAGTAAGCACCCAGCTATATAATCTTCTTTCAGCCATAATTTAGTGACGTCGACAACATCATGCATACCAATGTGTAACTGTTTTACAAGTTCATCTACCTTATTGCATACACTGCGTGCATTCAAATATAACACCTTCAATACTGTATTCACCTTTTTCAATTTTGTCTGCGTTTTACATTGCAACTCATCCTGTTGACTGCAATTTTGCCCTATCGTTATCCTCTCCTTGCTAGCAGTCTTGCTACACACTCCTTGTTTGTAAACGAACACCCCACCCTCAGCACTTATCACTCCAGTTCCCATCCCCTGCCAAATTAGTTTAAACCCTCCTGAAACTCCCAACAACTCCAGCAAACCTGCCCACAAGGTTATTGGTTTCCTGTGGGTTCAGGTGTAACCCTTCACTTTTGTATGGGTCTTATCTTCCCCAGAAGAGATGCCAGTGATCCATAAATGTGAAACACTAAATGTACAATTAATTCATAAAAGTAAATACCCCTTCTTCTCTGTAAGATTAAACAGTTTGGTAGATTTTCAACAGCCCAAACCAAAATGAGGCAAAAGAACTTTCAAGACAAGTCAGGGAAATGTTAATAGAGAAGCCCAAATCTGGGGAAGGGTACGCAAAGGCCCTCAGCATACCTCAAGCTCAGTGCAGACCATATTAGAAAAAATGGAAAAATATGAAACCTCAGCCGTACTGCCTAGATCAGACAGCCCCTGTAAACATAGTTGCCAGAGAAGAATGGCACTTATAAGAGAGGCTACTGATACGCAACAGTCACTCAGTGTGAGCTGCAGAAGTCAGAACTGCAGGTGAAATTCATGGCTGCACATTCTGTAAGGTTTTACATGATAAGGGTATTTATGGAAGACTGGCAAGACTTTTAAGGGTGGATGGTGTTCAGTCAGGGACCCTGACCTGGAGTTACGCTCAAACTGGTTCTTTTGTGGTGGTGGGGCCCATTCCTGGGGGCTCACGACCTGCCGATTTTTGAAATCCCAAGGATGTGGGCTAGAAGACGAGCACGCCTTTGGGGTTCAGAGGCTTCACGGCCCTGTGTTCAAACTGACTCTATGCCAGTACCGCCGACTGAAACATCACAGGAGTAACAGCATCAGCAAGAGCGGATCAGCTGTTGGGGGCTCTGTACTTGGGAAATCAGTCTCTCTTTGTTTGTGTGTCTGTGTCTCTGACTCTGTCTCTGTGTCTCTCTCTCTCTTTCTCATTCTCTTTGTGTGTCCCCCTCTGTCTCTTTCTCTGTCTGTCTTGTCTCTGTCTCTTTGTCTCACTGTCTGTCTGTCTCCTCCCCCAGACTCACTCCCCCCAGCAGTCTGCCTGCGTATCACGCGCTATTCCCCCACCCGGTGCTTCCCCCCGCCCTCTCTCTCACACCCCTCCCCCCCCACCTGTTCATTATTGATTTTTGAAGTGGAGAACTCAAGAAAAAGTGATGTGGCAGACTTTATTAATGCAGATCGGCGAGTTGTTTTGGTATGCCTTCCCTCTCACTGTGAAAAGGGTATAGCTGAATTATCAGGTGACTATTTTTGTGGTAGCCTTTGGTTGGTGCAAGGTGCTGAGGTTTTTTTTTGCTGAAGTAAGAGGAGGAGGGTTTTTATGCTGCTTGTGCATGGGAGGAGATGTAGGGGGTCTTTGTAGCTCTAATGATTTTAACTGTACTCTTCTGTTTTCATGGATCTCTGTGGATAACAAGAATTTCAGGATGTATATTGTATACATTCCTCTGATATTTAAGTCAAGTCAAGTCACGTCACTTTTTATTGTCATTTCGACCTTAACTGCTGGTACAGTACACAGTAAAAACGAGACAATGTTTTTCAGGATCATGGTGCTACATGAAACATACAAAAGCTACACTAGACTACAGACCTACACAGGACTGCATAAAACAGTGCAGGCAGTACAATAAAGAAAATAGGCATAGTAGAGGGCAGTAGGTTGGTGTCAGTCAAGGCTCTGGGTATTGAGGAGTCTGATAGCTTGGGGGAAGAAACTGTTACATAGTCTGGTCGTGAGAGCCCGAATGCTTTGGTGCCTTTTGCCAGATGGCAGGAGGGAGAAGAGTCTGAATGAGGGGACTTCATAATGCTGTTTGCTTTGCGGATGCAGCGTGTGGTGTAAATGTCTGTAATGGCAGGCAGAGAGACCCCGATGATCTTCTCAGCTGAACTCTCTATCCGCTGCAGTGTCTTGCGATCTGAGATGGTGCAATTTCTGAACCAGGCAGTGGTGCAGCTGCTCAGGATGCTCTCACTACAGCCTCTGTAGAATGTGGTGAGGATGGTGGTTGGGAGATGGACTTTTCTCAGCCTTCGCAGAAAGTAGAGATGCTGCTAGGCTTTCTTTGCTATGGAGCTGGTGTTGAGGGACCAGGTGAGATTCTCCACCAGGTGAACACCAAGAAATTTGGTGCTCTTAACGATCTCTACGGAGGAGCCGTCGATGTTCAGTGGAGAGTGGTCACTCTGTGCCCTCCTGAAGTCAACAACCATCTCTTTTGTTTTGTTCACATTCAGAGACAGGTTGTTGGTTCTGCACCAGTCCCTTAGCCACTGCACCTCCTGGAACTATTAACTGGAGCTTTTGAAGAATCCCTTGCTTAAAAAAACATATCCTTGTTATAAAGACTTTGCAAAGTGTCACGTAGAAGATAATGAAAATGTGGAAGAAGGTCTTGTGGTTGGATGAGACTAAAATGACTGGAAACAATAAGTAAATCAAAGGCAAAGTTGCAGAAATGTGAAGATAGAGCCAAATATAGTTTCTTTGGTTGTATGTTGATTGTAATTATAGCGTTTCTTGAATGCATGCTGTCACCTATTCAAACAAAACTATACTAATGTAAAAATTGGATTCATGCTCCATTTATTCAACCTATTTCTAATCCATTTTAACTAAAATTTGTAAACTTGAACCATATTTGGAATTATGTCCATTAACAGCAATTGGAACATATATGTAATGAGAATGTTCGCTAGTTTTTAAACAGATATAAGCATTGGCAGTAAAAACATTTGTCTGATGTACCTTAATCCTTTTCTTTCATTGCAGATACGCCCTATTGAGACATTCAAAAGAAAGGCAACAGCTTGATGGTCTGAAAAATTTGAAGTACTTTCCAAACATCACCGTTGAATTCTTGTATAAAAACATAACTGTAAACTTGACACCGGAGCTGGCTCCAGTGAGCGATTATTAAGTCATAACAGATTAGTGAGGGTTAGGGTCCTTTTTCAAGAAAAAAATGATGGATATAAAATTTTTGCTGGCTAAAAAAATCTGCAGTAATGCAAAACAGGACTGTATAGTCTGAAGAAGACATCAACAAACTTGGTTATGCAGAGATTTCTGTTCAATACCAGTGTAGAAAGAGTTGATGGATATGGAACATCAGGTTTGTAATTCACTATATCATGAACTCCATCATGTAACCTCTTATTCCCATTTTTTTCAATTGGATAGTAGAGCACCAACGTCCAAGTTAGAAACGTAAACTGATGAATCCAAATAAGTTTCATGGTAATGAGTAAAACTGAATTTTAAGGCTGCAGAACTAGATGGAGATAATTGCATTGCAGTGAGCAGTCGTTTTCCAATCATGATAAAATTAGCTGAAAATCATACCTTTACCAATTTTTTTATTCACTAGCATTGTTGATTTACTTCTAGTGAATGATATTTTTTGTAAATAAGCTGTGAATTGCCAGATATTTTTTTATTTATATTCGACTAAACCACAAAGTTTACATGTTGAGATCGATGCGTGTCAGATGCTATTGTAAATCAGGCACAGAATACTCTGGACATCACCTCTGTAGTTTTAAATGTGAGGGAGTTTGGTTAGTACGTGCTCATGTACATATGATTTAGTGATGTTTCAATTGTCTTTACTGCTACACATTCATGCTGCTGAAATCCATGGATTGTTCTGTGAAAGTTTGTTATTTCAACTCTTGGCTCTGATGTTCAAATCTGGTTGCTTCAATTTATTTAGTGTAACTTTTTTAAAAATTTGAGTCAGCTATATTTTGTTTCAAAAGAACTATGTGTGCCAATGATACCAAGGCATTTTGTTATCAATTGGTAAAATGCAAGACTGGAAGTGTGAAATACTGTGGCAGCATCAACTCTATAGTACTGAGCTTCTCCTCTTCCAAAATGCGTTGTTTTGAGGGTCCAATTATGTCCTTTGATCCAAGTCAGCTGATCTTTGGTGTATCTGCCTGAATAAATCATGTATTTCCTTTGTCATTTCTACCAACCTACCCTTTCCTACCCACTACCTTAACTGCCACATTTGTTAAGGTCAGCTTTATCAAGTTGGTGCTAATGCCCATTTAAGTTAATAGCTTTATGAAATATTTCTAGTATTAGACATTGTAATACACTACATTAGGATATGGTGGGATATGGAGTTATACTTAAGATTCTTAAGAGTTTGTGCCAAGGATAAATGAGGTATTTCTCCTTGTTGGTAGAAAATGATGAACCTATCTGTGGCATTTTGATTTTTCTGTAGGGGTCTGTTATGCACACCAAGAGAAAGGATGAGCAACATAGAATGTCTTTTTTAAAGATATAATATGGACATGTATGTATCTGTATATTTTTGTATTCGTCTTTGGTTTGCAGTTTTTAATTATTCATGAACTCATCCACCAATGAATGGTAGTGACATCATGCAGACCCCTTCCTCTGCAGTAAGGAACAATCCATGGGAATCAACTTCCGGGTCATGATCAGTCAGTATGAGAGGACATCTAAGGATGGAATTTATCCTGTCCATTGTTTTGTTTTAGCCTAAAGGTTAGTTTGAGTACATAACAAAATTCTTTTGGACTCAGCTAATTTTTTTGTTAAAATTTTCAAGACGGAATTTCATTCAATTAGACTTCTGTCCTTGAAAGGCTGTTAGCCTTATTCACTTGCATTTAAAGCTGGTGTTTCACAAGAGTATTATATATATGCACATATATATACATATATATATATATTTAAAGTTAGAGTATGATGCAGGTAGAGCGTGTGGCAATAAAGAAAATACCGATTGCTATTGGTAGTGGTTCAAAATGATAATGTATTGCTGTTTCTGAAACCAGTATATTGCTTTGAAACAGAAAATAAGCTTAGTTGTGTTTCATTTTGATTATAGCTACATGTAACTATATTTTGAGCTTGCCCCTCTTTTTATACCTCTACACATTCTTGCATCCTTATTCCTATCACTCTATTTCTTCTCCCCTTCGCCCCTTATCCCCTATTGTCACTCTACCCCCCCACCCCCTAGCACCATCCTCCAGACCATCCAAACGGCTTTGAAGCACTTAAATATATCAAGTTCATGGTTTGGTGTTTTCTATACTATATAAGTTTTGTGTATTTCTATAAAGGAGAACAAATTCATTTGCATGTCCCCATCTGGTATAAAAAGCATCTTAAAAAAATACAGAACTGGTTGTCCATTGGGAATCTGCCGCAAGACGGAACACACCCTAATCTATTATTGCTTGTGGTAATATGCAGATATAATTTTTAATGTGACTATCAAGTGATTTGAACCATGTTTTGGAGAATGAATATATATTTCCATATTTCATCTAAGGTTCCCTTTCCACAACAAACATGGTTCATGTTGTGGCAATCTTAGTTTCCCATTCTGGTCATTTCTATTGGTGCACCAGCCCCATAGTATGCAAATATTTTCCATAAACAGTCCCGGGCAGAAAAGTTAATAGAAGAAAGCCAGGAATCTCAAATTTTGACAGAACACTGCAGGCGGTTGTGCAAAACACTTAATACAATCTTTTCTCCAATGTTGGCATGAATTGTTTATAAAATATTGTTTATTTTATTTGTTGTATCATCTAGTTTTTGCATGTTTCTAACTAGAGCTGGACAAATCAGCAAAGTTCTCAACCTGTGCACTGAAAAACATCAAAGTATTACTTCTCACCTCAAAGCCTTCTGTCTTTCACACGTTTGATCATTTGTTTATACATTTTTGTATTAATTTATGGATGATTTTCAATAAAAAGTGACACATCTAATGAGCTTGTGTAGCATATCAGTAATTCATTAGACTATGAATTGTTCATTGCACTATTCAAAATAAGTAAACAAAGATGTTATGAAATTAAATCATACTGTGACTAATTGTGTCAATGTAATGTCATAGAAGGTGAACTAGATGAGCCACCATGAACATTTGGTTACATAGTTTCCTCAGCATCATTACAGGATTGAAAGATTCATGTTCAACCGTTGTTCTCCTAAGCCATTTTGAACTGATGTTCTACCAAAATCTGGGGTGGTAGGAGAGGACAAGGAACCCTATCCCTGGTAGGGTGGTGGATGGATGGGGTGAGGGCAGACAGGCATGAAATGGAAGTGATGCAGGTGAGGACAGCATTGATGGTGGAAGAATGAAAGCCCCTTTCATTCAAGAAGGAGGACGTCTTTTTAGTTCTGAAATGAAAAGCCCCATTATGAGAGAAGATGCGGGAGAGGCGATGAAATTGAGAGAAAGAGATGGTATTTTTACAAGTGACAGGGTGGGAAGAGGTATAGTCCAGGTAGTGGTGAGAATCAGTGGGTTTATGAAAGATGCAAGGAGATAAACTGTCCAGACATGGAGATAGATTGAGAAAGGGAAGGAAGGTGTTGGAAATGGACCAGCTAAATGCATTTACGAAAGATTTAATTTAATGTAGATGGATTCAGGGGTTTAATTGAACAGCTATTTCCCAGAACTAGGACTCATTCAGCTGATTGAAAGTCTACAGCACTACCAAAATTCCAAATTGCTCAATATGATTGCCTAGAAAATAAGATGACTGATTTTTACAAGCAAAGCACAAGGTATCAGATGTAAATTTTGAATATTTGTTTTAGTTAGCAACAGTTTTGAGAAGCAGTCTTTTATTCAACATAGTTTTGTTAGTTTGCTTTCGCAGAAGTGGTATGTTGGAAAACTTGGCGGAGTTTAGCATTGCATTGAAAATTGCGAATGTTATTTGAAACAAGAAAATCTCCAGATGCTGGAAATCCAAGCAACACACATAAAATGCTGGAGGAACTTAGCAGGCCTTGCAGCATCTATGGAAAAGAGTTTAACAGTTGACGTTTCAGGATGAGACCCTTCATCAGGCCAGAATGTTCTGATAAAGGGTCTCAGACTGAAACATCAACTGTTCACTCTTCTTCATCAATGCGGCCTGGCCTGCTGAGTTCCACCAGCATTTTGTGTACTGTTTGAGTTTGGATTATCCATTTTGTGACACAAGAATGGAAACAATTTTTTCTGTTGGCTTTTATTGTGGCTAGACTCAGGCAGCTGAAATAAAGCAATATGAATGAGTAGGATTAGAATTTTATTTCTTACATTCATCTCACAACATGAGGGAGTAAAAATCTTTATGTTGCATCTCCATTGTTATGTACAAGCAATAAAGAAGGGAAATGTGGGATGATATTGCCCAAACACCCAAGATTCAATACATGTATGTACAGTTAGATACACAATCAGATCAACCTGTATTGACAGCTCTGATGGCCTGGTGAGAGAACCTGTCCCGAAGCCTATTGGTCCTGGCCTTAATGCTGTGGTACTGTTTGCCAGATGGAAGCAGCTGAAACAGTTGTGGCTGGGGTGGCTGGTGTCCCTGATCATCCTCCTTTTTAAGCACCTGCCATTGTAAACCACCTGAGTATGTTATTTTTATACCATTACATCTATTTGAGATGATAAACAGGTTTTGGTGATTCCATCAAAGTTGATCATTTCGAATGTGAATTTTCATGTGGAATTAAATTCAATTATCTGGAACAACCAGTCAAATTACTTTGTTCTGGATGCTTTCAAGCTGCATGAGCATTTTAGGATTTGCACGCATTCAGACAAGTAAAGAATATTTCATAAAATCACTGTTTACTGTCAGAAGGATAATCATAGAATATCCAGTGTTGAACCTGCTTTCATAACCACAATCAATAAAGACTTTAGGATAGCGATGATGGAGAAGTGATGGTAATGTCATCGAATGTTAAGTGGAGGCGAACAGTCTTGCTGAAGATGGTCATTGGCACTTTGGCAATTTGACTATTACTTTCTATTTATGTAATCAATGTTTTATCACATTGATGTCCATAGATTCAATTTGATGTCATATTCAGTTAAATACTACTTTAATATCAAGGACAGGCTATTTTAGTCTCACCTTTGCAATTCAAATATTTGCCCCATGTTTAGATGAAAGCTGTGATAAGGCAGTCCTGCTGAACCCCAAATTAGGTCTCAGTGAGCACTTGCTCATGGTGTCTTCTTAACCCAATTGAGTAGTACATTAAAGGTGCTATAATTCAAAGTAAAATTTATTATCAGATTACATCCATGTCACCACATACAACCTTGAGATTCTTTTTCTGTGGACATACTTAGCAAATCTATAGAACAGTAACTAATCTGTAAACATCAACTGTCAACTGTAAACAAACTTGCAGATCCAGATAAAAATAAAGAGCATGAAATAACAGTATAACACAGTCCTTAAATGAGGGTAGCTATCCTTTTTTGTTCAAGAGTTAGATGGTTGAGGAAAAGTAAGAGTCCTTGAACCTGACAGTGCGAGTCCTGAAGCACTTGTGCCTTCTCATTGATGACAGCAGCAAAAAAAAGGAGTATTACCTTCTGGTGAGGACTTCTGATGATGGACGCTGTTTTTCTATGACAATGTTTCATGTAGATATGCTCAATGTTTGGGAGTATTTTAACTGTAGTGTACTGTTGCGAATCATCTACCTTTTGTAGCATTGGTGTTCTCATACCAGGTGGTAATGCAGCCAGTCAACACGCTTTTCACTGCACATGTATAGAAGTTTGCCAAAGTTTTCAATGACATGCTGAACCTCCTCAGACTCCTGAAGAAGTAGAGGTGCTTTTTTATGTTTTCTTTGCAATAGTATTTATAAGATGGGACCAAGATGGTCCTCTGAGATAGTGACAGCCAGGAATTTAAAGTTACTGACCCTCGCCACCTCTGATTCTCCAATGATTGCTGGCTCATGGACCTCTGGTTTCCCTCTCCTGAAGTCTACAATCTGATATAATTGTAAAAGTAAAGTGAGATGATTCGTGTATCTCACACATTGGTTCTGTGAAAGACACAAGAGAATGCAGATGGTGGAGAACCTCAGCATGTCTAACGGTATCTGTAACTGTTAAGGGATGGTTGACAATTTGGAACAAGACCTTGTCACCCAAGCACCAAGATACAAACGCCTCCAAGACATCTCATTGGCTGAGTCTTTTGTTTGTTTTTTCCATTGGTTAAATGAGTTATTTTCCTTCCTCTCAAAATAGATTCATCTGGCTGTATAAAGAGATTCTAGGTGCTTGTGGATCTGTCAGGAAGACTGAGTGCATCCATTCTGCTTCCGTTCTTTCCTGTCAGGCCAAATTTCATCCCATCCTGGAGCCAGCATTTTAGGAACACTTTCTTTAAGCCCTCCAGAGTTTACTTTGATAATTAAACATTTGTACTCTTGATCCTACTCCACAAAATTGCTGCTACTCAGTTTTCCTTTCTGACTCCTCAAGAACTAGCAAAGTTGAATAATTATATTGATGCTTTATTTTGAATCTCTTACAAAGTGAAACCAGGCTTTGGTCCCAGATGAGCTCAATGCCTTTTATGTTCGTTTTGACCATCACAACATGGAGGTACATTCACAAACTCCTTCAGCCCCCAGTGACCCTGTGAGGGCATCCTTCAGGAGGATGAACCTACAGAAAGCATACTTAGCCAGGTATTAAAGACCTGCGCTCATCAACGGGTTGGAGTTTCCACTGATATCTTTAACCTCTCACTTCAGCAGTCTGAGTTATCCACCTGCTATAAACAGGCTTCAATTATACCAGTGCCTAAGAAGAATGTGGTAACCTGCCTCAATGACTATTGTCCAGTAGCACATACCCACAGTGTTAAAATGTTTTGAGAGGTTGGTCATGAAACGTATCAACTCCTGCCTGTGAAGGGATTTGGATCCCCACTCTAATTTGCATACCATCACATCAGGTTAAGAGCATGCCATCTTATTGACTTCACTCACCCCTGGAACATCTGATGTATGCATTATTGCTTATACAGGATGTCTTTATTGAGCAGTTCAACATTCAATACTATGATCCCCTCAGAACTAATCAAAAAGCTTCAAGTCTTTGGCCTCCATACCTCCTTGTGCAATTGGATCTTGGAGACCCCACTCAGATCAGATTGACAATAGCATCTCCTCCACAATCTCCCTCAGCACAGGTGCACCACAAGGCCGTGTACTTAGCTTGCTCTACTCGCTTTACACTTATGGCTGTGTGGCTAAGTATAGCTCCAATGCCATATTCAAGTTTGCTGTTGACGCAGCTGTCATACGCTGAATCAAAGGTGGTGGTGATTCAACACATAGGAAGAAGATTGAAAATATGGCTGAGTGGTGCCACAATAACCTGTCATTGTCAGCAAGACCAAGGAGCAGATTCTTGACTTTGAGAGGAGGAGACCAGTGATCCATGAGCCAATCCTGATCAGAGGTGGTGAGGGTCAGCAACAATAAATACCTCAGTGTCATCACTTCAGAGAATCTTTGGTCCACCATTATGAAGAAACCGTGGCAGTGCCACTAATTACTTACAAGTTTGCAAACATTCAGCACGTCATCTAAAATTTTGACAAACTTCTATAGATGTGTGGTGGACAGTATATTAACTGGTTGCACCATGGCCTTGTATGGAAACACCAATTCCCTTGAAAGGAAAACCTACTGAAAGTAGCAGATATAACCCAATCCATCATGGTTAAAGCCCTCTCTACCATTGACCACATCCACGTGGAGCAAGAAAGCAGCACCCATCATCAAGGAGTCCCACCATCTAGGCCATGCTCTCATCTCATTGCTGCCATTAGGAAGAAAGTATAGGAGCCTCAGGACCTGTTCCACAAGGCCCAGGAACAGTTATTATCCTTCAAACATCAGACTTCTGAACCAGATGGTATAACTTCACTCACCACATCACTGAACTGGACTCACTTTCAAGGACTCTTTGTCTCATGTTTTCAATATTTATTTATTTTTTATTATTATTACTTTGTTTTTCTCTTTGTATTTTCAGATTTAGGGCTAGGGGTTGGCCCAGTACATCATGGGTAAAACCCACCCAAGCAATGAGCACATCTACATGAAAATTTGCCGGAAGAAAGCAACATATATCATCAAAGATCCTCACCACCCAGGCCGTGCTCTTTTCTTGCTGCTGCCATCAGGTAGAAGGTACAGGTGCCTCTGGATTCGCACCAGCAGGTTCAAGAACAGTTATTACCTCTCAACCATCAGGCCTTTGAACAACTTCATTCACTTAAGGAATTTTTTATCTTGATATTTTGTGCTTGTTATTTTTTGGTATTTATTTATAATTTTCGCCTTGTATAAATAAGTCTGTACTATTGTTCCTCTTACCAGAATGCATTATCATACATTTCCCAGCACTGTGTTCCATCTGCCACCTTTTTGCCCATTCTTCCAATTTGCCTAAGTCCTGCAGCAATTGCTTTGCCTTCCCAGCACTACCTACTCCTCCACCTATTTTCGTATCATCTGCAAACTTTGCCACAAACCCATCAATTCCATTATCTAAATCACTGATAAACAATGTGAAAAGTATCGGTCCCAATACTGACCCCTGAGGAACACCACTAGACACTGGCAGCCAACCAGAAAAAGCCTCCTTTAGTCCCACTTGCTGTACCCTACCTGTCAGCCATTCCTCTATCCATGCTCGTATATTTCTTGAAATGCCATTATCTTATAAAGCAACTTCATGTGAGGCACCTTATAAAATGCCTTCTGAAAATCTAAGTAAATGACATTCATTGCCTCTCCTTTGTCCACCCTGCTTGTTACTTTCTCGAAGTATTTTAACAGATTTGGCGGGCAAAATTTCCCTTGACAAAAACCATGCTGACTTTTGACTTATTAGTCGCCAAGTACCCCGAAACCTTGTTTTTAGTCATAGACTCCAACACTTTCCCAACCACTGAGGTTAGGGTAACAGGCCTATAATTTCCTCTCATTTGTCTTCCTTCCTTCTTAAAGAGTGGAGTGACTTTTGCAATTTTCCAGTCCTTTGGGACCATGCCAGAATCAAGAGATTCTTGAAAGATCATGAACAATGCATCCGTTAACTCTTCAGCAATCTCCCTCTGGAGTCTGGGATGTAGTCCATCTGGTCCAGGTGACTTATCCACCTTTATACCTTTCAGTTTGCCAAGCACTTTTTCCTTTGTCTTAGCAAAGGCACTCACTCCTGCTCCCTGACATGCATGGACCTCTGGCATACAGCTAGTGTCTTCCACAGTGAAGACTGCAAAGTACCTATTCAACTGTCATTTCTTTGTCCCCTAATACTACCTCACCAGCATCATTTTCCAATGGTCCAATATCAACTCTCACCTCCCTTTTACTCTTTATATAACTGAAAAAGCTTTTAGTATCCTGCTTTATATTATCGGCCAGTTTCCCATAATTTACCTTTTCCCTTGTAGCTTTTTTAGTTGTTTTTTGTTGGATTTTAAAAGCTTCCCAACCACCAACTTTCCAACTTTTGCTACCATATATGCCTTTTCCTTGGCTTTTATGCAGTCCTTGACTTACCTTGTTAGCCACAGTTGACTACCCATGCCGTTTGAGAACTTCTTCAATGGGACATATCTATCCTGCGCCTTGTGACCTACTCCTGGAAACTTCAGCCATCTCTGCTCTACCATCATCCCCAGATTATCCCCCTCCCATCCACCTGGGCAAGCTTCTCTCTCATGCCTCTGTAATTCCCTTTATTCCATTGTGATACTGATACATGTGACTTATGCTTCTCCCTCTCAAATCGCATTATGAATTCAATCATAGTGTGATCACTGCCTCATAAGGGTTCCTTTACATTAAGCTAATAAGATCTGGGTTATTACACAACACCCAATATAAGATGGCCTTTCCCATAGTAGACTCAAGCACAAGCTGATCTAAAAATCCATCTTGTAGGCATTCAACAAATCCCCTATCTGATACCGAGCTGATTTTCCCAACCCCTTGCATATTGAAGTTCCCCTTTACAATTGTGACATCAGCCTTAATACATGCCCTTTCCAGCTCCCTTTGCAATCTCAACCCCATATCTTGGCTACTATTTGGCAACCTATACGATTCCCATAATGATTTTCTCTAACCCTTGCATTTTTGTAACTCCACCCACAAAGATTCAACATTCTCTGACCCTATGTCATCTCATTCTAAAGATGTAATTCTATCTCTTGCCAACAGAACCATACCACTGCCTATGCCTTCCTGCCTTTCCTTTTGATACAAAGCATCTCCTTTGATGTTAAACTCCCAACTATGACCTTCTTTCAGCCATGACTCAGCGATGCCCATGTCATACCAACAAATCTCTAATTGTGCCATGAGTTCGTTCACCTTATTCCGAATGTAACATGCATTTAAATACAGCCTTTTCGGTCCTGAATTCTTCACTCTTGTGAATTTTGCCTCTGTGGTACAACTTAAATCTTTGCTCAGTCTGCATTGTATCCAGTCATTGGCTTATCCTTCCTTACATTCATGCTAAATCCATCATCTACTTGTAAACCTGCTGCCTCTTCCTCAGCTCTATCATACTGGTTCCTATCCCCCTGCCATATTCATTTAAACCACTCCCAACAGCTCTTGCAAACCTGCCCACAAGGATATTGGACTCCCTTAGGTTCAAGTGTTTCTCGCATTTAATTTGATTATCCACAAGAAAATGAATCTGAGGACTGTACATAGTAACATACATGTACTTTGATGATTTACTTTGAGCTTTGAAATATTTCCCAAAAAGCTAGCACTAACCTTTTGGCCAAAGCTCAAGTTGTCCTTCCAAATTTCTCCATTTTTGTCCAATTAAAATCTAGTTTTTCATTTCTTTTTTTGTAAATGTGAAATTCTTAAAATATACTGTGTAATGATAATCTGTTCTTAGGTTGATCGTAAAAAATTATGGGTAATATATGAAATTTTAGTTTGTTGCAACCCTTGCTACTATGGCTTACAATTCTATCATTTTAATTACAGTACCGTTTAGGGAAATAGTTTCATATTGAATACCAGAATTCATCAAGGATAAAGTTTGTGGCTCTTCTAGAATGCATTTTAATAACAAATATGAGATTTACTTAGTAACATTACCCTAAAATTAACTCCTACTCTCTACATTTTACTGACCCTTTCTTTCAAAAAACTACCCTTGGGTTGCTAACAATTTGACTGTAGAGATAAAGAGTATGAAGCATGTTAAATCATTTAAATTTATTTTAAGAATGAAATTAGGAGAGCTAGAAGAGGCTTGAGGTTGCTCTGGCAGACAAGGTGAAGGAGAGACTCAAGGGTTTCTACAGATATATTGAGAGCAAAAGGATAGCAAGCACCTCCATCTTGCTAATTGATTCTGTTGAAGATCAGCATGGTCATCTCTCCTTGGAGTCGAAAGAGATGGGAGAAATCTTCAATGGATTTGTTGCTTCAGTTCTGTATGCTCTGCAGATTGGCACAAATATAGAAGTGAGGCAACACGATATTGATGTCGTAGACTGCATGGACTGCATGGATTACTGAGGAGGAGGTGCTTGATGCCTTGAGACAAATTGCCTGACAAGATGTTCCCTTGGACCTTGTGGGAAGCTAGTGCAGAAATTGCAGGGGCCTTAGCAGAGGCATTTAGAACATGATTAAGGTGCTGGAGGATTGGTGGATAGTTAATCTTGTTCCATTGTTTAAGCAAGGCTCTCAGAATAAGCCAGGAAATTGTAAACTGGTAAACCTGATATCAGTAGTAGGTAAGTAATTGGAAGGTATTCTAAGAGACTAGATATATAAATATTGGATAGACAGGGATTGATTTGGGATAGTCAACACAGCTTTGTGCATGGTAGGTCATGTCTAACTCATCTTGGTTTTTCAAGGAAGTTATCAGGAAAGTTGATGAAGGCAAGGCACTGGATATTGTCTACATGGACTTTAGCAAAGTCAACATAAAAGAAATATGGATACATGTATGGATGGGAAGGGTGTAGAGGGCAGTGGTCCAGGTACAACTTGCTGGGACAAGGCTGCAGAATAGTTTGACGTAGACTAGTTAGGCTGAAGAGCCTGTTTCTGTGCTGTGATGTTTTATAACTGTGATTCTATACATGCAAAATGTTGAACCAAAGTATAGAAAGTATACTAAATTGCTGAGAGACACGATCTGCAGACATTGGAACTTGAAGCCAAGGATACTGCTGGAGGAACTTCAAAAATTAAGTTAAATCTGAGGTTAAAAATTCAATGGGAGAACTAACTACATTCAGCTAAATTCTGCTGCTATGTAAGTTACTTTGCAGCCAATCTTTAAGAAAGATGAAAGAACCCATACAGTATATCGTAAGCAGTTCAAATAAAACCAGTTTAAGAATAGAAACCAAAGGGAACACCTGTGCTCAAAGATTACATCAGTTTTTAAATAAATTATATTACGGCTTTTGATGAAACCAACCTTAGGAAAAAGGATTAAAAAAGAACATTTTGAACAGAATTGCTTGTATGTATGAAATGTCTTCAAACATCTCAGCAGTGTAGGAGTTAAACAAAAAAGGTACTTCAGAAACATAAAGTCTGCAGATGGCCAGGCAGCATCTATGGAAAATAACAGTCAACATTTCAGGCTGAAATGCTCCTTCAGGACAGAAAAGGAAGGGGGAAGAATAAAAGAAAAGAATAAAAGGATGGGGGAGGAGAGGGAGGATAGCTAGAAGGTGATAGGTGAAGCCAGGTGGTAGGAAAGATTAGTGACTGGAGAAAGAGGAATCTGATAGGAGAGGAGAGTGGTCCATAGGAGAAAGGGAAGGAGGAGGGAGAGGTGATAGACAGGTGAGAAGAGATGGGAGACCAGAGTGGGGGATAGAAGGGGGGGGATGGGAAGGGAATTTTTTTTATCAGAAGGATAAATTGATATTCATGCCATCAGATTGGAGGTTACCCAGACGGAATATAAGGTATTGCTCATCCACTCTGAACACGGCCTCATCTTGGACTGACATGTTAGAAAGCACTTTGCACTTGAGTTTTGATGCTTTATTACAGCTGATGTTGGTAAAATTATAAATTGATTTTAACTTTGATTTGTAATTGCTCATTGCAAAAAAAGAGAAATTTGTAAAAATCTGAAACTAGTTTTGTTAGAGCTGATGAAAGATTACTGGCCTGAAACATTAACTCAGTTTCTCTTTTCACCAGCTAACCTAAGTATTTCCAATATTCAGTGGTTGTTTGTAATTTTTTGGTTGTGTTGATTTTTGTATGGTTGGGACAACATTTATAAATTGAGATAGTAGTTCTAAATTCCATTGTATGGCGTTTTTGGGAAAGAAGTTTATCTTGAAGATGCTTCCAAAGTAATGTTTAGCAGAGGATGTGATAATGTAGTCCATTATTTCAGGTTCATTACTGCATTTGCAAGCAGAGGAATGTGTGTATAAGAGTGGTAGTTACCAGGTGATCAGCAAATTGGAATGAACTGGCCAAGGATTTTACCTGGTTTGATTGTCACCTTCAATTCTCAAAAGACTTGGCATTGCAATTGACTCTGTTATGATTGTGCTTCAGGTCCCTCAAAAACTTTGCTTCCATTGCAAGTGCCAGGTCATTAGTATAGGGCATCAAATGAAACAAAGGAGATCTAGTGAGGTTTGTGAATAGTCGCAGTCTTGAGACTAACATACATTATAAATATGAGCTTTTTGGTGATTTGTGATCATATTAAAAGGTGGAATATTGTTTGTGCTGAAATTGCTTTCTCCTGTTATGCGAGATGTGCCGAAGGTCTTTGACAAAATATCCCAATTAGATTTTATAAGAACAGTTGCCACAAAGAGAAGAGAATAAATACTGCTTGATCTTGGTGGATCATTTCATTAAATGGATTGAGGATCCATCTCATAAAACTGGCATAACAATAGCTCTTTAGTTATTGATACAAAAGTGGTTGAATCAGAGCAAGAAAACCACTTCAGTACCCAAGCTAGTAGGAATTGAAAGTGAATGGAACCTAATCCATTATCTCCATTTATCAGATTTATCAGGGAATGAGGAGAGGAATCAGTCTCAGAGAAAAATTGCGAAGTAGAATAAGATTTTTTTCTGTCCCATCCTCCCAATTCCCCCCCCCCCCCCACCCCACTTTGGTCACAAAAGTCCTAATGAACATCCAGGCTTATATAGCTGAGGAAATTGGGTGCTCACCCCTACAAGCCATGACGTATGCAAAGTGGTAATTCCAGAATAAATGAATTACAGAGGAATGCTCGGCAACTGTGGCAGGACTTGAATGCCATCACCACCTCCTCCAAGCAATATAAATGGCAATGAAGTTTCACTCCCAGAAGAGCTCATTGCTTTTTTATGCTGGCATTGACTGACAGAGTCCAGAGTTACTTTCACGAACACCATAGCCCCCAATGACCATGTCATCTCAGTCTCTGAGGCCAAAAAGAGCTTAATTCAGGAGGATGCTTCCAAGGACAGAAACACCCAGATGATGTACCTGGCTAAGTACTGAAGACCTGTGCACATCCACTGGCTGGATTATTTATGGACATCTTCAACCTCTGACTTTCATTCTGAGATACTCACCTGCTTCAAGCAGGGGTCTAATCATCCCGTTGTCCAAGAAGAATGTAGTAATCTGCTTCATTGACTCATCCAGTAGCACTTGCATCCACTGTGAAGATGTGCTTGGGGAGGCTGGTCATGAAGTAGATCAACTCCTGTCTGAGTAGTGACCTGGATCTGCTCCTATTTGCCTACTTTCTCAACAGGTCACAGTAGATGCCATTTCATTGGTTCTTCTCTCAGCTCTGGAACATCTGGGCAATGAAGATGTTCTAGAGGTGAGAAGATAAGGATGCTTTTCATTGAGAATAGCTTAGCATTCAACACCATCATCCCCTCGAAATTCATCACTAAGCTCCAAGACCTGTACCTCAATAACACCCTGTGCATCTAGATCCTTGCTTTCCTCACTGGCAGACCCTAGTCAGTACGGATAAACAACCAAACATCCACTCTCACACAAGTGCGACACAGGGATATGTGTTTAGCCCCCTGATCTACTCACATTATGGTATGTCCGTGTGGCTAAGTACAGCTCCAAAGCCATGTTTAAGTTTGCTGGCACCACTGTCGTAGGCCGGATTAAAGGTGGTGACAAAATGGCATATAGGAGGGAGACTGAAAATCTAGCTGAGTGGTGCCACAACAGTATCTTATCGGTCAATATCAACAACGCCAAACGCCTGATTATCAACTACAGGAGGAAAAAGCCAGTCATCATTAGGGGAATGCAGGTGAATATAGTCATAGCTTTAAATTCCTCGGTGCTATAATATTAGAGGGCAGTCCTGGGACCAGCAGCTAAGTGTCAACACAATGAACCCACTACAGTGCTTCTACTTTCTTCGAAGTTTGCATAGAATTGGATGTCACTGAAACTTTGACACACTTTTATAGATGTACAGTGGAGAGAATCCTAACTGGTTACATCACAGACACAAGAGGAAGGAAGAGGGGCACCAGAGGGAAGTGAGAAGAGAGGGGTAACAATGAAGTCAGAATGGGGAATTACAAACAAGGAAGGGAAAGGGAGAGAAATTACCAGAAGTTAGAGAAATGAATGTTCATACCATCAAGATGTAAGCTTTTATAGTTGGCACAAAAATTTAGACAAAGTAGTAAATAATAAAATAAATTTGCAGTCTTTAGCACGCTTTGTTCAAATTGAATAACCCATAATTGAGGCATACAATAAACAATTTAATCAGATCTGCTTCTCTTCCATTACCACCTCCTTATTACTGAACAGTTTATAGGAACAATAAATTCAAAAACTATATTGATGAATGTCAAGCAGGTTGTTGCAAAACAATAAAAGCTGAAATGGCGGGAAGGGTTTGGAAAACCACAATATGATTGGTACAAAGACTTTATTGATGAGTGGTCTGGCAGGCAATCAACATGTTTTTTTAAATTTTTATTCACTTTCTGGATCTGGGCATTTTAGCAAGGTGCAACATTTCAATAGGTACATTTAATGTCAGAGAAATGTATACAATATACAGCCTGAAATTCTTTTTCTCTGCAAGCATCCAAAAAAAAGAGTGCCGTAAAGAATAAATGAGAGTTAAATGTTAGAACCCCAAAGCCCCCCCCCCAGCACCCCTTCCCATATACAAGCAGCAGAAAGGCAATGACCCCCCACCAGCAAAAAGCACTGGCACCCCCCACTGAGCACTCGAGCATGCAGCAAAGCATCAGTAAAGACACAGACTTGCACTACCCCAAAGACTACTCGTTCACCCAGTATTTGACATACCACAGGCTCTCTCTTGCCCTAATGAGGGATAAAGAGGTGTCCCCACTTCACAGTGAGAAGGGAGATATAACAAACAACAGGCTGCTGTATGATGTTAAAAGTCTGTTGCGTTGCTTTTTCCGAGCCCTGTGCCCAAAGAACTCGGGTCTCTGGGCACGCAGCCAGCCTGCTGCTTCTGTCTCCCACAATGCATCAAGCAGCAGCATCGACCCGTCTCCAGAGCCCTGAAGGTGCGCTCGCCTTCCAGGCCGTGTCCTTGGGATATCAAAAAGCAGCCAGTCGCGAGGCCCCGACAGCGGGTACCATTCCCGTAAAGAACCGAAGTCAGAATGGAACTTCAGGTCAAAGATAGAAATAGAGCTGTCTCTGAAGATGCAAGCAAAGGAGTCACCATTTAGTGCTATCATAATTAACCTCCGCCCTCTGACATTTATCAAAATTTCTACAGTTCCATCAAGGTTCCACCTCCAGGCACTTCTTCCCTCCCTTAGGGTCATAGAAAAGTACAGTCCAGAGACTAGCCCTTTGGCCTGTCAAATCCATGCTGAACCATTTAAGCTGCCTACCCCCATTGACCTGCACTGGGACCATAGCCCACCATACCCCTATCATCCTTGTACATATCAAAACTACTCTTAAATGGCGAAATTAAGCTCGCGTGCACTACTTGCACTGGCAGATCATTCCACACTCTCATGACCCTTGGAGTGACGAGTTTTCTTCTTATGCTGTCCTGAAACTTTTCCCTTTCACCCTTAACCTATGACCTCTAGTTGTAGTCCCACTCAACCTCAGTGGAAAAAGACTGCTTGCATTTACCCTATCTATACCCCTCATAACTTTGGATGTCCCATCAAATCTCCCCTCCTACATTCCAAGGAATAAAGTCCTAACCTATTCAAGTCCTCTAGATCTGGCGACCTCCTTGTGAATTTTCTCTGTACTCTTTCAACCTTATTTACATCCTTCCTGTAAGTAGGGAACAAAAACTGCACACAGTATTCCAAATTAGGCTTCACCAGCATCTAATACAACTTCAACAGAACATCTAATCTCCTGTAATCAATTTATGAAGGCCAATGTGCCAAAAGCTTTCTTTACGACTATCTACCTGTGATGGAACTTTAAATGAATTATGTGTCAGCATTTTCAGATCCCTTTGTCTGCAGCACTCTTCAGTGACCCTCTATTCTTTATGAAACGCCGACCTTGATTGGTCCTACTGAACATCCTGTACTTGTCTGCATTAAATTCCATCTGCTGGGACTTCCGGTAAGATGGCGATTGCATAGCTGCTCCAAACTTTTGTTCTGTTACTGTCGCTATCTTTGCACTAAATGTCTCCATTTTTTAAACCTTAGTTGGGAACTTTTTCGGTATCTCTTACTTGCCTGTGAACATATCTAACTTACAATGTCTAGCAAGAGTTCTAAATCCGGGAGAAAGGAAACTATGGCTCTCTCAGACGAGACTCTGGCTGCGCTCGGACAGCTCCGAGACGAAATTTTAAAGGAATTTAAAACCGCTTTCAAACAGTTGGAAGACAAACTGGATCGGATCAACGATAAAGTGGACAAACATGCCGAACACCTATCTCGCATCGATTCGACTTCTGAAGATTTAGAAAGTCGTGTTCGATACTTGGAGACTCTCTGTTCCAGCTTAGAGGAAAAATGTAATAAACTCCTTTCCAAAATGGTGGATCTCGAAAATCGCAGCAGACGCTGCAATCTTAGAATTCTTGGATTGCCAGAGGCCACCGAACAGTGAAGTTTTTCGCCAAGTTTCTCTGTGAGATATTCGGGAAAGATTTGCTTCCGAACCCGCCTGAGCTTGAACTGGCACACAGAGTCTACGTTCCCCCCGGAATTCTGGGCTCCCACCCGCGACCAGTAATCTTGTGCTTCCATCAATACCAGGTAAAACACAGTCTGATTGTGGAGGCACGTCGCAGAGGTTCTTTTACTTTTCAGGATACAACCATTCGCTTTGTGGAAGATTTAGCACCCCAAACCTTAAAGATGCGCGCTGAGTTTAAAGGCGCAATGAAAGTGCTTTTTGATCGTGGTTTTAAACCCTCCCTTCGCAACCCTGCTGATCTACGAATGAAGCTTAATACCGGGAAATACAAGTGGTTCAAATCAGCGAAGGAAGCTGAAGCATTTGTGGCAAGTCTTCCGGCTATCCAGTCATCTTCGGAACCCGATCGGACCTCCTAAAATGGTGGATAAGTACTCCCCATAGTAAAATTACTTTTTCTGGACTCAGACTTTACTTGATTCACTCAGACATTATTCATTGAAACTCTAAGGGCTGTTGACAATCTCTCCCTGGATCTGGTGTGTGTGTAATCTATTTTTATTCTTGTATAACTTTATCTACAGAATTCTACAACTGACTCTAACTTGTTTTGGAGGTTCGAAGTCTTTAGTGAAGGCCTCCCTGTTTGTTGGTTCACAGTTTAATTGCTGATTTATTTTTCCTTTTTTTTCTTTTCTTCACCCCTTTTTTCTAATCTCTGAATTTTTTTCTCTCCTCTCTGTAAATGGTTGATAAATACTCATCTTGAATTTATAATTTTCCCCTTCCTCTCTTTTTTTAAAACTTTTTTTTCCCTTTCTCTTACTTTATTCTTCTATAATTTTTCGCGGGTAGGTTAGTTTTGGTTTTCTTCCGATTTTCTCTGTATTAAGTTTTATATTTCTGCAGAAGGTGTTCTAATCTGTAGTTATGTTTTCTAGTGCATAAATTAGTTACTATTTGCTATAGTATTTATACGGAACTGCTGTTAATGACACAGATCTGGAAGTTGTATTTGGGTTAATTTTTTTGGTAGAGCTAGCTACTTGTTTTGGTAGCCGTCTAGTTTTGGGTTGTGTGGATGGGGTGGGTTTTCCAGTTCCAACATCACTCACTGTATTTATAGTCTCTCTTTATTGCTCAGGACACGTATATGTTTTGATTTTACAAATCTATGTTTACATCTCTGCTCCCAGACTGCTATTGTACTGCTTGACTTTTTATATGACTGCTGCCTTTTATGCATTAGTAATTGATAATGGCTAGTGCACTTAAATTCGTGAGCTGGAATGTAAAGGGACTGAATCACCCTGTTAAAAGGAGGAAGGTATTCTCACATATCAAACAACTCAACGCTGACATTGCTTTCCTTCAAGAAACTCATATTCGTTGTTTTGAAAACTCCCGGCTTCTGTCAAAGTGGGCGGGTCAGCATTTTCATTCATCCTTTGCCACTAAAGCTAGGGGAGTCTCCATTCTTATTAACTCAAATATTCCTTCTGAACTCCATAATAAAATATCTGATACAAATGGCCGTTTTATTATTGTTTCTGGTAAACTATATAACACTAAAGTTGCACTAGCAAACCTGTATGCCCCCAACTTTGATGATGTTAACTTTTTTGAACGGTTTTTTTCCTCACTACCAGACTTAAACTCATACTCTCTTATACTGGGTGGTGACTTCAACTGTTGGTTGGATCCTAATCTGGATCGATCGTCCTCTGTTACCAGATCACTTACTAAATCTGCCTTAGCTATCCAATTGTTTCTCTCTAATTTTGGTATCTCTGATATATGGCGTTTCCTCCATTCTACGGAGAGAGATTATTCTTTTTTCTTACATGTTCACCATACCTTCACTAGAATTGACTATTTCTTACTCGATAACCAACTTATTCCATTTGCCCACTCTTGTGACTATCAGAGTATACTGATTTCTGACCATGCCCCAATTACCCTCTCTCTGAACTTTCCTGATCTCTCTCAGAGGAATAAACACTGCCGGTTTGATTCAACTTTATTATCGGATGATGATTTTTAAAAATTTATTAAGGATCAGATAACCTTTATTTTAACACTAATGCATCACCTGAAGTGCCATCCCAGATTGTCTGGGATGCCATGAAAGCATATCTGAGGGGTCAAATAATCTCTTACACAGCAAATCTCAACAGAAGATCCGTGCAGATCAATTAGACCTCATTAACCAGATTAAAGATTTGGATCAAATATATGCCCAAACTAAGAACCCTGAATTATACAAGAAGCGCGTTGAACTCCAAACTAAATTTAACCTTCTGTCCACTCAACCTGTCGAACGCCAACTTCTCGAAAGCAAGAGTCGCTTTTACATTCATGGGGATAAGTCTGGTAAATTCCTAGCCAATCAGCTGAGGCATTCCAAAGCCAAACAACATATTACAAAGATCCAGAAGGAGAATGGAGACTTTACATCGGATCATTTAGAAATTAATGACACATTTAAAATTTTTTATTCTCGGCTTTATTCCTCTGAATCTCTGAATGACAATATCTCTGTTGATCAATTTTTACAGAATCTGAATATCCCCTCACTTTCATCTGATTTCACAGCCAAACTCAATGCGCCTATATCATCAGAAGAAATATCTTTTGCAATTTCTGCACTGTCCTCAGGGAAATCTCCTGGACCTGATGGGTTCCCTGTAGAATTTTATAAATCATTCTCTTCACTTCTTTCTCCTCAGTTACTTTCAGTATTATCTGACTCGTTTAATTATGGCAAATTGCCACCCTCTTTCAATGAGGCATCGATTATTCTTCTTTTAAAAAAGGGCAAAGACCCAACAGAGTGTTCCTTGTATAGGCTGATCTCTCTGCTCAATGTTGATGTAAAGATCTTAGCTAAAGTTTTGGCTCATAGATTAGAAACCGTTATTCCCTCCATTATCTCTGATGACCAAACAGGCTTTATTAAAAACCGTCTCCCTTTTTTTAACATTCGGCATTTATTTAATATCTTATACTCAGCTCCAACTGGGATTCCTGAATGTGTTATTTCCCTCGATGCGGAGAAAGCATTTGATCGTATAGAGTGGAACTATCTTTTTGCAGTCTTAGAAAAATTTGACCTCGGCCAAAGTTTCATCTCTTTGATCCAATTGCTGTACCTGTGTCCTACTGCTTCTGTTTTAACTAATTTTCAGAAATCCCAAGTATTTAATCTCAAACGTGGCACCCATCAGGGATGCCCCTTAAGTCCCTTTCTCTGATTTGGCTATAGAACCTCTGGCGATAGCATTTCGAAACTGTCCTGAATTGACCGGGATTTGGAGAGGGGGTGTTGAGCATAAAGTTTCTCTCTATGCTGATGACTTATTACTCTTTCTCTCAAATCCGTCTACATCCTTACCTCTAATGTTTTTACTTCTTGACCAGTTTAGCCAGATCTCTGGCTATAAACTTAATTTACATAAGAGTGAACTTTTCCCAATTAATAAAGAAGCACAAGAACTAACATTTCATGCTCTCCCTTTTAAAGTAGTCCATAATCAATTTACTTATCTTGGAATTACAGTCACAAGGAAGTTTAAAGATCTCTTTCGTGAAAACTTTGCCAATCTTTCATATGCTATAAAACAGAGTCTGGTACAATGGTCAGCTCTATCTATGTCTTTGGTAGGTCGTATTAATGTTGTTAAAATGTATGTTCTCCCCAAATTTTTATACTTATTTCAATCTGTCCCAATTTTTATTCCTAAATCTTTTTTTGATTCCTTAGACTATTATTTTGTCATATCTGTGGCAGAATAAGCGCTCTAGAATTAATAAAATCCATCTCCAAAAATCTAAAAAAGAGGGTGGCATGGCTTTACCTAACTTTCGTTTATATTATTGGGCAGCTAATATACGTTGTGCTACCTTTTGGTCTTTCTTCCACGGTCAACCCGAGTGCCCTAACTGGGTGGCAATGGAGTTGAGCTCCACTAAAGAATTATCTATCTCTGCACTTCTTGGCTCTGCACTCCCTAGTAGTCTGCCCAGATCAATAGCTAATCCTCTTGTTAGACACACTTTGCGTATATGGGCTCAGTTCAGGAAATGCTATGGTTTCCAGGGGTTTTCCGTTTCCAGCCCTGTCGCACACAATCACCCTTTTTTACCTACTACGTACGATTCAGCATTCCATGTTTGGTATAGGAAGGGCATTAGACATTTCGAAGATCTTTTCATTGATAATCGCTTCACTTCTTTTCAGCAGCTCTCTGTTAAGTTCAATCTGCCTAACGCTCATTTTTTCAGATATCTCCAAATCCGACACTTTATTGCTCCTTTAATTCCTAACTTCCCTGAAATGCCTGCGAAAAATGCTATGGACCTATTTCTTTCCATTAATCCACTAGGTAAAGGTTTAATATCAATTATCCGAGATAAACTAGCAGCCTTACGACGGGCCCCTGTGGATAAAATTAAAATGGCCTGGGAGCAGGATTTAAATATCTCCTTATCCGAGGAGAGCTGGGACTCAGTTCTCAAATCGGTTAACTCAACCTCTCTTTGTGCTCGCCATTGCCTTTTACAGTTTAAGATTGTTCATAGAGCCCATATGTCTAAATCTAAACTATCTCGATTCTATCCTGGCATTAGTCCGCTCTGTGATAAATGCAAGAGGGGCGTGGCCTCTCTCATCCATATGTACTGGTTCTGTCCTAGCTTGGAGAAATTCTGGAAAGATGTCTTCACTAAGTTATCGTGTATTCTGAATCAGCACCTAGAACCAAACCCCTTAACTGCTCTGTTCGGTTTTTGGGGCGAGACAGATTTATGTCTGGGTCCGACCAAATGCCGAATATTATCCTTTGCCTCTCTCCTGGCTAGACGCTTGATCCTCCTTAGATGGAGAGATGTTGCCCCGCCCACTCATGCGCAATGGCTTAACGACATTATGGCCTGCTTGGACCTCGAAAAAATTCATTATTCAGTTCTTAATTCGGATCTAAAGTTCCATAAGGTCTGGGGACCTTTTATCGAGTACTTTCATAACCTTCCTCTTGACTAGAGTTTTTTTTTTCTTCTTTTCGGTCCCTTGCTTTCAGCTCCCTTTTTTTTCTGGTAGTAGGCATTATTATCCTCTGTTGCTAAGTGTATTCACAGTCTGGGAGTTTGACTGTCCGGACTTATACCCTCTATATTGTGTTGTTGTCGGTCTGGAGTTGTTGCTTTTTCTTGTGTTGTGGGGCTTGGGGAGGATACCTAGCTTACTTGTCTTTAATTTAGGTGCTTTTTTGTTAAATTCTCTTCCTTTGTAGCATATTGTTATTGTATGCTTAATTTTGCACTGTATTAATGTTCCTCATTGGGATTTGGGGTTTTTAATTTGTAAAATGTTCTGAAAAACTAATTAAAAAATTAAAAAAAATAAAAATAAAATAATTCCATCTGCCATTTTTTTTCCAACTGACGCAGATCCTGCTGCAAGCTTTGATAGTTTTCCTTATTGCCCATTACACCGCCCCCCATCCTTGGTGTCATCCAGTTCCTTGAAAAATTCTAAGATTGGTTAGACCTACCATACATGAATCCTTGCGTAACTATCCCTTCAGTCCATGTCTATCCAAATACTCATATGTCTAGTCCCTCAGAATACCTTCCAATAATATTCCCACAACTGATGTCAGGCTCACCGACCTATAATTTCCTAGTTTTAGTCTTTCTGAAGCAGCAGAAAATTAGCTATCCTCCAATCTCCTGGTACCTCACCTGTCTCTAAGGATAATTTAGTGATCCTGTTAGAGCCCCTGCAATTTCTGCACTTGTCTCCCACAGAGTTCAAGGGAACACCTCGTCAGGCCCTGGGGATTTATCCACTCTGATTTGACTCAAGGCAGCAGACACCTCCTCCTCTATAATCTATATAGGGTTCATGAAGTTAATACAGCCTGGCCTCACTTCTATAGATTCTATGTCTGTCTCTTGGGTAAATACAGTTGTAAAGAAAAAACCCATTTAATATCTCCTCCACTCTTTTGGCTCCATACATGGATTACCATTTTGTTCTTTCAGAGGACTAATTTTGTCCCTTGCAATCCTTTTGCTTTTATTATATCTGTAAAATGCCTTAGGACTCTCCTTCACCTTCTCTGCTAGGGCAACCTTATGCCTTCTTTTCACCCTCCTGATTTCTTTCTCAACTGTTCTCTTGCATATATACTCCATAAGGACCTCATTTGTCCTTACCTGCCTATACCTGCTATGCATCTCTTTTTTTTAAATCTTAACCAGGGCCTCAATATTTCTAGAAAACCAAGGTTCCCTAAACCTGTTATTTTTTACCTTCTATTCTGTCAGGCACATACAAACTTTGTACTCTCAAAATTTCACTTTTGAAGGCCTCCCACTTACCACGTACTGTACACCTTTGCCAGAAAACAGCCTATCCCATTCCACACTTGCCAGATGATTTTTGATACCATCAAAATTGGTCTTTCTCCAATTTAGACTCTTAACTCATGGAACAGACCTAACTTGATCTGTACTTACTTTGAAACTAATGGCATTATGATCACTTGATTCAAAGTGTTACCCTACACAAACATTTGTCACCTGCTCTCTTTCATTCCCTAATAGGAGATCAAGTATCACACTCTCTCATTGGGACTTCTACATACTAATTAAGGAAACTTTCCTGAACACATGTGACAAGCTCTATCCCATCTAGTCCTTTTACAGTATGGGAATGCCAGTCAGTATGTGGAACGTTAAAATCACCTGTTATAACATCCTTATGTTTCTTGCAGCAGTCGGCGATCTCTGTACAAATCTGTTCCTCCAAATCTCGCTGACAGTGAGTGGTCTGTAATATAGCCACAGTAACATGGTCATACCTTTCTTATTACTGAGTTCCACCCATAACGCCTCATGAGACGAGTTCTCCAGTCTGTCCTGACTCGGTCACTACTCCTCCTTGAATCTCCCCTGCTCTGTCACATCTAAAGTAACAGAACCCAAGAATACTGAGCTGCCAGTCCCGTCCCTCCTGCAAGCAGGTCTCAGTAATGACTACAATATCATAATTCCATACGTTGATTCATGCCCAGAGTTCATCTGCCTTTCCTACAATACATCTTGAATTGAAATATACGGAGCTCAGTATACTTTTGATTCCTGACTTTTTCTGCATTCTGTCTCCAACATCTGTCTCCACAACCTCTTTACCATTTCTTCTGGCATTCTGGTTCCCATTCCCCTGTAGTTTCTGTGACGGTATTTTGAAGAGATTGTTCTCTTCATACTTTCCAGATCCACTCTCCATTCTCATTAGCCACTCACTATAGAAATTTTATTGTGCATTTTAAAGTCTCTCTAGAAAGACTGCACCTCATACTGATGAGTTTTGAAGAACACTTTTGAGACCTATACTATCTCAGGCTGATTAGATATTTGCATTTGCAAGCAGTTGCACAGGAGTACCCAGTCAAGTGGCTATTGACTGTGCATTCATATATATTAGGATTTTGCTATGGTGTGTTGGTTCAACATGCAACAAAAAACAACATTCAACAAATAAAAAGAATAAAGAGCTATAAAAATTATGTTAAAGGTTGAAGTACAGATATGGAATAAAATGTGCATTAGTACAGAAATACCATCATGTATTTACAATGTGAACAGTATTATTAAAATAGTTCACTGCGTTTGCAATTAATTGCAGTGACTGAGGTAATAGATAAAGGGGTGGTGATGCGGTGGGGAGGGGGTTAACAAAAATAATAGATCAGATTATCTGCTTTGGTCAAGAAACTTCTAAGATGATGTGAAGATTTTGTTTTAATAACCCTATAGAGCTGCCCAGAAGAGAGCTTTTGGAAAAGTAAGTTTGCTGAGAGGGTTGTGTCCACAATGAATTTTTTTCCCCTGCCTACTTCTTTGCCTTGGACACAGTGAATAGTAGGGCTCTGGGGAGGGCATTTAACAATCAAATCTTTGGGATGAAATGTAAAATATTTAAGATGAATCTCAGGGAAAACCTTTTCCCTCAGGGTAATGTGAGTGTGGAATGAACTGCCAGCAGGTTCAAATGTAACATTTAAGAGAAGTTCAGATGGTTATCTGGTTGGGCAGTGCAGTGATGCTGACACAACTGTATTTCTACGTTATATTGACTATCCTGCAGTACATGCTATTTATTATAAATTGCTATAAATTGCACATTTAGATGGAGATGTAATGTAAAGATTTTTACTCGTGTATATGAAAGGTGTAAAATATAAAAAGACAAATTTGAGAAGTTTGAAGGTGCAATGCTATTGGTTTTGCTGACCACAAAGTTCTAAACTTAAATGAAGACCTTAAACCCTATCAGATATAAATAGCCACATGTACTCTCACTAAAGGAAGGTTATACTACAGCTACCCAATCTTCAAGGACTAGTACACTTCCTGCTTACTCTCAATGGTAAGTTTAACTGCCAATACCCACCATTTGAGTGGTGGGCTCCCGTTCCCTACCAAGGAGAAGATACGTCCAGCTGACAAAGTAGCTTAAACACATTTCACTTCAGTGATGCATGTTTAAATCCAAACAATATTCTTAAAACATATTTAAAACTCACAGGGGATTTCTATCTTATGAAACATTTCTAAATTACGAACCATTTCTAAAACACAAAGAATTTCCGAAACATAGATGTAATTCCTATAAACTAAAGACATATCAATGACGCAGATCAATGAATCTTCCGTCACAGGAATCAAAGCGAGAGGAATGGATTCTAGTTCACCCAATGTGTCTTTCATACCTGGTGTTCCTTACTCCATTCCTAATAAGCCTGAACTGCTCTATACATTTATACCCTTTTTCCAACCACTTGGGTAACTGCTCTATACATTTATACCCTTTTTCAACCACCTGGGTAACTGCTCTATACATTTATACCCTTTTTCAACCACTTGGGCAACTGCTCTATTTATACCCCTTTTCAACCACTTGGGTAACTGCTCTATACATTTATACCCTTTTTCAACCACTTGGGTAACTGCTCTATACATTTATACCCTTTTTCAACCACTTGGGCAACTGCTCTATTTATACCCCTTTTCAACCACTTGGGTAACTGCTCTATACATTTATACCCTTTTTCAACCACTTGGGTAACTGCTCTATACATTTATACCCTTTTTCCAACCACTTGGGTAACTGCTCTATACATTTATACCCTTTTTCAACCACTTGGGTAACTGCTCTATTCATACCCCTTTTCAACCACTTGGGCAACTGCTCTATACATTTATACCCCTTTTCAACCACTTGGGTAACTGCTCTATACATTTATACCCTTTTTCAACCACTTGGGTAACTGCTCTATACATTTATACCCTTTTTCAACCACTTGGGTAACTGCTCTATACATTTATACCCTTTTCCAACCACTTGGGTAACTGCTCTATACATTTATACCCTTTTTCAACCACTTGGGTAACTGCTCTATTTATACCCCTTTTCAACCACTTGGGTAACTGCTCTATTTATACCCCTTTTCAACCACTTGGGCAACTGCTCTATACATTTATACCCCTTTTCAACCACTTGGGTAACTGCTCTATTTATACCCCTTTTCAACCACTTGGGTAACTGCTCTATACATTTATACCCTTTTTCAAACACTTGGGTAACTGCTCTATACATTTATACCCTTTTTCAACCACTTGGGTAACTGCTCTATACATTTATACCCTTTTTCCAACCACTTGGGTAACTGCTCTATACATTTATACCCTTTTTCAACCACCTGGGTAACTTTGCATGTATATGATACTTCTTCAGATAATTTTTTTTAAAATTTTTTTATTTTTTTTTTTAAACACACCAGAAGTCTGAAAGCTTTTTGGAGATATAATTCTCAGCTACCAAAAATTAATGCTGTAAAGCTAACTTATCTGACTATATAAACTTTACAGCAATAAGCTCATCAGTTATTGATATGCCAAATAATATTACCCACCTGTTCAGCAAGCTTTCTTGAACTAAGCAACCTAGAGTCAGCTTGTCTGATTTGAAACAAGCCAAATTAAATGATCCATTGTTTTATATTGCACTTCTTGAGCAATAAATAACCAGGGGCAGTGAGCTATATCTTGCTTCTACAGACAAAACATCTGCTATACTCAAGCTTGTTTGCAAAGCCATATTTAATATCTCATTTACATTGTAACATTAACACAGATTTCAGAAAGTACATTTAGTTTTTCTGTAGCAGAATCTTTAGAAATGCAAAGTTCCTTAAGAATTTCACAGAGTTATTCTACAGTTTAGTTGCAGCATTGTTTTCATGTGTGACATTGCTGCCAACTGCTCCATTTCTTTAAATAAGACTCCCAATCAGAGTGATTTTTGCAAATGCAATTCCAAATTTTACTTTTGAAGGAAAACTAATTTTGTTTATTAGAAGCTGCTGCCCTCTAAGAACTGCTGATGTAGTGTGTTAATGCTAAATAAAACATCGTGCAGGCTTGTCTTCAGATGGAGAAAGTAGAGAATGTAAAATTCAGAATTTCTTTTTTATCACTACAGAGTTAAATTTTGCCTTGAAATAGGGATAAAAACAAAACCTTTTTTGGAATACGAAGTGCTTACTGCCCTTTTTATATTAGTTGATAATCAGCGATTTTGTAGTCAGAAATGAGGGAGTACTTTTAGCAATACTGATTGGTTTTCACTGATTCTAGTGTAGAATTCCATATTTGCCTATGTATGCACAGGTGAGGGACAAGATTAAATGTGCCAGTATAATTGTGCATTCTAAGAGGCTAACTACTGATCTCAGTGCAACATATGGAGACTGCATATTAAATATCTACAAGAAGTCTCTGGCAATTTGAGGTGAAAATTCCAAATTTCAAATTAAATCTATTATCAAATTTCATATGTATACATCACTATATTCATTTTCTTGTGGGCGTACTCAAAATAATCCAATAACCATAACAGAATCAATGAAAGTTTGCAAAAACCGGGCATACAACCAATGTGCAAAAGACAACAAACTGTGCGAATACAAAAAGAAGGAATTAATAATATTGTTGAATGCCTGGCTCAGAGCTGGGGACCTCATCCCAGAACAAGAGGGGATTCTTGTGGGAATAAAGGACCAGGTGGTTAACACAAAAAAAAAAATCACAAATGCATAATAAAAAAAGCCCAACAAATTCAAGACAATAAATGCAGAACATATGAAATAAAGCCAGAAATAATCCAATATATTACAGGATCCTGCAGCAATTTAACTCAATCTGATTACTTATGCAGGCACAATCACTCACCAAAATTTTGCTTTAAAATTCAAATTGCATATCTTACTGTAAATGAAGGTCTAATCCAGTTTTAGAGTCAGAGTCCTACAATTTATATTATGACATCACTACAGATAGAACAATCCATAATGACCATCTGAGTCTAATATTATTGGATAAATGAGCAAGAACTACTTACCGAATAGATATAGCTATTCCAAGCACACACAACATATACAAATCAACAAGAAAAAAAACAACAGAAATATGTTGAATTAAAAGAGGAAATTGAAAAATCATGGAACATGTACAGGGCATACATTGCCACAATAGTAATATCTACAACTGCTATCATCCCAAAGTCACCACACAATAGCATTAAACAATTAGGCCTACAATGTAATACTTATGTATGTAAATCTTCAGAAAGCCACAATGCTAAACCCCACTGGAATAGTCTGATAGTTCCTAGCAATAGAGAAATGAGTGAGCTTGGCCACGCCCATACCTCAGGTTTTAACTGTTCGAGCTGAGAATAAAAGTAATAATAATAATAATAATAATAATAATAATAAATATTGTGAACATGAGATGAAGTGTCCTTGAAAGTGACTCTATAGGTTGTGGGAACATTCTGTTGATAGGGAAGGTGAAGTTAATGAAGATATCTTCTATGGTTCAAGAGCTTGATAGTTGAGGGGTAATACCTGTTCCTGAACCTGGAGGTGTGAGCCCTGAGGCTCCTGTACCTTCTTCCTGATGGCAGCAGCAAGAAGTGTGCATGACCTGGGTGGTAAGGGTCCCTGATGATGGATGCTGCTTTCCACTAGCAGATGTGCAGAATGGTGGTGAGAGCATTACCCGTGACAGACTAGGATGCATCCACTACTTCTTGTAGGATTTTCCATTCCAGACTGTAATGCAGCCGGTCAATATACTTTCCATCATTCTACTTCTGCAGAAGTTTGCCAAATTTTTAGATGTTGCACCAAATCTTAGCAAATTGCTAACAAAGTAGAGGCACTGCTATGCTTTCTTTGTAATTACACTCATATGCTGGGATCAGGACAGTTCTTCTGAAATGATAACATTAAGGAATTTGTAGTTGCCACCCTCTCTGCCTCTGATCTCTTGATGAGAACTGGTTCATGGACATCTGGTTTCTTCCTCCTGAAATCAATATTCAGCTCCTTAGTCTTGCTGACATTAAGTAAGAGGTTGTTGTTGTGGCACCACTCAGTCAGATTTTCAATTTCCCTCCTATATGCTGATTTTCCCCTACTTTTGATTTGGGGTATGACAGTGGCGTCATCAGCAAACTTGAATGTGGCATTGGAGCTGTGCTTAGCCATACAGTCATAAGTGTAAAGTGCGTAGAGCAAGGGGGCTAAGCACACAGCCTTGTGGTTCACCTGTGCTGATGGAGATTGTGGAGATGTTGTTGCCAATCTGAACTGACTGAGGTCTGCAAGTGAGGAAATCGAGATCCAATTGCACAAGGATTTATTCAGGACAAGATTTTGAAGCTTATTGATTAGTTTTTTGAGTGGATGATAGTATTGAATGCCAAGCTGTAGTCAATAAAGTGTATCCAGATGTTTGCATCTTTGCTGTCGAGATGTTCCAGGGTTGAGTGAAGAGTCAATATGATGGCAGCTGCTCTGGATCTGTTGTGGCAGAAGGCAAATTGGAGTGGATCCAAGTCATATTTTCTTAGGCACCAGTATAACTAAAGCCTTCATGAAGCAAGCGGGTACCTCAGACTTCTCATGCGAGAAGTTAATAATCTCAGTGATCACACCAGCCAGTTAATCAGCACAGGTCTTTAGTACTTGGCCAGACACCCTATTCGTGCTGGATGCTTTCCGTTGTTTCACCTTCTTAATTATGTTTTCACGTCAGCCTCAGACTGAAAGACAGTGTTCACCAAAAAAGAAAACTATTACTGTCAGTTCCATTTGGAAATCTTTCTGTTGGATGGTATATGTTGGTATTTCAAATTAAAATGAACGCCAAGTGTATCTCCTCAGTGAACTATAAAGACTTAGTATGGCTTTATGGTTCATGGAGAATTTAACATTTTTTATTATGTTGCCCAAGTTCCCCACTAATTATGTTCCTCTCCACTTTCCTAAATTATAAAAATATATGAACCAGTCACGAAATACGCTTTGTCCCAGAAACAGAACCTGAGTTTTAACATGACTACCAGCTATTAACTAAATGTATTAGTAATTGTATTTTTATTCAGATGTTGCACTTTTGTGATAATTTACCAAACATCAAAAATCTGTACTTGATATTTGAGATGAGAGGAAGCTTGGAAAAGGTAAAACTTACAGGACCACTTTGAATATCTGCATACAGTACACTTTGAAAAATCAACATTGTCTTTTCCTGTTTTCAAACTTCATTTTGATTACTTAAGGAATATTTTTCCTCTTGTGTATTTGCTAGTTTGCTGGAAATGATGAGTTTGTTAGATGAGTCACTTTTGCAACTGTGAGATTAAATAAAATCCCTTTTATTTCCTAGAATTGCTTAAATACAAGTCCAAGAAATATTTCCCAGAAACGAGGCATTAGTATCATATTTATTTTGACTCATGTCGTAAGGGTGGAAATGATCTAAAGCTTGCATTGTGTTTCTTTAAGCCACTTTTTTTTTGTGAACGTGCACTCAGGCATAAGCCTAGATTATATTACATAGGGGTGCTGAACTTCCATCTTGCCAAAAGGTTAAACAACAAAGAGATGTTTTCTTTTATAACATAGAAAACCTACAGCACAATACAGCCCCTTTGGCCCACAATGCTGTGCTGAACATGTACTTCCTTCAGAAATTACCTTAGAGGGCAATGGGTAACCTATTTTTCTAAACTCCATGTACCTATTCAAGAGTCTCTTAAAAAACCCTATTGTATCCACCTCCACCACTGTTGCCGGCAGCCCATTCTACGCATTCATCACTCTACGTAAAAAACTTACCCCTGACCTCCCCCCGTATCTATTTCCAAGGACCTTAAAACTATCCTCCTCATGTTAGCCATTTCAGCCCTGGGAAAAAGCCTCTGACTATCCACAAGATCAATGCCTCTCGGCTCTTAAACTCAATCCCATGGTTGATGAAGGCCAATGCACCATATGCCTTCTTAACAACACAGTCTACCTGTGCAGCAGCTTTGAGTATCTGTGGACTCGGACCCCAAGATCCCTCTGATCCTCCACACTGCCAAGAGTCTTACCATTAATACTATACTCTACCATTATATTTGACCTACCAAAATGAACCACTTCACACTTATCTGAGTTGAACTCCATCTGCACTTCTTAGCCCAGTTTTGCATCCTATCAATGTTCCCTCTGTAACCTCTGACAGCCCTCCACACTATCCACAACACCCCAAACCTTTGTGTCATCAACAAATTTACTAACCTATCCCTCCACTTCCTCATCCAGGACATTTAGAAAAATCACAAAGAGAAATGGTACCAGAACAGATCCCTGTGCACCAACCTCCATACAGAATTTGATCCGTCTACAACCACTCTTTGCCTTCTGTGTGCAAGCCAGTTTTGGATCCACAAAGCAATGTCCCCTTGGATCAGATGTCTCTATTTCCTCAATAAGCCTTGCATGGGGTACCTTATCAAATGCCTTACTGATCCATATACACTCTCTACTGCTCTACCTTCATCAATGTGATTAGTCACATCCTCAAAAAATTCAATCAGGCTCGTAAGGCACACCCTGCCTTTGATAAAACCATCCTGACTACCCTGCTCATATTATGGCTCTCCAAATGTTTATAAATCCTGCCTCTCAGGATCTTCTCCATCAAATTATCAACCACTGAAGTAAGATTCTCTGGTCTATAATTTCCTGGGCTATCTCTACTCCCTTTCTTGTATAAGGGAACAACATCTGCAACCCTCCAATCCTCTGGAACCTCTCCCGTCCCCACTGAAGATGCAAAGATCAATGCCAGAGGCTCAGCAATCTCCTCCCTCACCTCCCACAGTGGCCTGGTGTATATCCTGTCTGGTCCTGGTGACCTATCTAACTTGATGCTTTCCAAAAGCTCCAGCACATCCTCTTTCTTAATGTCTATATGCTCAAGCTTTTCAGTCCATTGTAAGTCATCCCTACAATCGCTAAGGTCCTTTACCATAGTGAATACTGAAGTATCTATTAGATACCTCCGCTACCTCCTCCAGTTCCATTCACACTTTTCCACGGTCACACTTGATTGGTCCTATTCTCTCACATCTTATCCTCTTGCTCATCAGCATAAAAGACCATGCACACTACAGAAACAGAGCAAAGACAGTTGTTCATGTGTCCTGGAAAATATTTCTCCCTTGACCAATACCATCAGAAACAGGAGGGTGTAAGCTGTGTTTATAATTATGTGCAGCTACAATGAAGAACTTGTTTGCAGTAACATTCCAGACACTTTGGTTCAGCAACACACAGAACGTAAATATAGATACATTTACCAGACAGGGAAAAAGGAAAGCAAAGCAGGACTTTAGTGGAGGGAAACTAGATAGATATTGATGGTAGGTCCAAACTGTTTCATTGTTGAGTTAGGATTAGGGTTGGACAGGTTGCTTCAAGACCCTGATGGCTGTAGGAAAGTAATTATTCCTGCACCTAGTGGGGTGGTACAGTATTTAAGCCTTCTGTACCTCAGGCTTGTCAGTAGCATTAGGAAGAGGGCATGAGCCTGACGGTGGGGATCCTGGTTGTTAGAGACATCCTTCCTGAAACGGTAGCTCCTGTAGATGCTTTCAGTGGTAGACACTTGTTGTGCTTGTGATAAACTCTGTATTTGCTACTTCCTGTAGCCTCCTGTGTTCACGTATGTTGGAATTTTCCATATTAGGCCTTAATGCAATCAGTCATGATACTTTCAATAGTTTATCCGTACAAGCTTGTCAGAGTATTTGGTGGCATGCCAAATCTCCTTAACCATCAACGAAATTAGATACATGGTGTGTCTTCTTCATAATTGCATCCATGTGTTGGGCTAAGGAAAGTACATCTAAAGTTCAAAGTAAAATTTATAATCAGAGTACATACATGCCACCACATACCACCACATACCACCCTAAGATTCTTTTTTTGTGGGCATAATTAGCAAATCTATGCAATGGTAACTGTAAACAGGATCTGTAAGCATTAGGAACTGTTAACTGCAACCAAACTATGCAAATGCAGATAACAAATAGCATTAGTAACAGGCTGTTGCAAAGAACGGGCAAATCCAAACGCAGGACACTCGCACTGAGATTGGGTTAGGATGCAGACGCAGGCGTGAGCGTCGCTGGAGCTGAACGGCAAACAGGAGGGTGAACAGGAAAGCAGGAGGCAGGCAGAACTTATCTTGACACAGGGCATTGCTGGGCACTGAATGGCAAACAATACTTTTCTTAACACAGAGATGGAGTTACACAGGTAGACCTCGCCACTGAAGTAAAGCTTAGAATACTTATTTTGACACGGAGAGACCGAGTTTTACAGGTAAACCTCGGTACTGAAGTGGAACTTAGATTACACAATCCTAAACAGCTGGGAAAGTTAATTACTACACTGGCTAAAACAACGATCTGGCAATGAGTGGATGCAAAGCTGGGGTTTTTATGCTGCAGGTCTTGATGAGAACCAGGTGTGTCGCCATCAAAGGGGATTAGGAGAAAATGGGGAATTAACGGTCAGGACTGTGACAGTATCCTCCCCCTCAATGGGAGCCTCCAGGCGAACCACCAGGCTTGTCTGGATTATCGCGATGGAAATCGCAGATGAGGGAAGGCTCCAAGATGAAGGAGCGGGGGATCCAGGACCATATCCCTCCCAATCAACCAGGTACTGGAGACCCCTGCCTCGGCGGCTCACATCCAGTATTCGCAGGACGGTTGTAGGCTGGGTAATCGTCGATGACCGGGAGGGTGGAGGGGTTTCATCAGGAGGGCACAAAGGTCTGACAAACACAGGTTTCAGTTGGGAGATGTGGAACGTGGGATGAATGTGCATGGATCTGAGTAGTTTGAATTTGACCACCGAAGGGTCGATGAGGCTCTTGATTTCGAATAGTCCGATGTAACGAGGGGCGAGTTTCTTGGATTCGGTTTTGAGGGGGATGTCTCTCGAATAGAGCCAAACCTTCTGACCAGGCTGATAGTTGGGCGCTGGAATCCAGTGGCGATTGACGATACTCCGGTTGCGGTCAGCGGAGTGGAGCAGGGCCGAGCGTGAATCCTTCCAGACCTTACGGCACCGGCAGAGATGGGCCTGACCTGATGTCGTCTTCGTGGGCAGGAAACGGAGGGGGTTGATAGCCTAGGGAGCATTCGAAAGGGGACATACCGGTGGCGGCGCTGACCAGGGAGTTGTGGGCATACTCCACCCGAGTGAGATGGGTGCTCCGGGATGACGGGTTACTGGCGGAAATGCAGCGCAGTGCTGCTTCCAAATCCTGGTTTGCTCGCTCCGTCTGACCGTTAGTCTGTGGATGGAAACCAGAAGCCAGACTTACTGAAGCTCCGAGGACTTGACAGAAGGATTTTCAGACTTGGGGGATGAATTGGGGCCCCCGGTCAGACACAATGTCGGAGGGGATTCCATGAAGGCGGAAGACGTGTTGGACAAGAAGGTCGGCTGTTTCACGGGCTGTAGGGAGTTTGGGAAGGGCTATGAAGTGCCCTTTGGAGAAATGGTCCACCACGGTGAGAACAGCTGTGTTACCATGTGAAAGGGGTAGTCCAGTGACAAAATCCAGAGCAATGTGGACCAAGGGCGGCCAGGGACAGGTAGGGGATGTAGCTGCCCAGCAGGTGGCCGATGGGAGGCTTTTCCGTGGGCACACACACTACAGGCAGAGACGAGGGAGCGAATGTCAGCATCCATGGTGGGCCACGAGAAATGTCACTTCAGACAGAGTTCGATCGATTACAGGATGGCAGGCAAACTGAGAAATATGCCCCCACTGGAGAACCTGAGACCGGACCAAGTCAGGCATGAAGAGGTGATCAGGGGGCTCCATTTCCTGGGTCAGGTTGAGTCCATTTGGCCTCTTTAACCATGGATTCGATCTCCCAGGTGAGGGCAGCCACGACACAGGATGGTAAAAGGATGGTATCTGGGTTGGAAGGGTCCTCCTTGGAGACGTCTGGTTTCCCGTTCTTGGAACCAGGACGGTAGGTGAGGGTGAAATTGAAATGGCCAAAGAACAGTGCCCAACGGGCTTAGTGGGAGTTAAGGCATTTAGCTGTCTGGATGTATGCCAGGTTCTTATGGTCTGTCCAGATGATGAATGGGTGTTCTGCTCCCTCCAGCCGGTGCCTCCACTCCTCCAAGGTGAGTTTGATGGCCAGCAACTTCCGGTTCCCAATGTCGTATTTCCGTTTGGCAGGGGATAGATGGCGAGAGAAGTCAGCACAGGGATGGAGCTTTTGGTCTGGGACGGAGCGTTGAGAGAGGACCGCTCCCACCCCAGAGTCGGAGGCATCTACTTCCATAATGAACTGGCAAGAGAGATCAGGGTGGACCAGGATGGGAGTGGAGGTGAAATGCCTCTTAGGCTCCAAGAAGGCTGAGTCTGCTTCCGGGGTCCAGTGGAAGGGGGTTGTGGGAGAGGTGAGCTGAGTAAGTGGCACTGCCACCGGGTTGTAGACCCTGATGAAGCGACGGTAGAAGTTTACAAACCCCAGAAATCGCTGGAGCTGTTTGAGTGTTGTGGGTTTTGGCCACTCCGCCACTGCGCGGATCTTTCTAGGATCTGCCCTCACCTGCCCAGTCTCAGTGATGTACCCCAGGAAACTGACAGAACAGGCATGGAACTCGCACTTCTCTGCCTTAACAAATAGCTTGTTCTTGTCACGGTCCGGTCTGTTGACTCCTCATTGCTGTTAATTCCCTTTTCTCCCTGTTCTACCGGGCTCCATGATTAGGGCACCTGATTCTCATCTGAACCAGCAGCATAAAAACCTAGACCGTGACAAGAACAAGCACAGGGATGGAGCTTTTGGTCTGGGACGGAGCGTTGAGAGAGGACCGCTCCCACCCCAGAGTCGGAGGCATCTACTTCCATAATGAACTGGCAAGAGAGATCAGGGTGGACCAGGATGGGAGTCTACCCTGGGCTGGACCGTCACCCGAGTTAGTGTGGCAATGCCTGTTCCAGGCCACTGAGGATAGTGGACTCGGTGCCTGGGGTTACTTTGTTGAGAGAATTCTGTTGTTTTTGTCTCCAGCTGAGTTTAGCCAGCCATTTGCTGCTACCCCGAGTCAAGATACGAATTCTGTCGTTTTCATGGGCAGCTGGGAATTGCTGGCCATTTGCCGCTTCCCCGAGCCAACATACGAATTGTCTGTAGTCGTTGGGTTTTGTCATCTCGTGTCCAGCTGAGGATTGCAGGTTGTTTGCCGTTACTTCAAGTCCGGGTCGGAGCCCCGGCTCCGTGTCAGACCCCGGGTCGCAGCCCCGGCTCCGTGTCCGACCCCGGGTCGCAGCCCCGGCTCCGTGTCCGAGTCCCAGCTCACTGGTGAGCACCCCCCCCCTTTTTTTAGGTGAAGGGGGCAGGTGGCAAGGGAGTGGCCAAACTGGCTGCAATATAGACACTCTCATTCTCCGGAGTGGTTCAGCAGGAGATAGGCGGTTCTGTCCCAGCTGCATGGGTTCCTCTTCCGGGGCAATGGAAACGATGCGGCTGGAAGCTGCTCGGGGTGCAGAAGGAGGAGAGAGGCTTGTTCTGGCGGGAGGCAGTAATGAGTGCTGGGAAGTGGCCAAAGACGGTGGACAACCAGCTCTTTCTCTATGGTGTCCTCGGAGGCGATCGTCCAACCTGGTGGCCAGGGAGATCAGGGAGTCCCGGCTGTCGGTGTTGTCTCTCGCCGCCAACTCATCCTTCACCAGGTCGCTGAGTCCATTCCAGAAAACCCCCCTGGAGTGACTCATCATTCCACCCCGAGTCGGCTGCTAACATCCGGAACTCCACGGAATATTCGGCAACACTGCGGGAGCCCTGGTGGAGAATGAGTAGATGCTTGGTAGCGTCTTTACCACGGACGGGGTGGTCAAAGATCTTTTCTCATCTTTGTGATAAAAATGGCGAAAGAAGAGCAGATATTCAGTTGATTGTCCCAAACTGCTGTGGCCCAGACTAATGCACGTCCCTGCAACAACCCCTTGATATAAGCAATCTTTGACTTATCTGTGGAGTAAGTTGACGACTGCTGTTCAAGCACCAGAGAGCACCGAAGGAGGAAGGCCCAGCACTTCCCCAAATCTCCAGAGTAATGTACTGGTTCAGGTACACGAGGCTCTCTGGGCGGGGGTGTTGGTGACACGTGGGGGGTTGCTGCTACAGGCTGGGCTGGCTAGGCAGGGTTCCAGGAGTGGGTTGAGTGATAGGAGTGGAGACACAGTTCACCTGGTTACCGATCCGTGTGACGTGAGCAGACAGGGAACGGAGGTTCTCCAGGACCTCCCGGAGGAGTTGGTCGTGCTGGCCCAGTGGAGTACCCTGGCTAGCGAGGGCTTCTTGAAGGGTGTTTGTGTCCGCTGGATCCATGATGGCCAGATCGTTCTGTTGCAAAGAATGGGCGAACCCAAACGCAGGACACTGGCACAGAGATTGGGTTAGGATGCAGACGCAGGCGTGAGCGTGGCTGGAGCTGAACGGCAAACAGGAGGGTGAACAGGAAAGCAGGAGGCAGGCAGAACTTATCTTGACACAGGGCATTGCTGGCACTGAACGGCAAACAATACTTAACATGGAGAGATGGAGTTATACAGGTAGACCTCGGTACTGAAGTAAAACTTAGAATACTTACCTTGACACGGAGAGACAGACTTTCCCAGGTAAACCTTGGTGCTGAAGTGGAACTTAGAATACACAATCCTAGCCACCGGGAACATTAATTACCAAACTGGCTAAAACAACGATTTGGCGATGAGTGGATGCAAAGCTGGGGTTTTTATGCTGCAGGTCTTGATGAGAACCAGGTGTGCCACCATCAAAGGGGATTAGATAGATAGATAGATAGATAGATAGATAGATACTTTATTCATCCCCATGGGGAAATTCAACATTTTTTCCAATGTCCCATACACTTGTTGTAGCAAAAACTCATTACATACAATACTTAACTCAGTAATAATATGATATGCATCTAAATCACTAACTCAAAAAGCATTAATAATAGCTTAAAAAAAAAAAAGTTCTTAAGTCCTGGCAGTTGAATTGTAAAGCCTAATGGCATTGGGGAGTATTGACCTCTTCATCCTGTCTGAGGAGCATTGCATCGACAGTAACCTGTCGCTGAAACTGCTTCTCTGTCTCTGAATGGTGCTATGTAGAGGATGTTCAGGGTTTTCCATAATTGACCGTAGCCTACTCAGCGCCCTTAGGAGAAAATGGGAATTAACGGTCGGGACCGTGACACAAGCACAAAAATAACAAGGTAATAGAGTCCTTAAATGAGTGTGGTTAGCCCCTTTTGTTCAAGATTCTGATAGTTGAGGGATAGTAATTGTTCTTGAACCTGGTGGTGTGAGCCCTGAGGCACCTGTATCTTCTACCTGATGGCAGCAGCGGGAAAAGAGCATGGCCTGGGTGGTGAGGATCTTTGATGATGGATGCTGCTTCTTTACTGCAATGCTCTGAATTTAACCATTGAACGTGAGATCTGAAGGTCATTCATGTAACTTCATAGTCCGTTGTCTAAGATGTCAACATCCAGGAAGCTGCCACTCTCTCCAACTTTTGATCCACCAATAAGAACTGATACATGGTGTCCTGACTTCCTTTTCTGTAGTTAACTAATAGCTCCTTAGTTTTGTTGACATTGAACATTAGGCTGTTGTCGTGGCACCATCTCACTCCCGTACACGGACCGCCTGTAATTTGGCCAGCAATAGTGATATCGTTGGTATTGATTGCATTTTAGATAGTATTGGAGCTGTGCTAAGTCTTGCAATCACGGGTGTGAAGTAAGTAAAGCATGGTCCAAGCACGCAGACTGGAAGTACACCTGTGTTGATAGTGAGGACAGTGTCACCAATATGTACTGATTATCAAGACTCGAGATTGTTTATTGTCACTCTTCAGTATGTGAGTGTAAAGGAGAATGAAATGATTGTTACTCCAGATCTGATATAGCATAAAAACACAATAAACATAAAGGACACAGTAAAAAAGCAAAATAAAAACACTATAAATATCAAAGCATTCCTAAAAATATAAAGTACAAAAGATTAATAGACTGATTATACTGTATGTACATAAATTGATGGCAGGTGATGTGTATGCAGTGATGATGAGGGATGTTCGATGGGTTAATGGGTGGAGGTGCTGATCAGCCTGACATCTTGTTTTTGAGTCTAGTAGTCCTGACTTGGATGCTGTGCAGCATCTTACCTGATGGACCATAAACACCGTAGGTGGGATCCTCCATGATATTGTTGGCCCTTTCCTGCCACCTTTCTGTATATGTAGCATGTCATTGGTGAGTTGGCTGGTGTCGGAGATGCGTTGGGAAGTGTTAACTACCTGTTGTAGAGACCTCCCGTCTGCTGCAGTGCAGTCGCCGTTCCACACAAGTGATCCAGCATGTTAGGCTGTTCTCATCTGTGCATCTGCAGAAGGTTCTGAGGATTGATGTGCATAGAGGAGCTCTTACGTAGAAAACCTACAGCACAATACAGGCCCTTCGGCCCACAAAGTTGTGCCGAACATGTCCCTACCTTAGAAGTTACTAGGCTTAACCCATAGCCCTCAATTTTTCTAAGCTCCATGTACCTATCTAAAAGTCTCTTAAAAAACCCTATTGTATCCACCTCCACTGCCATTGCCAGCAGCCCATACCATGCACTCACCACTCTCTGCGTAAAAAACTTACCCCTGACATCTCCTCTGTACCTACTCAACAGCACCTTAAACCTGTGTCCCCTTGTGGCAACCATTTCAGCCCTGGGAAAAAGCCTCTGACTAACCACACGATCAATGCCTCTCATCATCTTATACACCTCTATCAGGTCACCTCTCATCCTCCGTTGCTCCAAGGAGAAAAGGCCAAGTTCACTCAACCTGATTTCATAAGGCATGCTCCCCAATCCAGGCAACATTCTTGGAAATCTCCTCTGCACCCTTTCTATGGCTTCCACATCCTTCCTGTAGTGAGGTGGCCAGAACCGAGCACAGTACTCCAAGTGGGGTCTGACCAGGGTCCTATATAGCTGCAACATTACCCCTCAGCTCCTAATTCAATTCCACAATTAATGAAGGTCAATACACCGTATGCTTTCTTAATCACAGAGTCAACCTGAGCAGCTGCTTCGAGCGTCCTGTGGACTTGGACCCCAAGATCCCTCTGATCCTCCTCACTGCCAAGAGTCTTACCATTAATACTATATTCTGCCATCGTACTTGACCTAGCAAAATGAACCACTTCACACTTATCTGGGTTGAACTCCATCTGCCACTTCTCAGCCCAGTTTTGCATCCTATCAATGTCCTGCTGTAACCTCTGACAGCTCTCCACACTATCCACAGCACCTCCAACTTTTGTGTCATCAGCAAACTTAATAACCCATTCCTCCACTTCCTCTTCTCGGTGTCCCAGAAAGCAGAGGCATTGGTGAGCTTTCTTGACTGTGGAGGATGTGTTTTCATATCATGAAAGTTTGCGAGAGCTATACTTTCCCAAGTGTTTGAAACTGTTTCCGGTTTCCGCAGCAGTGCTGCCGATGTGAAGAGGGGTGCAAGTTTCCCTGAAGTTAATAACCATCTCCTTTGTCTTGTTGACATTGAGGGAGAGGTTATTTGCCTGGAAAAGGCCTCCAGTTCTGCCTCAATCTGCCGATGAGGAGATTAAGGATCCAGATGCAAAGGGAGCGAGAGGCTCAGGTGTTGGAGCTTGGAAGGAATGATTGTGTGTGTACGTGTAACTGTTGTCCGGATAGTCCAGAACAGAGGGGAAAGCAAGTGAAATGGCATTTGCTGTTGACCTGCAGTGATGATAAGCAAATTGAGGGGGATCCAGGTAATTTCTGAGGCAGTTGTTTTGCACCGTAACCAACATCTCAACGCACTTCATTGTGGTGAAATGGAAGGTATTCTGAAGTGTACCTAACTCGGGTGAAGGCAGGAGAGGACTGAGCCATAGTTACAAGGCAACTAATGATCGGAAATTAACAGGAAAATGGATTGGTGTGACTGCTGTGGAGACATCTGGAAGTTTGATTTTAATAAAAACGAACAAATAATTCTTTCTAATCTTTGATCTTCTCCTAGACATCAGTGTGAAACATTTGGCATTGCAGAGGAGGGTTTGTTCACTTCCACCAGAAGAGTAGCGCCTTGTAGCACCAATGAAACATCACTCAATCTAAAAATACTGAGGCCGAAGAATTTGTGCCCAAGTATAAACACTGCAATCAGACAACAAGAACTGCAGGCCTTTTGTGGTGAACTAGATATACCTGTCTGACTGCTCCTGTGGCTCCTCCCACAGACCCCTGTATAAAGGCGACTGTGGGCTGCTGCTCTCCCTCATTTTCCCCAGGATGTAGTGTTGTTTATTCTTCCAGTCAATAAAAGCCGATATCTCGTTTCCTAAGTCTCAGCGTGAGTTATTGATGGTGCATCAATTTTATTGACTGGAAGAATAAAACATGGAAACCGTTTTACGCCCAGAACGCTTAGATTTGGACCCGCAAGACCCTGAAGCAGCTCTTGCCTTTGAACACTGGCTTGTATGCTTCCAATCATACTTGGAGGAGGTTCGTGCCACCGACTCAGCTGTTAGGCTCAGACTTCTCCTCTCGAGGGTCGCCCCAAAAGTTTATTCATTCATCAGGGACCTATCGACCTACGAGGGGGCGCTTCACGCCCTCAAAAGACAGTACCAGCGGCCGGTGAATGCAGTTTATGCCCGGCATCGCTTGGCAACACGAAAACAGCGGCCTAAGGAGTCGACTGCTGAATTTCTCCGAGCTCTACAGGCACTCGTGCGGACTTGTGACTGCCAAACGCTCACAGCGGAACAGCATGCGGAACTCTTGGTCCGAGACGCTTTTGTGACTGGAGTCAGGTCAGTGTATTTGCGCCAGCGGCTGCTGGAAAAAGCTGATCTTACCTTACGCTCAGCGATAGAGACGGCTGATACGTTGGAGGCTGCACAGCTGTACGCCGAGGCGGTCCAGCCGCGTGATTCCCCGGTTCCGAGCGAATTCGCCAACGCCGCTGCCAGTCGCGGTATCACAAACTCCTCGAATTCGCCAGGCATAAAACTCTGTTACTGTTGTGGGCTTCGGAAACATTCCAGAAACAGCTGCCCGGCTCACGAAGCGACTTGTTCCAGCAGCAGGAAGAAGGGCCATTTCGCCAAGGTCTGTAAATCTAAACCGCGCCCGGGGTCGAGCAGCGCTGCGTCTGGGACCTGGGGGCCGCCATTTTGCATGCCCGGATGTGGACAACCATCTTTGCCGGCGTCACCATGCCCCGCCCCTACCTACCCGTGTGCGACCTGGGAGCCGCCATCTTGCATGCCCGGATGTGAGCGGCCATCTTTGCCGGCGTCACCAGGCCCCGCCCCCGACTCGCCCCGTTCAACGCTGGCTACCGTGACCCTCGATCAAAGTGCTCCGCACCAGCTCGCAAGGTCGATGATGGACATCCTGGTGGAGGGGCACAGGACTAGCTGCCTGTTTGACACGGGCAGCACTGAGAGTTTTATTGACCCGGCCACAGTGCAACGCTGTGGACTCGTGACACGGCCGGCACGTCAGAAGATCACCTTGGCTTCTGGGTCGCATTCCACAGACATCCGGGTGGGTTGTGTAGCGACATTGGTGGTGCAGGGCACAGAGTATCGGAACTTTGCGTTCCTGGTCATGCCTCGACTGTGCGCACCTGTGCTGTTGGGGCTCGACTTCCAGAGCCATCTCAAAAGTGTGACTATGGCATATGACGGGCCCCTCCCACCACTCACTGTCAGGAATCCTCAGTTTGGTGGGACTTCGCCATATACTCCGTTACCACACTCACATACACACCGAACCACTCATCCCGCCCAGCACCATGCCGATAGCTGTGCTACTGACACTACTTGCAGCCTCTCCACCCTCAAGATCCCTCCCCCATCGCTGTTCACCAACCTGACCCCCGACTGTAAACCGGTGGCGACTAAAAGCAGGAGGTACAGCGCAGGGGACAGGGCCTTTATTCATTCAGAGGTGCAGCGGCTGCTCGGGGAGGGGATCATTGAGCCGAGCACAAGCCCATGGCGGTCCCAGGTGGTCGTTGTTCGGACTGGGCAGAAAAATAGGATGGTTGTGGACTATAGCCAGACCATCAATAGATTCACGCAGCTTGACGTGTACCCCCTACCCCGCATCGCGGATATGGTCAACCAGATAGCTCAGTACAAGGTGTACTTGACAATAGATCTGAAATTCGCTTATCACCAGCTCCCCATCCGCCCAGAGGACCGCACCTACACCGCCTTCGAGGCGGGTGGCAGGCTCTATCACTTCCTGCGCGTCCCATTTGGTGTCACAAATGGGGTCTCGGTCTTCCAGAGGGTGATGGACCGGATGGTGGACCAGTACAAACTGAAGGCCACATTTCCCTATCTAGATAACATCACCATCTGTGGTCGCGACTGGTCGGATCACGACGCCAACCTCCAACGATTTTTCCAAGTGGCCGAAGCTTTGAACCTCACTTATAACAAGGACAAGTGTGTGTTCAGAACCACACGACTCGCTATCCTTGGGTATGTCGTGGAGAACGGGGTCATTGGCCCTGACCCCGACCGTATGCGCCCCCTGTTAGAACTCCCTCTTCCCACCACTCTCAAGGCCCTCCGGCGGTGCCTGGGTTTTTTTTCCTATTACGCCCAATGGGTCCCCCATTACGCAGACAAGGCCCGCCCCCTGGTCAGGTCTACCACTTTTCCCGTCTCTGCCGAGGCCCGCGCGGCCTTCAGCTGCATTAAAGGGGACATTGCCAAAGCAACGATGCATGCGGTGGACGAGACCATTCCCTTCCAAGTAGAGAGTGACGCCTCTGACGTCGTGCTGGCTGCTACCCTCAATCAGGAAGGCAGACCCGTGGCGTTTTTTTCTCGTACCCTTCAAGGCTCTGAACTTCGGCACTCCGTGGTGGAGAAAGAAGCCCAGGCCATAGTGGAAGCTATTAGGCACTGGAGGCACTATCTCGCCGGCAAAAGGTTCACCTTGCTGACCGACCAGCGCTCGGTTGCGTTCATGTTCAGCAACCAACAGTGGGGCAAAATCAAAAATGATAAAATTTTGCGATGGAGAATAGAACTCTCCACCTACAATTATGATATCCTGTACCGGCCTGGCAGGCTCAATGAACCCTCTGATGCCCTATCCCGGGGAACGTGTGCTAGTGCACAGCTCGACCAGCTGTATGCCCTTCATGGACATCTTTGCCATCCGGGGGTCACCCGATTTTAGCATTTCATTAAAGCCCGGAACCTGCCGTACTCCCTGGAGGACATCAGGACGATGACCAGGGACTGCCAGATCTGCGCTGAGTGCAAACCGCACTTCTACCGTCCTGACACTGCGCAGCTTGTCAAGGCCACCCTCCCTTTTGAGCGACTGAGTGTTGACTTTAAGGGCCCCCTTCCCTCCACCGACCGCAATATCTATTTTCTCAGTATTATTGACGAGTACTCGCGATTCCCCTTTGCCGTTCCCTGTCCCGACACTACTACCACGTCAATCATAAAAGCCCTGCGCCAGCTCTTCACTCTGTTCGGATATCCCTGCTATGTCCACAGTGATAGAGGGTCCTCCTTTATGAGTGACGAGTTGCGCCGGTTCCTGCTAGCTGGGGGCATTGCTACTAGTCGAACCACGAGTTATAATCCCCGGGGGAATGGCCAGGTGGAGAGGGAGAATGCCACAGTGTGGAAGGCCACACTTTTAGCCCTTAAGTCAAAAGGGTTGCCGGTCTCCCGATGGCAGGAGGTCCTCCCTGAGGCACTCCACTCTATCCGCTCCCTGTTATGTACGTCCACCAATGCCACCCCTCACGAGCGTCTATTCTCTTTTCCCAGGAAGTCTGTCACTGGGACCACCCTACCAGTTTGGCTGACGTCCCCGGGGCCAGTGCTGCTACGTAAACATGCGAGGAGTAATAAGTACTCCCCGCTGGTCGAGAGGGTTCACCTCCTGCATGCTAATCCCCAGTATGCCTACGTGGTCTTGCCTGATGGGCGGGAGGACACGGTCTCTGTCCGCGACCTGGCGCCCGCTGGAGCAGCAGACCACTACCCCGAACATTCCACGGTAACTATGCACCCTGTACCCGAGGTGACACCGCACGCACCGTGCCACACCCAGACTCCTCACGGCGCTCATGTACCGGGCATCTCGTACGCGTCTATTCCGGGGGCCTCGCACACACGCGAGGGATCCCTGACACCTCCAGTTGGGACAGAACCAACCCACTCTCCGCCTCCGGTGCAAACACCACCTCCGGCACCTGTGCAATTGCAGCCGGAGCTACGTAGATCGCAGCGAACGATTCGACCACCTGATAGACTTAACCTGTAAATATACTTGGGGACTTTTTTAAAACAAAGGGGGGGTGAATGTGGTGAACTAGATATACCTGTCTGACTGCTCCTGTGGCTCCTCCCACAGACCCTGCTGACTGCTCCTGTGGCTCCTCCCACAGACCCCTGTATAAAGGCGACTGTGGGCTGCTGCTCTCCCTCATTTTCCCCAGGATGTAGTGCTGTTTATTCTTCCAGTCAATAAAAGCCGATATCTCGTTTCCTAAGTCTCAGCGTGAGTTATTGATGGTGCATCACCTTTGCCATTTAGGCCAAGGATATATGGGTCTGATGCCACAGCAGGGGAACCAAAATTGAGAGAATATCTATTTCTTTTCTCTCCCACAGAGCTCTCCCAGTAATTGTTTTCAGCTTCCACTTTTTCATCTGACGATTTTTTAAAAAAGGTAAATCAGGTGCTCTATTATGACCTCCTTGTACTGAGTCGATAATTAGCATTATTCAGTGTGAAACAATCGTGGATCAAAACCTATTATGTTCTATTACAATAGGCAATCAATGATATGCTTGATACAAGAAGCGATAAAGAAAACACAGGAATTTTTTTAAATTATTCTGCCTAACACGATCCTACTGTTGACAGAGATTGGCTGACTGGCAGAAAGGAAAGAGCGAGAATAAAGGAGACCTTTTCTGGTTGGCTGCCGGAGACTAACAAACATTAGCAAAAAATTTGATCTGAAGAAAGGGAAAGGAAATTATTCTGCAGATTTAGTTAGAGAATAAACACTTCAGAGGATCTCTTGTACATTAGATTGTTGTTGCATTTTTAAGATTGAAGATACTTTTTGAAAGATTGTAATAATAAGGATATAATGCAATAGCCTCTGTCCTCCACTCTGTCCTGTTCCACCTAGAAACTGATGCATCTTATGCCAGGCTGCTGTTTATAGACTTCCGTTCAGAGTTTAGCACCATAATACCCGAGAAACTGGTGGGGAAGCTATCCTTGCTAGGCCTCAACACCTCCTTCTGTAACTGGTCAGTCTCTGGTCCCATTACGCTGAGCACTGGCACTTCCCAGGGCTGTGCGCTCAGCCCACTGCTGCTCACACTGCTGATGCATGACTGCGTCGCAGGATTCAGCTCCAACCGTGCCATCAAGCTTGCAGATGACACAATATTGGTTGGCTTCATCAGCAACAACAATGAGTCAGAGAGCAGAGAGGAGGTGGAGCGGCTGGCGGATTGGGGTGAGAAGAACAACCCAAGTCTGAACCTGGAGAAGTCCAAGGAAATTGCTGTGGACTTAAGGAAGGTGCAGGTGAACCAAACCCCTCTGCAAATACATGGCTCTTCCATAGAGAGAGTTAAGTGCACCAAGGGACTTCAACTAGTCCCTTATTATCATCTCCCTGAACAAGGACACAGAGCAGCATCTACACTTCCTAAGGAGATTGAGGAAAGCAATGATGCCCCCCCCCACCCCCCATCTTAACTGCATTCTATAGGAGCACCTTGAGAGCATGCTGACAAACTGCATGGGAGCAGCCCAGCATCAGACTAGAAGTCCCTACAAAGGACTGCGAGAATGACTGAGAGGATCATGGGGGTCTCACTACTATCCATCGGGGACATTTATCAGGAGTGTTGTGTACGCAGACCCTTAGTATTATCAAGGATCCCACCCATCCATCCAGCATCCTCTTTGACTTTCTACCATCAGTCAGAAGTCTTCGATGCATAAAAGCAAGAATGGTCACGATGAGAAACAGTTTCTTCCCTCAGGTCATTAGGCTTCTGAACTCCCTGCCGCACTGCATTCAAAATGTCACTGGTTAATCAGTTCTATACCTTAATATTTAATTTATGCACTTTAGTTTGTTTATTCATGTGTAATCCATCTTTGGATTTCATCCTTACTTTTATAAGTTATTATGTGTTTTGTGTGTTATGTAAACTGCAGTGTTTACACCCTGGATCAGAGAAACGTCGTCTCGTTTGACGGCATACACATATATTGTTAAATGTCAATAAACCTGACTTGTTATCAAAACTGACTAGGATAATTAATAATATCTTAATAGATGGTTGAATAGTCTCATGTTTACATTTTATATTGTTTGCATTGAGCAGAAATTCACTGATGGTGGGCGGGGGTGGAAAAAGTGAATAATGGGACAAAGGCCCTTATTGCACTGGTGGGAGTGAGAAAAGAATAAATGTTGTGTGGGCTGTCAGAAAATGAAAAGCTCCTTGTTTGCGTCATTGTATTCCCCATGGTACCCCAAGCCATGTCTATTATTGAACACCTTAAGCTTCTGGTTGCATTGCCATTTCAACATCCCTTCCCTTTCCCATTCTGACAACCATCTGTCTGTCCTTTCCCTCCAGAGATGTCTGAAGCAGAGTTCTTCCAGCAGTTTAATTTTTGCTAATATCCATATTATTGTTTCTCCCTTATGGGTTCAAAGGTTCACTTATTATCAAAGTGTACAACTCTGATTTTTTTTTCAGATAGCCAAGAAGCCAAGAAAGAAAAAAACAGGTACTCAATCATCATCCCCCAAAATCCCCCTCCCTCGCATAAGCGAGAACAGAAACAGAGCAGGTACATTGACCTCCAAATCCACCTCCCCTGGTTAGAAAAAGAGAAAGATCAGGCAAACAATACAGAATATTAAAACTTATAAGGCTGAAAAAATGTCCACTGACCGCAGTCTAAGTCCATATCCATACTCATATCCAAAACACAGCAAACTTTGGGCACAGTGACAGGCCATACGGGCTCCCCTCTCGCAGCAGATCAGTGATCAGAAGGCAGTGCTCACCTTCCGCATTCGCTCAGTGTTTCAATCTCCCTTGTTACTTTAATCAGTGAAAAATGGAGGTTTTAATTGACAAAATGGAGTCGAACATTGGCTCATGCCCCATGCAGTTCCTCACCATGAGGCTCGTGCTCAGGTTTTTTATTATTAATAAAATTCTGAAATTTACAAGATAGTAACAAATTCCGTAGCAAAAGACAGATAGCCACATCTGTACCAGGTGCGTCGAGCTGCAGCTATTTAGGGACCACGGTAGGGAACTGGAGATGAGGCTCGATTACCTTCATCTGGTCAGGGAGAGTGAGGAGATGATAGAGAGGAGCTATAGGCAGGTAGTCACACCAGGGCCTCAGGAGACAGATGAGTGGGTAACAATCAGGAGAGGGAAGGGCAAGAGTCGGATCTTAGAGACTCTGTAGCTGTCCCCCTTAACAATAGGTTTAAAACAGGAGCACTGTTGTTGGAGGGGGGAAACAGCCTTTCTGGGGGAAGCAACAGTGGCTGTGCCTCTGAAACAGTGTCTGGCCCTGTGTCTCAGAAGGGTAGGGAAAGGAAGAGGATGGCAGCAGTGATAGGAGACTCTCTAGTTAGGGGGTCAGACAGGCGATTCTGTGGACGCAGGAAAGAAAAGTAGATGGTAGTTTGCCTCCCAGGTGCCATGGTCTGGGATGTTTCAGATCACATCCAAGATATCCTGAAGTTGGAAGAACAGCCAGAGGTCATGGTACATATTGGTGCTAATGACATAGGTAGGAAAAGGGAAGGGGTCCTGAAAACAGATTATAGGGAGTTAGGAAGGAAGTTGAGAAGCAGGACTGCAAAGGTAGTAACCTCAGGATTAACACGACAGTGAGAATAGGAATAGGATGAGGTGGAGGATAAATGCGTGGCTGAGGGATTGGAGCAGGGGGCAGGGATTCTGATTTCTGGATCATTAGGACCTCTTCTGGGGCAGATGTGACCTGTACAAAAAGGACGGGTTGCAGTTGAATCCGAGGGGGACCAACATCCTGGCAGGAAGGTTTGCTAAGGCTGTTGGGGAGAGTTTAAACTAGAATTGCTGGGGGGAGGGAACTGAACTGAAGTGACGGAGGAAAGGGAGGTTGGCTCACAAATAGAGAAAGCTTGGTGTTTTTTATAGACCACCCAACAGTAACTGGGACATCGAGGAGCAGATAGGGAGACAGATTCTGGAAAGGTGTAATAGTAACAGGGTTGTCGTGGTGGGACTTTTTAATTTTCCAAATATCGATTGGTATCTCCTTTGATCAAGGGGTTTAAATGGGGTGGAGTTTGTTAGGTGTGTTCCGGAAGGTTTCTTGACACAATATGTAGATCAGCCTACAAGAGGAGAGGCTGTACTTGATGTGGTATTGGGAAATGAACCTGGTCAGGTGTCAGATCTCTCAGTGGGAGAGAATTTTGGAGATAATGATCAGTTCCATCTCCTTTACCAGAGCATTGAAGAGGGATAGGAACAGACAAGTTAGGAATGTGTTTAATTGGAGTAAGGGGAAATATGAAGCTATCAGGCAGGAACTTGGAAGCATAAATTGGGAACAGATGTTGTCAGGGAGATGTATGGAAGAAATGTGGCAAATGTTCAGGGAATATTTGTTTGGAGTTCTGCATAGGTATGTTCCAATGACACAGGGAAAGGATGGTAGAGTACAGGAACCGTGGCGTACAAAGGCTGTTGTAAATCTAGTCGAGAAGAAAAGTAAAACTTACCAAAGGTTCAAAAAACTAGGTAATGATAGACATCTAGAAAATTATAAGGCTAGCAGGAAGAAGCTTAAGGATGAAATTATGAGATCCAGAATGGGCCATGAGAAAGCATTGGCAGACAGGATTAAGGAAAACCCCAAGGCACTCTACAAGTATGTGAAGAGCAATAGGATAAGATGTGAAAGAATAGGACCAAACAAGTGTGTCAGTGGAAAAGCGTGTATGGAACCAGAGGAAATAGCAGAGGTATTTAATGAGTGCTTTGCTTCAGTATTCACTGTGGAAAAGGATCTTGGTGATTGTAGGGATGACTTAAAGCATACAGAAATGCTTGAGCATGTAGATATTAAGAAAGAGGATGTGCTGGAGCTTTTGGAAAGCATCAAGTTGGATAAGTCACAGGGACACGGACAAGGTGTACCCTAGGCTACTGTGGGAGGCGAGGGAGGAGATTGCTGAGCCTCTGGCAATGATCTTTGCATCATCAGTGGTGATGGAGGAGGTTCCGGAGGATTGGAGGGTTGCAGATGTTATTCCCTTATTCAAGAAAGGGCATAGAGATAGCCCAGTAAATTGTAGACCAGTGAGTCTTACTTCACTTGATGGAGAAGATACTGAGAGGCAGGATTTATGAACATTTGAAGAGGCATAATATGATTAGGAATAGTCAGCATGGCTTTGTCAAAGGCAGGTCGTGCCTTACGAGCCTAATTGAATTTTTTGAGGATGTGACTAAACACATTGATGAAGGTAGAGCAGTAGATGTAGTGTATATGGATTTCAGCAAGGCATGTGACAAGGTACCCCATGCAAGGCTTATTGAGAAAGTAAGGAGGCATTGCTTTGTGGAGCCAGAACTGGCTTTCCCACAGAAGGTAAAGAGTGGTTGTAGACAGGTCATATTCTGCCTGGAGTTCGGTAACCAGTGGTGTGCCTCTGGGATCTGTTCTGGGACACCTATTCTTTATGATTTTTATAAATGACCTGGATGAGGAAGTGGAGGGATGGGTTAGTAAATTTGCTGATGACAAAGGTTGGGGGTGTTGTGGATAGTGTGGAGGGCTGTCAGAGGTTACAGCGGGACATTGATAGGATGCAGAACTAGGCTAAGAAGTGGCAGATGGAGTTCAACCCAGATAAGTGTGAAGTGGTTCATTTTGGTAGGTCAAATATAATAGCATAATATAGTATTAATGGTAAGACTCTTGGCAGTGTGGAGGATCAGAGGGATCTTGGGGTCCAAATCCATAGGACACTCAAAGCTGCTGCGGAGGTTGACTCTGTGTTTAGGAAGGCATATGATGTATTGGCCTTCATCAATCGTGGGATTGAGTTTAAGAGCCGAGAGGTAATGTTACAGCTATATAGGACCCTGGTCAGACCTCACTTGGAGTTCTGTGCTCAGGTCTGGTCACCTCACTACAGGAAGGATGTGGAAACCATAGAAAGGGTGCAGAGGAGATTTACAAGGATGTTGCCTGGATTGGGGAGCGTGCCTTATGAGAATAGGTTGTGTGAACTTGGCCTTTTCTCCTTAGAGCGACAGAGGATGAGAGGTGACCTGATAGAGGTATATAAAATGATGAGAGGCATTGATCGTGTGGATATTCAGAGGCTTTTTCCCCCAGGGCTGAAATGGCTAACATGAGGCATAGTTTTAAGGTGCTCGGAAGTAGGTACAGAGGAGATGTCAGGGGTAAGTTTTAAAAAAAAAAAATGCAGAGAGTGGTGGGTGCATGGAGTGGGCTGCCGGTGACAGTGGTGGAGGCGGAAACGGAAACGATAGGGTCTTTTAAGAGACTCTTGGATAGGTACATGGAGCTTAAAAAAATAAAGGGCTGTGGGTAACGCTAGGTAATGTCTAAGGTAAGGATATGTTTCACACAGCTTTGTGGACTGAAGGGCCTATATTGTGCTGTAGGGATTCTATGTTTCTAGATCTGAACTCATCCATAGTCTTTATAAAAAGTTAGTAGTTGGACGATTGTTGAGATGAAATTCACAGTCAAATCCAAAGCTCTTTCTATCCAAGCACCATATGTGATGTGCACAAGTTTGTTGAGCTAAATAAGTTTGTCTATTTACTCGCTTAGCATTAAGGATTACAATAATCAAATCATGATGGAGATAGCTGTGTGTAGAAACAAAACGACATGTGTAACATGTTGAATTTGAAAATGCAAGGCTGATAAAGATAACATGTGGATAAAGTAAATGTGGAACTACATAAAGTTGAATTTCTGCATGTTTAATCCCTAAGGAAGATCAGGATGTAATTGGAGAGCTGAGGGAATATTAAGGTCTAAGAGAAAGCTGTGGTCATAGTTTTTATAAGCCAACAGCGTTTGACTTTGTGCAGCCAGAAGTCTGTACTTTGATGACAAAAGTCAGTTGCCTTTTGTAGGATTTTCTGTTCAAAGGCATTGGTATTTCTATACCAGGCTATGATGCCAATCAATTCACTTGCCACCACACTTCTTTAGAAGTTTGTCAAAGTTTTAGATGCCCTGCTGAATCTCTGCAAATCCGGTGCTGTTGTCCTTCACAAGTACACTTATGTGCTGGGTCCAGGACGTGTCACTGACATTAGTCTCCAGCAGATGGCAGCATGTGGAAATAAAAGCTAGATGGGATGGGTAACCCTGTAAATCACCAGAATTCATTCTTCAGGAACATTGGTGAATGGTTCCTAGGACTTGAGGGTTTAGCATTTGGTATAGAAATTAAGGGAGGGGTTTAAGAAGGTATTGTAGTGTCAGTGGTCAGGTTAGAATCAGCATAATTGCTCCACAATTTCTCCAATTACAATAAAAGTACTTTACTGTAGAATAAAGGATTCTGGTCTCTAGTTATTAATTCAGTCCCTGACTTGGATTCTTGCACAAGTTGTGGCAAGTTCAGTCGCTGGCATGTTCTATGTATAGGTAGACATGGGGGAAGCAGCATTTCTTTAAGATGACTTGATGATCTCATTACATGGGAGCAGATTGGACAGTCTCTTGGCCTGGTTTACCACTCAAAAATTGAAGCTGATCTTTCACCTCAGCACCATTTTACTGCTCCATCTCTGTATAATTTAGATCATCTAAAGATATTGATCTCTCTCCTCACTATGAAACACTCTGGTTCCGTCAGCTGTGTAAGTCTAGGGAAGACAATCTCCGGCCCCGCCAAACGTGTGAGATTGAGGTGTAAGCCTCCAAACCCCCTATTTGTGTGGATACTGCGTGATTCATTTCCATGTTACAAATAAGTATCAGAAATAACAGACAGTACACTGCATACAATTAAAAGATTTAGCTTTATAATTCTTAATTTGACTAAAGGGTTAGTAAAGAAAAAGCAAAAAAAGAAAAGGGCCCATTTAATGAAGCAGTCTAATGTGCACATTGGAGCTCACGGTTTCCCCTTTGCTAATCCTCCATTGAATTCCCCCGGGCTTCGTCAAATCACAGCCCCACTCCAGGTCGAGTCCTACAACCTCTTCTCTCCGGTGTCTTCTCTCTCCTCCCCCAACAATAGCCCCAAGCCCAACTTTAGTGTCCTCACCAGAGAAACCTCCCTTTAATCTGGCCATCCTAATTGGATAGTATACAATTCTCCTAATTCTTATCTTTAACAGTAACCCAAACAAACAGCTTGCACAGAACAGAACAGCATAACAGAGAAAAATATAGGAACCAGGGCATTTCAACTATAATGACCGAGTTTCCACAACACTCCTAGGAAGGAAATTCTGATGATTCATGATTACCTGGGTGAAAATCTTTCTCCTCTCCTGTGAATGGCCAGGAATAATTTGAAATGTTGATTCTTTATTCTGGATATCCTAGCTGGTGAAACATCATCTCTATATTCATCTGTTAAACTCAGTAAGAACTTGTACATTTCCTTTTGCTATATGGAGTTTACCTACTAAATTTTTATTGTCTACAAGCTGAATTAGATTTTTAAATTTTATCAAAGACATTGGGCTAGGCATCATGTGTGAAAATGAGAAGAAATAATCTAAATTTAATCAAACTTCTTTATAGTTAATACAAACCAATACTGGCAACATCCTGGTGAACCCATCTAACCCTTCCCCAAACTTCCTATAATGTGGAGAACAGACCGAAATGTGGCCCAAGCAACATGACTTGCCAATTTTATCCTCAATGCTCTGACTAATGAAAGTAAACATGGTGTATGTTGCTTTTACCTCTATCTACTTGTGTTGCCATTTTCAAGAAACAAGGAACTGGCACCCTAAAATCCTTCTGCACATCAGAACTCCTAAGGGTCCTGCCATTTACTTTCCCCTTACATTTGACCTCTCAGAATGCATCTCTTTACACTTGCCTGGGTTAAACACCATCTGCCATTTTTCTGCCAACATTTACAATTGATCTACATCCTGAATTTTCATCCAATTTTATACAAGTTCTAACATAGAACATTACAGCATTGTGCAGGCCCTTCAATCCATGATGTAGTGCTGATCTTTTAACCTAATCCAAGATCAATCTAAACCTTCCCTCCTACATCACCCTCTATTTGTTCAATCATTCTTGTGCCTATCCTAGAGATTCTCAAATGCTCCTAATATATCTGCCTCTTCCACCTCCCCTCGCAGGGCGTCACATGCCCCAACCACATTCTGTGTAAAGAACTTAGCACTGATATCCCCTGTATAATTTCCTCCAATCTTCTTAACCTCCAAGAAATTCTGGTAAGACAGTGGTGCATTTGGTCACTGCAGCCTCTCCAGGACCTACAAATGGTGCAAATGTTTTTCTTAATCATCTTGGGAACGCTATCTGCTACTTCTCAGCCCAGCTCCACATTCTATCAATGCCCTGTTGCAACTTACATCAACCCTCCACACTATGAACAACTCCACCAACCTTGATATCATCTGTAAATTTATTAACCCACCCTTCCACTTCCTCATCCACAAAAAAAAAATCAAAAAAAAAAATCACAAATAGCAGGGGTCTAGAGCAGATCCCAATGGAACACCAGTGGTCACCAGCCTCCAGGCAGAATACTCTCCATCTACTTCCACCTTTTGCCTTCTAGGGCTATAGGTTCCAGCTCTGCTACTTGTGGAACACCACTGACATCCAGTCAAAAAGAAAGATACCTTTCCATCATTATGCACTGGCTTATATTTGTGAGCTCTAGCACATGGAGCACAAAGCCATGTGGGGGGAACATGTAATTAGGAAGGTTAATGGAATTTTGGCCTTCATTTGAAAGTGTGTATAATACAAAAGTAGGGAAGTTTTGATGCAACTACACAGTGCACCCATGAGACCACACAAGTACTCCTGTGACCAGTTTTGATCACCATATTTAAGGAATTTTGTATTTGCTTTTAGGGACAGCACAGAAAAAGTTTTCTGGGATGTAATGATTGAGATATGAAGAGAGGTTGAACAGATTGAATCAGTACTCATTGCTGTTTAGAGGAATGAGAGGTGATCTTATTGAAGCATTGTAGAGCTCAGAGATCTAGCACTGCTTCAAAGGAGATTCCCAGTTGTGAGCTTCAGAGGTTGTGACTTTAAATATATATATAAGAATGAAAAAAGTTTTAATTACAAGGGATTCAGCTGTTTGGGAGTGTGAGAGAATGTGTTAAGATCATGATCCAATCTTGGCCTTATTGAATGGTGGAGTAGGCTTGTGGGACCATTTGGCTATTGCCTTGACCACTTCCTTATGTGAAAGAAAAGTGTGAAATTAACATGAGAAAGAAAGATTGGGTAATAAATGCTCTTTGTATAATGCTCAAATTCACAAAATTGCATTTGAAAAAGCCCATAGACTGAAAACAAACAGAATACATCATACTCCCACACATTTTACAGTCTATCATTGTGCTTATTCAAACAGCTGATACCCCTTCTATTATTGGCTTGCCTTAACCCATGTCATATTACCATATTTGGTAAAGACACATTGATGAGTAGCAGAAACAACTGTGTTAATGCACTGAAAGGGTTTTCAAGACGATGTGTGGGAGTGGAATACTGCCTTAAGGCACACCTTACACTACATATGTCAAACTATGCCTTGAACAAGATCTTGCCAACTTTGGATTCCACCTTAAACAGAATAATAGTTGACTCTTGACCTAAATGCTCCATCATGCAGGATCTGTAGCTGGATTTTGAGAGGGAAGTGGTAAAAGGGACATGGAAGAGTTAATCCAGTGTTTACACTAGTTGAGAAGTCTAGCAGTGGGAGGATTTAATCTGGAAGTATATTGTATAACCCCAAAGTGTGTATTAATATCCAACTTTCTAGTGTGGCACACAGTTTTCTACACAGGTCTGAGTATTTTTATGTTTGCCAGAAATCCTCATTTTTAGGTACTTTATTTTCTGGCATGAAACTCCAAAGTAACAAAAATAGTTTCAAATGCCCAAAAATTGATTAGCAGGGTTTTCAATCACCATTACTTTGAAAAATATCAGTTGCAATTCATTAGTAAACCAACCAGTTCAGAAATACTGTTGTTTCAAGAGTCAGTTCATAGCCAGTCTCCTGTACAGTGTAAGAGATGGGAAGGGTTGACTATTAAGGCCAAGCCTACTCTTGGATTCAATAACATCATGGCAGATCCACCTTTCTTCAAATCTACTTCCCTGTTCAATTTCAATAACTCTTGATTCATTCACTAATTAGATAGATACTTTATTCATCCCCATGGGGAAATTCAACTTTTTTTCCAATGTCCCATACACTTGTTGTAGCAAAACTAATTACATACAATACTTAACTCAGTAAAAAATATGATATGCATCTAAATCACTATCTCAAAAAGCATTAATAATAGCTTTTAAAAAGTTCTTAAGTCCTGGCGGTAGAATTGTAAAGCCTAATGGCATTGGGGAGTATTGACCTCTTCATCCTGTCTGATGAGCATTGCATCGATAGTAACCTGTCGCTGAAACTGCTTCTCTGTCTCTGGATGGTGCTATGTAGAGGATGTTCAGAGTTTTCCATAATTGACCGTAGCCTACTCAGCGCCCTTCGCTCAGCTACCGATGTTAGTTATTTAACTCATTTTTGAATGTTCTCAAGTTTGATTATAGAACAGTACAGCATAGGGAGGCCATTTGGCCCACAACATTGTGCCAAACTAACTAACTAGCAAATCAAAAACACCCAAACAATCCTTGTCTTAAGTCAGGTGTTGAATCAGGACCCAATTGCAGGACACAGACACTGGAGTCCCAGAAACAGGACGAGACAGAACCCAAGGACAGGACACAGTCTAGGCAGGGGAAGCAGGACCAGGACAAGGGACTGGGAACAAGGAGCCTGGGGTGGACTCTGAGCCTGAGACTGGACAAGGACCCAGAACCTAGGTCTTGCCTCAGGCTTGGACCCCCAAACCCAGGCAAGGACATGAAAAGGCTTGGCTAGGGACTTGGGGTCTTGAGGCTTGGGTCAAGGCTGCAGGCTTGGAGAACTCCGAGACTAGAGCTAGGAGCAGACTAGGAAGTGTAGATCAACATGGAGCCAGGACTTATCCTCCAACAAGCCAGGACTCATCTATAGCTCCACATCAAGGTGGGGCAGGACCATCCATCAGGTAATGACAGAACAGCATGACCTACCCAACAGAGGCAAAGACAAAACAAATTCTCCCTGCAGGGCAACAGCAGAACAGACTGACTTACCCCACAGGGGCAAGGACAGGAAGTGACAAACACCAAAGAACAACAGACAGTTCCACCTCTTCATCAGGGTAGCTCCGTAGCCATTACAGCCAGCAGCCTTGGCTGGCTACAGAAGCAACCAGATTCTTACCTAAGAGTGGCTGTCAGCCACCCAGCTGGCCCAGGAAACAGCCAAATCCATACCACAATGACCACTCCAACTACTGCCAGCAAGGCTCCCAGAAGCCATGGTCCTCCAACACAGCCCCAAGGATGGCAAGAGTCCATTCTAGCCTTCCACCAGCCATCTATGCTATGAGTATCTTGACAAGACAACCCCCACCACCACACTCAATACCAGGGCCACTTATATTCCCAGTGCCAATATGAACCTCAGGTGTTTCTAGTTAAGTCCAACCGCAGCAGGGGACTGCTGGAAAACCTGGAGTCCGGAGTCCGTGGACCGGATCATGGACCGGACTGAACCACCACACCCTTCTACTTACGCCATGTCCACGTCACTTCATCTTCCTTACATCCATGTGCCTATTTAAACACCTCTTAACATGTACAACACGCTGGAGGAACTCAGCAGGTTGGACAGCATCCATGGGAAAAGAGCCATCAATGTTTCGGGCCGAGACCCTTCGTCAGGACTCACCTCTTAAACACTTCTAATGTACTTGCCTCTACCACATATTGGGCAGTGCATTCCAGGCATCTATGACCCTCTGAGTAAAAACTTACCCCTCACATCCCCCTTGAACCTACCCCCTCTCTCCTTCATGGTACTCTCTCTGGTATTAGACATTTCAACTCTGGAAACAGATTCTCTGTCCACATAATCTGCCCCTCATAATCTTGTAAACCTTCCCTCTGCCTCTGACACGCTAGAGAAAACAACCCAAGTTTATCTAGCCTCTCCTGATAGCATATGCCCTCTAAACTAGGCAGTGTGCTGGTAAACCTCTTCTGCACCCTCTTGAAAGCCTCAACATCCTTCCATAGAGGGGCAACCGGAACTATACATAACACTCCAGATGTGACCTAACCAGAGTTTATAAAGTTGCAATATAACCTCTTGACTTTTGAGCTCAATGTCTCAACTGATAAAAACAAGCATTCCGTAAGCCTTCTTAACCACCTTATCGACCTGTGTAGCCACTTTCAAGGAGCTGTGAACTTAGATCCCAAGATCCCTCTGCTCAATAACACCGTTAAGGATGTTGCGTTAACAGAGTAGTTGCATTGCCCTACCGAGATGCAACGCCTCACATTTATCTGGGTTAAACTCATTTCTCAGCCCATATCTGCAACCAGTCTACTGTACATCATGCTGTATTTTGCTGTATAGTGTAGAAGACTTTGCCAGTCTACTACTCTATCCACAACTCCATCAATCTTGGTGTCATCAGCACATTTACTAACCCACCCGTCTACATTTTCCTCCAGGTCATTTATAAACATCACAATAACAGAGGTCCCAGCAGAGATCCCTGTGGAACTCCAGTAATAACAGACCTCCAGCTTGAAGAAGTCCCTTCAACCACTACCCCCTGTCTTCTGTGCGCAAGCCAGTTCTGAACCAAGCTGCCAATTTGCTGCAAACCCCATTCAGCTTTGTTGTAATGTGAGTATTGTTAAAAGTAAGTTAACACTAATCGGGAAGCTGTTGGTAACAAGAGGCTAGTTCCAGAGTTGGCGGGATTTTACTTCCAGTATGCATTGTATATAGTTCCACCCGCCATGCCGCACGAGTGTCCTGAAAGCCTCTGTATTGTAAATGTCATTTGCCGTCCCAGATAAAGATGTTCTTTTCGCCATGAAATTTTCAAGTGGTCCTTTTTAAAAGTAGAAGTTACCACATATTGTTGGCGACGAGGTGAACTGGTTTTGTGGACGTGTTGGCACGTTTCGAACAGGAGCTGTGAGCGGACGAGGAGCCTTGCGTTCAGATGGCTATGTTCAGGTCTATCGATGAATTTGTGAGGGAAACGAGTACTGGCCGGAGAATGAGGAAAGGGTGGGGCATTTTTCTGTGCGAATGGAATTACTGAGGAGGCTAAGAAGCGCTCTATTCTCCTGAGTGTGTGGGGCAAAGACTTACAAGTTGATAAGGAACTTAACTACACCGTGGTGTTATGATCCCAGCCCCCTCTTTCCTGAGAATCGCAAGATCGCTATTAATTCGGGTCTTGGACCCAGGAAATGAGAGAGAATCCTCAGAACGACAACACAACGGATATTGACCATTGTTTCTTGGAGACACCTTTGTGGATTGTGACTCTATGCTATGTGCCAGCTATCAGGGATACGTGCACACCCTCGGGCAATGTGGGGTGGGGATTGTATCACTCCACCTTGATTGACATCTACAACTCTGCAAGTCAAGATAAAAAGGGGGTTGCAGGAGGCAGTACCCTAGCGACGCACCAGAAGGAGACACCATCGCTCATCGCTCCCGTGATAACGGGAAGCTATTCGGAAGCCACGTGTGGTTCGTTTCCCCTAGCCTGGGGAGCGAGTGGCTGATAACACCGAAAAGGACTTCGAACTGACAACGGGGAACCCACGTTCCCAATTCAACGATTTGAGTCCAAAAGGCTGGCAAGTTTATTTTCTCATCAAAAATCTTTCTCTCTCCAACACATGAAACCCAGCGGTCCCCAAAAGGCAAAAAGCCTGCATGAACTCGAGAGACTTTGATATTTCCATCGGACAATATTTTTACCCCTAGACAAACGATAGAGCTACTTCTTGTACTTATTGTTACTTATTGTTGATTATTACTATACCCGCGCTTTAGATTGAGTATTGACGATGTATATTATCTGAATGTTTGTATTAACCTTACTTTTGTGCCCCTTTATAAATAAAAACATTTAAAAATAGTACCATCAGACTTCAGCGGACCTCTCTATCTTTGCTGGTAAGTGACCCAGTTACGGGGTTCGTAACAACGTGGGGGCCTCGTCTCAAGATTTGATACCAAATTGGAGGGCCAGTGAATCGGGCTTAAGTCCAAACGTGGGTCTGGTTGCGCGGGTAGCCAGACGGGAAACCAGCAAAGATGGACGTGGAGGAATTTATGAGAAACCCGACTCTGGGGGCGCTAGAGGCGGCTACCAAATTAGACTTGGTAAATCTGGCGAAGGGGTTAAGCCTCACAGAGGTGAGGTCGTCAATAAAAAAGCGGGAAGTGCGAAGGGTCATAACCTAGTATTACATTGGGAAAAAGGTGTTTACAACTGAGGATTTGGAAAATATCCCTGAAAAGGTACTAGCGAGTGGGACGGATCAGTTAGAGTTGGAGAAATTAAGGTTGGAACATGAAATTAAAGTAAAGCAGCTGGAAGCAGCAGAGAGAGAGAAAGAAAGGGCTGAGAGAGAGAAAGAAAGGGCTGAGGCGTTCCAGCTAAAGGAATTAGAGGTGAAACGGGAGCATGAGCTCCAACTAAAGGGGTTAGAGGTAAAAAAAAGAGCAGGACCAAGCCGAGAGGCAAAGAGAGCATGAAATTCAGTTAAAACAGCTGGAGGCAGCTGAAAAAGAGAGGGAGAGAGAGTATGAGGAGGCAGAGAAACAGAGGAAACATGACTTGGAGATGGAGAAGTTAAGGCAAGAGCGAAGAGATCAAGGGTCAGACCGAGAGGAGCGGTTTAATGTTAGTCGGGAGTTGAGGTTAGTACCTCCGTTCGAGGAGATGGATGTTGATAGTTATTTCTTGCTTTTTGAAAAGGTGGCAGTGAATCAGAAGTGGCCCAAAGAGCAGTGGGTGGCGTTGTTACAAAGTGTGTTAAAAGGGAAGGCACAACGAGCATATGCGGTGTTGTCCATGGAGGAGGAAGAGGTGGAGAATTATGCCGAAGTAAAGGCGGCCATTCTCCGGATTTACTAATTGGTACCTGAGGTGTATAGACAAAAGTTCAGAAATTTAAGGAAAGGGTGGAATCAAACGTATACCGAGCTAGCCCATGAGAAGGGTGTGCTCTTGGACCGTTGGTGCACCGCGGAACAGGTGGACGAGGATTATGGGCGTCTCAGGGAGTTATTTTTGATTGAGGAATTTAAAGGTTGTGTTCCGGAAGAGACCCGGATGTATTTGACTGAGAGGCCGAATAAGTCCCTCTCAGAATTTGCTAGGTTCGCAGATGAATACGCCCTAACCCACAAGACAAAGTTTCCCTCGAATAAAAGTACCCCGAGAGACCGTGGGAACGGTAGAGAAAGCCCGCCGGCTGAGGCGGAGATCCCGCTGGGAGCTAGTGGTAAAATTGAGGAGGAGAGGCAAGACGGCAGGAGAGGTCCTGGCTTGACCTGTTTTAATTGTGGAAAGGTGGGTCATATTGCATCTAAGTGCTTTGCTCCGAGGAAGGAGCCAGAAAAGGGGAAAGCAGCGGTCCCTATCGGGTGTGCAGTGGTAATCAGAAAATCGACAAGAGGGTCCCGGGTAGGCAGAGTGCGAGAGGGGTCTGAGATTTATCTGTCACACGGAACCGTGTCTTTGAGGGAGGGGGACCCACCAATTCCCGTACGGATTTGGAGAGACACGGGGGCGGAGCTATCACTGATTAGCAGTAAAGTGTTAAAGTTTGGACCTCAGACGGGAGAGGTAGCCCTGAGAGGCATAGGAAAATGGATAGAAATGTTGTCCTTACATAAGGTCATTATGGATTGTGAGCTGGTGTATGGATCAGTTGAAATGGGGGTGCCATCAGAATTCCCGAGAACCGACGTGGACGTCCTTCTTGGGAACGATTTAGCAGGGGGTAAGGTTTGGTCAGCCATGACTATGACCCGCCGACCGGTGCGTGTTGAGGCCCCGCCCCTAGCATCCCCGAGCTATCCCGCATGCGCGGTCACTCGCAGCCTGTCGAGATCGGCAGCTGAGAACGGGAGCAGTTTAAAATTGGCCAGTTTTGATTTGGCCGAGATGTCTTTATCGACCCTGTGCCCCGAGGGTTTAGAGGGTGGAAAAACGAAGAGTAGTAAAGTGAAAGGAGGTAAGGGAGAGGAGATAGACCTTCCCTTAGCGAAGAGGAAGGTCCTAGAGGTAGGAAATAAAGAGGAGAAACAGATAAAGCTGTTAAAAGGTCCAGGGTTGGACAGGGATGATCTGTCTGGGTTGGCAGAACTGTTTGAAGAAGTTGCGAGTTCTAAAGGTGTTCCCGATAATGAGATGAGGGCAGTCCTAGAGGGAAAGGATGCCATTACCTTGGAGAGGTCTGCTGGGTTGGCAGATGAGGTTGTTTCAGCCTGCAGGGTTGAGTTTACTCCGGAAGGGAGTTGCCCAGAGAGTAGCTGGGAGGAGCAAGGGAATTTGGAATTTGAAAAAGGTACGGGTATTGAAAGCCTGGAAGAGGTCAATGTCCCATTTGAGTGTGTCCAAGGCGGGGATGCACGTGGTCCTGAACCTAGTCACGGAGCTCAGAAAAGGTCTGAGGTATCTGATTCAGCTGAACGAGACGGCTGTCCTTTTGGTTCAGATAGACTGGGTTCAGTGAAGACAGGGTTAACCCTGGTAATTGTGGGAAGTAAGGGTTCCCAGGTGTTTGTACTCGAAGGGGTGGTGAAACTTAAAGCGGAACTCGAACATGGGGAGATAAATATTATTATTGAAAGGAACGGAAAGTTTGTAGTTCCCAAATCCAATGAAGAAATTTTAAGCCCTGCAGATCACTTACAGAGTAAGCCGGGAGCTGCCGGGGCCCCACACACTATTGTTATTCAAGGGTATGGTGTGAAACAGCAGAATTTGAAATGCTGTTTGAACAAAGAGGGATCGCTTGCAGATCTTAAATTGAAAACTAATAGCATGACGGTTCCTGAAGAGAAAACTAGCAACTTGCTTAAAACTAAAGAATTGGGTGGAAATGACCTAAATCTGGGACACGGTGATGATAAAATAACTCCTAGGAACGAGGCGGGCGGGAGTTTACCTCACCAAACTACTCGAGTTCCTCCCGTGGGAACTCACCGGAAAAAAGGTGACGGTTAATGGGGGGCGCCATTTTTAAATAGAAAAACCGGCTGTACGGGATTTTGACAAAGCATGTGAATAACAAAGACAGCCCCCTTGGAACCTGCCTGTTAAGTTGAAATCTGATGCTACCAGCCTTTAGTCAGGTACAAGAGGGAAAAATATTAAAGGAAGTGCCACTGTAATCGTTACCTGTTTAGATGCTGAATTAAATGTATAACTGTATAGCTCTGTAGTGAAAAGAAGAGCTTGTGTATTGTGTTAGATTCTAAAATCCTGTAAGACTCTGTACGAATCCGTTTTTAACCGCTGGTAAAAATGTTTTTAAGAGGGGAGGTGTTATGATCCCAGCCCCCTCCTTCCTGAGAATCGCAAGATCGCTATTAATTCAGATCTTGGACCCAGGAAATGAGAGAATCCTCAGAACGACAACACAACGGATTTTGACCATTGTTTCTTGGAGACACCTTTGTGGGTTGCGACTCTATGCTACGTGCCAGCTATCAGGGATGCGTGCACACCCTCGGGCAATGTGGGGTGGGGATTGTATCACTCCACCTTGATTGACATCTACAGCTCTGCAAGTCAAGATAAAAAGGGGACTGCAGGAGGCAGTACCCTAGCGACGCACCAGAAGGAGACACCATCGCTCATCGCTCCCGTGAGGACGGGAAGCTATTCGGAAGCCACGTGTGGTTCATTTCCCCTAGCCTGGGGAGCGAGTGGCTGATAACACCGAAAAGGACTTCGAACTGACAACGGGGAACCCACGTTCCCGATTCAACGATTTGAGTCCAAAAGGCTGGCAAGTTTATTTTCTCACCAAAAATCTCTCTCTCTCTCCAACACGTGAAACCCAGCGGTCCCCAAAAAGGCAAAAAGTCTGCATGAACTCGAGAGACTTTGATATTTCCATCGGACAGTATTTTTACCCCTAGACAAACGATAGAGCTACTTCTTATTGTTGATTATTACTATACCCGTGCTTTAGATTGAGTATTGATGACGTATATTATCCGAATGTTTGTATTAACCTTACTTTTGTGCCCCTTTATAAATAAAAACGTTTAAAAATAGTACCATCAGACTTCAGCGGACCTCTCTATCTTTGCTGGTAAGTGACCCAGTTATGGGGTTCGTAACAGTGGAAACCGGGAGAAATTCCATATGACGAACTGGTCAAGCTCGTGAGGAACCACCACAATCCGAAACCTTCTGTGATAGTCCAACGGTGTAAGTTTCACAGCCATTTCAGGAAGCCAGGTCAGTCTGTGGGTGATTTTGTGGCCGAGCTTCAGCAGCTGTCGGAGCATTGCGATTTCGGAGCTGTGTTGGATAACATGCTCAGTGATAGATTAGTATGTGGCATTAATAATGACACCACACAATGCCGCTTGCTGGGGAAAACCACACCATTGACTTTCAAGACAGCCCTAGAGATTGCTCAATGCATGGAGTTGGCTGCTAATAATGCCAAGGATATACAGAAAGGATATGGAGGGTCACAGTCGGCGGCAGTGCACCAAGTCAGGAGGGAAGCTGGTTAACAGGCAAAGTGGGTGGAATGTTTTTGGTGTGGAGGGACGCACTATGCAAATGTTTGCAAATTCAAAGATGCTGTCTGGAATGCTTGTAGAAAAAAGGGGACATTTAGCTGAAAAGTGCAGGAGCATAAAGGGTAAGGTTAAGCCTGGGCAGGGGAAAGCTCAACAGACTCAGGCAGCCACACATCACCTGGGAGAAGCAGACGGAGAGGCAGCGTGTGCCTACAACATGTTTGGGGTGGAAACGGATGAGGGACCACCTGAACCACATTATGCCACAGTCACTGTCGGGAAAGGACATTAAGTTTGAGATTGATTCAGGGGCTACTGACAGCTAGACTGGACTGCCAACACAGATGCCTTGTGCAGGAAGGCACAGAGTCGACTGTACTTCCTTAGAAGGTTGGCGTCATTCAATGTCTGTAGTGAGATGCTGAAGATGTTCTATAGGTCAGTTGTGGAGAGCGCCCTCTTCTTTGTGGTGGCGTGTTGGGGAGGAAGCATTAAGAAGAGGGACACCTCACGTCTTAATAAGCTGGTAAGGAAGGCGGGCTCTGTCGTGGGCAAAGTACTGGAGAGTTTAACATCGGTAGCTGAGCGAAGGGCGCTGAGTAGGCTACGGTCAATTATGGAAAACTCTGAACATCCTCTACATAGCACCATCCAGAGACAGAGAAGCAGTTTCAGCGACAGGTTACTGTCGATGCAATGCTCCTCAGACAGGATGAAGAGGTCAATACTCCCCAATGCCATTAGGCTTTACAATTCAACCGCCAGGACTTAAGAACTTTTTAAAAGCTATTATTAATGCTTTTTGAGATAGTGATTTAGATGCATATCATATTTTTTACTGAGTTAAGTATTGTATGTAATTAGTTTTGCTACAACAAGTGTATGGGACATTGGAAAAAAGTTGAATTTCCCCATGGGGATGAATAAAGTATCTATCTATCTATCTATCTATCTATCTACTGCATCGGTCATTAGTGAGGAGACCTACAAGAGGACATGGGGGTCCAACCTGCCTCCCATCAGACCTTCTAAGCTCAAACTCAGGACCTATACGGGGCAGCTTATACCTCATTTAGGGGTGTTACATGTGGATATTTCAGCCAGGGGTCAGAAGGCTGAAGCCAGGCTGGTGATAGCTAAGGGCGGTGGGCCCAGTGTGCCCTATGCCATGAAAGTCAAAGTCGAGGAGGAGCAGGAACATTTAACTGGGCTGGGCATCATTGAGCCCGTCCAGTTTTCAAGGTGGGTGGCTCCCATTGTTCCAGTTTTTAAGGCAGATACAGTGGTGAGGATATGTGGGGCCTACAAGCTTATGGTGAATCAGGTCTCTGAGCTGGAGGAGTACCCACTGCCACGGGTGGATGACCTGTTTGTGACCCTGTCTGGGGGTAAGCTGTTCACAAAGCTGGACATGAGCCACGCCTACCAACAGCTGCTGCTTGGCGCGGATTCAAAGGAGTACGTCACCATCAATACGCACAAGAGATTATTCAAATACAATCACCTGGTGTTTGGAGTGGCGTCTAGCCCCGCCATTTTCCAGAGGACAATGGACTCTTTGCTGCAGGGGATTCCGCATGTAGCAGTGTATCTTGATGATACTTTGATCACGGGAGCCATGGAGGGGGAGCATCTGGCTAACTTAGAACAAGTGCTGAAGAGACTCTCAGATGCAGGGCTGCGGTTGAAATGCGGAAAATGTGTGTTCCTGGCTCCGAGTGTGACCTACCTGGGACACAAGATTACAACTGAGGGGCTTTGCCCAGTGGAGGACAAAGTGAGAGCTATCAAGGAGGCCCCAAGCCCCAAGAGTGTCACTGAACTCAGATCATTTTTGGGCATGGTGAATTATTATGGGAAGTTTCTTCCTGACCTCTTAAAGGTTTTGGCCCCACTGTATAAGCTGCTTCACAATGACACTAAGTGTCGGTGGGGTGAAGAGCAGGAGGAAGCTTTCAAGGAAGTGAAAGAACTTTTCCACTCAGTTTGTTCACTACGACCCAGACAAGGAGATCACCCTTTTATGCGACACTTTGCCCTATGGAGTCGGGGCAGTTCTCTCACATGTAATGGAGGACCGTTCAGTGAAGCCTATTAGTTTTGCTTCACGTACCCTGATGGCTGCTGAGAAGGGATATTCACAGCTAGACAAAGAAGGTCTGGCCATTGTTTTTGCGGTCAAACGTTTTCATCAGTATCTCTATGGACGTGCATTCACAATTTATACGGACCATAAACCACTGATGAGCCTTTTTAGGGAGACCAGATGCATCCCACCGCTAGCCTCAGCCAAGATACAGCATTGGGCTCTCACATTGTCAGCCTACCAGTATACTATTGTGTACAGAGCGGGTGGGGACAATGCAAATGTCGATGCGCTGACTTGACTCCCTTTACCTGAGACCCCTGTTACTACATATGTGCCTCCAGATACAGTGTTTTCATTGGAGAGGCTGTCAGAGACATCTGTAAAGGCGACTCAGATCAAGCAATGGACAGAGAGGGACCCAGTCCTGTCTCAAGTCAAGACTTTCCTTTTACAAGGTTTGCCCAGAGTTGTGGAAGGAGAGGAACTGAGGCCTTATGCCAAACGCAAGACAGAACTGTGTCTGCAGGATGGCTGCATTTTCTGGGGGACGAGGGTCATCGTGCCTCCCCCTGGCTGTTCACAGATTGTGGAGGAAATTCATGAGACTTGTCCAGGGGTGTCTCGAATGAAAAAACTTGCAAGATCCTACGGCTGGTGGCCAAGAATGGATCAGGATCTGGAGAACAAGGTAAAATCATGCACGCAATATCAGACCAATCAGAACATGCCACCACCAGCTCCTTTGTACCCATGGGAGTGGCCAGACTACCCCTGGTCTAGGCTACATTTGGACTTTGCTGGCCCCTTTACGGGGCAGATGTTTCTTGTAATAGTAGATGCGCATTCCAAATGGATCGAAGCTCACATCATGAGCAACATCACAGCCCCCTCAACCATAGACAAGCTCAGGCAAGTGTTTGCAGTTCACGGGTTGCCTGACACTCTGGTCACTGATAATGACCCGACGTTCACCAGTGAGCTGTTCGGTGAGTTCATGCGGCAGAATGGCATTCGTCACATTCGGACGGCCCCTTTCCACCCAGCCTCAAATGGTTTAGCTGAGCGGGCTGTTCAGACAGTGAAGGAAGGCCTGAAGCGGATGACAGGGGACTCTCTTAGTACCCGGCTTTCACGTTTCCTGTTTAATAATGTCTCACGCCACAGACTACGACTGCACGCACTCCAGCAGAGATGCTGATGGGGCGTAGGCCTAAGTCAAGATTGGACCTGCTGCACCCGGACATGAAGGCAAAAGTGGGGAGAAAGCAGGAAAAGCAGGAGGAGGGACATGATCAACATGCGCGAGACAGACAATTAGAACCGGATGACAATGTCTATGTGAGAAACTTTAGCAAGAATCAGCAATGGCTACCTGGAGTTATTCTTAAACAGAGTGGTCCAGTCTCCCATGTTGTTAAGCTGACTGATGGACGTGCTTTCCGCAGACATCAGGACCATGTACGCCTGTGTCATGATTCCGGCTCAGAGGTAGACAGTTCCATGGAGTTTCCAATGGTGGGACAGATTACTGGGGAAGCATGTCCACCAGTGACTTTGCTAGAGGGGGAGACACGGGCAGAGGGGCAGAGTCCCCTGAAGAAGATGGACATTCTCACACGGACACACCGACCCCTCTCGTGTCCCCAACACTAGACCCACTTAAAATATCCTCCCAGCGGAGCCTGCTAGGTCACCAGGGGTAGTGTGTAGATCGCAGTGCCCTCGCAAACCACCTGACAGACTGAATCTTTGATTGGATAGTTTTTTTTGTTAGATTGAATGTTGAATTTGCTATGTTTGTTTAGGTGTTTTGTTTTGGTAACCTGTTGCTAATGATACCACTGTTTTTATTTCCCAGTTCTTCTATATTTGGGGAATGTTGGATTTTAAAGGGGGAGAAGTGTGTAATGTGAGTATTATTAACAGTAAGTTAATACTAATCAGGAACCTGTTTGTAACAAGAGGCGGGTTCCGGGGTTGGTAGGGTTTTATTTCTGCTCTTTTTACTTCCAGTATGCATTGTATATAGTTCCACCCGCCATGCCGCACGAGTGTCCTGAAAGCCTCTGTATTGTAAATGTCATTTGCCGTCCCTGATAAAGATGTTCTTTTGGCCATGAAATTGTTGAGTGGTCCTTTTTTAAAGTAGAAGTTACCATAAACTTAATCTAGATTAGCATCCCATGAGGGACCTTGTCAAATGCCTGACTAAAATCCAGATATTCCAGATCACTGCCCTAAACCTCATCAGTCTCTCCAGGCAAACTTATCAAAAATCTCAGTCAAGTTTTTGCAAGTAAAGCTATGTGAGTCATTTTATGTTTAAGAAAAAAAAATGTAAATTCAAAACCTAAACATAAAATGTGCTAAAAACTCTTTACATATTTACGCCATCATGTCAGACCAGCCTCTTAAAGTGAAACTCGAACTCAATGTTTGTGGTTGTGAACTATGTACTGTACATTTCTACCAATTATGTTACCCTTACACACTACACAGGCACTCCTTACACCCACACACCCCCATAAGAGCATTGTGAGCTGTCAGGAGCTTGGACGAATCAACTGGCTTGTGTCCTATGTTGCATGGGTGGAGGAACTGCAGGTGCCTCTGGCTCAGCCAGAGGTGTGTTGACTCATGATGATGTCATGACAGCAGGGGCATGGTAGTGGAATCCTTCAAATCTTGCTGGGCCATTTTAAGGCGATCTACTGAAATACACTCAGGTTTACAAAAGTCTCTGTTCCAAAATGTGGAACGGGCCACCGTACGGGGGACTAAGGGGATGTTGGTGTACATTATGGCAGACGAAAACAATGAGGCAAAATGTAGGTCAACAGGAACACAAGAGTACTGTACAGCAATATGGTAGGAATAGGTAAAAAGGAATTGAATTGAGGGTGGAACACTGCTGAGAGGCAGACCAGACGGTTGTGGTGTCAGGAATAAAATCACAAGGCACGTGTAACGGCTGTCCGTATACCAGCTCAGCCACAGAGAACTGCCAGTCTTCTTTTAGAGCTCTTTTGAGTCCTGGCAGGACCCAAGGGAGATGATGATGCCAACACTCATCTGTAAGGGATGCCTTTCGGGGCATTAAATTCGCTTGCATAGGCCATTGGACTGTAGGTGATAGACCGTGGTGTGATGTAGCCTAACCCTGGGGTTTTGGGCCATTGCAGCCCAGAAGTCTGATAGAATTGAGGACCATAGTTAAATATCAGATGGGATGCCAAACTGAGCAACCCAGGTGCTGATGAACACTCGAGCCACATCTGCAGCCATTATTGATGCTAGGGGGTTGATCTCTGGCCACCTGGTGGTATGGTTCACCATGGTAAGGAGGTGCGTGAAAACGCAGGAAGGCAGAAGAGAACCAACAAGATCCACATTGACACGGTCTAACTATCACTCAGGGACCTCAAAAAACGCTAATGGTGCCTCAACATGACAGTTAGTTTTTGCCTACTGGCACTCCACAAAGGCTGGAGTCAAATCACGCACGTCCTTTCGAAAGCTGTGCCACTTTAGTGCAACCAGTTTCTGTGAGGCCTTCTGGCCCGGATGTGAAAGACTATGTTTAGAGTCAAAACAGTCCATCTCCATTTTCTGATGGGGTGAGGGCAACGGGTTGAGACATTGCACAGGAGAGAAACCCCAGCTTCCCTGAACTTAATGTCAGCCAACCACAGGCTGGTGACTGCTGTTTGGTAAGCCTGGATCTCTGGGTCAGTAGCTTGGTCAGCTGCCATGCCGGGATAGTCAATACCTATGTGTATGGCCTCAATGGCTGGCCGTGAGAGGCAATCAGCCATGGCATTATTTTTCCCCTTGATAGGTTGTATATCAGTTGTGAACTTGGATGTGTACAGCAGTTGGTGTTGCTGCTGTGCAGACCAAAGGTCTGATATTTTGGCCATCATGTGCAGTGGGGGGGGGGGGGGGGTGGTTTGTGGCCAAAAAATGCTGTGAAATGGTGACACCCTAGAAGAAAACAAAAATGGCGGACAGCCAGATAGAGGCCAAGAAGATCGCAGTCAAGCGTGCTGTGCTTCCTTTTGTGGGTACAGAGCTGGCAGCTGAAGAGGGCGAACGACTGCCACATGTCTCCAACTGTTTGTGTACAGCACCCACAGCACAGTCTGAAGCATCAGTAGTAATGGCAATGGGTGCATTGGGAGGGGTTGCACCAGTAGGGTTACATGAGAAAGAGCTTGTTAGGTATCATCAAATGCCCAGGTCATGTCTGCTGACCAGTCAAGCACTTGATGAGGGGTATTACCTTTATGCGCTCTATGCAGTGGGAGCATGTTCAGCAGCTCGTGGAATGAAGCGGAGATACAAATTAACTATACCTAAAAACTCTTTTTGATGGGAGGGGTTTTGCACCTTCTGTGGAGATGTGATGGCTGAGAAAGTCAATGATTGACAACCCAAACTGACATTTAGCAAGGTCAATAATCAACCCATGTTGGCTTAAGTACTCGAAAAGTGTGTGGAGATGGGATAGGAGTTCAGATTTAGATGCACTGGCATCCAGGTAAAAAAACAGAAAATCTAAGTCTTTTAATATAGATTCCATCAGCTGTTGGAAAGTCTGTGCTGCATTTTTCATCCTAAATAGTTGATGCAGAAACTCAATGTGTCCAAATGGGGTTATCACAGCTGTTTTGGGAATGTCCTTTGAGCACACAGGCACTTGATGGTAGTCCTTAATTAAATTAACTTTGGAAAAAATTTACTTTCCAGTTAAACATGCTGAAAAGTCTTGGATGAGCAGGACCGGGTAAGGATTGGAGTTGGTGACTTCATTAAGGTGTCGGTAATCACCACATGGGTGGCAACCAGCACTGGCCTTAAGGACCATATGGAGGGGCAAAGCCCAGGGGCTATTTGACCGGTGTACAATGCCAAACCTTTCCATGTTGGGAAGCTCAGCCTCGGCGGTTACCAGCTTTTCTGGGTCTAGTCTACGTACTTGGTCATGGACTGACAAGCCAGTAGTGGGAATGTGTTGCTTGACCCCATGGTTTGTGACTGTAGTGGAGAATGTGGGCTTGGTGAGGTCTCGGAATTTGCCCAGCAGTACAGTAAACTCACGTGCGGTGGTGCTTGATGGAGTCATTATGGGGAACTCATTGGGGGAGCAGGGTAACGAACCAAAGTCCTTGACGTCCACAAGCCAGCAGTTCTTAAGATCAACTAACAGAGGAAATCCAGGCACACAGGAAATATGCACTGAGCAGAGGCCTAGCCACTTTGGGCAGGACAAAGTCCCACATGTAACGTTGCCCACTGAGGCAGAGTGTCACACTTTGTGTCCTGAAAGTCTGTATCTTGCTGCCATTGGCTGTCCGCAGTGAGGTTTTGTCATTCTTTGCCTTCTCATCAATAGGCGATGCTGGCAGCACGCTCACTTGTGCACCCATGTCACACAGGAGGCATTGTCCTGAAATGGTGTCCATTATGAACAGTAGGTGTTCCTGGCAGCTGGAATCCACAGTGTTCTCGGACCTCTGATGTCCCACTATGCTGGCCCTGTCATAATTGAAAGGTGGTTGGCATTTCCTGCTGTTCATACCAAAGCAAGAGTGGCTGAAACACAGATTCAGCTGTCTATATTGCAGCCATGGGGATCCATATGTTGGGGCCTTGCTGACCAGGCTCATTGATGTAGAGAAAGGAGGAGGAGGATGTGCTATTGCCTAGCTGAGTGTAGACTCTCAGTCATTTTAGCAAGCTCCCAATAGTTTTTCACAAATGCATTAGTGAGGGCTATGCGAACTTCATCAGCCATTTGCTGCATGAAAAGTTCTTCAAAATTGAAACAAGGATGGAGATTTCCAGGAGAGACAGCATGTGGTCCATTAGCTCTGAAGGCTTGGCATTGCTGAGGCCAGGCAAGCAGAACAACTGTTTGATGTGTTCAGGCTCCAATAGTCCAGAAGTTTGAAAAGTGAGTTTTCAGCAATCGACACTTATCGTGTTGAGGCGGGCATTCTAGTAGACTCACCAGTCTTGCAGCCATGGAATTACTGATCGATACTGTCACATAAAAAATCTTGTTGTTATTGGTGGTGATTTCTTGCAGTGCGAATTGCGCCTCGGCTTGTATAACCACACAATGGCTGTTTGCTCCCAAAACTCCAGCAGTTTCAAAGGAACAATGTTGGCCAACATGTTTAGTAACTCTAGAATTGTCTTAGAGTATTGGGGTCACCAATGCAGGTTTTCAGAAATGAAACTGTGTGAGGCTTTTTAAGTTTAAGAAAAAACAACACATTTCATTGAACTTCAAAACTGAACATAAAATGGATTACATCATCACGTTAGATGAGCCTCTTACAGCGAAACCCCAACTCTATGTCAGTGGTTGTGAATTATGCATATCTCCACCAATTACCCTACAGCATGACCTGCCACGCACAAGGCCATGCTGGCACTCCCTAATTAGGCCGTGAGTTTCCAAGTGCTTATGTATCCTATCGCTAAGAATTTTCTCCAGTAATTTCCCTACAACTGACATGAAACTCACCAGCCTATACTTACCAGGATTTTCCCTTGTTCCCTTCCTAAACAGAGGTACAATATTAGTCACTCACTAATCCTCCGGGACCACACCTGTGGCTATAGACGATATGAAAGTACTGGTCAAGGGCCCAGAAATCTTGTCTCTTGCCTCCTTCAATAAGCTGCAGTGAATCCTATCAGGCCCTGGGGACTTATTTACTTTAATATTCATTGGGAAGTTCAACATGTCCTTCTCCTTGACCTCTGAATGCTTTAAAGTACACTCAGTACTGATCTCCTGGTCCTCCATATCCTCTTTCTTGGTAAATACTGAAGCAAGGTACCCATTAAGTACATCACTCACATTCTCTGCATCCAGGGAAATGTTTCCCCCTTTATCCTTGAGTGGTCCCACCGTCTCCTGAAATATCGTCTTGCTTTTGATGTATGCATGAAATGCCTTTGTCATGGTCCGGTCCGTGAAGTCTGTGTTCCGGTTCATGGTCCGGTCCATGTACTCTGGACTCCGGGTCTTCCGGCTATCCCTTGTTTCAGTTGGGCTGAATCATAGGCACCTGATGCTCGTCTTGGGACTGGGACTATGTGGCCCTGGGTTCGAGTGTAGGTGCTGGTTCGTCTTGACAGTATCCTGTCCTCTGTGGGGTAAATCAGGCCATCTTTGCCATTACTCTGAGGCTGGACTGTTCCCTTCCCTTCCCCTTCTTTCTTTAGCCCTTTGCCTGGAGCCTCGCCTGCGTCTTCGCCTATTCTCGCCGTCCAGTTCTACTGCCGGAGCAAGACCAGAGCCTTGATGTGTCCAGATAGGAACCGTCTTTCGTTGTTTGGAACTGTCTCTTTGTGTCCATGCTTTCGCTGGGTAGTTCCGGCAGTTTGCCGCTACCTAGTGTTGGGAACTGTCTCTTTGTGTCCATGCTTTCGCTGGGTAGGTCCGGCAGTTTGCCGCTACCTAGTGTTGGGAACTGTCTCGTCATTTTCAGCTTTCTGTGTATGAGTCCCGGCCCTACGTCCTGTTCCCAAAGAGGGGTCCCGGCTCTGTGTTCTGCATTCCTGTCTCCCAAGCCAAGGCTCTGTGTTCCGTGTACCTGTCTCCCAAGACCAAGGCTCTGTGTTCCGCATACCTGTCTCCCAAGCCAAGGCTCTGTGTTCCGCATACCTGTCTCCCAAGACCAAGGCTCTGTGTTCTGCATTCCTGTCTCCCAAGCCAAGGCTCTGTGTTCCGTATACCTGTCTCCCAAGCCAAGGCTCTGTGTTCTGCGTTCCTGTCTCCCAAGACCAAGGCTCTGTGTTCTGCGTTCCTGTCTCCCAAGCCAAGGCTTTGTGTTCCACGTACCTGTCTCCCAAGCCAAGGCTCTGTGTTCCGCGTACCTGTCTCCCAAGCCAAGGCTCTATGTTCCGTGTACCTGTCTCCCAAGACCAAGGCTCTGTGTTCTGCATTCCTGTCTCCCAAGTCAAGGCTCTGTGTTCCGTGTACCTGTCTCCCAAGCCAAGGCTCTGTTTTCTGCGTTCCTGTCTCCCAAGACCAAGGCTCTGTGTTCTGCGTTCCTGTCTCCCAAGCCAAGGCTTTGTGTTCCACGTACCTGTCTCCCAAGCCAAGGCTCTGTGTTCCGCGTACCTGTCTCCCAAGCCAAGGCTCTGTGTTCCGTGTACCTGTCTCCCAAGACCAAGGCTCTGTGTTCCGCGTACCTGTCTCCCAAGCCAAGGCTCTGTGTTCCGTGTACCTGTCTCCCAAGACCAAGGCTCTGTGTTCCGCGTACCTGTCTCCCAAGCCAAGGCTCTGTGTTCCGTGTACCTGTCTCCCAAGCCAAGGCTCTGTGTTCCGTGTACCTGTCTCCCAAGACCAAGGCTCTGTGTTCCGCGTACCTGCCTCCCAAGACCAAGGCTCTGTGTTCCGTGTACCTGTCTCCCAAGACCAAGGCTCTGTGTTCTGCGTTCCTGTCTCCCAAGCCAAGGCTCTATGTTCCGTGTACCTGTCTCCCAAGACCAAGGCTCTGTGTTCTGCATTCCTGTCTCCCAAGCCAAGGCTCTGTGTTCCGCGTACCTGTCTCCCAAGCCAAGGCTCTGTGTTCCGCGTACCTGTCTCCCAAGCCAAGGCTCTATGTTCCGTGTACCTGTCTCCCAAGACCAAGGCTCTGTGTTCTGCATTCCTGTCTCCCAAGCCAAGGCTCTGTGTTCCGCGTACCTGTCTCCCAAGACCAAGGCTCTGTGTTCTGCGTTCCTGTCTCCCAAGACCAAGGCTCTGTGTTCCGTGTACCTGTCTCCCAAGCCAAGGCTCTGTGTTCCGTGTACCTGTCTCCCAAGACCAAGGCTCTGTGTTCTGCATTCCTGTCTCCCAAGCCAAGGCTCTGTGTTCCGTGTACCTGTCTCCCAAGCCAAGGCTCTGTGTTCTGCGTTCCTGTCTCCCAAGACCAAGGCTCTGTGTTCTGCGTTCCTGTCTCCCAAGCCAAGGCTTTGTGTTCCACGTACCTGTCTCCCAAGCCAAGGCTCTGTGTTCCGCGTACCTGTCTCCCAAGCCAAGGCTCTATGTTCCGTGTACCTGTCTCCCAAGACCAAGGCTCTGTGTTCTGCATTCCTGTCTCCCAAGTCAAGGCTCTGTGTTCCGTGTACCTGTCTCCCAAGCCAAGGCTCTGTTTTCTGCGTTCCTGTCTCCCAAGACCAAGGCTCTGTGTTCTGCGTTCCTGTCTCCCAAGCCAAGGCTTTGTGTTCCACGTACCTGTCTCCCAAGCCAAGGCTCTGTGTTCCGCGTACCTGTCTCCCAAGCCAAGGCTCTGTGTTCCGTGTACCTGTCTCCCAAGACCAAGGCTCTGTGTTCCGTGAACCTGTCTCCCAAGACCAAGGCTCTGTGTTCCGTGAACCTGTCTCCCAAGACCAAGGCTCTGTGTTCTGCGTTCCTGTCTCCCAAGCCAAGGCTTTGTGTTCCGTGTACCTGTCTCCCAAGACCAAGGCTCTGTGTTCTGCATTCCTGTCTCCCAAGCCAAGGCTCTGTGTTCCGCGTACCTGTCTGCCAAGACCAAGGCTCTGTGTTCCGCGTTCCTGTCTCCCAAGCCAAGGCTCTGTGTTCTGCATTCCTGTCTCCCAAGCCAAGGCTTTGTGTTCCGTGTACCTGTCTCCCAAGCCAAAGCTCTGTGTTCTGCATTCCTGTCTCCCAAGCCAAGGCTCTGTGTTCCGTGTACCTGTCTCCCAAGCCAAAGCTCTGTGTTCTGCATTCCTGTCTCCCAAGCCAAGGCTCTGTGTTCCGTGTACCTGTCTCCCAAGACCAAGGCTCTGTGTTCTGCATTCCTGTCTCCCAAGCCAAGGCTCTGTGTTCCGTGTACCTGTCTCCCAAGCCAAGGCTCTGTGTTCTGCGTTCCTGTCTCCCAAGACCAAGGCTCTGTGTTCTGCGTTCCTGTCTCCCAAGCCAAGGCTTTGTGTTCCACGTACCTGTCTCCCAAGCCAAGGCTCTGTGTTCCGCGTACCTGTCTCCCAAGCCAAGGCTCTATGTTCCGTGTACCTGTCTCCCAAGACCAAGGCTCTGTGTTCTGCATTCCTGTCTCCCAAGTCAAGGCTCTGTGTTCCGTGTACCTGTCTCCCAAGCCAAGGCTCTGTTTTCTGCGTTCCTGTCTCCCAAGACCAAGGCTCTGTGTTCTGCGTTCCTGTCTCCCAAGCCAAGGCTTTGTGTTCCACGTACCTGTCTCCCAAGCCAAGGCTCTGTGTTCCGCGTACCTGTCTCCCAAGCCAAGGCTCTGTGTTCCGTGTACCTGTCTCCCAAGACCAAGGCTCTGTGTTCCGCGTACCTGTCTCCCAAGCCAAGGCTCTGTGTTCCGTGTACCTGTCTCCCAAGACCAAGGCTCTGTGTTCCGCGTACCTGTCTCCCAAGCCAAGGCTCTGTGTTCCGTGTACCTGTCTCCCAAGCCAAGGCTCTGTGTTCCGTGTACCTGTCTCCCAAGACCAAGGCTCTGTGTTCCGCGTACCTGCCTCCCAAGACCAAGGCTCTGTGTTCCGTGTACCTGTCTCCCAAGACCAAGGCTCTGTGTTCTGCGTTCCTGTCTCCCAAGCCAAGGCTTTGTGTTCCGTGTACCTGTCTCCCAAGCCAAAGCTCTGTGTTCTGCATTCCTGTCTCCCAAGCCAAGGCTCTGTGTTCCGCGTACCTGTCTCCCAAGACCAAGGCTCTGTGTTCTGCGTTCCTGTCTCCCAAGACCAAGGCTCTGTGTTCCGTGTACCTGTCTCCCAAGCCAAGGCTCTGTGTTCCGTGTACCTGTCTCCCAAGACCAAGGCTCTGTGTTCTGCATTCCTGTCTCCCAAGCCAAGGCTCTGTGTTCCGTGTACCTGTCTCCCAAGCCAAGGCTCTGTGTTCTGCGTTCCTGTCTCCCAAGACCAAGGCTCTGTGTTCTGCGTTCCTGTCTCCCAAGCCAAGGCTTTGTGTTCCACGTACCTGTCTCCCAAGCCAAGGCTCTGTGTTCCGCGTACCTGTCTCCCAAGCCAAGGCTCTATGTTCCGTGTACCTGTCTCCCAAGACCAAGGCTCTGTGTTCTGCATTCCTGTCTCCCAAGTCAAGGCTCTGTGTTCCGTGTACCTGTCTCCCAAGCCAAGGCTCTGTTTTCTGCGTTCCTGTCTCCCAAGACCAAGGCTCTGTGTTCTGCGTTCCTGTCTCCCAAGCCAAGGCTTTGTGTTCCGCGTACCTGTCTCCCAAGCCAAGGCTCTGTGTTCCGTGTACCTGTCTCCCAAGACCAAGGCTCTGTGTTCCGCGTACCTGCCTCCCAAGACCAAGGCTCTGTGTTCCGTGTACCTGTCTCCCAAGACCAAGGCTCTGTGTTCTGCGTTCCTGTCTCCCAAGCCAAGGCTTTGTGTTCCGTGTACCTGTCTCCCAAGCCAAAGCTCTGTGTTCTGCATTCCTGTCTCCCAAGCCAAGGCTCTGTGTTCCGCGTACCTGTCTCCCAAGCCAAGGCTCTGTGTTCCGCGTACCTGTCTCCCAAGCCAAGGCTCTGTGTTCCGTGTACCTGTCTCCCAAGACCAAGGCTCTGTGTTCCGCGTACCTGTCTCCCAAGCCAAGGCTTTGTGTTCCGTGTACCTGTCTCCCAAGACCAAGGCTCTGTGTTCCGCGTTCCTGTCTCCCAAGCCAAGGCTCTGTGTTCCGCGTTCCTGTCTCCCAAGCCAAGGCTTTGTGTTCCGTGTACCTGTCTCCCAAGCCAAAGCTCTGTGTTCTGCGTTCCTGTCTCCCAAGCCAAGGCTTTGTGTTTCGTGTACCTGTCTCCCAAGTCAAAGCTCTGTGTTCTGCGTTCCTGTCTCCCAAGACCAAGGCTTTGTGTTCCGTGTTCCTGTCTCCCAAGACCAAGGCTCTGTGTTCCGCGTTCCTGTCTCCCAAGCCAAGGCTCTGTGTTCCGCGTTCCTGTCTCCCAAGCCAAGGCTTTGTGTTCCGTGTACCTGTCTCCCAAGCCAAAGCTCTGTGTTCTGCATTCCTGTCTCCCAAGACCAAGGCTCTGTGTTCCGCGTACCTGTCTCCCAAGACCAAGGCTCTGTGTTCCGCGTACCTGTCTCCCAAGACCAAGGCTCTGTGTTCCGCGTTCCTGTCTCCCAAGCCAAGGCTTTGTGTTCCGCGTACCTGTCTCCCAAGCCAAAGCTCTGTGTTCTGCGTTCCTGTCTCCCAAGACCAAGGCTCTGTGTTCCGCGTACCTGTCTCCCAAGACCAAGGCTCTGTGTTCCGCGTACCTGTCTCCCAAGACCAAGGCTCTGTGTTCCGCGTTCCTGTCTCCCAAGCCAAGGCTTTGTGTTCCGCGTACCTGTCTCCCAAGCCAAAGCTCTGTGTTCTGTGTTCCTGTCTCCCAAGACCAAGGCTCTGTGTTCCGCGTACCTGTCTCCCAAGACCAAGGCTCTGTGTTCCGCGTACCTGTCTCCCAAGCCAAGGCTCTGTGTTCCGCGTACCTGTCTCCCAAGCCAAGGCTCTATGTTCTGCGTTCTTGTCTCCCAAGCCAAGGCTCTGTGTTCCGCGTACCTGTCTCCCAAGCCAAGGCTCTGTGTTCCGCGTACCTGTCTCCCAAGCCAAGGCTCTGTGTTCCGCGTACCTGTCTCCCAAGACCAAGGCTCTGTGTTCTGCGTTCCTGTCTCCCAAGCCAAGGCTCTGTGTTCCGCGTTCCTGTCTCCCAAGCCAAGGCTTTGTGTTCCGTGTACCTGTCTCCCAAGCCAAGGCTCTGTGTTCTGCGTTCTTGTCTCCCAAGCCAAGGCTCTGTGTTCCGCGTACCTGTCTCCCAAGCCAAGGCTCTGTGTTCCGCGTACCTGTCTCCCAAGCCAAGGCTCTGTGTTCCGCGTACCTGTCTCCCAAGACCAAGGCTCTGTGTTCTGCGTACCTGTCTCCCAAGCCAAGGCTTTGTGTTCCATTCTCCCAAGTCCAAGTCTGAGCTTCATGTCCTCATCCAGCCCAGGAAACCCGTGTCCAGCCCAGAAGTCCCGTGTCATGCCCTCATGTCCAGTCACTTTGCCCTGCCACATCTTGTCCTCGTCTGCATCCGGAGTCTGAGCCCGAGTCAAGACACAGGTTCCGGGTCCCTGTCCAGTCTCTGGCTCGGAGTCCTTGTCCAGGTTCCAAGCTCCTAGTTCCTCGTCCATGTCCCACTTTCCTAGTCTAGTCCTAGTCCAGGCCCTGTATCCCTATCTCGTCCAGGGCTTGTGTCTTGTCCAACATCATTTCTTCCCCACTTCCCTTGCTTTCTTGACACTCCCAGTCCTTTCCCTAGTACTTCAGTGTCTGTGTCTTGCATTTGGGTCCATTCTCAATGCCCACCTTATGACAGCCTTGGGATTCACCTTAATCTTATTTGCCAAGATTTTTTCATGGTCCCTCCTAGCTTTCATAATTCCCTTCTTTTTTTGGCTCCTTTATGCTCCTCTTGTGCTTTGTTTGATCTGGACTTCCAAAGTTTTACATACTTTTTCTTTTTCTTCTTGGGTAATCTATCATGCCCACAGTGTCCTGGGGCAAGGAATTCTCAAGACTCTTTGAGAAGAAATTCTTCCTCATATCAATGGCTTGTTCTCTGAGCCTAATCTTTTTTCTAGGAAAAGCATCCAGCTTTTCTCAGTTCAGCTCATGAAGAATACTGTTTGTTTTAGTCACATCCTGGGGCAGCGTGGTTGCTTAGCAGTCAGTGTAATTGCTATTACTGCATCAAAGATCCGGGTTCAATTCCACTGCTGCCTGTAAGAAGTTTGTTCATTCTCCTGGTGACCACATGGGCTTCATCCAGGTGCTCCAGTTTCCTCCCAAAGCTTTTTAGACCCTTAAAGATTAGGAGGTTTTTACAGTGGGAGTCGTTGGTTGGAGCGCTGCACAAACACAGTTGAAGCATTCCTGCGCAGATGCTTTAGCTTTAAAAACCCAGTCTCCATAAAAGAGGGGTATGGTCTAGCGGAGTGGTCATTGTTGGTGGGCTGGTCTGAGTCAGGGTGGTAAGTCTGTGGCTCAACAGGATTCAGCTAGAATAGGTAGAGGCAAGGAAAGAAGGTAAGTTCATTCCTTATTTCTTATTTCTTGTTTAACTCTTGAGAGAATAGGGGGCATGCCTGCAAGGCCAGTGTTCTGTTCTGGATGTCAGATGTGGAATTTCCAGGAGACTACCAGCCTCCCCGATGGCCACATCTGTACCAGGTGCACCGAGATGCAGCTCCTCAGAGACTGTGTTACGGAAATGGAGCTGCAGCTCGATGACCTTCAGCTTGTTATTGAAAGTGAATTGGTGATAGTCAGGAGCTACTGGCAGATAGTCACCTGCTTCCCCTCCCCCACCCCTTGATCTTTCCTCTGATTGCTTTTTCACCTGGCACCATCCACCCTCCCCCCCACCTTCTTTATAGGGCCCCTGCCCCCTCCTTCTTCAATCCCGACGAAAGGTCTCGGCCCGAAACATTGACTGCTCATTTCAACGGATGCTGCCTGACCTGCTGAGTTCATCCAGCTTGTTTGTACATCTTGAGATAGTCACCCCAAGGCTACAGGAGACAGATAAATGGGTGACTGTCAGGAGAGGTAAAAGGGAACATCAGACAGTGGAGAGCATCCCTGTGGCCAACCCCCCTCAACAATAAGTACTCCATTTTGAGTACTGTTGGGGGTGGACAACCTAGCTAGGGGAAGGACCAGCGGCCGTGAGTCTGGCCCTGTGGCTCAGAAAGGCTAGAAACAGAAGAGGATGGCAGCAGTAATAAGGGACTCTATAGTCAAGGAGACAGACAATTCTGTAGAGGTGAAGAAGGAACATGGTTGGTAGTTAGCCTCAGGTGCCAGGGTCCATGATGTTTCTGAACATGTCCTGAAAAGGGAGGGTGAGTAGTCAAAAGTCGTGGTACATATTGATACCAACGACATGGGTAGAAAAAGGGAGGTGGTCCTGAAAACAGAATACAGGGAGTTAGGAAGGAAGCTGAGATGCAGGACCCCAATGATGGTAATCTTGGGATTGCTCTCTACGCCATGCAACAGTGAGGGCAGGAATAAAATGAGGTGGCAGATAAACATGTGGCTGAAGAATTGCAGCTGGGGGCAGGGAGGCAGATTTCTGGATAATTGGGATGTCTTCTGGGGCAGATGTGACCTGTACAAAAGGGGTGGGTTGCACTTGAATCTGAGGGGGACCAATATTCTTGTGGGCAGATTTACTAGAGCTGTTGGGAGTGGTTTAAACTAATATGGCAGGAGGAAGGGAGTCAGTATGGTAGAGCTGAGCATGAGCCAGCAGGTTTTACAAGTAGACGATGATGTAAAATTAGATTAGATTAGATTAGATTCAACTTTATTGTCATTGTGCCAAGTACAGATACAAAGCCAATGAAATGCAGTTAACGTCTAACCAGAAATGCAGGAACACAGTAATATGTGAAAAGGGAGTACAGAAGAGGGCTCGGCACACAGCCTTGAGGCATGCTGGTGTTCAGGGTGAGAATGGAGGAGGAGAGGTTGTCAAACTTAACAGATTGGGGTCTGTTAGTCAGAAAGTCCAAGGTCTGATTGCAGAGGGATGAGCTGATACCAAGCTGGTGAAGTTTTGCGATCAGCTTGGAGGGGATCACAGTATTGAATGCCGAACTAAACTCAATGAACAGCATTCTGACGTAAGAGTTGGGGCTGTCCAGGTGGGTCAGGGCAGAGTGAAGTGCTGTGGAGATGGTGTCCTCTGTTGACCTGTTGGTGCGATAGGCAAATTGATGGGGGTCCAGGGTAGTGGGCAGACAGGATTTCAGATGTGATAGAACCGGTCTCTCAAAGCACTTTGCAATGATGGGGGTGAGTGCAACTGGGCGGAAGTCATTCAGGCCCGTGGCAGTGGAATGTTTTGGCACTGGCACGATGGTGGTGATCTTGAAGCTTGTGGGGACAACTGCCTGGGCCAGGGACAGATTGAAAATGTCCATGAAGACCCCGGCCAACTGCCCTGCACAGACTCTGAGCACACGGCCAGGTATTCCATCCGGACCAGCTGCCTTCCGTACATTCACCCTGCTCAGGGTGGCGCAAACATCGGAGGTGGAAAGTGAGAGAGGCAGTTCACCAGGTGGGAGATCCGCTTTGAGGGTGACCTCCTTGTTCTCTCGGTTAAAGCGAGCATAGAAGTAATTGAGTTCATCAGGGAGGGAAGTAGAGCTGGAAGGGGGCACAGTACTAGGTGGTTTGAAGTCTGTAATGACCTGTATGCCATGCCACATGCACCGGGGGTCCGAGGAGTTGAAATGCTTCTCGATTCTCTGATGTATGTGTGTTTAGCCTGAGAGATTCCCCTCCTCAGCTTGGCCCTGGCTGAGCTGTAAGCCTCCCGGTCTCCAGACCTGAAGGCTGAATCTCTGGCTTTGAGCAGGAGGCAAACCTCTCTGTTCATCCATGGTTTCTGATTGGAGAAAACTTTTATTTGTTTTTGTGATGTCACTCTATCTACACACTTGTTGATGTGCTCAAGGACGGAGTTGGTACATAAGTCAATGTTAATCTGAGAGTCTGTGGTGTCATGGGCAGCAAACGCCCTCCAGTCTGTGTGCTGGGATTGGTGCTGAAGAACAGAGTCAGCACCCTCCAGCCAGATCTTAATAGCCTTCATTGTGGGTTTCACACGTTTAATGACCGGGCTAAACTTGGGAAGCAGAAACAATGAAAGATGGTGGGACTGTCCCAGGTGGGGGAGGGTATTGGCTTTGTAAGCATCAGCCACATTTGTGTAGACATGATCTAAGGTTTTATTTCCATGAACATAAGGAAGGAGAAGCCAATGAATGGTTACAAATGCAGAGCAAAGAGTTAAATTGTACCACAGAGGTAAAATTCAAAAGGGTGAAGAATGCAGGACTGAAGATGCTGTATTTAAATGCACATAGCATTCGGAATAAGGTGGACAAATTCATGGCACAATTAGAGATTGGTCCGTATGATGTTAGGGGCAGCACTGAGTCATGGCTGAAAGAAGGCCATAAGTGGGAGCTTAACATCAAAGGGTATACTTTGTATCAAAAGGACTGGCAGGAAGGCATAGGCAGTGTTGTGGCTGTCTTGGTAAGAGAAGGAATTACATATCTACAAAGAGGTGACAGAGGGTCAGAGAATGTTGAATCTTTGTAGGTGGAGTTAAGAAGCTACAAGGGTTAAAAAAAAGCATTATGGGAGTCATATATAAAGGCCTCCAAATAGTAGCCAAGACGCGGGATTGAGATTGCACAGGGAGTTGTAAAAGGCATGTAATAAAGCTAATGTCACAATTGTAATAGGGTACTTCAATATGCAAGAGAATTGGGAAAATTAGGTTGGTGTCAGATTGCAAGAGAGGGAATTTGTTGAATACCTACAAGGTGGCTTTTCAGAGCAGCTTGAGCTTGTGCCTACTCTGGGAAAGACTATCTTAGATGGGATGCTGTGTAATAACCCAGATCTTTTTAGCGAGCTTAATGTAAAGGAACCCTTAGGAGCCAGTGATCATAATGTTGTAGCCCAAGGAAAAAGTACACACTCAGGGCAACAACTACTTTTTCGGGTTTTAATTCCTTTATCTGTTTTAGACGTTTAAGTGCCAGAAGAGGGTCTTAAAACAAAACGGACGACTTTACAATCAGATCCCGCCATTACAGTCTCCGGTTAACGTTTGATCCACACACTAGTGTGTCCACCAATTGCGTATGCCGTATAAAAATACAAAGAAAATCGCACAAAACTAATACGGTAGTGGCAATTCTGAAGGAACACAATACAAACAACATTAGAATCCCCCCAACCCTGTATCTTATACATAGCAGCGAAAAATGTAAGTGAACACTTCTCATCTAAGACGTTTACTACTTTTTAGTACCACGTGCTGAACCACCGAACGGAGACTAAACATTTACGTTACGCGGTTACATGCACGATCAGTCATGATACAATAAAGTTAGACAAAAGGTGCACTTTGGCACAACTTTTACAAGATATTGCCTGGTAGTTAAATTACAGGAAGACTGATGTGCTTGGTTGGTAAGGAACTTTCCACAAGTCACGCTATCCAGTGTCGAGATCTTCACTCGTCAAAATCTAAAACGTCCACATGTAAAACATGTCAAATTACCGATATTCCTGATTCGCCAACAAGCATAAACAAATTCACATGGATATCGTCAATTAAAGCTCACCTTTCCTCACCATGCCTAGCACCTCTGGGGGAATGTGATCCCAAAGCCCCATCAACTCCTGCAGCAGAAAGCAAAATGGTCTCCCCGCTAGCCCGCGCATGCGTAATGATGTCACCATCTCTACTTAAAGGCGCAGACAACTATTCTCGCATTACTCGGATGAATGCCTGAGTAAACTTTTTAACGATAATGAATCACATTCAATGGTCACCCTGTTACATTCTCCCCTGCATTCAAGTAATCGTCCTCAATTACTCGCTCACTACAAGGGTACATTTAAACTCCTTGACTGCTTCTCTAAAGAGAACTGAACTGAGACTAGCCAGTATCTCCAACACTGCTGCCGGACTGACGAAGGCCTCAGCAAGGACTGACCTTGGTTTGCGATGTGGGTTAGGGTGCTATCCAGCATTTACTCGTTTACTCCTGTGGGGTGCTGCCCCAGGTGTGCTCCCAATCTCCGCCCCTGCATTAGCAGTTATCGGCTCCCCAGTCTCCGTCCCAGAAGGTGTCACGGTTTCAGAAGATATGCTGGTCTAGGCTCAGGTCAAGGCTCTGTACACCCTGTTCTGACATATCTTCTACCATTATCACACCATTTTCTGAATCCTCAGAATCTGATTCCTGCCCCAGGGGTCAGCTGGCCTGAGTTACTGGAGTTTGCAGTCTCCTTTGGTGAGCTGGAGGGGGATGGTTCTCACAGGGACTGATGTCTACCCTGTTCAGCCTCTTGCTAGGCCCACCTTCCAAAGGTTCCACAGTGTATGTGTTGGCTAGTACCTCTACCACCCTGTAGACACTTGGGTTCCAAGCATCCTGGATCTTATTATGGCCTAATGCTCTGTTCCTCAGGTAAACCAGCACATTCACATCAACTTTGGGACAGTAAACTTTGTCCTCCTGCCCGGCAATGCGTTCTGCTGCCTGCTGTTCAGAGTACTCCTTTGCTCTGGCATGCGCATCCCTCAGTCGGCCCTGGGCTACAGCTAGCGTTGGAGTATTCCCTTACATCGGACCACTTACATCATTAGTACCAGCTTCCCAAGCTTGAGTCTGCTTAACCCTACAGCTGTGAAGACCAGCGGTAACCAGTGGCAGGTCAAGAGCAGTGCTGCGATTGATCAAACTACAGATCACCACAGATCCAGCAAACTCCGCATCTTCTGAGACAGGCTCAGCCTCCCCTGCCAATGGCTGCCTAGAAGGTGCATCAGCCACGGTATTTCTCCAACCCGGACGAGACTGGACATCGAAGTCAAACCCTGCGTAGACAAGTTACCTACCCTGGCTGATAATGTTCATGCCTACAATACATAGGATGGGTGGTTCGGTGCCACCAGGATCCCTGACTACTAGAAAGCCATAATTTGGTATCTTCATGCTCATTGTTTGAACCTCTAGCTCTGGATACCCAAGGTAAGGAATATCAAGACTGTTTGCAGCTGTTAGCCTGAGCCAGCCAGCAGTGGACAACACATCCTCGTCCTCTCCATTCAAGTGTTCGCAAAAGTACTGCTCGGTCAGGGTGCTTACTTGACTACCTGTGTCCAACAGACAACGGACAGGGACACCTGATATTTCAAGCTCAACAACTGGACATGTTCCTATGGCGCGTTGCAGCAACTGGTCACGGGACAGGGGTACATCCTCCGTACCTATGAGGTTCCGCCGAATTGCCCGAGTCCCAACCTCAGCAGGAGGATGCAGACTCCACTTCCCTTGCACCCGCTTCTGTGGGCAATTCTTGGCTAAATGCCCTCCCACCTGACACTTGAAACATATTGGTTGCCCATCTTCTGTGAACCTAGGCTGTAAATTACGTCTGCTGCTAGTAGCGTGTGTAAAATCCCTCTGTACAGTGAGATCTTTCACTGCTTGAGTCAATTCACAAAGGTCTTTGCCCTGCTCTGCGACTACTTTAAGGACGTCAACTACTGTGACAGACTCAGATTCCCAAGCTTTAACAATCCTGCCTGGCTACTGCTACACTTTGACTTTCCAGACTTTGTGTTTCCCAGGGGCTCCTCTGCGAGCCACAGACGAGTCTCCTCTCTCACTTCTATCATTGAGGACTCAGGGTGTTTCTGCATGAATCTGTGGAGCTCCCTTCTGAGGGAAGGATCCCTGATCCCCTCTATAAATTCTCTTAGTACCATCCTCTTATTGGTCACGGCATCAGGGGAGTGCTTCAGTATCAAGTTAAGAGCTTGGGCTAGGGCATGCGAAAACTCTCTTACATCTTCACCCTCACGCTGTTTGCGACTGTAGGAGCTATGCCACAGCTGGGGTGCACTACACTTGTCTCTAAACGCTTCCCTGAGATAGGTGAACAAGTCATCAGTCCGGTCTTCCCTCGCATCACTGCGCATACGTGCTCCCTCTAAGGCTGCACCCCCGAGCAGGGACATGACAAAGTCATACTGATCCCTGTCAGACTGATTTCTACTATGAAGTGCACGTTGTACTTCTTCAATAAAGTAATCAACAGACCTCCCATCTTTCTCAACATCCCCTGTAAATGGAACAATGTGCCATTCCCTTGGGACATATACATAGGACCGTTTGTTTATCTATGGTTGCCATGGCTTCATCATACCTACTAAGCAATTCCCAAATTTGTTCATTCAAATCAAGTTCAAGTGGTTTGTCCTCTGAGCATGACATAGTAAAAGCTCAAGTCTTTAAAGTTTTCACAAGCCTGCAAACGGAGTTGCTGCCATCCCTTTTGCTGCAAACACAGTCGCTTCCCAGCCCGCCGTTTCCCGGATCCGTGTCACCGCTCTGCATCCTGACATTAGTCGCTGACGTCCCGACCCAGTTCCGAGGCTCCACCACACTGTCCACGAGGCAACAGGCGCTCTCTCCTTCCGCCCGACGGGAACACGGTCCTGTCTTCACCACTACCATATTAGGTATTGCAGATTATACTGCATACAACAATCAGAGACCCTCTAAACTGACTTAGAATTAACCCCACTCCTGGTACCAAATGTTGTAGCCCAGGAAAACGTACACATTCAGGACAACAACTATTTTTTCGGGTTTTAATTCCTTTATCTGTTTTAGATGTTTAAGTGCCAGAAGAGGGTCCTAAAACAAAATGAACGACTTTACAATCAGATCCCGCCATTACAGTCTCCGGTTAATGTTTGATCCACACACTGGTGTGTCCACCAATTGCGTATGCCGTATAAAAATACAAAGAAAATCGCACAAAACTAATACGGTAGTGGCAATTCTGAAGGAACACAATACAAACAACATTAGAATCCCCCCAACCCTGTATCTTATATATAGCAGCAAAAAATGTAAGTGAACACTTCTCATCTAAGACGTCTACTACTTTTTAGTACACACGTGCTGAACCCCTGAACGGAGACTAAACATTTACGTTACGCGGTTACATGCACAATCAGTCATGATACAATAAAGTTAGACAAAAGGTACACTTTGGCACAACTTTTACAAGATATTGCCTGGTAGTTAAATTACAGGAAGACTGACCTACTTGGCCGGTGAGGAACTTTGCAAGCCACGCTATCTAGCATCGAGTTCTTTACTCGTGAAAATCTAAAGCACCCACATGTAAAACATGTCAAATTACCGATATTCCAGATTCGCCAACAAGTATAAACAAATTCACATGGATATCGTCAATTACAGCTCACCTTTCCTCACCATGCCTAGCACCTCTGGGGGAATGTGATCCCAAAGCCCCACCAACTCCTGCAGCAGAAAGCAAAATGGTCTCCCCACTAGCCCATGCGTGCGTAATGACGTCACCATCTCCACTTAAAGGCGCAGACAACTATTCTCACATTACCTGGATGAATGCCTGAGTACACTTTTTAACGTTAATGAATCGCATTCAATGGTCACCCGGTTACAATAATATAATTGAATTCATACTGTTAATTGAGAGGGAGAAGCATAATTCACATGTATCAGTATTGCATTGGAATAAAGGGAACTACAGAAGCATGAGAGAGGAGCTTGCCCAGGAGGATTGGAGGAGGACACTGGTGGGATGACGGCAGAGCAGAGATGGCTGAAGTTTTTGGGAACAGTTCACAAGGTGCAGGATAGATAGGTCCCACAGAAGAGGAAGTTCTTAAATGGCAGGGGTGGGCAACTGTGGCCGACAAGGGAAGTTAACGACTGCATAGAAGCCAAGGAAAGGGCATACAGGTAGCAAAACTGAGTGGGAAATTGGATGATTGGGAAGCTTTTAAAATCCAACAAAAGGCATCTAAAAAAGCTACAAGGGAGAAGATAAAATATGAAGGGAAACTAGCTGTTAATAGTATAAAACAGGATACTATAAGTTTTTTCCATTGTATAAAGAGTAAAAGGGAGGTGAGAGTTGATATTGGACCACTGGAAGATGATGCTGAGACAAAGAAATGGCAGATGAACAATAGGTACTTTGCAGCAGTCTTCACTGTGGAAGACACTAACAGTGAGCCAGACGTCCGTGAGTGTTGGGGAGCAGGAGTGAGTGCCACTGCTATTACAAAGAAAAATGTGCTAGGCAAACTGAAAGGTCTTAAGGTAGATAAATCACCTGGCACAGATGGACTACATCCCAGAGTCATGAAAGAGGTTACTGAAGAAATAGTTGATTCATTAGTCATGATCTTTCGAGAATCACTTGATTCTGATATGGCGCTGGAGGACTGGCTTATTGCAAATATCACTCAGCTCTTTAAGGAGGGAAGAATGCAAAAGACAGGAAGCTGATTGCCTAATCTCAGTGGCTGCGGAAGTGTTGGAGTCTGTTATGAAGGATGAGCCCTTGGTGTACTTGGAAACTAATAATAAAATAAGTCAAAGTCAGTATGGATTCTGTGAAGGGAGATCTTGCCTGACAAATCTGTTAAAGTTCTTCGATGAAGTAACAAGCATGTGCACAAAGGAGAGGCAGTAAATGTCATTTACTCGGGTTTTCAGAAGGCATTTGATAAGGTGCCACACATGAGGCTGCTTAATAACATAAAATCCTATGGCATTACAGGAAAGATACTGGCATGGATTGAGGAATGGCTGACAGGCAGGAGGCAGCAAGTGGGAATAAAGGGGACCTTTTCTGGTTGACTGCCAGTGACTAGTGATGTTCTTTAGGGGTTAGGAACTGCAACTTTTCACACTGTTTGTCAGTGATTTAGATAATGGAATTCATGGCTGTGTGGAAAACATTTGCAGATGATATGAAAATAGGTAGAGGGGTAGGTAGTGCTGAGGAAGAAATATGATTGCAGAAGGACAGACAAATTGGAGGAATGGGCAAAAAAGTGGCAGATAATACAGCGTTGGGAAACGTATGATAATGCACTTTGGTAAAAGGAACAATAGTGCGGACTATCATCTAAATGGGGAGAAAATTCAAACATCAGAAGTGCAGCGGGACATAGGAGTCCTCGTGCAAGACTCCTAGAAGGTTAATTTACAGTTGAGTCTTTTGTAAAGAAGGCGAATGTAATGTTGGCACTTATTTCCAATGTTGGAATATAGAAGCAAGGAGATAATACTGAGCCTTTATATGACATTAGTCAGGCCGCACCTGGAGTATTGCCAACGGTTTGGGGTCTGTTACGAACCCCGTAACTGGGTCACTTACCAGCAAAGATAGAGAGGTCCATTGAAGTCTGATGGTACTATTTTTTACAGTATTTATTAGTAAAAATACACAAAAATAATATCAATGCAAACATACAGATAATATACGTCGTCAATACTAAATCTAAAAGTGCGGGTATAATAATAATCAATAAGAAATAAGCTCTATCGTTGTCTAGGGGATAATGTATTGCCCGATAGAAATATAAAAGTCACTCAGTTCATGCAGGCTGCAGCCTTGGTTGGAGTCGAGAGAGATATTTTTAGAAACTTGCCAATTCCTTTTATGATTTCGATCCATCAGAGTCTCGTTGGGGTGGCCGTTCACTTGTGGCCTCTCCTTTAGCTAAGCCGGTCTTCCGTGGTAAGGCCGCCAATTCCCAGGCAAGGGAAAAGGACGCACGCGAGCCCCCCACCGGCTGTCGCTATTAAACGCTGTCACGGGATTTCTAGCGTTTCTCCTGGTACGTCTCAAGGGGTTGTTCCCCAGACCCTCTTTCATCCTTACTCACGGGGTCTCAGATGTCAATCAGGTTGGGATGATGCAATCCCTCAAGAAGCCCACTCTGGTCGTCCCCTGAGGGCTTCAATGAATAGTACAGTACTCAATACACAATTCCGTCTCCAAGAGACAATGGCCATTATCCGTGGCTTTGTCTTGCTGAGGCCAGGACACATTCCAAAACCTTAAGGATTCTCTCTCATTTCCTGGGTCCCAGACCCGAATTAATAGCGAGCTTGTGATTTTCAAGAAGGAGGGGGCAACTTTGTACCCTTCGGCCCCTCAGAGTTGTGGCACATTCGTAACACCCCCTTCCTTCAAAGCTTTTTTACCATCGGTAAAAATGAATTAATACAGAGTCTTACAGGATTTTAGAATCTAACACAATACAAAAGAGTTTTTTTTCACTACAGAGTAATACAGTTATACATTCAATTCCGCATCTAAACAGTTAATGATAACATTGTCACTTCCTTTAATATCTTAACATCTTGTACCTTAATAAAGTCTTGTAGCATCAGACTCCAATTTAATAACCACCTATTTTTATTTATTCCTTTTTTTCCGCAAACAAAAACTAAAGAGTTGTGATCTTAGCTTACGTGTATACTACAGAAGTTCATGCAAATACTAATCTTTATTGTTACTTTCAAACTTAACAGTCAATCTTCATGGGGGTTGTCTTTATTATTCACATGCTTTGTCGAAATCCCTTAAAACCGGATCCTATTAGATAAAATGGCATCCCGTCAACCCTCGCCCCTTTTCCAGTTAACTCCCACGTGGTTAACTTGTATACTAGTGTGGAATAGGTTTTCACATGCTCCTTTCATAGGAGTTATTTTATCAACAATGTGTTCCAAACTTAGACCATTTTCCAAATTTCCACACAATTCTTTAATTTTAAGCAAGTTGCTAGTTTTCTCTTCAGGACCCTTCATGCTATTAGTTTTCAGTTTAAACTCTTTGTTCAAACAGCATTTCAAATTCTGCTTTTTCACAGCACACTCTTGAATAACAATAGCGTGTGGGGCACCTTTACATTCCAACTCAACCTGTAATTGATTCGCAGGCACTGCATTACCAAACCATTGTCTCTGTAGCCTGGTGGCTGCTTCTGACATCAATCCTGACTTTAAATTTTCTTCATTCAATTTAGGAACTACACTTTTCCCGTTTCCTTCAATAATAATATTCACCTCACCACCTTTTATCTCCTCACTAACTTTTAACACACCTTCGAACACAAACAACTGGGAATTCTCACTTCCCACTATTACCAAGGTTGACCCTTTCTTCACTGAACCAAGTCCATCTGACCCACAAGGACTGCATTCCTTTTCAACTGAATCAAATACCTCAGACTTTTCCTGAGTTTCATCACTAGGTTCAGTACCACGTGCATCCACATCTTGAACACACTCAAACGGGACATCTGCCTCTTCCAGGCTTTCAATACCCGTACCCTTTTCAAATTCTAAATTCCCCTGATCCTCCCAGTTACTCTCTGGGCAACTCCCTTCTGGAGTAAACTCAACCCCGCGGGCTGAAACAACCTCATCTGCCAACCCAGCAGACTTCTTCAAGGTAATGGCACCCTTTTCATCTAGGACTGCCCTCATTTCATTATCGGGAACACCTTTAGAATTTTCAACTTCTTCAAACAGTTCTGCCAAACCAGACAGATCATCCATGTCCAACTCTGGACCTTTTAACAGCCTTATCTGTTTCTCATCTTTACTCCGTGCCTCTATAAATTTCCTCCTGGCTAAGGGCAGGTCTACCTCCTTTCCCTTACCCTCTTTCACTTTCCTATTCTCCATTTTACCACCCTCTAACCCCTCTTGGTACAGGGTCGGTAAAAACGTCTCGGCCAAATCGATACTGGCCTGATTTAAACTGGTCTCATTCTCAGCTGCCTTTCTCGACATGCTGCGAGTGGTCGCGCATGCGGAATAAATCTTGGAATCTAGGGGCGGGACCTTATAAACTCACAGGCTGGCTCGTCAGCTTCATTGCTGACCAAACCTTGCCACCGGCTAATTCGTTACCAAGAAGGACGTCCACGTCAGTTCTTGGGAATTCTGATCGCACCCCTATTTCAACTGGTCCAGATACCAGCTCACAATTTATAATGATCCTATGCAAGGGCACCGCTTCTGTCCCTTTTCCTATGCCTCTCAAAGCTACCATTCTAGTCTTGCAGCCAAAATCCAGTACCTTACTGCTAATCAATGACAGTTCAGCTCCCGTGTCTCTCCAGATCCGCACTGGAACTGGTGTGTCTCCCTCTCTCACAGACACGATTCCTTCTGAAATACATTTCTCAGACCCTTCTCGTACTCTGTCTACCTGGGGCTCTCTCGTCGATTTACTGATCACCACAGCACATCCTATAGGGACTGCTGCTTTCCATTTTCATGTCTCCTTCCTCGGAGCAAGGCACTTAGATGCAATATGACCCACCTTTCCACAATTAAAACAGGTCAAGCCAGGACCTCTCCTGCCGTCTTGCCTCTCCTCCTCAATTTTACCACTAGCTCCTGTTACGAATGTGCCACAGCTTTGAGGGGCCGAAGGGTGCGGGGTAGCCCCCTCCTTTGTGAGAATCGCAAGATCACTATTAAGTCAGTTCAGGGGACACAGGAAATGAGAGAAAGACATGCAAAATCCACAAAAGGCGGACCCATTGGTACCGGCTATTGTCTCTTGGAGACGGACTTGTGTATTGCATCCGGTATGATGCATCGAAGCCCCCCCCCAGGCAATGAACCGAGGGGGAGGTTGGTGGAGGGATTGCATCATCCCAACCTGATTGACACCTGAGACCCTGTGAGTCAGGATAAAAAGAGGGTCTGGGGGAACAGCCCCTCAGATGCACCAGAGGAAACGCTAGCGATCCCGTAATAGCAAAAACCGGTAGAAGGCCACATGCATCCGTTTCCATTTGCCCCGGAATTGGTGGTCTTTACCACGGAAGAACGGTTTTTAGCTAACAGCGGGGAAATCAACTCCCAACGACTCTCGAAGGATTGACATCATAAAAGGAATGGGCAAGTTTTAACCCGTCTTTCTCTCCAACCAAAGGCTGCAGCCTACAGCTTGACTGAACTAAAGTGACTTTTATATTTCCATCGGACAATACATTATCTCCTAGACAACGATAGAGCTATTTCTTATTGATTATTATTATACCCGCGCTTTTAGATTTAGTATTGACGACGTATATTATCTGTGTGTTTGCATTGATATTATTTTTGTGTATTTCTATCAATAAATACTGTTAAAAATAGTAGCATCAGACTTCAACGGACCTCTCTATCTTTGCTGGTAAGTGACCTGGTTACGGGGTACGTAACAACTTGGGGTTCTTGTCTCGAGATTTGACACCAAATTGGGAGGCCAGTGAATCGGGCTTGTAAGTCCAAACTTGGATCTGGTTACGCGGGTAGCCAGACGGAAAACCAGCAAAGATGGACGTGGGTGAATTTATAGAAAACCCGACTCTGGAGGCGCTAGAGGCAGCCACCAAATCAGACTTGATAAATTTGGTGAAGGGGTTAAACCTCGCAGAGGTGAGGTTGTCAATGAAAAAGCGGGAGGTGCGAAGGGCAATAACTCAGTATTATATTGGGAAGAATGTGTTTGCAGCTGAGGTATTGGAAAATATCCCTGAAAAGGTACCAGCTAGTGGGACGGCTCAGTTAGAGTTGGAGAAATTAAGGTTGGAACATGCAATTAAATTAAAGCAGTTGGAAGCAGCTGAGACAGAGAAAGAAAGGGCCGAGAGAGAAAGGGAGCAAGCGCTCCAGCTAAAGGAGTTAGAGGTGAAACGGGAGGAGGAAAGAGCTGAGAAACAAAGAGAGCACGAAATTCAGTTAAAACAGCTGGAAGCAGCTGAGAAGGAGAAAGACAGAGCCAAGAGAGAGAGAGAGAAAGAGAGGGAAAGAGCTGAGAAAGAGAAGGAAAGGGCCGAGAAGGAGAGGGAGGCAGAGAAACAGAGGAAACATGACTTGGAGATGGAGAAGTTAAGGCAAGAGCAACGAGTTCAGGGGTCAGACCGAGAGGAGCGGTTTAATGTTAGTCGGGAGTTGAGGTTAGTACCTCCGTTCGAGGAGATGGATGTTGATAGTTATTTCTTGCTTTTTGAAAAGGTGGCAGTGAGTCAGAAGTGGCCCAGAGCACAGTGGGTGGCGTTGTTACAAAGTGTGTTAAAAGGGAAGGCACAGTGGGCATATATGGCGTTGTCCATGGAGGAGGAAGAGGAGGAGAGTTATGACAAAGTAAAGGCGGCCATTCTCCGGAGTTATGAGTTAGTACTTGAAGCGTATAGACAAAAGTTCAGAAATTTGAAAAAAGGGTGGAATCAGACGTATACCGAGTTTGCCTATGAGAAGGGTGTGCTCTTGGACAGTTGGTGCACAGCAGAGATAGTGGAAGAGGATTATTGGCATCTCAGGGAGTTAATTCTGATTGAGGAATTTAAAGGTTGTGTTTCGGAGGATATCCGGATGTATTTGAATGAGAAGCCGAATAAGTCCATCTCAGAATTTGCTAGGTTTGCAGATGAATATGCCCTAACCCACAAGACAAAGTTTTCCTCGAATAAATGTTCCCAGAGAGACCGTGGGAACGATCGAGAAAGCCCGCCGGCTGAGGCAGAGGTCCCGCCGGGAGCTAGTGGTAAGATTGAGGGGGAAAGGCAAGAGGGCCAGAGATTTCCGGGCTTGACCTGTTTTAATTGTGGAAAGGGGGGGCATATTGCATCTAGGTGCTTTGCTCCGAGGAAAGAGACAGGAAAAGGGAAAGCAGCAGTCCGTATCGGATGTGCCGTGGTAATCAGTAAATCGACAAGAGAGCCCCGGGTAGACAGAGTACGAGAAGGGTCTGAGACTTGTATGTCAAACGGAACTGTGTCTGTGAGGGAGGGAGGCACCTCAGTTCCAGTACGGATCTGGAGAGACACGGGGGCTGAACTATCATTGATCAGCAGTAAGGTACTAGATTTTGGTCGCAAGACGGGAATGGTAGCTGTGAAAGGAATAGGCAAAGGGACGGAAATTGTGCCCTTGCATAGGGTCATTATGAATTGTGAGCTAGTCTCTGGACCAGTTGAAATGGGGGTGCGATCAGAATTCCTGAGAACTGATGCGGACATCCTTCTGGGTAACGATTTAGCCGGTGGTAAGGTTTGGTCAGCAATGACGCTGACGAGCCGGCGGGCAAGCATTGCAGCCCCGCCCCTAACGTCCAAGATCTATCCCGCATGCGCGGTTACTCGCAGCCTGTCGAGAAAGGCAGCTGAGAACGAGAGCAGTTTAAATCTGGCCAGTGTCGATTTGGCTGAGACATTTTTACCGACCCTGTACCACGAGGGTTTAGAGGGTGGTAAAACGAAGAGTAGTAAAGTGAAAGAGAGTAAGGGAGAGGAGGTAGACCTGCCCTTAGCGAGGAGAAAAGTTCTAGAGGCAGGAGATAAAGATGAGAAACAGGTAAGAGCTGTTAAAAGGTCCAGGGTTGGACATGGATGATCTGTCTGGTTTGGCAGAACTGTTTGAAGAAGTTGAAAATTCTAAAGGTGTTCCCGATAATGAACTGAGGGCAGTCCTAGATGAAAAGGGTGCCCTTACCTTGAAGAAGTCTGCTGGGTTGGCAGATGAGGTTGTTTCAGCCCGCGGGGTTGAGTTTACTCCGGAAGGGAGTTGCCCAGAGAGTAGCTGGAAGAATCAGGGGAATTTAGAATTTGGACCGGGTACGGGTATTGAAAGCCTGGAAGAGGCAAATGTCCCGTTGGAGTGTGTCCAAGATGTGGATGCACGTGGTACTGAACCTAGTAATGAAGCTCAGAAAAAGTCTGAGGTATTTGATTCAGTTGACAAGGAAGGCAGTCCTTGTGGGTCAGATAGACTTGGTTCAGCGAAGAAAGGGTTAACCTTGGTAATAGTGGGAAGTGAGAGTTCCCAGGTGTTTGTGCTCGAAGGTGTGTTAAAAGTTAATGTGGAGATCAAAAGTGGGGAGATGAATATTATCATTGAAGAAAACGGGAAATATGTAGTTCCCAAATCGAATGAAGAAAATTTAAAGCCTGCGGATCACTTACAGGTTGAGTTGGAAGATGACGGGGCCCCCATGCTATTGTTATTCCAGAGTGTGGTGTGAAAAGGCAGAATCTGAAATGCTGCTTGAACAAAGAGTTTGAATTGAAAACTAATAGCCTGAGGGGTCCTGAAGAGAAAGCTAGCAACGCGTAAAATTAAAGAATTGGGTGGAAATTTAGAAGATGGTCTAAGTTTGGGACACAGTGTTGATAAAATAACTCCTATGAAAGAAGTGGGCAAAAGCCTATTTCGCCAGGGTACCCAAGCTCCCCACGTGGGAACTAACCGGAAAAGAGACGAGGGTTAATGGGGACGCCATTTTTAAATAGCAGAAACCGGTTTTAAGGGATTTCGACAAAGCCTGTGAATAATAAAAGACAACCCACATGGAAGCCTGCCTGTTAAGTTTGAAAGATACATAACGATTGGTATTTGCATGAACTTTTGTAGTATACACGTAAGCTTAAGATCACAACTCTTTAGTTTTGTTTGCTGAAAAAAAATAGGTGGTTACTAAATTGGAGTCTGATGCTACAAGACTTTAGTAGGGTACAAGATGTTAAGCTATTAAAGGAAGTGACAATTGTAATCGGTAACCATCTAGATGCTGAATTGAATGTATAACTGTATTACTCTGTAGTGAAAAGGAAAAGCTTTTGTATTGTGTTAGATTCTCAAATCCTGTAAGACTCTGGATTTTCACCGCTTCATTTTCACCGCTGGTGAAAACGCTTTGAAGAAAGGGGGAGTTACAAATGTACCACAGCTCTGAGGGGCTGAAGGGTGTGGGGTAGCCCCCTCCTTTGTGAGAATCGCAAGATCACTATTAAGTCAGTTCAGGGGACACAGGAAATGAGAGAAAGACATGCAGAATCCACAAAAGGGTTGGAATGTGTCCTGGCCTCCGAAAGGCGGACCCATTGATACCGGCTATTGTCTCTTGGAGACGGACTTGTGTATTGCATCCTGCACGATGCATTGAAGCCCCCCCCCAGGCAATGAACCGAGGGGGAGGTTGGTGGAGGGATTGCATCATCCCAACCTGATCGACATCTGCGACCCTGTGAGTCAGGATAAAAAGAGGGTCTGGGGGAACAGCCCCTCAGACGCACCAGAAGAAACGCTAGTGATCCCGTAATAGCGAAAGCCGGTGGAAGGTCACGTGCGTCTGTTTCCATTTGCTCCGGAATCGGTGGTCTTTACCACGGAAGAATGGTTTTTAGCTAACAACGGGGAAATCAACTCCCAACGACTCTCAAAAGATTGGCATCATAAAAGGAATGGGCAAGTTTTAACCCATCTTTCTCTCCAACCAAAGGCTGTAACCTACAGCTTGACTGAACTAAAGTGATTTTTATATTTCCATCGGACAATACATTATCCCCTAGACAACGATAGAGCTATTTCTTATTGATTATTATTATACCCGCGCTTTTAGATTTAGTATTGACAACATATATTATCTGTGTGTTTGCATTGATATTATTTTTGTGTATTTCTATCAATAAATACTGTTAAAAATAGTACCATCAGACTTCAACGGACCTCTCTATCTTTGCTGGTAAGTGACCCAGTTACGGGGTACATAACACTCCCGGCGGGCTTTCTGCCTCAGCCGGCGGGCTTTCTCTACCATTCCCACGGTCTCTCTGGTAACTTTTATTCGAGGAAAACTTTGTCTTGTGGGTTAGGGCATATTCATCTGCGAACCTAACAAATTTGGAGATGGACTTATTCGGCTTCTCATTCAAATACATCCGGATATCATCCAAAACACAACCTTTAAATTCCTCAATCAGAATTAACTCCCTGAGATGCCAAAAATCTTTGTCCACTATTTCTGCTGCACACCAGCGATCCAAGAGCACACCCTTCTCATGGGCAAACTTGGTATATGTCTGATTCCACCCTTTCTTTAAATTTCGGAACTTTTGTCTATAGGCTTCAGGTACCAATTCGTAGGTCCGAAGAATGGCCTCCTTTACTTTCTCATAATTCTCCGACTCTTCCTCCTCCATGGATAACGCCGCATATGCCCGTTGTGCCTTCCCTTTTAACACACTTTGTAACAACACCACCCATTGCTCTTTGGGCCATTTCTGATTCACTGCCACCTTTTCAAAAAGCAAGAAATAACTATCAACATCCGTCTCCTCAAACAGAGGTACTAACCTAAACTCCTGACTAACATTAAACCGCTCCTCTCGGTCTGACCCTTGTGCTCTTCGCTCTTGCCTTAACTTTTCCATGTCCAAGTCGTGTTGCCTCTGTTTCTCTTTCTCCTAATACTCTCTCTCCTTCTCGGCTCTTTCCTTTTCCTTTTCAGCTGCTTCCAGCTGTTTTAACTGAATTTCATGCTCCCTTTGTTTCTCAGCTCTTTCCTGCTCTTTTTCCTTTTCAGCTGCTTCCAGCTGCTTTAACTTAATTTCATGTTCCAACCTTAATTTCTCCAACTCTAACTGAGCCGTCCCACTAGCTGGTACCTTTTCAGGGATATTTTCCAATACCTCAGCTGAAAACACATTCTTCACAATATAATACTGAGTTATGGCCCTCCGCACCTCCCGCTTTTTCATCGACAACCTCACCTCTGCGAGGTTTAGTCCTTTCGCAATATTTATCAAGTCTGACTTTGTGGCAGCCTCTAGTGCCTCCAGAGTCAGGTTTTCTATAAATTCATCCACGTCCATCTTTGCTGGTTTCCCGTCTGGTTACCCGCGGTTACCAGATCCAAGTTTGGACTTACAAGCCCGATTCACTGGCCTCCCAATTTGGTATCAAATCCCGAGACGAGATCCCACTTTGTTACGAACCCCGTAACTGGGTCACTTACTAGCAAAGATAGAGAGGTCCGTTGAAGTCTGATGGTACTATTTTTTACAGTATTTATTAGTAAAAATACACAAAAATAATATCAATGCAAACATACGGATAATATACGTCGTCAATACTAAATCTAAAAGTGCGGGTATAATAATAATCAATAAGAAATAAGCTCTATCGTTGTCTAGGGGATAATGTATTGTCCGATGGAAATATAAAAGTCACTCAGTTCATGCAGGCTGCAGCCTTGGTTGGAGTCGAGAGAGAGATTTTTAGAAACTTGCCAATTCCTTTTATGATTTCGATCCATCAGAGTCTCGTTGGGGTGGCCGTTCACTTGTGGCCTCTCCTTTAGCTAAGCCGGTCTTCTGTGGTAAGGCCGCCAATTCCCAGGCAAGGGAAAGGACGCACGCAAGCCCCCCACCGGCTGTCGCTATTAAACGCTGTCACGGGATTTCTAGCGTTTCTCCTGGTGCGTCTCAAGGGGTTGTTCCCCAGACCCTCTTTTATCCTTATTCACAGGGTCTCAGATGTCAATCAGGTTGGGATGATGCAATCCCTCAACCAGCCCACTCTGGTCATCCCCTGAGGGCTTCAATGAATAGTACAGTACTCAATACACAATTCCGTCTCCAAGAGACAATGGCCGTTATCTGTGGCTTTGTCTTGCTGAGGCCAGGACACATTCCAAAACCTTGAGGATTCTCTCTCATCTCCTGGGTCCCAGACCCGAATTAATAGCGAGCTTGCGATTTTCAAGAAGGAGGGGGCGACTTTGTACCCTTCGGCCCTTCAGAGTTGTGGCACATTCGTAACAGGTCCTATATCTCAGAAAGGATGTGTTGTCATTGGAGAATGTCCAGAAGAGGTTCACGAGGATGTTTCTGAGAATAAAGAGGTTAACATATGAGAAGTGTTTAGCAGCTTTGGTCCAGTACTCACTGGAATTTAGAATGCAGGGGGATCTCATTGAAACCTACTGAATGTTGAAAGGACTCGAAAGGGTGGATGTGGAGAGGATGTTTCCTATGGTTGGGGTATCCAGAACTAGAGGGTACAGCCTCAAAATTGAGGGGCAACCTTTTAGAATGGAGGTAAGGAGGATTTTTTTATCCAGCGAGTGGTGAATCTGTGGAATGCTCTGCCATAGACTGCAGGGGAGGTCGAGTCGGTTGGTATTTTTAAGGCAGAAGTTGATCTTTTCCTGATCGATCAGGGCATCAAAGGATATGGTGACAATGGAGATGTATGGGGTTGAGTGGGATCTGGGATCAGCCATGATGAAATGGCAGAACAGACTTGATGGGCTAAATGGCCTAATTCTGCTCCTATTTCTTACGGTCTTACTGTTTTATCTGAAAGACATACGAGTTAATAGTTAATTTCTCCCTTTTGTGTAACTGGGTGGAGCACGCTCATTGTGCCTGAAGGGCATATTACAGTACTCTATCTCTAACCATACCATGTCACAGTCTGGTCCATTGACACCTTGTTTCCATTGAGTTCCTTTTCCTTGTGGTTTGCCTGGATTAGGTTACCTGATTTTCGTTCAAACTGGCAGCATTACAACTCGGGTTTACATCTACTCCCTGCTGGTTTGTCACCTCAGCAGTGTGGCTCTGCTCGTTCCGAGCCGCCGAGAATGGGTTGAGTCAAGAGCTTGCTGCCTGGAGTCAAGATACAAATGGACTGTCATTGTTTTTGTCATTTTCTGTCCAGCTGAGTATTGCAGGCTGTTTTGCTGCTGCTCCGAGCCAGGATGTGAGTAGTCTGTCGTCGTTTTGTTTTATCACTTAGTGTCCAGTTCCAGGCTCGAAGTTAAGTCCTAGTCCAGGCCTCAGGCTCGTCATCCAAGTCAAGTCCGAGTCCAGGCTCATCATCCAAGCCAAGGCTTCGAGTTCCGAGTCCAAGTCCGTCACTGTGTCAAGTCTCCATGCCTGTGTCCTGCACTTGGGTTCATCCCCAGTCACTCTGTGTAACATATCTAAATTCTAGGAAATGACTTGAACTGGGCAACCTTTTGTCAAAATTAACTCCTCTGTATTGATCATAGGCTGCCACCCCTCACTTTCCACTGCCTGTCAATCTAAAAATTATTTCAGCCTTTCAAATAGAGTGGATACACTATTTGGAAATGGTTCAAAGTTCTCTCATAAACTGCATTTTATATTTACGTTCCCCGTTGGCTTCAGTTTTTTTTGTCAGGAAGTATATTTCCTGATAAGGAATATTACCTTAACTGTGGACCAATGATTTTTTTATATGCAGATTAATGTTAACGTTTAACAAACATTCACATTTCCGCATTTCATGTTTTGGCCACAGATTTCTATCCTGCTGAGTAAGTTTCTCAGGAACTAAGCAGGACAGAATTCTATAAAAAGGAGTGTAGATCAAATATCTCTCACTACTGTGTCATGTATTTCATCATAAAAGTATGGATTCTGCTGCTGACCTTTCCTACAGTAAGTGTTACTACATTTCTATCTTTAAATTGAAATAAAATGCTTGAGTAATTGTTAAAATATCAGCTTTAATTGTATTAAGGTCATTGTTCAAATTAATTGTTTAAAATGCAAACATATTTACATTTTCCTGGACATTGTGTGGTGGGGTTGATTCCTCAGGTTGAGAGTCTGACCTTGACAGACCGAACTTTGGAAGTGGAGCATAATATGTGAAAGTTATAATTCTTGAGACGTTTGTGTAAACAACTGAAATGTTGTATGTAGTACGCATTCTTAATTCAGAGATTTTTTTCTTTATCTTGGCAACCCTCATCCACGTATATAATGAAATAAATCTTTCCAAAAGCACCATGTCAAAATACCAGCTTATTGTAACACGCACCAAATGCTGGAGGAACTCAGCAGGTCCGAAATGTCGACTGTACTCTTTTCCATAGATATTGCCTGGCCTGCTGAGTTCCTCCAGCATTTTGAGTGTATTGCTTGGATTTCCAGCATCTTCAGATTTTTTCTTGTTTGTGATAAAATAATCAATGATTAACTTGGACTGGAATGTCTGATTAAGTTCATTAGCAGTATGAAAAACATTTTACACAGCTTGGCAAAGCTTTACTGATCCTTTTGATCTCTTGTTGGTGTTCAGCAGCATTCTAAAGGCTGAAATATGTGCCCGGGCAGATGATATGCTTGACCCTTCTGTAGAGTGTGATATATGTGAAAGCCCTTCCCCTGCCCATGCCCACCCTCCCTAATTTTTATCTTTGGGTTTTTTCTTGAGGAGTAAGTAAAGGCTCTGCTGAATTCACACCGTTTTAATCGTAGAAACCTCTGTACTGATATTCAAAATGTTATCTTTATTTTGATTATGAGTTTGGAAATAAGCACAAACAATCCCCAAATCAAAATAAATGACAACTTTATATATCCCAATTATAATTGTAACAGGTAACATTTAAAAATTTGCAGCAGGATATAATAGAGCCAAAGCAAACTCAAATAAAATCAAGTTTACTTGTCATTCAGTCATATTTGGATACAGGCAAACGAGACAGTGTTCCTCTGGGGCCAAGTTGCAAAAACATAGACACACATTCAAAATAGCGAGAAAGAGGGGAAAAAAAAGAAAATGAATAAAGCACATTTTTAGTCCAAAACCCTGAGTAACAAGTCCTGCAAATTGATGGTTGGTGGCAGTCCAGCCTGTAATCCCACTGATCCAACACTTTAGGACAGCACCAACGGGAGAGGCCAGATGCCATGGTAAATGAAAGCCTGCGACAAGAGGCCCACTCCTTGCTCCGATCGAGGCGACACTGCTGCCTCGCTGCCTGTCCCTCTCCACCAAACGAGGGAAGCAGGCTTGCAGCAATCAATGTCCAACAAAGTCTTCTGATCGTAAAAGAATTGAACAAGACAGTCACTCATAGTTTCACTACACACCGCCTTCATTCCAACTTGAAGGCACCAACTCCATTGCCTCCAGGTAGCAGGCAGTAGCATGATCTGCACCCAGGTCACCTCTTCTCAACACCATCTGGCAAACCCCTTGGCATGACTTGAATCCTCCTGACTCGCCTCCCTTGGCTGACGGCCCGGACTGACTTGCCTTCTTTGAACAGCTGGCTGGCTCTTACGACACCCTGGCTGGCTACTCCAAACAATGAGCAGCTCACTGATGTGGTAGACCTGTTTTATATGTAGTTATTGGAGTTAAGAATCATTTTACTATGTATGGAAACACATTAAGCAAAGAAATAAACATCTTTGATTGTCTAACATGAAGAAATCTGCAGATGCTGGAAATTCAAGCAACACACACAAAATGCTGGTGGAACACAGCAGGCCAGGCAACATCTATTGGGAGAAGCACTGTCAACGTTTCGGGCCGAGACCCTTCGTCAGGACTGACCTTTGATTGTCTATTGAGATCCTGCTGTGTGTACAAGTGCCGCTGTCTTACCACGAGACCGTCATTACATCAAACACTGTGAGGTGGAATCTAAGAAAGATGTTGTTGTGATGCATCTATCCAAGTATTTCACACTGCACATCCAATTAAATAAAAAGTTAAAGAGCTTCAAGATGCAGAGGTGGCTAGTTCTGTAGTCATTAATATCCTGTCCCTTGTTCTTGTGTTCATGCAAATTGCTGGCTTTGTGCAGGTAGATGTTAACTCACCACTTGATGTGCGATGTAATAGGAGGAACAGAAATAGACAACTACAGAGCATTGAGTTATCAGCAATTAGTGCAATTATACATCGGAGGCTATCCGGGAGGGAAAGGAGGTGATAATGTTAATGTACGTTAGACCTTTTTCCACTCAAAACCCATCTGAGCTGTGGACATAATTTAGCTGGATCATCCTCATTTCTTATACGGCAGCAACAAACTATGGGCGGAGCTGTGAATCATTCTGAAGGCAATATCTGTTAGGCTAGACTGGTGAACAGGTTAGACGGGATGTTGGAGCCAGGTTGATGTTATCAGATCTGCAAAGGCAAAACTAACGCTGCATAGAACGTGGAGGTGGGTGTCCCTCCCGGAATGTTAGAGGGGATTGCTTATTAAGTTCTGGTTTTGCTGTAGCCCCACACTCCTGATATTTGGTGACACAGAGTGGACATGGCAGAACAATTGAGGAACCTTGTTAGGTCTGCTCCTAGGCCTGGCCGAGGTGGGCATTTAGAGGTGGAGGTACTGGACTGTTTGAACTGATTGCCTGCCCCACTTCTGAGGATACATTTGTGCTTGTAGAGGACGCACATAGTGGCTCATAGGAGGTCATAAGCATGACAAGAGGGTCTCCTGTCAGATTCCCGCTCCTCCAGCCCTTTTATCTCTTTCACCAATCCAGTCCAGGTCTTTACTTCACCCCCTACCCTTCTCCCAGTTTCACCTATCATCTGCCACCTTGTACTTCGTCCTCCCCTCCCCCACCTTCTTACTCTGCGTTCTCATCGTTTCTTCCAGTACCAACGAAGAGTCTTAGCCTGAAATGTCAACTGATTCCTCTTTTCCATAGATGCTGCCTTGCCTGCTGAATTGCTCCAGCAATAGTGGAAATACTCTACAAATAAATGCTCATTCTGGGCCTGTTTCTCAAGTTCTACTCACATTAATGATTTATTGTGGAATTAGTAGTTGCTTGGAAAAACAAATTTGAAGAAAACACGAATGTCATTAATATTCTGGAAATGTTAGAAATGCTAGATATGATATATCATGTAGAAGGGATAAGTCAGAAAGAAGAAAGATAGAGTGAAGCAAAATGTGGGTACTAGACATGGAAATATATCTGACTAACCTGACTAGAAATCACTCTTGTTCTCTACATAAATGCGTAATTACAATTACATTTACTTGTTGTATTCCCCTTGGTCTCCTTTCCTTCAATTTCCCACGCATTTTAGTCTTCAATATCGTCAGAATTTTTATCTTAACCAAAACTGATGGAAATAAATACTCGATTCTCACAATTTCCTGTGTAAAAACATTTTTGGTCTAGTTCCAGATCTCTTTATCTATGAATCTGTTGCTCACGTTCATGACCTCAGCTCAGTTTGAAGCAAACAGTGTGATGGTATTGGGTTTGCCGACCATAAAGTTCTAAACTCAAATGAAAATCTTAGCCCTCTTCGATATAGATAGCTATAGGTACCTTTACTAAAGGGAGTTTATATTGTATCCACCTGCTGTTTAAAAGCTAGTTCGCTTCCCTGTTTATCCTTCATGGCAGGTTTAGTTGCCAATACCCAATGTTTGAGCATTGTATCCTAACTTGGAGGATATACTTCCATCTAACAAAGTAGTTTAAAAACGGTTCATTTAAATTCAGTGATGCACATTTAAATTTAGATAAAATTCTTCCAACACTTTTAAAATTCACTGAAAATTTTTATTATATAAAAGATTTTCAAATTGCAATCCAATTCTAAAACACAAAGGATTTCCAAAACACAGGGACAATTTCTTATAAGCTAGGCAACAAGTTGAGTTGAATGAATCATCCATCACAGAAATTGAAGGCTGGGGTTAGATTCTAGTCTCCTGTCTTTCTGTCACTCTTCTTAATGTTGTTGGAACATTCCTAATAAGCCTGTCTGCTCTCTGCATGTATGTTGTTTTTCTGCCACTTGGGTGATTTCAAACACATGGTATTTTTCCAGATACCTTTTCATACAAGTGGTCTGAAAGCCATAGGGGACAAAGATTCCCACAATTAATTCTGTGAAGCTGACTCCCTGAGCACACAAACCTTCCAACTATTAATAAATCAGCTATTTCTAAGTTTTAAGTAAGTCTATTATCAAAGAACATATTCGTTGCCAGATACAACCCTAGAATTCATTTTCTTGTGGGCATACTCAGTAAATCCAAAAACCACAACAGAATCAATGAAAGACCGCACACAACAAAATGGGCAAACAATGGATGTGCATAAGACAACAAACTGCAAATATAAAAGAAAAATGAAATAATAATATGAAATAAATAAGCAATAAATATTGAGAACATGAGATGAAGAGTCCTTGAAAGTGAGTCCATAGGTTGTGGAAACAGTTGGTGAGAGTGAAATTATCCCAACTGCTTCAAGAGCCTGATGGTTAAAGGTTAATAACTATTCCTGATCCTGGAGGTGTGAGCCCTGAGGCTCCTGTACCTTCTTCCTGATGGCAGCAGCAAGAAGAGAGCATCACATGGGAGGTGGGGTCCACTGATGATGGATGCTGCTTTCCCACAAAAGCGCTCCATATAGATGTGCTCAATAGTGAGAGGGCTTTACCCATGATACCCAGTACTTGTAGGGTTTTCTGTTCAATGGTATTGGTGTTTCCATGCCAGGCTGTGAGACAGCCAGTCAATATATTCTCCAGCACACATCTATAGAAGTTTGTCAAAATTTTAGATGTCATGCTAAACCTTCACAAGCTTCTAAGGAGACAGAGACATTGCCGTGCTTTCTTCGTAATTGCACTTACTGTACATGCTTGGCTCAGGACTGGATCTCTGAAATGATAACACTAGGAATTTAAAATTTAAAGTTGCTGACCCTCTCCACCTCTGATTCCCTGATGAGGACTGGCTCATGGACCTCTGGTTTTCTCCTCCTGAAGTCAACAATCATCTCCTTGGTCTTGCTGACACTGATTGAGAGGTTGTTGTTGTGGCATTACTCAGGCAGATTTTCAGTCTCCCTCTGTATGCTGATTTCTCACCACGTTTGATCTGGTCAACAACTGTGGTGTGTCATCAGTAAAATTAAATGTGGTATTGGAGCTGTACCTGGCTACTTATTCATAAGTGTAAAGCGAGTAGAGCAGGGGGCTAAGTACACAGCCTTGTGTTGCACCTGCTCTGATGGAAATTGTGGAGATGTGCTGCCACTCTGAACCGACTAAGGTCTGCAAGCGATGAAATCAAGGATCCAATTGCACAAGGAGGTATTGAGGCCAATGGTTTGAAGCTTATTGATTAGGTTTTTGAGTAGATGTTAGTATTGAATGCTGAGCTGTAGTTGATAAAGAGCATCCTGAGGTATGCATCTTTGGTATTCAGCTGTTCTGGGGTTGAGTGAATAGCCAATAAAATAGCCGTGGACTCGTTGTGTCAGTAGGCAAATTGAAGCAGATCCCAGTTGCTTCTCCGACAGGAGTTGATGTGTTCCATTACCAACCTTTTAAAGCACTTTATTACAGTGAATGTAAGTGCTGCTGGGTGATAGTCATTAAGGCAGGTTACCACATTCCCACATTCTTCTTAGGCCCTGGCATATTTGAATGCCGCTTGAAGAAGTTGGGTACCTCAGATTACAGAAGCAAGAGATTAAAGATACCGGTGAACACTCCAGCCAGTAGATCTGCACAGGGCTTTAGTACTTCACCAGGAACCTCATCTGTGCTGGATACCTTTTTTGTGAGCTCGCCCTCCTGAGGGATGCCCTCAAGTTTGTCTCAGGGACTGAAATCACAGGGTTATCAGGGCTTGGGAGTTCATGAATGGTCCTCCATGTTTTGATGGTCAAAGCCATCAGAAGGCATTGAGCTCATTCGAATGCAAAGCCCTGTTGTCACCTCTGTCACTTGATTTCACTTTGTATGATGTAATAGCATTCAAACCCTGACACAATTGTTGAACATCCTTTATTGATTCATGTTTGGTCCAGAATTGCCATTTTGCCTGTAAGATGGCTTTCTGGAGATCGTACTTGGACACATTGTACCTTAATTAATTTCCAGACCTGAATGCCTCTGATCTGGCCCTCAGCTGAGTGTGGATCTCATGTTTCATCCAGGGCTTCTAGTCAGGGAAGACTCTGAATGATTTTGTGGGGACACACTCATATACAACTGATTTAATAAAGTCTGCAATAATCATGGTGTATACATTCAGATCCACTAATGCGTTCTTGAAGACTGCCCAGTCCACAGACTTAAAAGCAATCCATTGCTGCTACTCTGCTTCCTGCCAACACCCCTGTTGTATCTCTGCAGCCTTGATCTCGAGCCTCTGCCTGAATGCAGGTAGGGGAGAGACAGCTAATTGGTCAGATTTCCCGAAATGCAGTCTTGGCTGGAACAGCAGGCATTCCTTATCACAGTACAGCAGTGGTCTTGTGTGTTGGGACCTCTGGTGCTACAGGTTATACACCGATGGTAATTGGGCACAGATTTCATCAAACACGCCTGGCTGAAATCTCTGACTATGATTTGAAATGTACTGACTTGGACTGGTTCTTGTTTGGTGACAGCAGCATGTACTATCTCAAATTCCTGATTACAGTTAGCTGATGGTAGTATGTAAGCTGCAGTCAGGATCATGGAGAAAGAAGTCTTTTGATAAATAGAATGGTCAGCACTTGATTGTGAGGTGTTCCAGGTCAGAAGAACACTAATATGACAGAGCACCACTGAGAGCTTATCATGAACCAATCCCCCGCCCTCCACCCACGCTAGCCTTTTGCCTTTTCTGAATCAGTAATTCAGTCCAAACTATGTATTAAGAAGCCTTCAGGTCTGATGGCCAAATATGGCATGCTCAGAGTAAGCCATGTCTTGGTAAAACACAGAATACAACAACTTCTCATTTCCCTCTGATACAGCAATCTTGCCCTCAGATGTCCAGCCTTGTTCTCCAGAGGTTCCACATTTGCCATCAAGATGTTGGATAGAGTGTTTCAGCCTGGCTTGGAGCCCCCCTCCCACCTCATTTCTGGCCATGTTGATGAGCCTTTGTCCATTTAAAGGAGCTGTACCTGCTTGGCGCATGGCCAAGCAGTTAAGGCATTCGTCTAGTTATCTGAAGGTCGCTAGTTCGAGCCTTGGCTGAGGCTTGCCTGTGTCCTTGAGCAAGGCACTTAACCACACATTACTCTGCGATGACACTGGTGCCCAATGCCCTTCCCTTGGACAACATTGGTGGCATGGAAAGCAGAGATTTGCAACTTGGATGACTGCCGGTCTTCCATAAAAAAAACTTTCCAAGGTGCAAATCCATGGTCTATTGAGACTAACGGAGGCCTACACACCTGTTTGCTTTAGATTTAAGTCTTCAGAAGACTGTGACATCTATAGTTCATTAAGTTGGTACAAAAGTACATTGCTTAAAGGGAAATTAAATTACATGCTGTGAGAGTAACTCAAAAGAAGTATAATTAGAAGTATTGTACATAGCCCAGAGAACTATTGTACTTGGAGTATTGTACATGGAGAAATAGTAAATTGGATTAGACATTGGCTCAATGGAAGAAGCCAGAGAGTGGTAGTGGAGGATTGCTTCTCTAAGTGGAGACCTGTGACTAGTGGTGTGCCACAGGGATCAGTGCTGGGTCCATTGTTATTTGTCATCTATATTAATGATCTGGATGATAATGTGGTAAATTGGATCAGCAAATTTGCTGATGATACTGTTATGATCGCAGCCCCCTCCTTCTTGAGAATCGCAAGATCGCTATTAATTCGGGTCTTGGACCCAGGAAATGAGAGAGAATCCTCAAGGTTTTGGAATGTGTCCTGGCCCCTCAGCAAGACAAAGCCACAGCTAATGGCCATTGTCTCTTGGAGACACCTTTGTGGATTGGGTGCTGGACTACGTGCAAGCCCCCCAGGGCAACGTGGGCTGGGTGATGGGGAGAGATTGCATCATCCCAACCTGATTGATATCTGCTACCTGGCAAGTCCAGATAAAAGAGGGGCTGTAGAGGTGGCCCCTCAGACGCACCAGAGGAGACGCTGGCGATCCTGTATAGTGGGCAGCCATTTGAAGGAAGCCACGTGTGTTCGGTTCCCGTGCCTGGGAGCCGGTGGCTGATACCACAGAGACGATTTTCTTGAACTAACAACGGGGAATCAACTCCCCCGACTCAACGGATTGGCCTCATCAAAAGACCCAGGCAAGTTTCTTTTCTCACAAAATCTCTCTCTCTCTCCAACAAGTGAAAACCCAGTGATCCCCAAAGCCCAGAAGCCTGCAGAAACTGAGTGACTCTTATATTTCCAATGGACAATATATTACCCCCTAGACAAATGATAGAGCTCTTTCTTATTGATGATTATTACTATACCCACGCTTTAGATTGAGTATTGACGACGTATGTTATCTGAATGTTTGTATTAACCTTACTTTTGTGCCCCTCTATAAATAAAGACTTTTAAAAATAGTCCCATCAGACTTCAATGGACCTCTCTATCTTTGCTGGTAAGTGACCCAGTTACGGGGTACGTAACAATACAAGGACTGGAGGTGTAGTGGACAGTGAAGAAGGTTTTAAAAACTTACAGAGGGATTTGGACCAGCTGGAAAAATGGGCTGAAAATGGCAGATGGATTTTAATGTAGACAAGTGTGAGGTATTGCACTTTGGAAAGACAAACCAAGGTAAAACATACAAGGGAAATGGTAGGGCACTGAGGAGTACAGTAGAACAGAGGGATCTAGGAATACAGATACAAAATTCCCGAAAAGTGGCGTCACAGGTAGATAGAGTAGTAAAGAGAGCTTTTGGTACATTGGATTTTATAAATCAAAGTATCGAGTATAAGAGTTGGAATGTTACGGTGAGGTTGTATAAGACATTGGTGAGGCTGAATTTGGAGTATTGTGAGAAGTTTTGGTCACCTAGTTACAGGAAGGACATTAATAAGTTTGAAAAAGTGCAGAGAAGACTTACAAAGATGTTGCCAGGACATGAGAAACTTGAGACTTGAGATTTAAGAAACTTGAGTTACAGAGAAAGGTTGAATAGGTTAGGACTTTATTCCCTGGAGCGTAGGAGAATGAGGGGAGATTTGATAGAGGTATATAAAATTATGATGGGTATAGATAGAGTGAATGCAAGCAGGCTTTTTCCACTGAGGCTAGAGGAGAAAAAAACCCAGAGGAAATGGGTTAAGGGTGAAGGGGGAAAAGTTTAAAGGGAACATTAGAGGGGCTTCTTCACACAGAGAGTAGTGGGAGTGAGGAATGAGTTGCCAGATAAAGTGGTAAACGTGGGTTCACTTTTAACACTTAAGAAAATCTTGGACAGGTACATGGATGAGAGGGTTATGGAGGGATATGGTCCAGGTGCAGGTCAGTGGGACTAGGCAGAAAAATGGTTTGGCACAGCCATGAAGGGCCAAAGGGCCTGTTTCTGTGCTGTAATGTTCTATGGTTCTAACAGTGCCATCTTGAAAGAAAATATTTTTGATGTGTTAAGTGATAGCATCAAGCAAGCTTCCTTGATATAAATAACATAGCCAACATTGTCTGCTTTGATACAAGCCCAACTAACATAACTCATTGTCTTACATTGCATCCTTGAGTAGTAAGCATCCTGGCTCGAAAGGCAGTGCTGTTTATTTGCAAAGCTGTCCTTTTTTCTTCAGACTGATTATTGCTTTCTATTTACATTAAGAACTGATGACTGGCTCCCGTTTATGACATGAAGCTAAACAAAGAATATTGGTTGGATGTCTAACCTACTTAAGAACAACACCTTGATCTCTAGTAGTTCAGAACTGCTGTGTTTAGCAACCTGTGCTTGGCGAAATCCATCACAGCATTAGTTTTTGTTCAATCCTGCCTTTTCGCAACGTTAAGCACTTTCATCAAAACATCATGTTAACTGTGTTGTTCCAATGTAAAGTTCTTTATTCATATTTCCACATGTAATGATGCATGCCAATGTATCTACATTGCAAGTACCATAATTAAGTACAATAATTGTTGAGAAGTAATTTTGGGTTCCATTTTTACTCCAAAGACTTAAATATGACTCTTTAAGTTTGAATCCAGAACTGATGGACTTATGCGAAACAAAATTCACTGCCAATTATGCTATTATTTTGGATATGATGTTAATTTAAGCCTTAATCTGCTTTCTCAGCCTCCATGAGATTAAAAAAAAATCCTGCAGCACTACTTCAAATGTGTAACCCCTGTCTTCTTTCCATTTATTATTTCTTAGCCGACATAGAAAATATCCATTATCCAGTCCTCATCACTTTGCTGCTCATGGAAATTCGTTGTGTTTAAATTGATCATGTTTCCAACATTACAAAGTGGATTAAAAATGATTCTATCAGAATGATAGATCTTCAGCCTGATATAATAACTGCTTCTCTTTCTGCTTGACCATCAGTGTTTCTGTTTTGATATAAAATTTCCAACATCTGCAGCTTTTTGATTTACAAAGTTTTGTATTAAACATTGGGGTGGCAAGTACATTTTATTCATTTGTTTCAACATCCTTTCAGTCATAAAATTAATACTGCACACAATGCTCTTAACCAGTACATTAATTGTTTACAGAGGCTCATTACTAATTCTTGACATTTTTGTTTTATGCCCCCTGCGATAATCCTAGAATTTTTCCAGAGCTGTGTAGCATTATCAACTTGAACTTCTGTAGTTATTGACTGCCTCCATTAGTTTGCATAGGGCACATTAAACCTAGAGTGAAAATACAACTCACGATATGTGTTACTTTGGGGAACAGCACTATAATTTATCCAGTGAAGTAAAATGATAAGTGTTAACCAATTTTAATGAAAGTATCCGGAAATTAACTGGAAATCTAAGAGTGTGGTAAGTGAAATGACTTTCTGTTAGTTCTATTGAGTGGTTGGTATCATATTAAATTATTCCGGAGTAAAACGTGAAACAAGTATAAAATGATTTGAGAATGTTGTATCTAAAGGGCAAAAAATTTAATTTCAGAACTTTGGCATACAAACTGAAGATTTGGGGCCTGTGATATTACGTCGCCAGAAGAGGACATGGGTTCTAGGTAGTATTGATATCACTGAAGAAGAAGAGGGGCCCTTTCCCAAAGTTGCAGTTGAAGTAAGTCAGTATTTGCTACAAAGTTCTTTATAGGGGATTACATTTACAATGTTGCATTCACCAAAGTGTTGCCATTGTTAATCATCCAAAAGTTTTTCTTAATTTAATCAGAAATTTATTAGCCCCCATGTTTACTCTACAAAGGGAAGTTTTAACCTACAGCTTATTTTTTAAATTATATCTCATTGATTCAAAGTGAGCATTCTATCCATTAACTTCAGCATGCTTGTTACAATTAGCTTTTATATTTTGTTGCTTTTCTTACCAATGGCTCTGTGAGGTAACAGACTGCTCAATTTAGGAATTGCCTGTTCTGAAAACTACTTTGTTACAATTAGTTTTCATTTTGTTTTTATAAGACTAGAGAGATTTTAAGTTTTTATGACGATGGTTGAAAAAGATGTGGGTTTGAACTGAAATAATTTGTAGTCTTCCTTCTCTTATGTTTTAGATACACCATATTAGGACAGCTAGAGAGCAAGTTATATTCAGATTAAGAGGAAATGGAACTGAGAATAACTTGTTTTATCTGGACAAAAAGACAAATATAATAATGGTTTCACGCAAGATTGATCGTGAAAAAACTCCAGTACTTACGGTAAATTTTGACTTTATTTTCATCTGTTTTTGTTTACTGAATTTCATGGTGTTAAATTGCTGTGACAGAAAATAAGATTTAAATAATGAGAGTTAAAATCATACAGAGCAAACCTCCACAAAACTTCATCTGAGCAGCAACACAAATTTCCACTTTATTAGAGAACGTGCAAGTCCACTCAAGTTAATGGTACCACCTTAAAGGAAGATGATAAACTAAACATACGTTTGAACTAATGATTAGAGATATTTGAACTAACAATTAGTTCAAATATCAATAAGTGAGTTAATATTTATTTATTTTATTACTATTTATAGACACTGCATGGTAACAGACCCTTCTGGTCCAATGAGCCTGTGCTGCCCATTACACCCATGTGATCAGATAGACAGACAGACAGACAGACTTTATTGATCCCGAGGGAAATTGGGTTTTGTTACAGATGCACCAACCACGAATATAGCAATATAAAACCATAAATAATTAAATAATAATAAGTTAATCATGCCAAGTGGAAATAAGTCCAGGACCAGCCTATTGGCTCAGGGTGTCTGACACTCCGAGGGAGGAGTTGTAAAGTTTGATGGCCACAGACAGGAATGACTTCCTATGACGCTCAGTGTTACATCTCGGTGGAATGAGTCTCTGGCTGAATGTATTCCTGTGCCTAACCAGTACATTATGGAGTTGATGGGAGACATTGTCCAAGATGGCATGCAGCTTGGACAGCATCCTCTTTTCAGACACCACCGTCAGAGAGTGCAGTTCCACCCCCACAACATCACTGGCCTTACGAATGAGTTTGTTGATTCTGTTGGTGTCTGCCACCCTCAGCCTGCTGCCCCAGCACACAACAGCAAACATGATAGCACTGGCCACCACAGACTCGTAGAACATCCCCAGCATCACCCGGCAGATGTTAAAGGACCTAAGTCTCCTCAGGAAATAGAGACGGCTCTGACACTTTTTGTAGACAGCCTCAGTGTTCTTTGACCAGTCCAGTTTATTGTCAATTCATATCCCCAGGTATTTGTAATCCTCCACCATGTCCATACGACCCCTTGGATGTAAACACTGGTGCCTTAGCCCTCCTCAGGTCCACCACCAGCTTCTTAGTCTTTTTCACATTAAGCTGCAGATGATTCTGCTCGCACCATGTGACAAAGTTTCCCATTGTAGCCCTGTACTTGGCCTCATCTCCCTTGCTGATGCATCCAACTATGGCAGAGTCATCAGAAAACTTCTGAAGATGGCAAGACTCTGTGCAGTAGTTGAAGTCTGAGGTGTAGATGGTGAAGAGAAAGGGAGACAGGACAGTCCCCTGTGGAGCCCTAGTGCTGCTGACCACTCTGTCTGACACACAGTGTTGCAAGTGCACATACTGTGGTCTGCCAGTCAGGTAATCAATAATCCATGACACCAGGGAAGCATCCACCTGCATCACTGTCAGCTTCTCACCCAGCAGAGCAGGGCGGATGGTGTTGAACGCATTGGAGAAGTCAAAAAACATGACCCTCACAGTGCTCGCCGGCTTGTCCAGGTGGGCGTTGACAATTAACTTAGGAACCTGTACATTGTTGGAAAGTGAAAAGCAGGAGCACCCAGAGGAAACCCACGTGGACATGGGGTGAATGTACAAACTTCTTACAGACAGTGGTGGACTTGAGTCCAGGCTTCTTATGCTGTATCAGTGACCCACTAATCACTATGCTACTGTGCCACCGCCTTGAGCAATAGATATGGAGAAAGAGTTTTGTAAGAGTAATGGTGAGCATAGAACTACCGGATTATCGTAACATCTCAATTAGTTAATTTGTACCCTGTGTAGATGAAGAAGTCTTCTCTCCTACTTCATCTGCAATACTAGACTGGTGGACCCCTGAATGAATAAAATTCAAAACAGAATAATTTTTGGTTTTGGTTACATTATAAGTGATTTATTATATATTTTAAATTATCTTTATATTCAGTTATATGTTAGTGCTCTCAGTGCAACTACACTTAAGAAAGTAGGTCAAGATCTGATGTATCAAGTCCTGGTGAAAGACATCAACGATAATTCACCAATCTTCAATCAATCTGAATACGAAGTAGAAATACCAGAAAGTACACCTGTGGGTGAGTATCTTTAAATTAATTCTTTGATATAAAAAAATTAGGCCAAAGACAAAGGAGGATGACTGAAGAGGAGAAAAAATGTAACTGTAAAGCTTTGACCAGCATTTACCAATGGAATGGCGTAAAGGGTCACCAGTATACTCCCAATACAGCTTGTTGTTTTCATTTAAAGATGCTTATACTCGCAAATCAGGTCCAAGCTAATTGCCACAGATGGGTGAAAAAATAGCCTCAGGAAGGACTGTGCTAAACCAGCCATCAGATACCATGGGGAATTAAGGTTCTCACCGGTCATAGCACTAATGCAGCTGATGCTTTAAAGTTGCCGGTGAGCCAATGAAATGTAATGCAGTGATCCACCATGAAATGATTCTGAAGGCTACAAATTTAAGAACAAAATACTGCATTCGAAAATATGATTTATTTTCATCTTTTCCAAATAGTTTTGCATTGATGTCATAATTAAAAATACTAAATTTATGAAGTTAAGTTAAAATTGGATCAGCCATGATAAAATGGCAGAGCAGACAGGATGGGCCAATTGGCCTAATTCTGCTGTTACATCTTATGGTCTTAAGTTATCAAATATATTAAATGTTTAATAGGAAGGGTAAAATGGATTGAAAGTTGACACCACAAAAGAGCTGGGTTGACTTTAAATCAGGTTAAAATTCAAAGTTGCCAACCATGTCACACTTATTCACATTTGAACTTAAGAAATAAATGCAAGAGTAGGCCATTCATCCCCTTACATAGTCCCTCTACATTGGATTTGGGTGATCCATAGCCTTCTCTACATTTGTGAGATCTGATGTAAATTAGGGTTCTGCTTTGTCAAGCACCTCCATTCCATCTGCCAAAAGCAGACTTTCCCAGTGGCCAACCATGTTAATTCCGATTTCCGTTCCCGTTCCAACATGTTGGCCCATGGCCTCCTCTTGTGCCATGGTATGGCCACTCTTAAGATGGAGAGGCAACACTTCATATTCTGAATAGGTAGCCTCCAACCTGATGGCATGAGCATTGATTTCTCCTTTAGGTAATTTTTCCCCTCCCCTTTCACTCTTCTCCTATTCCCTACTTTGACATCTTACCCCTTCTGACCTTCTTATCACCTGCCCCTGGTGCTCTTCTTTCTTTCCTTTTCTCCTATAGTTCACTCTCCTCTCCTATCAGATTCCTTTTGCTCCAGCACTTTACCTTCCTTACCCACCTGTCTTACCTGTTACCTTCTAATTAGTCCTCCTTCCCCTCCCACCACTCTTTTTATTCTGACACCTTCCTGCTTCCTTACCAGTCCTGAAGAAGGGTCTCAGATCAAAGCTTTGACTGTTTATTTTTATTTTAAAAATATTTTTATTAATTATTATTGAAGATTAACAAAAAAGATACATTAAGTCAATATATCATTATATACAATAAAGAATTAAATTAGCAAATAACTAATTAACAAGCAATATATCAATAATAATAAGAGAAAATAAAGTGTTAAGAATATTTTTGGAAAGAAAAAGAAGGAAAAAAAGAACCCCTACTAACTGAAAAAATAAACAGACAAAAAAAAAAACCCATTGGGAGCACAACCCCGGAGCTATACATCATACAAGCTTCCATAGAAAAAACATCAATCCGCCAACTCAAATCCACTTAAAAAAGATTGGAAGGAAACAATATTAATTAAGTCAAATCAGATGATAGTAGCGGGCGAATGAACCCCACCTTTTCTCAAAATCAAATCGAGGATCGAAAGTTCAACTTCTGATTTTCTCCAAACTAAGGCATAACATCACCTGAGAGAACTATTGTATCAAAGTAGGAGCAGAAACATCTTTCCATTTCAACAAAATAGCCCTTCTGGCCAATAATGTAACAAATGCAATTGCATGTTGGTCTGATGGAGAAATATCATGAACATATTGAGGGACTATACCAAATAAAACTGTCAATTTATTAGGTTGTAAATTAATTTTTAAAACTTTAGAAATTGTAGAGAAAATAGACTTCCAAAAATGTTTCAGTACAGAACACGACCAAAACATATGTGTCAATGTAGCTGTCTCGGTTTTACATCTGTCACACTGACTATCAATATTAGAAAACAGTTCAGACAGTCTCTTCTTAAATAGTAATGATGTACAATTTTAAATTGAATTAGAGAGTGATTGGTACAGATCGAAGAAGAGTTAACCAGCTTCAAAATCCCCAACCAATCTTCTGTTATCAGGGTCATGTTAAGCTCTCTCTCCCAATCTTGCTTAATCTTAAGTGAAGGGTAATTGTGCTGTTGTAACAATAAATTATAAATTTTCCCAATAAAACCCTTCACTAAAGGATTCATTTTTAAAATAATATCTAACAGGTCAGAATCTTGTATATATGGAAAATTACTTAAGTATTTTTGTAAGAAGCGTCTGACTTGAAGATATTGCAGGAAATGTGAATATGAGAGAGAGTATTTAGTTACTAATTTCTCAAAAGACATCAATTGGCCATCCTGGAACAGATCCATGAAGAGAAAAGTAGGATCACTTAGTGAAGGTTTAAATAAATAATTTCAATAAATTAAACTAAAAAGTTTAAATATTTTAAGATTTAAAAAGTTATGAAACTGGAACCAAATTTGTAATGACTGCTTAATCACAGGATATGAATTTAAATTAGTAATTTTGGCCAGTTGTACAGGTAAAGAAGCTCCTAATAATGAAGTTAAGTGGAACTGTCTCACAGCATTCAATTCCAAATCAGCCCAAGGCAGTCGTTCATCTCTATCAGCCCAATATAACCAAAAACACATATAATGTATATTGACTGCCCAATAATCCATTCTTAAATTAGGCAAAGGAAGATCTTCATCTTTTTTAAATTTTTGTAAATGATATTTGCCAATTCTTGGTCTTTTATTATTCCAAACAAAAGATGAAATAATAGAGTCAACCTGATCGAAACTCTTCTTCGTTAAAAAAATGGGGATATTTTGAAATACATTTAAAAATTTTGGTAAAATCATCATTTTAACTGCATGGATTTGGCTGACTAACAAAAGTGTAAGTGGATTCCATCAACAAAATAAAATCCACTAAAGGAACCAAATTAGCTTCATAAAGGTCTTTATGATTTTTAGTGATAATAATACCAAAGTATTTGAATGAGTCTGTAACTCTAAAAGGAATGTCATCATATATAGAAGCAGCACACACAAAATGCTGATGGAACACAGCAGGCCAAGCAGCATCTATAGGGAGAAGTGCTGTCGACGTTTCGGGCCGACACCCTTCGTCAGGACTAACCGAAAGGAATGATAGTAAGAGATTTGAAAGTAGTGGGGGGAGGGGGAAATGCAAAATGATAGGAGAAGACCGGAGGGGGTGGGATGAAGCTAAGAGCTGGAAGGTGATTGGCAAAAGTGATACAGAGCTGGAGAAGGGAAAGGATCATGGGACGGGAAGCCTCAGGAGAAAGAAAGGAGGGGGGGGGGAGCACCAGAGGGAGATGGAGAACAGACAAACAACCAAAGATGTCAGGGATGGGGTAAGAAGGGGAGGAGGGGCATTAACGGAAGTTAGAGAAGTCAATGTTCATGCCATCAGGTTGGAGGCTACTCAGCCGGTATATAAGGTGTTGTTCCTCCAACCTGAGTTTGGAATCATTTTGACAGTAGAGGAGGCCATGGATAGGCATATCAGAATGGGAATGGGACGTGGAATTAAAATGTGTGGCCACTGGGAGATCCTGCTTTTTCTGGCGGACCGAGTGTAGGTGTTCAGCGAAATGGTCTCCCAGTCTGCGTCGGGTCTCACCAATATATAAAAGGCCACACCGGGAGCACCGGACACAGTATACCACACCAGCCGACTCACAATGAAGTATTGCCTCACCTGGAAGGACTGTCTGGGGCCCTGAATGGTGGTGAGGGAGGAAGTGTAAGGGCAGGTGTAGCACTTGTTCCGTTTACAAGGATAAGTGCCAGGAGGGAGATCAGTGGGAGGGGGACGGGTGGACAAGGGAGTTGCGTAGGGAGCGATCCATGCGAAAAGCAGAAAGGGGGGAGGGAAAAATGTGTTTGGTAGTGGGATCCCGTTGGAGGTGGCAGAAGTTACGGAGAATTATACGTTGGACCTGGAGGCTGGTGGGGTGGTAGGTAAGGACAAGGGGAACCCTATCCCGAGTGGGGTGGCGGGTGGATGGGGTGAGGGCAGATGTGCGGGAAATGGGAGAGATGCGTTTGAGAGCAGATTTGATGGTGGACGAAGGGAAGCCCCTTTGTTTAATAAAGGAAGCCATCTCCTTCGTCCTGGAATGAAAAGCCTCATCCTGAGAGCAGATGCGGCGGAAACAGAGGAATTGTGAGAAGGGGATAGCCTTTTTGCAAGAGACAGGGTGGGAAGAGGAATTGCATTGGCGCTGCCTCTTGCACACATGCTGAGCTCGTTGACTTCATTAACTTTGCCTGCAACTTTAGCTTCACAAAATATCTTTAGCTTCACAAAGTGCAATAGCCAAGAGTTCCAGCACCAAATTAAATAACAAAGGACTTAACGGACATCCTTGTCTTGTACCCCGTGAAAGCCGAGAAAAGGAGATCTGCAATTGTTAGTAATAACAGTAGCAATAGGGCTTTTATATATCATTCTAATCCACTCATTAAAATTAATACCAAAGCCAAATTTCTCTAAAACACTAAATAAGTATTTCCATTCAACTCTGTCAAATGCCTTTTCAGCATCAAGAGACAACACATTGGGGAATCTTAGAAAAGGATGAATATATAACATTTAACAGTCTCTGAACATTAGAAAAAGAATAACAGCCCTTTACAAAATCTGTTTGGTCTTGAGAGATAATTTTAGCTAGCTGTTCTCCAGCCAATTAGCCATTATTTTTGAGAGAATTTTAGCATCCACATTTAATAAAGATATACGTCTATATGAAGCACAGTCAGTAGAATCTTTATCTTAAGAATTAAAGAAATAGAAGCTTCATAAAATGTGGGAGGTAACTCTCCTATCAAAAAAGAATCTTTAAGTGTTTCCAACATATATGGAGAGTCCAATTTTTCAAATTTTTTATAAAATCCTACAGAATAACCATCCCGTCCAGGAGCTTTATCAGATTGCATTGAAAAAATTGCTTTCTGCATTTCGCTTTCAGAAATAGGAGCATCAAGAGTTTGTTGATCTTCAACAGAAATTCAAGGAAAATCGATCTTTTGTAAAAGGGCATTCATTTTAGAAGAATCAACTGGAAACTGAGATTTATAAAGTTCAATATAGAAATCTTGAAAAATTTTATTAATATCTTCATAATTACATGCTAAACTACCATCTCCCTTACAAATATTTAGAATTTGTTTTTTAGCTCTAGGTTCTTTTAATTGAGATGCTAATAGCTTATTATTTTTATCTCCAAACACATAAAATTGACTTTTCAATTTAAACAAATTTCTTTCAATAGGATAGGTTAATAATAAGTTATATTGTGATTGGAGTTCAATCAACTCTTTGTTTGAATATATCAATGTTAGGAGAGATTGCATAAATATTATTCAAGTCTTCTATTTGTTTGGAAATCTTATCTAACTCTACTTTTGTCTGTTTCTTAAGCTTAGCTGAATAGGAGATTATCTGACCACGCAAATATGCTTTAAATGTATCCCATATAATCAATTTCGACACATCTCCCATATTATTAAAAAGAAAAATATCTTTTATCTGAGTCTCAACAAATTTGATAAAGTCTGAACTCTGCAATAAATTTTCTGGAAAACGCCAAGGCAAATTTGCAATAGCGACATCATTCAATTCAAAAGCTAAACTTAAAGGCACATGATCCGAGAGAGCTATAGCATTATTTTCACATTTCTGGACTTTGGACAAAAATTGGGAATCAACTATAAAGTAATCGATTCTCGAATACTTTTGTGAACTTGTGAAAAAAAGAATAATCTGTATCATTAGGATGTAAATGTCTCCAAATTTCAACCAGGCCAAAATTAATTAAAAAAGAGTTAATAAATGATGCAGCACGACTCGGAAGCCGCTGATTGGTTGAACTCTTGTCAATCAAAGGATTTAAACAACAGTTAAAATCACCACCCATTAACAACATATATTCATTTAAATCTGGCAATAAAGTAAATACATTTTTTTTAAAAAAAGGATCATCTACATTCGGTCCATATAGGTTAACCAGAACAATTTCTCTATTGTTCCTTTAACAATTAAAAATCTACCATTAATATTTGACACAATGTCTTCTTGGATAAATAAAATACTAGAATTAATAAAAATAGATGCTCCCTTTGTTTTGTTTTGACAGGTAGTGTGAAATTGAAGGCCCTTTCACATTTAAAAAAATCTATTTTGATTGCCCGTATTTATACGCGTTTCTTGAACAAAAATTATATCGGGTTGGAATCGATTAATAATTTCAAAAGTCTTCTTTCCCCTAATAGGATGATTCCAACCACGTACATTCCAACTTATAACATTTATCTGTTTAATTGCCATAAAAGAAATTTTATTTTATTTAACACATAGATACACGCATACCAGCGCAGGCTAATCAAAACTGACAGTGATAAGTATAACCATATACAAAATATGCATGCTCTGTAACTCCATAATGGGAAAAATTACAAAAAAGAAAACTAAAATTAATCTTACAATTAATCCTATAAATCAAAATTATCCCCAATCCTCCCACCAAAAAGCCTGAAATTCAGCAAAAAAAGGCCGAAATGCCTCCACATAGAGTAAAAAAAGAGAGAGACTCTGCAAGCTGCCCATTTTATAATAGTGGTTTTAAAAAGCTTTCCTTAATTCCTCCCCCCAGTTACAGAAAAAAGACAACATATGGCTCTAAAATAGAAAAACCCTGCAAAGGAAAAAAACATTTTGCTAAATGTAAAAAGCCAAACACTACAAAGCAACACACCACCAGATCAGGTCATCTTAACTGGTTCTTCTGCCCACTTACAGGCCTTGCTTCTAACTGATATATATGCAATTTAAATATCAATTTGCTTTAATGCCTTCCACTACTTTACGGAGTATTATTGTGCTGAAACAATGGACACTGGTGAGGCTGGGTAATCATTAAAACATGGAACAGATTCCCAACTGAAACGGTTAATACAAGAGGGCACAATTTTACGGTGATCAGAAGAAAGTATAGGGATTTCAGAGATGCTTTTTTCATAGACCAGTGGGTACATGGTAAGATCTATCATGGGTAGTCATAGAGACAGACACAACAAAGACATTCAAGAAACTCCTAAATAGGCTCATAGTAAAGGACAGATAGAATTCTCAACAGGACAAAAACATTTGATTAATCATAAAGTAGATTGAAAGGTAAACAACATGGGACAATGGCCAGCACTGTTCAGTTTTTCTCTACAGCATCTAGTTCCCCATATCCAACATCAAAGTTCAGAGAAAGAAATATTTATACGTAATCCTTAAAAGCAGCTGGGGAATACAAAAACAATCTCCAAGGACACCAAAACAATAAAATTAAACAAAGGAGAAAAATACCTATGTAATCTCTAATGAAGAAAAATCAGCAACATTTTCCATTTAACTGACACGCCCAATGAAAAACTTTTTTTAAAAACTAGTTATCTATCGACTAAGCACTCCCAACTATATATATAAGAAAAAGATCTTATGAGCTATGGAAACTATCACTTAATTAATGAAAAAAAGGGGGATAAAAACAAATAAATCAAACAATCTGTCAGTTGTCTTAATTCACTCGGTAGATCAAGCAGATTTCAGAAAAGTCATTCATCATTCACATCGGAAAGTTCACATCATCTTTAAATGGTCAATGGATCAAAGGACATCTTAAACAAATTAGAAACAAAATTTCTTCTTATCTCAATCATCAATAGATAAGTCCTTATTTTGAAACTGCAGCCAATGGGAATTAAAACATGCAATCTACTTGTGAAGTCTCTTAAAGATTTTGTACATTTGAAAGAGATAACTTTTGAATGTGAGTTTCGGTTCAGTTTCTTTACGTGACAAACCTGTGATCCTTGGAATCAGTCTGTGAAATTTCACGTACTTAAATGTAATTTCTTGCATAGGGAGACCATTTGGAGTGGGAGGGAAACAATCTAGTTATTGTGGTCCAAGTGAATATGAACAACATAGATAGGACAAGAAAGTAGGTTCTGCCTAGGGAATTTGAGCAGCTGGGGTTTAAATGAAAATGTAAAATCAAAAAAGTAATAATTTCTCTGTATTGTCATCTGAGCCATGTGTCAATAAGCACAGGGTTAATAACATCAAGGAACTAAATATTTGGCTCAAAAACTGATGGAAGTGTGTTTAAATTTGTTGGACAGTGGCATCAGAATTGGAGAAAGGGATAGGTAGTCCAATGGGATGGACCCCACCAGAAAGAACCATGCTAAGGCCAGGGTTGTGGTGAATCCCATATCTAGGGCAATGAATAGGGTTTTAAACTAAATAATAGGAGGAGGGGGTGGGTTTAATAGCTTAGAAAAGTATGGATAAAGTAGAAGGGAAAGAGAGTGCAGGAGAAGTGACTGAAATCTCCAGAATAAAGAATAAGACAAAAAAATTTAGAAAGGGATAAGAATTTAAGCTCAGGCAACATGGAGATAAAACTGAGAAGGGCAGGAATTACAGGACTGAAAGTGTTATATTTGATATTGTTACATACCCCATAACTGGGTCACTTACCAGCAAAGATAGAGAGGTCCATTGAAGTCTGATGGTACTATTTTTAAAAGTCTTTATAAAGGGGCACAAAAGTAAGGTTAATACAAACATTCAGATAATATACGTTGTCAATACTCAATCTAAAGCACGGGTATAGTAATAATCATCAATAAGAAATGGCTCTATCATTTGTCTAGGGTATAATATATTGTCCGATGGAACTATAAAAGTCACTCAGTTCATGCTCAGTTCACTCAGGCTTCAGCCTTTGGGGACCGCTGGGTTTTCACTTGTTGGAGAGAGAGAGAGATTTGTGATAAAAGAAACTTGCCCGGGTCTTTTGATGAGATCAATCCATTGAGTCGGGGGAGTTGGTTCCCTGTTGTTTGTTCAAGAAAATCGTTTCTGATGTACCCACCACCGTCTCCCAGGCACGGGAACCGAACACACGTGGCTTCCTTCAAATAGCTGCCCACTATACGGGATCGCTAGCTTCTCTTCTGGTGTGTCTGAGGGGCCGTCTCTACAGCCCCTCTTTTATCTGGACTCACGGGGTCTCAGATGTCAATCAGGTTGGGATGATGCAATCTCTCCCCGTCACCCAGCCCACGTTGCCCTGAGGGCTTGCATGTAGCCCAGTCCCCAATCCACAAAGGTGTCTCCAAGAGACAATGGCCATTATCCGTGGCTTTGTCTTGCTGAGAGGCCAGGACACATTCCAAAACCTTGAGGATTCTCTGTCAGTTCCTGGGTCCAAGACCCGAATTAATAGCGATCTTGCGATTCTCAAGAAGGAGGGGGCTGCGGTCATAACAATATAATATACAAATATATTTGACGTAATATACAAAATAAAGTATTTTGTAGTGCAGTTAGAAAGTGGCAGGTAAGACATTTGTCCATCGCCGAGTCATGGTTGAGAAAGAACATAGCTGAGAGCTTAATATTCAGGGATGCACATGATATTGAAGGGAAAATAAGGTAGCTAGTGGTTATATGGTGGCTTTGTTGCTAAAAAATGAGATTGAAATCTGAGAAAGAAGTGACATAGAATCAGAAGATGTAAAATCCTTGTGGTAGAGATAAGAAACTTGAAAGGTAAAAATATCCTGATGGAAGTTATGTCCAGGGTTCCGAGCTGTAGCTAGGATATAGGGTACAAATGACAATAGGAGATTGAAAAGGCATGTAAAAAAGGGCAATGATATGATGGTTGGTGGATTGAGGATTTCAATATGCAGATAGATTGGAAAAATTAAACTGTTACTGGATCCCAAGAGAAAGAATTTGTAGAATATCTATGAGGTGGCATTTTTACAGCAGCTTGTTTTCAAGTGTTCTAGGGAAAAGGCAATTCTGGATTGGGTGTTGCATAATGAATCAGATTTGATTAGGGAGATTAAAGTAAAATAAAACCTTAGGAAGAAGTGATCATTACATGATACAATTTCCCCTGTGGATTGAGAGGGAGAAGCTAAAATTGGATGTTTCGGTATTAGAGTTGAGTGAAGGTAACTCAGAAGCACCAGAGAGGAGTTGGCCAAAGCTGATTGGAAGGGGTTCTAGCAGGGATGACAATAGAGTAGAAATGGCTGGAGTTTCAGGAGTAATTCAGAAGGCGCAAGATTAGTTCACCAAAAAGATGAAGCATTCTAAAGAAGGATAAGGCAACGTGGCTGACAAGAGAAGTCAAAGAGAACATTAAAGCAAAAGACAGGGTATTCAGTATAATGGGAAGCTAGAAGATTGGGAAAAATATAAAAACTCTAGGAAACAACTAAAGAAGCAAAAATGAAAGAAGGGATAAAGTATGAAGGGAAGCTAGCCAACAATGTAAAAGTTGATACCAAAAGAAAGGCAAGACTGGGCAAATGGCCTCTGGTAGATGACATTGGAGAGGTAGTAATGAGGAACAAATAAATGAAGGATGAACTGAAAAATTATTTTGCATCACTCTTCACTTGGAAGGCACCAGCAGCATACCAGAAATTCAAGTGTCATTGGGTGGAAGTTAATATTACTAAGGATAAAGATGTTTGGGAAGTTGGAAACTCTAAAGGTTGATAAGTCACTGGCCAGATGGACTACACACCAGTGTTCTGAAAGAGGTAGCTGAAAGGATTGTAGAGGCATTAGTAGACATCTTTCAAGAATCTGGAATGGTTCCACAGGACTGGAAAATCACAAATGTCACTCAGTTTATAAGAAGGAAGGAAGGCAAAGGGCAGAAAGCGATAGGCCATTTAGCCTAACTTTAGTGGTTGGCAAGATGTTAGCTTCAATTATTAAGAATGTTTTGGGGAACAAAGACAATTAAGCACCATAACAAGCTCAATAAAATAGGCTGACATCAGCAGGGTTTCCTTAAGGGGAAAGTTTGGTTGAGTTCTTTGAAGGAATACAGGAGCATTAGGATAGACAAAGGAGAGTCAGTGGATATTGTATTCTTGGATTTCCAGAAGGCCTTTGACAAGGTGCTGCACATGAGGCTGAAAAACAAGATAAGAGCTCATAGTTTCACAGGAAAGACATTAGCATGGTTAGAAGATTGGCTGACTGACAGAAGGCAAAGAGTGGGAAAAAAGGGGGTCTTTTCTGTTTGGTTGCCAATGACCTTTGGTGTTCTGCATGGGTTGCTGTTGGGTCTCTACATTTCACATTATCCATTAATGATCTGGATGATGAAATTGTGGCTAAGTTTATGAATGAAGCAAAGATACATGGAGGGCCAGATAATACTGAGAAGCAAGCAGACTGTTGCAGACTTGGACTTGGGCTTGGATTTCTAGCTGAATGAGCCCACACTGCCCAATTACACACACGTGACCAACTAATCTACAAACCTAAATGTCTCTGGTAGAATGAATAAAGGTACAGTCTATTTTCTAAACAGGGAGCAAATTACACCATCGAGGTTGCAAAGAAACTTAGGAGTCCTCGTGCAGGATTCAACAGTAGGATAAGTCAATAGTAAGGAAGGTAACTGCAATGTTAGCATTTATTTCTAGAGGACATAAGCAAGGATGTAACATTTAAACTTTATAAGGCATTGGGCAGACCACATTTCGAGAATTGCTGTGGGAAGCCTTCAATAATAAAACTTTGAGAGTACAAAGCTTGTATGTGCCTGTCAGAATAAAAGGTAAAGATAACAAGTGTAGGGAACGGTGGTTTTCAATAAATATTGAGGCGCCGGCAGGTAGGAACAAATGAGCTGCTGTGGAGTATAAGAAATGTAAGAGAACACTTAAGAAAGAAATCAGGAGAGCTAAAAAAGTCACGAGACTGCCTTAGCAGCTATGGTGAAGTCGAGCAAACAGATTGCAAGGGACAAAATTAGTCCTCTGGAAGATCAGAATTGTAATCCATGTGTGGAGCCAGAATAGATGGGGGAGACCTTAAACATTTTTTTGCATCTGTACTTCAAGAGACAAACACAGAGCCTATAGAAATCAGACAAAGTGTCATCCAGTTCATGGACCCTGTACAGATTACAGAGAATGAGGTGCTTGCTGTCCTGAGCTAAATTAAGGTGAATAAATCCACAGGGCCTGACAAGGTTTTCCCTTGGACCCCATGGGAAGCTATTGCACAAATTATAGAGATATTCAAGTCATCCTTGGTGGCTAAAGAGGTACCAGATGACTGGAGGATAGCCAATGTTTAAGAAAAGCTTTAAATATATATCAGGAAATTATAAATGGGAAACTTATTGGAAGATATTCTAAGGGATCATATATATTTGTATTTGTGTACACATGGACTGATTAAGGTTAGTAAACACAGTTTTGTGTGTGTTAAGCTGTGTCTAACCGATCTTATGGAGTTTTTTTTGAGGAAGTTACTGGGAATGTGAATGAAGGAAAAGCAGTGGATGTTGTCTACATGGACTTTAGCAAGGCATTTGACAAGGTCCCGCATGGGAGTTTGTTCAAGAAGATTCAGACACTCGCCATGCAAGATGAGGTAGTAAATTGGATTAGATCTTAGCTTCTTGGTGAAATTGGAGTGTGGTAGCAGGTGGTTGCTTCTCTTACTGGAAGCCTGGGACTAGTGGAGTGCTGTGGGATCGGTGCTGGCTTTGTTTTTGTCTGTCATCTATATCAACAATCCGAATGACTATATGGTAAACTGGATCAGCAAATTTGCGAATGACAGCAAGATTGAAAGTATAGTCGACAGTGAGGAAGGCTATTATGGCTTGCAGAGGAATCTGGATCAGATAGAAAATGGGCTGAAAAATGACAGATGGAATTTAATGCAAATGTGTGTAAGGTGTTCCACTCTGATAGGACCAACCAGAGGATGTCTTATACAGTGAATGGTAGATCACTGAGGAGTGTGGTAGAACAAAGGGATCTGGGAATACTGGTCCATAATTACTTGAATGTAGCATCACAGGTAGATAAGGTTATAAAGAAAGGTTTTGCCGTATTGGCCTGCATAAATCAAGGTATTAAGTTCAGGAGATGGAGGTGTTATGTTGTATTGTATAAGACATTGGTGAGGCCTAATTTGGAGTGTTGTGTGCAGTTTTGGTCACCTACCTACAGGACAGATGTATATCAGGTTTAAAAAGTCACTCTCTTTGAACAACTTTCATGGTCTTTCTTTGTTTCATGGCTATCTGGAGAAGACTAATTTCAGGGTTGTATATGGATACATACTTTGATAATAAATGAACCTTTGAAAGAGTACAGAGAAAATTTACAAGGATATTGCCAGGTCTGTAGGACTTGAATTATAGGAAAGATTGAATAGGTTATGACTTTTTTCTTTAGAACATAGAAGACTGAGAGGAGATTTGATTGAAGTGTACAAAATTGTGAGGGTATAGATAAGGTAAATGCAAGCAGGCTTTTTCCACTGAGGTTGAGTAGGACTTCAACCAGAGGTCAAGGTTAAGCATGGAGGGTGAAATGTTTAAGGTGAACATGAGGGGAAACATTTTCAAATCGGAGGGTCAAGAGAGTGTGGAATGAGCTGCCAACACAAGAGGAGCATGTGAGCTTGATTTCAATGTTTAAGTGACATTTGGATAGGCATATAGATAGTAGGGGTATGGAGGGCTATTGTCTCACCGGTCGATGGGATCAGGCAGTTTAAATTGTTATGGCATGGACTAGATGGTCTGAAAAGCATATTTCTGTGCTGTATTTTCTTTGACTCTATAACTCTATAAGGTGTGAAACTTAACTATAGCTGTTTTTAGCAATAAAATCTATTGCAATGAGATTCAAGATAATTCAATTAAACATGCCAACATTAAAGTATATTACAAGAAATTCTTGTGATGCTATAGAATATAATAGATCGATTACTGAGGAATATAACTTGACACAGGATAATTATTTCATCAAATGTCCTGTGTTCCCTTCAGGTAAAGAATTTTTCAGAGTTAATGCCACAGATGCAGATGAGATTAACAAACCCAACTCGCAAATTTCGTACTTTTTCACAACTCAGAAATTCTCAAATTATTTCCAAATGGATCTTTCAACTGGAGTAATAAGTTTAAAAAAATGTCTAAATTATAAGGTATGTCAAGTTTTAAATGTTCTTTCTGGCATCATGTTAGTAACATGATAAAATTAACAGGACATGTGAAAAAGACCATTTTAAATTAGATTACTTCAATAAGGTTTTGTTCTGATTTATTCAAATCCAATGAAACGTTGCCTGAATGCAGCTGTCAAGTCTGCCTGCAGAAATCAACGTTGTGCTCTTAGTGTATAACCTGATACATGCTTAAAATAATTTGGTAGACAAAAACTATTCTGTGGAAATTCTCTGGCACAA